>NW_027269271.1:30217500-30817500 GCF_023055355.1 Agelaius tricolor
TTGATGGAGAACTCTGCAGTGACATTAATTTCACAAAACTGGGGGAGGAAGTTCATGCTTTGAACCTAATTTTTCACAGGTGATGCCCTCTCCACTGCACATTCCACGAGGCTGCAAAGCCCTTGTTGACTTCTGCTTTGAGGGGAATATCGGATCCCCTGTGGGATTCAAATATTCCTGAAAAAGCAGTGGTTGGACAGTAATTCTGCAGAAATATAACATAACATAACATAACATAACATAACATGATATGTAAATATATAGAATCTGTAAATAAAAAAAGTTGGACAGTAATTCTGTAAAAATATAATAATGACATAATATAATATAATATGCAAGTATGTATATATATATATATATATATATATATATAATATGCAAGTATATATAATATGCAAGTATATATAATATGCAAGTATATATAATATGTAAATATATATAATCTGTAAATAAAGTTGGACAGTAATTCTGTCTCAATTCCCTTTGGGGCAGAGCAGAATCTGACATTCAAACCCAAACCCAGCTCAATTCAGGACCTGCATATTGAAGCCTGCCCATTCACAATAAGTGAATCCCAGAATAAATCCAGCAGCACTCACCTTGACTTTCCCTGGATTCTCCTCCTCTTCCTTCTTGTCCTCAAACTCAAAGGCCACAGTCATTCTCTGCTGCCTCTGCTCCTCCCACAGAGTGGGGTTAAAGCTGTCACTGTCTGACTGGAAATCTGCAGGGAATGGGAAAGGGAGCTGGGAATGAGCCAAAGGGATTTTCCTGCTGGCTTACCTGGGTGATTGTTTGGAAACTCGAGGGGGAACTGAGAAACCACTCCAGGGTTGTGAATAAAAGTGGGATGAGAGTGGTGGGAAGCAGCACCAGGGCTTGGGGCAGCCCTGGAGCAGAGGGGCAGAGTGAAAATGGGAATTTAGTGGAGCAAAGCCTCCATCCAGCCAAGTCTGGGAGCCCTGAGCCCCCACACCATGGAGCTGGGCATTCCCAGCTCCTGCCTGGAGCCAGCAATTCCTGGGCTGTGCACACCCAGAGCTGGGCTCTGACTGCTCCTGCAAAGCCTCTCTGAAAACAAAAGAGGTTCAGGAAACGTCAGTGTGAAACTGTAAATCAGAAAACGTCAGTCTGAAAGTGTAAATCAGAGAATGTCAGTGTGAAATTGTAAATCAGAGAATGTCAGTCTGAAAGTGTAAATCAGAGAAAGTCAGTGCGAAATTGCAAATCAGAAAACGTCAGTCTGAAGGTGTAAATCAGAGAATGTCAGTGCGAAATTGTAAATCAGAGAACGTCAGTCTGAAAGTGTAAATCAGAAAACGTCGGTCTGAAATTTTGAATTGGAAAACGTCAGTCTGAAAATGTGAATCAGAAAATGTCACTCTGAATATGTAAATCGGAAAACATCAGTGTGAAAATGTAAATCAGAGAATGTCAATGTGAAAATGTGAATCAGAGAATGTCAGTATGAAATTCTAAATCAGAAAATGTCAGTCTGAGAATGTAAATCAGAAAATGTCAATGTGAAATTGTGAATCAGAAAAGGTCGGTCTGAAATTGTGAATCAAAAAATGTCAATGTGAAAATGTAAATCAGGGAGTGTCAATCTGAAAGTATGAATCTGAAATTTTAAATCAGAAAATATCAGTCTGAAAGTGTAAATCTGAAAGTTTTGACATCTGAAAATGTCAACGAGAAAGTCAGCCTGAAATTTTAAATCAGAAAATGTCAGTCTGAAAGTGTAAATCAGAAAATGTCAATCTGAAATCGTAAATCTGAAAATGTCAACATGAAAACGTAAATCTGAAAGTGCCGATCAGAAGATGTCAGTGTGAAAACATAAATCAGAAATTAGCAGACTGAAAGCGTAAATCTGAAAGTGTAAATCAGAAATGCCAGTTTGAAAGGGTCAAATCTGAAAGTTTTGACATCTGAAAATGTCAACGAGAAAGTCAGCCTGAAATTTTAAATCAGAAAATGTCAGTCTGAAATCGTAAATCAGAAAATGTCAATGTGAAAACATAAATCAGAAATTAGCAGACTGAAAGTGCAAATCTGAAGGTGTAAATCAGAAATGTTTGTCTGAAAGTGCAGATCTGAAGGTGTCAATCAGAAATGTCAGTCTGAAAGTGCAAATCTGAAGGTGTCAATCAGAAACGTCACTCTGGCCCTGGGAATGCCAGGGTTCAGCCCCGTGGGCCAGGCCGGGGATGTGCCCGTGGCCGGGGGTGTCAGTGGGGCAGGGCTGAGCCCCAGCTGGGGCTTTACCTTCGTCACTGCGCGGCTGCTGTGGGAACATGTAGTTGGTGAGCACGCGCTGCTTGGTCTCGGGGTGCGCCTCCGTCTGCAGCGGGATCAGGGCCTTGGACTGCGGGAGAGGGAGCGCACGGTGAGGAGAGCAGGGACAGCAAGGACAACAGCATTGACAACAATCATTACAACAATGACTACAACAACAACGGCAACAGCAAGAACAACAACATTAACAACAATAATTACAACAAAGACTACAACAACAATGGCAACAGCAAGAACAACAACATTAACAACAATAATTACAACAATGACTAAACAACAACGGCAACAGCAAGAACAACAACATTAACAACAATAATTACAACAATGACTACAACAACAATGGCAACAGCAAGAACAACAACATCAACAACAATCATTACAACAATGACTACAACAACAATGGCAACAGCAAGAACAACAACATCAACAACAATCATTACAACAATGACTACAACAACAACGGCAACAACAAGAACAACAACATTAACAACAATAATTACCACAATGACTACAACAACAACGGCAACAGCAAGAACAACAACATTAACAACAATAATTACAACAATGACTACAATAGCAACAACAACAATGACAACAAGAACAACAAGAACAGCCAGAACAACCACAATAATAGCAGCAGCAATAATAATAATAATAATAATAATAATAATAATAATAATAATAATAATAATAATAATGTAACAACAACCATAATAACAGGATAATGATAATAACAATAATAATAGCAACAATAAAAATATCATCAACAATAACAATAATAACAACAACAAGAACAGCCAGAACAACCAGAATAAAGTAGTAGTAGTAGTAGCAATAGTAATAATAATAATAATAATAATAATAATAATAATAATAATAATAATAATAACAATAATAACGAGGCAACAACAACAATAATAACTGGATAATGATAATGGTAGTAATAATAATAACAATAATAATATAATCAATAATAACAATAATAACAATAACAACAGCAACAAGAACAGCCAGAATTATTATTATTATTACTACTGATAATAATAACAATAATAACGTGAAAATAACAACAACAATAATAATGGGATAATGATAACAACAATAATAATATCAACAATAATAACAAAAAAAAACCCAACAACAATAATAATGTGATAATAATGGGAAAATGATATTAGCAATAATAATAACAACAACAATAAATTATAACAATAACGTCAACAATAATAACAACAAGAACAACAATAATAGGATAACAACAACAACAATATTATTAATAACACCACCACCAACACCAGAATGGGAACCCCTCCATGGACTGCTGGCAGCTGGGCAGGTCCAGCTCCCCTGCCCAGGGAACCCCAGGCTGCTCTGCAGGAATTTCAGCCTCCCTGTGGGCCGGAGGAGAGCGGAGCCTCCTGTGCCCTCGCTGCAATTCCTGGCATTCCCAGCCATGGGGACACGGGCACTCCTGCCCGCTGCTCCAGGGGAAAGGGATCGGGGAGCACACCTGGCACTGCCCGCTTCAACACACCTGGGGATGCCTTTCAAGCCAGGCCTAATGAAGAGTTAATTAACCATGAGGAATAAATGCCGGTGGCTGACAGTTCACCTGAGAGTAAACCTGGTGCAGGGCACAGCAGAATTCCCAAGGAGCATTCCCTGGGAATTCCTGCTGGATTTGAGTGCAGCTGCGGATGTTTGATCATGGTTTTGCTCTACCCAAAGTCACTCTGATCCGGGAGTGACTGTCACAGCCCAGAGAGTGGAGATCAATCCTTGCTGAGCCACAGGAAAGTCAAAATGCTGGAAAATGTTGTATATTTAAAGGGCTGGGGGTGTTCTGTGCCTGGGCTGCACAGCCAGGCAATGTTATTTTTTAAAATGCAAATTTTTAAAAGCAAAAGCCCCAAGAATCCTCATTTAACACATTAAAATTTAATCATAATTTTCTATTACTCCCCCCCCCCTTCAGCTTTCACATTTTTGGCTTGGGTCTAAAAGTAAATGTACATTTCAGACTTATTTTAGGGCTCAGCTGCTGCTGGAACCGTTGCATTTCTCAGGGTTCCTGTTGCATAATTCAGTTTAAAATAGAATCCCAAAGAATATCTGCTGTAAACCTGAGTCCTGGAACAAAGAAGGGCTCCCTCAGATTTCAAAGGCGCAGAAAAATGACTTTTCTCCAAAGCAAGACCCAGAGTCCTTATGCAGCTTTGACTTGTTTGAACTCTCCCTGACTGCAGTGGAGCTGAAAATGTGAAGGGATGGGAGAATGGGTGGGAAAAGGGAAGAGGAAGCCAAGGGTAGAGGAGCAGATGGAGCACAGGGTGGGAACAGGATAATGAGTTTGGGGACCAACATCTTGAATTTCTACTTCAAAAATACTCCCGTGCTACTTTTGCCCTTTATTTACTATTTTGGTAAGGAGGCAAATCCTAGTAAAATAAATCCTGCAAAAGTGATTTTTCCACGGTAAAAAATGACACCCAGCAGGATTTATGGCTGGACATGGAAATCTACAGCTGGGCTGGGAGCAAACCCTTGCAAAATTCTTCTAAATCTTGCATTGAGTGACAAGGTTCACTGACAGCCCCTTTCCTAAGGAAAATGGGAATATTGAAAGGCATTACCTGGTTGTCAGAAAGCCACAATGCTGCCAGTTCTTTGAGTTTGGTAAAAGTGAAGGGCAAATTCTTCAGTCTGTAAAGGAGAATATTGGGACAAGGTGAACCCTTCATTTCCAAATTTAAATATTTGTATGCAGCATGTTTATCACACTGAAATAGCTAAAATTTCACTGCTTTTAAAATCAATTTTACTAAAATGCAATATTTTATCAGTGTTCCTGTTATTGTTATTCCTATTATTATTAATCTGATTAATATTCCATATTAAGAGTTCTGTTTGGGAAGTAGAACTGCTGACACCACATCCTTTGGTATTGAGAGAGACTGATATTTTCCTTTGGTTATAGTGTAATAAAATTACACATATTGGACAGAAAAAAGAAAAAATCTTGGTCCCAGGGAGGTTTAGAGGAACCTCAGAGTCACTCACAGACCTCCCTTTATTGGACACTGGAGGTTTGGAACAGAAATATTCCAAGATGATGGAAAATTCATTTTTGTTGGAATGTCAGAACAAAGATTAAAATAATATAAATATTCATAGTGAACCTAAATGACAAAATTAAATGGAGCAGGAAAAAAAAATCAGCATTTTAAGGAGACATTTAAACACAGTTTCCTAAAAGGGATCTGGGAGTGGGAATGGGAATGGATGGCAGGATATTTGTAGAATCTTCATTGAATTTTTTCCCATAACTCCTACTCAATAGGCTGTTTTTATAGAGGCATGGAATGCAGGGTGGTTTGGGCTGGGAGAGACCTCAAATCCCATCCCATCCCATCCCATCCCATCCCATCCCATCCCATCCCATCCCATCCCATCCCATCCCATCCCATCCCTTCCCATTGACACCTTCCACCATCCCAGGCTGCTCCAGCCTGGCCTTGGGCACTCCCAGGGATGGAGCAGCCATGGCAAATCTGGGAATTCCATTCCAGGGCCTCCCCACCCTCACATCCAAGAATTCCTTCCCCATTTCCCACCTAACCCTGCTCTTTCCCAGCACATGGCCTGGCCCAGCCATGCACTGAGGCTCTCCCATCTTCTGGGAGTGACCAAAGGAGCACTGGAATAACCAAATCCTAAATGAGATTTGGGAAAAACCAGAAGGAGGAGAAGCCCTTTTGTGCCAGACTCAGACCCTGAGTTAATCATCCACAGAAGTGATTCCCACATTTCTGGACACCTCAGAATGGAACACAAAAGTCAGGACTAGGCTGAAAAGTGTCTCTGGGAGGGCACTGGGATACTTCAGGGAGCTTGGGTGGAGAGCTGGGAATCACAGGGAGAAGAACTGGCCCCAGCCTTTGGAATCATGTGGGACAAGACCATTCCGTGCTGATTTTCCAGTTCCATTCCCAACCAAGTCACAGAACTCTGCATCTTTCATTTGCTGTGCCAAGACGCCTGGATACAACTTTTAAACGTCAAACAAGGCCTGATTTTAAAGCCTTTGAAAGAAAAAACCTCAAATTCGAGCTCAAAGACAGGGAACACCCAAAATCATTGCTGGGCTTTGAACCCAAGCCCCAGCCTCTTTTTCTAACACAATTTTTTTTGTTTGCTTTTATATTGTGCAGCGCAGAACAAATTCTTCATCTGTAGCCACCCTCGTGCAAACACCCTGACTAAATCCTAATTCCTGACCAGGAGGAGGGAAGGACACAGGGAATGGAATTTGTGGGGATGAATGGTGAGGTCTGGGGAGCTCTTCTGGCTTCTGTGGGAGTGAAGCACAGACAGAAAGGAGGGATTCTCTCAGCTCTTCTAGGACAGAAAAGGGGAATTCACTCAGCTCTTTAAGAATGGGAATGGGGAATTCACTCAGCTGTTCTAGGACAGTAAAGGGGAATTCACTCAGCTGTTGTAGGAACAGGAAGGGGAGGTTCTCTCAGCCCTTTTAGGAACAGGAAGAGGGGGATTCTCTTGGCTCTTTTAGGAACAGGAAGGGGGAATTCACTCAGCCCTTTAAGATCGAAAGGGGGGATTCTCTCAGCTCTTTTAGGACAGAAAGAGGGAGTTCTCTCAGCCTCTATAGGAGCAGAAATGGGAGGTTCTCATAGCCCTTTAAGAATAGAAAGGAGGTTTCTCTCAGTCCTTTTAGGAACAGAAAGGGGGGTTCTGTCAGCCCCTTTAGGAACAGAAATGAGGGATTCTCTCAGTCCTTTAAGAATAGAAAGGGGGTTTCTCTTGGTCCTTTTAGGAACAGAAAGGGGGGTTTCTCTCAGTCCTTTCAAGAGCAGGAAGTGGGGGCTCTCTCAGCTCTTTAAGAACAATCTAGAACTAAAAGAAAGGTCACTTACCAGTAACCGAGGCTCTGTGGGAAGTGAAGCCCAAAGGGACTTTTCTAACAATTCTACCTCTCAATCACAGGGCTCAGACCTGGAAGGACTCTGAGGAGAGAGGAGAAGCAGATGGGAGACAAGGTGTTTGTGGCTACCCATGGACAGGGACACTGGTTACTGGCAAGGAATTTGGGATTTCCAGACTCCCACGAGAGCCTGAGGCTGAGCAGCCGCCCCTGGGAGAAATTCAGGATGAGCTGGAGCTGCCAGAGCTTCCGCAGAGCTGCTCCTGCACAAACACCTCACCACAGGCACCTCCTGGATCCAGATCCAAACCCTGCTGGCTCTGCTGGGCACAGCCAAGAGAATCCTGGAAAAGTTCCCTTTGGAAAGGTTTGGAGATGGGAAGAGAAAGGAGAGAGGACTCCCAGGTGTGGAGATGAGAAGTTTGGACACATCTTAGAGGGTGTGGCATGGGGAAGGAAAGCTGGAGGCATTGCCTTGGGTTGCGTGGAATTCCAACATGGGAGCTTGAAGGAAATCCTGAAACTCAAAGATCAGCAACTCCCAACATCCAGGGATGAGGAGAAGACATGGAACAGAGTGAAGGTCTGTAGTGGCAAAGAGCAGAGATCCAAAATGCATCAGAGAGGGACTCAGACACTGATTCCCCTGAGCAGAATGGAATCTGGGATTGCCATCAACTCTGATCCAAAATGCATCAGAGAGGGACTCAGACACTGATTCCCCTGAGCAGAATGGAATCTGGGATTGCCATCAACTCTCATCCAAAATGCACCAGAGAGGGACTCAGACACTGATTCCCCCGAGCAAAATGTCTCCTTTCTTCCAAGGGCCCCAGGGAAAGAGCTCCTGGGATCTCCCTCCTCTGCCAGATCCAGAGAAGAGCAGAGGGCCAGAACTGCTGTGGGAACACAGGAATGTTCCAGCAGGAAGGGGAGCCCCAGCTCTCTTTGGTGTGGATGTGTGAGCTCATCCAAAGGAGCAACAGGGATTGCTGGAATGGTGATGAAAGTGAAGCTGGGACCACAGAAAGTAAAAAAAAAAATCACTAAAAATCCAACCTTAAGAAGGTATCTGGACTTAATCCAAACTCTTTGGTGCAGAATGTCAGAACTTCTTGGTTTTCATGAAGGTGGGAAGCTCCATGGCAAAAGAATTATCCCAACATCTCAGCAGGGACATGCTCAAACTCAGCCGGAGCTGAGAGCCACAAAGGAGGAAAGGTTTGGAAAAATTCACTTCCCAAACCACTTCAGAAAAGTAGAGGAGACGATTCCACCAGGTTTGAAGACAACTCAGCCAGGTTTAAGGGTAGAAGGTCTGGGATCTGGGTCACTGAGACACCACTGAGGGGAAGGGCACAGCCGCCACATCTCAGCGCATGGAACAAACACCACATCCCACCCCATGGAACATCACATCCCACCCCATGGAACACCACATTCCACCCCATGGAATACCACATCCCACCCCATGGAATACCACATCCCACCCCATGGAACACCACATTCCATCCCATGGAACACCCCATGGAACATCACATCCCATCCCATGGAACACCACATTCCATCCCATGGAACACCGCATTCCATCCCATGGAACACCCCATGGAACATCACATCCCACCCCATGGAACAAACATCACATCCCACCCCATGGAACACCACATTCCATCCCATGGAACACTACATTCCATCCCATGGAATACCACATGGAACATCACATCCCACCCCATGGAATACCACATCCCATCCCATGGAACAAACACCACATTCCACCCCATGGAACACCCCATGGAACACCAAATCCCACCCCATGGAATATCACATTCCACCCCATGGAACACCCCATGGAATACCACATTCCATCCCATGGAACACTTCATGGAACAAACACCACATCCCACCCCATGGAACAAGCACCACATCCCACCCCAAGGATCACCACATCCCACTCCACACCACTGGGATGCTGGTCCCATGATCCCCTTCCTCCTCAGTGGAAATCCCAATCCCCTCCCAGCTGGGGAGGGAGCTGGAATTCTGCTGGAACTTAGGAAGGGGGGGAGCCCTGCCTGCCCCTGCCCCACCTCAGCACCTGAGCCAGTCCCTGCACACCAGTGATGGCCCTGGGACCAGCAGGAAAATCACTGGGGGAAAAAAAGGGAAAAATCCCCAAATACCTCCCAGCAGTTTCCTGCTCCCCCAGCTCAGACTCCCGGCAGGATTCCAGGTTGGAAAAGGGGGCAGTGACCCTGCTCAGGGTGGTTTGATGTGCCAGGGAGGGCTCCCTGCATTCCTGACTCCCAGGAAATCCTGGATCAGCACTGTCCGCTGCCCCGTGTCCCCTCCTCTGTGTCCCCACGGGGCAGAGGAGGGACCAGCCCTGGGGACATCCCCCTGGAAATCCACTGGATTTGGGATGGGACGGAATTTGTGCCCCGGAATTGCAATGCAGGACAGAATGGAACTAAATGAGGGAATTTTAAACAATATTCCAGGGTGTTCTCCATGGCTTTATGTAATTTACATTTTTATGTTCAACCTGAATCTCAGCAATGAGACTGGGCTGGGAAATCCTTCCCTGATTTTTGCTGAGTGTGGATGGCGAGTCCTGGAGAGAAAATGGAATTCACCCCCCACATCTTGCACTACCCAGCAAAGCTGTGCTGATGCTGCAAATCACCACATTCCTGGCACATCCACACAGGTAAATCCCAAGGAAATTCAGACTTTCCATGTGCCTGTGGCAGCACAGGACAGGGATCAGGAACAGCTCATTTGAAGCATTTTGTTCCTCATCTAAGCACAGTCCTGTGCATAAGGAAAAATGAATCTGGGGTTTGACAAAAAAAAAACCCAAAAACTCTGCTGAAGGAAATGAAAAATGTTCCTTGGATTTCAGTGGATGCAAGATAACTAATTTTTGTTTCCTGGTTCCCTGGGTATCAGCTTTTAAATCATTAAATATTACAAACCTATAGACAATATCTCTTTTTTTTTTTTTTGCATGGAAACAGCAGGAGATAAAAGAAAGAAATGGGTTTGAAGCTATTAAAACACACCAAGATCCAGATTTTGGCCTTACTCAGTTTTCTTGAAGTTTTCCCTTGGATGTCAAAGGAGCTGAGACCAAACCACAAAGATAAAGAAAAAACAACCAAGATTCTTTCCTTATAGCTTAAATAAATTAAATGACAATGATACTACTTTTAAACTACAATTCTAAAGATATTTTTTAATTTTAAAATATATTTTAGAGAAATGTATCTTTATAAAGACCTAAAAGGAAAAGTTTAAATTAAAAAAAAATTCTTAAATTGGCCAAAAATAAAGTGCAGTGAACTGTACCTGTTATCACTCAGATTTAACACCCTCAGCTTCTGCATCTGGCCAATCTCATCAGGCAGAAATTCCAGTTTGTTGGAGCGCAGGGACATCACAGTCACGTTCTTACAGCTCCCAATCTGTGGGAATGGAAAAGCCCAAGTGATGGAACCCCAAATCTGGGAATGCTTATTATCCCTTTTAGTGTCGGGAGGTGCCTAAATTGGGTTTTACTGAAAGCCACGAAAGGCAGGAAATCCAAAATTCAACCAGAAAACGACATTTTCCTGCTGGCAGGAACCTCAGGGAGCGCCTGGGGCTCCTCACAGGGATATTCCCAACTTTCCATGGATTTACTGCTCAGTCTGAGCACCGAGCGCCTCTCGCGCACCCAGACAATTCCACCAGCAGCTGGAATCCGTCTGTGGGGGCAGGGGTGGGATGAGGGATCCCAGGGGACATCCCAGGGATGGATGGATGGGATGGGATGGGATGGGATGGGATGGGATGGATTGGGATGGGATGGGATGGGATGGGATGGGATGGGATGGGATGGGATGGATTGGGATGGGATGGGATGGATTGGGATGGGATGGGATGGGATGGGATGGGATGGATTGGGATGGGATGGGATGGGATGGGATGGGATGGGATGGATTGGGATGGGATGGGATGGGATGGTGGTGGATCCTGTGCGACATCCCAGGGATGGGATGGGATGGATGTGGCTCCATGGGACATCTCAGGAATGGGATGGGATGGGAAGGAATGCTGGATCCCACAGGACATCCCAGGGATGGGATGCTGGATCCTGTGGGACATCCCAGGGCAGGGATGGGATGGGATGGGATGGGATGGGATGGGATGGGATGGGATAGGATGGGGTGGGATGGAGTGGAATGGAATGGGATGGTGTCTTCCAGGGGACATCCCAGGGATGGGATGGGATGGGATGGGATGGGATGGGATGGGATGGGATGGGATGGGATGGGGTGGGATGGGATGGGATGGGATGGGATGGGATGGGGTGGGATGGGATGGGATGGGATGGGATGGGATGGGATGGGGTGGGATGGAATGGGATGGTGGCTCCCAGGGCACATCCCAGGTGTGCGATGGTGGCTCCCAGGGGACATCCCAGGTGTGGGATGGTGGCTCCCAGGGGACATCCCGGCCGGGAATGGGGCCTGGAGCAGCTCTCACTTCTCTGGGCAGCTCCGGGAGGAAGTTCTCGTCCACGGCCAGGGTGCGCAGGTTGTGCAGGTACCCGATGGTGGAGGGCAGCGACTCCAGCTCGTTGCAGCTGCAGTCAAATTCCTCCAGCAGGGACAGGCTGGAATGGCAAACCCCTCGTTAGCGGCCCTGCAGGGACTGCATCCCCAAATTAACAACCCCAAAGCTCTGGGAGCTTCACCGGCTCCACCAGCCCCGAGAGGGAACAGCCAGGGGAGATCTGCTGGGGCTGCCCCGGATCCCTGGAAGTGTCCCAGGCCAGGCTGGAGCAGCCTGTGGCAGTGCAAGGTGTCCCTGGTGGCACTGGATGGGCTTTGAGGGCCATCCCAACCCAAAGCATTCCATGATTTCCCTGGCAGGAGTCTATAACCACGGGATTTTTGGAACCCACTTTAAGGCTGTTTGGATTGCCCATGCTACCATTCCGATTTTCTGGGATATTGAGGATATTAAAGAATTCCAAGGGCTTCAGACAGAGGTCAGGGCAACCGAGGTCATGGAACCAAGAATTTAATGTTTGTTAACCCAAGTAACAGGTTTAAGGTTGAAGGTGTGGGATCTGGGTCACCAGACACCACGGATGGGGGCCTGGGAATATATTCAAATGGGAATATATGGATGTACTGCACATTAAAGAGGGAGATATACCAATATACATATTAAATATACAGGTTATAGACATATATTAAAATATTCAAGGAAATATTTCCTAATTTTCTTCTAAAACAAGACTGCAAATTAAAATCCTTCAAGTGAAAGTTGTGTGAACACCACAAGTGCCACCACCCAGCTCCTCTCCCCCTTTGCTCCTCACATTCCACCTCTTACTCTCAAGTGCTTTGATCAGAATAAGGGTAAATAACAGCCAATTATTTCTTCCTAAAATCTCCCATCTCCCTGTCCACTGCCTTAGGGACTTGTCAGAGGATTCTCTGTTTTTTTCCCAAATATTTTGGAGGATCTGTTAGGAAGTTTAGCTCTGACCACACCTTCCACAGACTGAATTGTTCAGGATTCACAGGAGTCTCAGCTGCAGGACTGGGTCTTCACTCTTTATGTAATTCACCTTTATTTCAGTTTCTTAATGAAAAAGTTCTTTCAGCCTTCAGATTTGATGCCAAATGAAAGCAGAGATTGCTGTTCCTCCCAGGGAACCCTCAGAACTTCCCTGTAATTGCTTCCCTGGGAAGCCTTGGACACTTCCAGGGATGGGGCAGCCACAGCTTCAGCTGTGCCCTCCCTGTCCTCCTCCTCCTCCTCCTCCTCCTCCTCCTCCTCACTGATCTCAGCTCTTCCAGCTCCATTCCCCCTGGTTCTTCCACTCCAGATCCTGCTAAAACCTGGGAATACAAATCTACTCTGGCACAGACTGGACCCAAACACTGCCCCAGGCCCAGCTGGGGGTCCCAAATCCCCCCTGGCACCATCCCACCCACCCAGATCCCACAGGGAACATCTCCAGCCTGTGGCTGCATCAGGGAATTAAGGGAACCCCAGGTCTTGTGTGGGATGTTTGCTTAAGCCAGGCCTACTGTGAGCTCTGACAGCCGCCTTGGGCTGGACCTTTGAAGAGAAATCCCAGAAATGAGGGTGGAACTGCCCAGCATTTCCACTGGAAATGGAAATGGAGCCAGCACAGAGAGCTCTCATGGAGCAATCCCAGAGGGAATGCTCCCTCCTGACACTGCCCATCCCTGGGTGACAGGGACAGCATCTGAGGGGGTTCCACCACTGGAAATTTGGAGAAAGAGACCTGGCAAAAGTCCATCCAAAGGGATGGGTCAGAGAGCTGAGTTCCCTGTGATGTGGGACACTCTGCCCTCGTCAGAGGAGAGGGAATTTTCCCCTGGAAAAGCACAGCCAGGGGCTCCAGCACAAGGTGGAGACCCCAGGTGACCCCAGCTGCTCTGCAATTCCACTCCATAGCAGTGGCTGTGCCTTTGGAAATGTAAATAAAGCTCCCTGACAAACACTGAGGAGATACCGGGTTAAAAAAGAGCATTTTGCTTCAGCAATAAACAAAAAAGGTTTAAAAGGTTTAAAAGGCTTCAGATCCTGACTCCCAGAATTACTGAATCTGGATTTAAATCCATCTTTTTGCAGCATCCAGGAGATCTTGGAGCCTTCTGAGCTTTCACTTGGATGAGAATTTGCTGCTCCACAGAGATTTGGGGAGCAAAGATTTGTCCTTCAGTGATTCCCATCCCCAGCCTTTAATGCTCTCCATGAAAATCCCATAACCCCAAAACACTCCAAGGACGAGCCAGCCTGGGCTTTCAGTGGCTGCAGCTGGAATAGGTCACAAATGTGGATTATTTTGCCCAAACGGCATCACAACAAGCTAAATTCTTCTTGAAGCAGGCCAGGGCCAGGGCTTGGAGCAGCCTGGGATGGTGGGGGGTGGGATGGGGTCATTCTGGAGGATTTTGGAAGCCACCAAGCTGCAGCCCCCAGCAGAAGGAGGCAGAGCCATGTGAGACCCCACACCAGAGAGCTTCCCATGATCTCAGCCCCTGGAATCCTCCTGGCTTTCCCACAGAGGTTTCTGCCGTATTTTAGGAGCTCTCCATCCCTGTGAGGCCACAGATCCTTGTGAGCTCCAAGCCCTGGCTGTTGCCATGGCAACAGATGGATTTCCCCCAAATTCTTCTGCTTTCACTTCTCTGCTCATCCAAATTGATTCACACCCAAAACCTTTGGTTTTCCTCTTGGAAAATTGGATATATTTTACCTTCTTCCCCCTTGCACTGAAAAATCCCCAGGACTAAAAGTGATGCTCCAAATTAAAATGTTACAGCCTGGGGGTTGGAAATTATTTCAGAATTCAAAGTATATTTGTCTTCTTTTCTATTTGAAAGCCCACACTCCTTGAGCAGAAGGGAAAAGGTATTTGAATTAAAAAGGGTTGAAACTTGGACTCACTTTCCAATGGCATTGGGCAGGATGGTGAGCTGGTTGTCATCCACTTTCAGGGTTGTCAGTCTCTTCAACAATCCTGCAGGAAGAAATGATGGGTGAAGAGCTCCCATGGAGATCTCCTGGAACCCCACAAGCAATGGTTTGCAACCCTGAACAGCTCTGCTCTGGATTTTAGGGAGTGTAATCCCAAATGGGTTTATTCCTGCTAAATGCCCTCTGAAAACCAATCTGGGCCATAGAACAAAAATCCTGGGATTGATGGGGAGAGGAACAAGATGGAAAACAGGAGGAGAAGACACACAGTAAGAGTGTCAATAACTAGCTACGTTAATTACCAATCCATGTTGGAATCTGAGTAAATTGATTTAAAATTGAGGAATTTTGCAGTTCTGTGTTTAAAGGGAAAGGGAAAAGGGCTCGGAACTGAACGGAAATATTCCAGTGGACAGAGGGATGTCCCTACAGCCACCCAGCTCCCAGAACTTCCACAGGTCCTAAATAATCAAGAATTCTATGCATGTAAAACTCTCAAAATAAAAAGAAAATTCATAGTTTGAGTTATTTCCTTTTTATTTCCTTTTCCCACTGTGAACGAGCAGCAATCCCATCATCGCTCTCAGACTGATTTTTACATTTAAATGAAATTAGTTCTGTCCTTCTTGGCCTCTTTTCCTCAAAACAGCAAACCAGGTGGACCAATTCCTTCCAACCAGGGAATTCTGCTCCTGACTTTACAAAATGGGACTGTCCAGACACCATTTTCTGCCTCCTTTGGGATTTAATGGCAGGCCTTGCTCCATGATTAGAAAATCCCGTAATTCCAAAAATAAAAATAAAATAAAATAAAATAAAAATTTAAAAAATATTAAGAAAAAAATCTGTCAAATGGAGAGGAATGCCAGATCTCTCCTCACCTATGGAATCTGGCAGCTGCTGCAGCATGTTGGAGGAGAGGAGGAGATCCTCCAGCCCCTCGCAGCCCGAGATGTCCAGGTCGACCGTCTCGATCCTGTTTTTGGACACATCCAGGTACACGAGCTGTTTTAACTTCCCTATAGACTTAATAGCACGTGAGACAGAGTTACTTGAGCAGACAGAGCTGTTAATTAGAGAGTTAATTAGAGACAAACACACAAATCCAGCTGATCTGGAGTTATCTCAGCACCCTTTGGATCGCTGCTCTCCCTGTGGCAGGGCCGGGGTGGGCTCAGCCTCAAAGGAACAAAATTAACCCCCCCCAGGTTAATTAATGTGCTCCAAATTCATTAAATCTGCTGGGATTTGGCATTCCAGGGCATGCAGCTGAGGTGCTCCTCCATCTGGACACAGGTCCAAGGGATATTCCCAATTCCCACCTTCCACCAGGCAGGTGGAGCTTTTCTGTGTTGAACCATCCCCAAACTTTTATCTTAATTAATGAATTAATTAATTGCTGACTCTGCACCCACCCAAGGAAATGAACAGGCAGCTGTTCCCTGCCAGGCAAACAGGGGAATCACTAAATCACCCAATAATTCCCTAAAATAAATGTCCATACCCCAGGTAGCACTTGCAAGGAATTATTGTCCATCCACAGCTCCTTCAGATTCTGGATTTGTTCAAGAACCTCAGGCTGAGGAAAAGAGTAAACAGTTATGGGGAGCTAAGTAAAGCAATGTGTCTTTATTTAAATAAAAATCAACATTTTCTTAAGAAAACAAAGCTTCCCTCTTCATTTCCCTTTGGTTTTTGTACCCCACCTCAGCCTTCCAGGTGTTCAAGGACAAGAAGAGAACATTCCCTTGGCGTAATTTAACCACTGCTGCTCTTTATCAAAACTTGTACAATTTAAGAGCCTTTTGCAAAAGAAATGAGCCCAAAGGAAACATCCTGGGGAGATTTAACATCTGCAGTTGGCACAGGCAGGAGTCAGAATGCACAGGAGAAAATGGGCACCGATAAAACCTGGAACTGCAGAATCAAACTTTCGTCTGTTTTATTCTTTTCAGGGTATCAGTGTGAGGAGGGAAAAAAGGCAATTCCCCAAATCACTCCTCACAGCTGAGAAATCCCAGAATTACAAATGCAGGCCACAAATATTCCCAGGTTTCCTCAGCAGTGTTTTCCTTTCCCACTAAACACTTTCCTCAGCAAACCAACACTTGGAATTTGCCCTCCCAGGTTGTAAAGATTTTTTTCCAAAGCCTGTCAGAAGCTGGTATTAAATGTTCCATGAAATATTCCATTAAATATTCCATTCCCAGCCTTTGGGAGCAGAACAATTGCCCTGGAATGGTTCCAACACAGGCAGAAGCAAATGGACCTCCAGACCCCAAGAGAGTCCTGGAGTTACCCCATGTGGTCTGGTTTGGAATGCTGCCATTCCCAGAAGGAATCTGATTTTCCCTGATTGCCCAGGGAATGGTGGGAGAAGCTGCTGATGCCTCAGCAGGTAAGAACAAAGCTGATGAACAGGAGAACTCACCCCTTGTTTCCACACCTCCACCTAATGAGCTCCTATTAAAAACTAGTGGTGAGCATTTTAAAGATGATTTATTTTGCCTCTGTTAATTCCATTGAAATTCTGCTGTCCTTCGATGATTAAAACCACTTCTCATTTCCAGGCTGAATTGATTAATGGGCATTTGATACTATTTGTTCCTGGGCTGATTAATGTTTCTTTATCCCTCTGGAGTGTTCACGGGCTGAGGTCATTATGGATAATCATAATTTCCCCTCTCAACTTTAATTTGCTTTTCAATCCCTTTTATTAGCAGACACCTTTCTTCAAGGCCTGTTCCTGGCCTGTGCAGAGCACACTCTGATGGGGAATTCCTTGGATTGTGATTCCCCAGGATGATGGAATTTCCCATTAATGTGGAGCACCATGGAATATTCCCCATTGTGGCACACCATGATCCTGACAGGATCTCGTGGATGGGCTGGTATCAAAGTGCCATTAAAACCTTGTTTGTCTGTGTTAGGAATGCTTTGGTTTGGGGCTCTTTGGGGAACGTTCTCATTTTCCACAGAGGTTGCTACAATTGGAATAGAGTGGAATGGGAATGGGAATAGGACAGAAAAGGAATGGGAAAAGGAGTGGAATGAAATATAATAGAACAGAATAGAATGGAATAGCAACAGGAATAGAGTAGGGATAGGAACAGGAATAGGAACAGGAACAGAAGGGAACCAACTGGAAGGGTTTCACATTGACCACCCAGTCCAGCTCCCCAACCAAACTTTGGTCTGACCAAACTTTAAAGGATATTATTCAGGGAATTGTCCAAACATCCCTTTCCAGGAGCCTGTCCCAGGCTCTGACCACCCTCTCCATGCAGAAAAGCTTCCTGGGATCGAGTCTGAATGGAAGACTCACAGGAATTTTTGAGGAAGTCACATTCTATTCTATTCTATTCTATTCTATTCTATTCTATTCTATTCTATTCTATTCTATTCTATTCTATTCCATTCCTTTTCCTTTTCATTTTCCTTTTCTTTTTCCTTTTCCTTTTCCTTTTCCTTTTCCTTTTCCTTTTCCTTTTCCTTTTCCTTTTCCTTTTCCTTTTCCTTTTCCTTTTCCTTCCCTCCCTATTCCCCTCCTGAATTTCCCCCAAGCCTTGCTGCTGCCTGCAGACTCCCCTGGGCCTCTGGAGCAAACCTGGCAAAGCTGCTGCCTCCAGCCTTGCCCTGCTCCAGGCACAGCTCTGCTCCTCCTCCTCCTCCTGCCCCAGGTCTGGCTCCCCAGAATGAGCCAGGGAGGTGCCAGACTCTGGGGTTTGCTGCTCCTGGAGTGACAGGAGCTGCCCCTTCCCTTCCCTTCCTTGATGGCAGCTTGGGTGCAGCTGCTCCTCAGGGAGCCAGACTGGCATTCCAGGGGTGCACAGCTCTCCCTGGATCTGGGAGCCCTGATCCCAGCAGGGTGGGTGAGCAGAGCAGAGCAGAGCAGAGCAGAGAATGGACAGAAGCTCATTTTGGCCGTGGCTCCATCAGGAAGGGCACAGAGTAATCCAGCCCCAAGGAAAGGGCCACAACACTCCCAGGACACCAAAGAAATCAGGCTCTCCCACACCCACCAACTCACCTCTCTCCACTAAAAAGGAAATTTCTATGAAAACCCAAGTCAGAGTTTCAGAATCCATGAATACAGGACCTTTTAATCTTTTTTTTTTCCAGGTGTGAGTTAAACTAGCACCAGTTTTCCTGTGACATTCCTGCACATTCCCACTGTGCCTTGGCCTCTTGGCCCATTTGCCTCCTGCAATTTGATTCCAGTTCCTACATTTGGCTGAAAAATGAGTAAACTTGGGAATTCTGGCCCTAACAGGAGGATGGGACCACCTCTCTCCTGATCTGTCCCTCGTGGGCTCACTGGGCTGCCATGGAAATGTGTGGAATATTGTCCAGTTCCTTTCAAACACCACAAACCCAACCCAGAAGAGAGGCTCTGAGCTCGGCCAGGATTTAATTCCTACAATTAACATTCCAAGCAGCTCTCCCGAAAATTTCTCTCTGTTTATCCACGCTGAAGATTTTAATTAAAAATCGGAGTTAAATCCTCTCTTTCCTCCTGCATGGAATAAATGAGCAGCCTGGAACAGGGTGGGAGCTGCTCCATGAAACAGATGTAGAGACTTTGCTACAGCTTTGTAGCACCAGGTGACATTTCAGGGTTTGTTTGGAGTGGAATTATCTCAGTTTTAACTAAAGCTACAGGAACTATTCCCTTGTAGGGCTGTAATCCCTGATCCTGCTCTTCCATGGCTCCCAAGGAACAGCATCTCTCACTTCCTGTGCTGACAACAGGGAAAATTCCCAAAATGTTTCAATCTCAGGGAAATTAATTCTGGTTTTAGGGATGAGCTAGGGGCAGAAATTCCCTAAGAGGTTCAGAATTGACCTCTGCTGGAATTGCAGAATGCCAGACTGGCTTGGGTTGGAGGGAAATGTGTCCCTTACCCAAGGCCATGATCCCACAAAGCCCCTCCAGTAAAAGTTTAATTCCCCATGGACAGAGCACCCAAACCCCCCAGGTTTCCCCTTAAAAACTGGAGCATTTCTTACCAGCTCAGAGAACTCATTATTGCCCAGATCGAGCCTCTCCAGCTGAGTCAGTTTGTGCATTGACCTGGAACAGGTGGGCAAAGACTCAAAATGAGATTTTAACTGGCAAAACATCAGTCGGGTTTTGGGGGGATAAAAAGAAAGGAAAATATTTTAGTGGGAAAATAAAGCTGCATTGATACTCTGATGGCAAATAAAAGAATTGCACCAGTTTGATGCTGATGCAAATTTCAATAATATATTCCATCCCTGAGACATTGACTGAGGTCATGGAACTCAAAAGCCAGCAACAGTTGTTTTCATACAAAAATAAACAAAACCTTGGTAGATTTTTGTGTGTTTGCCCAGGGAAAGTGCCCCATGTTATATCAATAAGTGATTGAAATGATATATTGTGGCTTTTTGAGAGAGATTTATGCATTTGCTGTGGTTTTTTACAAACCACTAGAAAGTGTTTGGACTCATGATCCAGGTCCCCTGCTCTGAGGTTCAGATTTGATCAAGTTCAAAGTTAATAAATCAATTTTTTTTTCCTTTGTTTCCATGAACAAAACTGGAGCAGGGTTTTATCCCAAGGGCAGGATTTCTCTTTAAGCCCTGACAGACCAAAGTGGACCAAACACCACACTGGGTTTGGGGGGCACAGTGAAAAAAGAGGATAAAAATAATTAAATCATTTAGCATGAACTGCAACAGGCAGTTCAGAGGCCTCCTGAGGTAATCAGATCCTAATCAAAAAATTAGCATAGCCTTAATTACTGTGATCTAAAATATCAACCATTTTATCTCTGCAATTTGTACCAGAGGTAGAAGTGATTATTGTTGAAAGGCTGTGGCTGAAAAGCACAGCCCTGGCTCAGCGTTTCAGCCTGGCTGTGCTGAGAGCACTGCTGCTGTTTTATTGCCAGAAAATGCCACTTTTCCTCTGTTAAAACAGGGAAATAAACTCCAAAAAAACCCCAAGAATTAAAGTCCACAGGAACAGGAAATAAACCCCAGAGAAACAGGGAATAAAATCCATGGACATAGGGAAATAAACTCCACAGAAACAGGAAATAAACTCCACAGAAACAGGAAATAAACCCCACAAAACCAGGAAAATAAACTCCACAGAAACAGGGAAATAAACCCCACAAAACCAGGGAAACAAACTCCACTGAAATGTATCACCAGATATTATAATAACGAATATTTTCACATTATTATTACACACATTATACATTATCCATATTATATATATTTTAATATTTTATATATCTCTATTATATCTTTTCAATGATTAAATCCTGGAACTCTTCAGAGATTAAATCCACTCAAATTGGTAAAACCTTTGTCTTTCATCCCAAATTCTTTTGAGCACAACTTCAACAGCTTTGGGTTTTCTACTGTAGATTCAGCTTCAAATGCAACTTTTACCCATTATTTGTGCCATTTCTACAGCCAAATAAACAATTCCAGAACCTGAAACTGATGTGGGGGCAGATGAATTTCAGGGGGTTGGGGCCCCATCAAAAAACGAAGCTCTGCTGATGTTCCCAATGGAAAATCAGATTTTCCCATTAGCTGCTGCTGTTTTTATCTCTTTCCCATAATAATTTATATTTTTCTCATGGAAAGCTTCGTTACAGTTTTTATGTGGGGTCATTTACAGAGGTGGATCAGGAAAGGAACAGTTATGGGCAATGCTCAGTTAAATATTCAGTGCTTAAAGGAGGCTGTGGGGAGAATGAATGGGCCAAAGGTTTCCCCCAGACCTTTATGGGGATCCCATTTGGAGCTTTCCTTCCACTCACGAGTGAGAGGAGACTTTGGGCGATAAGGATGGAATTCTCACAAGGTTCAGAATAAAATGATTTTATTTTAAAATTATTTTGGGATTTTAAAAATTTTTATTTTAAAATTATTTTGTGATTTTTAAAAAATATGATGTGCTTTTTAAAAGGCTACAGAGGCACGGAAATCAACACCAGGAGGGTGAGGCTGGGGGGCTCTCCAGGGTTATCCATGTTCTCCCCTCCCTCCATTCGGGGGCAGCAAGTTTTTCCCTGGATTTCAGCATTCCTAATGGGATGGAAAATAACATTTCCTCTTCTCCTCTGAAAAAGAGCACCACAATTCCGTGGAAAAGACCTTAAAGCTCATCTGGCCCATGGAAGGTGTCCCTGTCCATGGAACTGGATGGGATTTCAGCACCCTCCCAACCCAAACCAGCCTTGAAAATCTGGGATTCTGTGAAAAATAATTAATTATTAATAATAATTATAGATATAATTATTATTTATTAATTAATTTATTAATTTTATATTATAATATAAATAATAATTTAATACTTTTAATAATAATAATAATTAATAAAATAAATTTGAAAAATTTTATTTGAAAAACAAAATCAATTAATAAAATAAATAAAACAATTTAAAAATAAAAATTAATAATCCATTTTCCAGACAACTTTACCACCTTTAAAAATAGGAAAATCTATTTTTCCTAAAGCAAAACAGTGGGAAAAGCCTTTTTTTTTTTTTTTTTCCAAAGCAAAACAATGGGATGCATTTCCCAGCCTCTTCCCTGAGCAGCAAACAGATCCAGCTTGGAAAATCCTCAAGGGAAAGCTCGTAGTAGCAGCTGCCGATTAAAATATTGCCAATATTTTGATAAGGTAGTGAAGCTGGGGGGGTGTGAGTTCCCCAAGCCAGCCAGAGCTGCTATTTGAGGAAAACAGGGCACCAGGAACGCTGCAAATATTTGTAAACCCAAAGTGTGGCAAACACTTCCCATCCTCATCAGGAACCGGGGAGAAAAGTGGAGCAGCATCTCAAAAAATAGCAGGAGGAAGTGAAGCTTTTCCCTAAATTTATCCCCCCCGGACAGATTCTCAGCTGATTTAAATTGTGTCTTCAACAGGCTTCAAAAAAAACCCCCAAAAAAACCCAAAAAACCCTGTGGTTTTTGCCAAGCAGCTTCCAAAAGTGGGGTTTGGGAAGTGCTGAGGATGGGAGGAATGTGGGTTTTTGTGGCAGGGATGTTTGTGAGGCACAGGGAAGCTTTGGACCACTCTGATACCAGGTTCCTGGAAGGAAAAATCACTTTTATCCAGCAAATTCCTGCCCGAAGGGAGGTAAAGGATGGGGAGGGCTGGAATCTTAGAATGTCATTCTGGAATTTCTGGGTTATCCATTCATTTCTCCTTTTGGAGCAAAGTCTCGGCTGCAGAAAGCACAAAAATTGTCACTCCGTGGGGTTAGAAACTCCAAATGTGCAAATTTAACCTCTGCAAAACAGCCTCTGGTGTTGATAATAGGAAGGTTCTTGTCTAATTCACTTGATTTTGTTTCAAAAACAAGACAAAAATCTGCTTTTCACACAGTTTTTATGATGCTGCTGAAAAACCTTAATGTGTTTCACCTCCTTATACACAGTCCCAGCACTTTGAGAAATAACCATAAATAAGAGTCACAAATAATCCCAATAAATCTGAATTTCAGCAAGAAGAGGAAAACTTCCCCACTCTGCCTTGTTCCCAAATGATTTTTTCCAACATTTTGGGGAGTTGTGGATTCCTGGCACATTCATTTGGTGGGACTAATTCAAATTAAAACTTTGGGTCTATCTCTAAGTCTGGGGGGGAGAGAGAAATGGAAAAAGGTGGGAAGGCCTGGAGAAAAAAATGGAATGAATGTCAGATAAAAATGTCATTTTTCACACTGTGTTTACAGAAAAAAAAAAATCAAAGTACACTTGGAATTCAAAGGACTGGGAAAATTCCATTTTATGGAAATTAGTAAGAGGAAGTTCTTGTGGGTGAAAAATGTGTCTTTCTCCCAGGTTTTTTCCCCAATATCTAATTGGGAAGCCAAACCAGATATTTTAAATTATAGCTGCACCAAAATCTTGTTTTCACCCCTACATTCATTACCCAGAAGGAAAATCTTAATTGAGGAAGATCCTTCCTGTGTCCATTTCTCCTTCCAATATTTTAATGGAAAATTTTAACCAGGCTGCTCTTGGTCTTAAATGATGAGAAGAAAATTTATCCAATTTCCCCTTTATCAAGGAAAATATTGGAGCACCAATAGGAAAATATTATACAAAATAGGAAAATTTAATTTTTACAGAATTGAATGCACAGAAATCCTTTTGTAACTTAAATTGTGGCAGCTAAAAACCCCCAGAAATTCAGCCCAGCCTGAGGGATTTGGAGAAAAAGGCAAAGCAGAAAATTCCTAAATTCCATTGCCCACAACAGGTAAAGCCAAAAAACGACTTCCAGAGGAAAAACCTGAATTTTGACAGCAAAAAGAATGAATAAAACCGGGGGGCTGAAACCAACCCTTTATTTTCACAGGGGTCTGGTTGGGTACAGTCAGAGCCTAAAAGAATCACGAATTAAAACCAGAATTCAAAACACTGGTTTCGATTTTAAGGCTGAAAACAGCAACATTTTAAGGCTGAAAACTGAGCAAGATAAAATGAGTGATTTTAACAAAAGGAAAATCAGGGAAAAAGGAAAATTGAGGAAAAAGGAAAATCGAGGGAAAAGGAAAATAAACCCCCACCCCATCATCATCATCATCCTCTTGTCCATGAAGTCCTGTCATTCCTGACTCCAAGCAGGAGGAGAAGGACAAGGATGAAATATTTTGGAAGATTGCAAAGAGGGAGCTGGAAAATCTGATAATTTCAGGAATTTCAGCCTGAAACCCCCACAGAGCAGAGGAACCCAAGCAAAGGAGAGCAGAGGAGATCAAAGTGCTGAGGAGCCACACGTGGCCATCCGGGATGGAATGTCCCATTTCTGGCTGCTTTCAGCCCATTTCCCCAGTTCCCAGTTTCCCCAGTGATCACATTCCCTGGGAGCTCACACAAACACTGAAATATCTCCCCTCCATTCTGGTTTTTCAGGTAAATATCATTATTTCCAGGCCCTCCCTTACCCTTCACTGTGCAATCCCTGTTTTTTTCCTATCAGGACCTGCTCCAGCCTTTCCCATTTCCCAAACGAGCTCTCCCCGTTTTTTTACCCCAAACTGATTTTTTTGGGATTTGATCATCCCGTTGGACTCCTGAGAGCAATCAGGAATATTCTGATTTTATTCTGATTTTCGATTTTTTCTTTTACTTTGGGAGGAGTCTGGGATCTGCCCCGTGGCACAAGCATCCCTTTGGCTCAGGTGAGAATTCCCTGATAAATCCATTTGGATCCACGGCTCCCAAACATTTCACACCCCTCTCAAACTCTGCCATCCCTCATTCCCAGCCTCATTCCCAGCTGGAGAGCTCCTGATTTATCCCCAAATTCCCTTCACTGGTCCCTTGGGATGTGACTTTGCACATTAAATCCCAAATTTTGACTGCGCTGCCCTCCAGAACGCCACAGTCCTGCCCATTTTCTGGGCACTGCAACTTCTCCTTCCCAAGAAGCAAATTAATCCTGAAGTCCAGGAGAAATCCTGTTTTTCTTTTTTTCTTTTCCTTACATCAGGACTTGCTCTTTGGAAAGGATCCATTGGATGTCATTTTTCTAGCAGGTCCTGCAGGAAAACAATTCCTGCTGCCAAGAAACCCCAAAGATCTGCAGAGAGCCGTGAGTCAGAGGATGAGAACAGCAAATCCAGGGAATTTCTCATCCCTCCAGGCCCTGCTGAGTCACCAGGCCCCAAGGAGGTCCCTGCAACCCTTCCATTTTCCAGCTGGATTTGGGAACAAATCCCCCAGAACCGCGGGAAGGTGTTTCCCTCTGCCCAGGGGTGGGAACTGGAAAAACAAAAACTTCCACAGACACCAAAAGGTTGGATCTACAGCCCTAGAAAAAAATTAGATTAATGCAAAAATACAAGACACAGGCATTGAACATAAAACATAAAGCAAAAATACAAGATACAGACATTGAACATAAAACAGACGCAGACACAAAACAAAACCATCAAATTATGTTTCTGTAGTTATAAGTATATGCCTTAAGTAAGTGAGAAACTGTATTAATAAAAAAATAAAGAGTTTATAATATAAGAGTGCAGTTTAATAAAGCTAAGAGTTTAAAAGTTAGAATAGAAATGTGTGAGCATGTAAGTTAAAAACCTGTTAGACAAAAGTATCCACAGTACAAGAGAAGTAAGTGATAAGTTAGAAAAGTAGAATAAACCCTGTAACAACTGTCTTAGTTTTAAAAATTATATATTCTATGAATTATAATATATTATAATATATACTATATCATAGATTATAATATATATTTCTATATAAATAACATACAATATATATTTATATTAAATTATATAATTAAAATTATATATTTATATTATATATAATTATATAATAAAACATATAATTATATATAATTATATATTTATATAATAAATATATATATTTATAGTATATATAACATAATATATAAATGATACATTATATATAATATACACACACATACATATATATAATATTATAATGAAGAAACTTGTAACTATTCCCAAGCTATAACCAACAACTTACTCCTTTAAAATCTCACAACCTCTGAGACTAATGTTTATCCAAACAATAAATCATTCTTAACTTAAAAATAATCCCACTCCTTCACTAAAACAGCAATAATAATTGATGGTGCCCTGTATGAGAGATCAGCCCAGGGCTGGAATTGACTCCAGGATCTTTGAAAATTCCAGGCTGCTTTTGAGAACTTTTCCACTTAACTTAAATAATCCTGAGCAGAAGGGACTCAGTTTCCTGCTGGCACAGTAAAGCCCAAACCATTTAATTCTGGACAGACCATGAGGAGAAAATCTTTTCCTGAGGGTGTTTTCAACACTTCAGATGAGTCCTGGGTGAGGAGAGCGCTGCCACAGCCTCACTGACCAGGGTTAGCTCATCTGGTGCTGCCCAATTTTGTTTATTTATCTTAAAATATTTCAGATATTTATCTCAAAATGTCAGATTTTGGCTTTTGAGCTACACTCAGCTGAACAACCATTGTGCATCTTCCCTTATATCATGGAATCACTAACTGGGTTTTTTTTGCTAAATACCTTTTTTGCTAAAAAAAGTAGAATTTATTTTATAAATGAAAAACAAAAAACAAAAAACAGTTCATCAGAGAAACATCATCACCATTGCTTCCAGCCCAAATATTTGGCACTTTTGGAAATTCCAGATGAATAAATGCAAATACCCCAGCACTTACTTTGGTAGAGTTTTCAAGTGGTTTTCTCTTAACTCCAAAATTCGCAATTTGACAAGTCTGGGAACAGGAGAGAAAATAATTAATGCATTTGAAGAATCCATCAGAATTGGTTGAAAATATTTCTTCTAATTTTAAGAAGTCTGTTTAATGCAAAATAATCCAAAGTCCAATTCTTGTGGGAGAAAAATCAGAGCCAAATAATTTCATTTAATGTCTGCCCTGATCTGAATTCTCCTGAAAAGCTCTGGCATTTATCAGGTTTTGCCAGCAATTTTAAATTCGTTTTATTAATGCCTCCAAACAGGCAAACAGAGGATAAGTTGGGAAATTTGGAAGAAACAAAAAAAACCAAACCAACAAGAAAAAAAACAAGAGCAAGGTTTGTAAGTGCAAGGTCCCAAACATGACCTTGGGATGAGACAGAAGGGGAAAAAACAACAAAAAAGGAATCAGAGTCACTGAGTTGATATAAAATCAGCACTTGTGGAATAAAATGTTTTCTGCTAAAAGATTTGGGCTCCTAAACCTTAATCCCAAAATGATCAGCCCAAGCCCCAGCAGGGCTCTGCCAGAGCAGGATGGGTACAAACACCACACTGAGGGCTCCATCCACCCCTTTCCTGGATATCTGCATTTAGACCTGACTCCAGGGGCAGGAATTGGGGCTTATCCTGGCATTCCACACACTCCTCACAGGCAAACAATTCCCTTCCTCCTGATGGGATTTTGTGTTTCTCAAAGGTGCTCAGGCCTGGCCCAGGGGATGTGATAATAAAAATAAAAATAAAAATAAAAATAAAAATAGAAATAAAAATAAAAATAGAAATAAAAATAAAAATAAAAATAAAAATAAATTAATAATAATGATAATAATACAATAATAACAAAAATAATAACAAAAATAATAACAAAATTAATGAAAAATAATAATATTATAAAGTTAACAATATACTAGTACTACTACTACTAATTATAACAAATAAATAAATGAAACTCCAGCATTTTTATCTCCCCAGGCTTGAGCAGCCCAGCGTCACACCCAGCAGGATTTTGTCACATTTTGTCATTTGGTTTGGAGAGCTGAGCTGATGCTCCCGTAGATAATAAATAAATAAATAATAATCAGTAAAATAAGTAAGAACAAATAAAAGAAATAAAAATAAATAAAATAAATAACAATAAATGAAATAAATAAAAATAAAGAAATTAAATCAAATAACTTAAATAAATAAAAATAATTTAAATAAATAACAGAACTGTCACCCAGGTGGCTGCAGGGGCCAGCCTAAAGGTGGGCTTGGGTGAGCTCTGTAATAAAATCAGAGCTTTTCTCTGCTGATCTTTTGTCTCCTGAGCTCCTTGCCCAGGGGCCAATCCAAGGGCAGAAATCCCAGCAGTTCCCAGTGGGATAAATTCCCCATTTCTGCCAGGGCTGTGCAGGGTGGGGACCCCCAGCTCCTGTGGGAATTGGATTCACTCTGTGTCCACTGGGAAAAGAGAAGTTCGTGGGGGGAGCAGAAGTGTTCTCAAGGGCTTGCTTTGATTCTTACTCCTTTTTTTTTGCCTTTTATTGCTGTCAATAAAATGTTCTTGATGCCCTTTGAATGTTTTGAGCACGCTTTGCCTTTCTCCTGCTCCTGTCTTTAGCAGGAGGTGGATTGGTGCACTGGGGGCTGGCAGCACTGAACCCACCACACCAGTTGGTGCCTTGGCTGGGAGATCTGAGAAACTGGTGAAATCTCTAATGAGTGAGCCAAACCCACCACACCCTGGTGCCAGCACCTCTGCTCTGTCCTCAGCTGGCATCTTTGGCTCTGCTCCTGCTGGGTTTATGTTCGCCCTCGCTCCCCACCCTCCTGCCCTGCTGTCTCTGGACTCCTCTCCCTGCTTCTGCTCCCACATTTCACCTTTGCCTGTTCCACCTCTCCCTGCCCTCCTGACCCACAGCTCCTCACCCTCCTGTCCCTTTGTCACCCGGAGGGGACCTGAGAGGAACCTGCTGCCCCTGGTCCTGCACGGCTGAGTCACTGCCGAGGGATGAGCTCCTCACCTCTCCCCGGCCTCCATCACCTCTCCACCCCGTTTCTGACAAAAACAGGCCTGAAAAGCCAAAATCCCTGGGTTTTGTGCTCAGTTTTTCAAGGGGAGCCAGCTCTGAGCTGGTCCCTCGGAGCCTGAGCTGTGTTCAACGACAGGAATGTGCTGTGGTGACTCATCCTTACCTTCCAAAGTTAGCTGGAAGAAACTCCAAAAAGGCATCGTTTAGATAGAGCTGGGTCAAATTTAGAAGTTGTGTGAAGCCATCTGGCAGCCTAAAAAAACAGAGCAAACCTTAATGCTCACCCTGAGTTGCCATGGAGATAATAACAATGTATATTTAGAAGCAGAAAGGTGACTTTCTCTCTCACCTACTTCTTCTACCCAAATTCTCCTGAAGAACTCACTTTGAACAGACATTTTTGCCCATTCCCATCTTCTCTGCACTGCTACAAGCAGGAAATGCAAAGGCCTGGCACACTCAGGGGACAGTAGCCTTTGCTCTCTTCCTGCTTGAGGGATTTAAACCAAAGGTTTTTCTCTTTTCTTTTCTTTTCTTTTCTTTTCTTTTCTTTTCTTTTCTTTTCTTTTCTTTTCTTTTCTTTTCTTTTCTTTTCTTTTCTTTTCTTTTCTTTTCTTTTCTTTTCTTTTCTTTTCTTTCCTTTCCTTTCCTTTCCTTTCCTTTCCTTTCCTTTCCTTTCCTTTCCTTTCCTTTCCTTTCCTTTCCTTTCCTTTCCTTTCCTTTCCTTTCCTTTCCTTTCCTTTCCTTTCCTTTCCTTTCCTTTTCCCTTCTCCTTCTTCCTTCCTCCCTCCCTCCCTTCCTCCCTTCTCTTTCTCTCTTTTCTCTAAATCTTTTTCCTTTTTTCTCCTTCTCTCCTCTTTCCCTCCCATTCTTCCTCCCTCTCCCTCCTCTATTTCTCTCTATTTGTTTTAAACTGAAACATCAACATTTCACCCTTTCTGCCCTTCACTCCACTTTGTAAATCCTGGATTTACAACTCATTTTCTGTTACTATTTTTGCAAGATTTTGGAAGGAATAAGGAATAAGGTCTTGCAAAATGTCCAGGTGAAGCCTCACCCCTGTGATCAGAGACTGCCCAGCCTGACTGGCATTACCAGAGTACTCAGATCTCAGACAAACCCACTCTGGGTTTAAATTAGAAACAATTTAAATTGTTTAAATTCAAACAATTAGAAAGACATTCAGATTAACCCTGCAAAAGGACTGAATAAAAAGCTCTGAGCTCATGTTGAGCACATTTTGTGCCCTTGGAATGAGCAAAACGAGCTCCTGGTACTCACTTGGACACGGGGTTGACGCTGGCTTCGATTATTGTTAAACATTTACAACATTTAATGTTTTCTGGGAAATCTTGGATTCCTAAAAAAACATGGAAAGAGTATTAGATACACAAAAATATCTATTAGACATAGACAAATATTATCTACACAGAAACTGTTCAGCCTGGTCTGTTCATAAATGCTCAGTTGAGATTTCCAGCTCAGACTTCAGCTCAAACAGGAAGGAAACACAGTTTGGAATTATCATCCAAAAGGTGATGCTCAAGCCCTAAATAAATACATGAATATACAGAATTATAACTCTTCTGCTAATGCTTGATTTATCTAATGTTCTAGAATCAACAGTGATGTAATTTGTGCAGAGATTTGTGCCTTCATCCCTTCCCAAACTGCTTTTCTCTCACAGTCTCCAGACCTCCACTGACAGGAAATTTCCCAAAGTTTCCAGGGGTTTCTAAGTCTCATTTTTTAAAAACAAAGACCCTCGAGCTCAGACAGCAAAGGTTTTTAGGCCCATTGATATGAAAATGGAATGAAAATTCCCAGATTTGGGAATGCACAGCAGCAAACCAGCCCAGATAAATCCTGGGAATTGTTTAAATCCCCCACACAAGAGCCCAGTGCGCTCTGAACCCCTTTGGAAGTGGAATGCTCCTAAGTGCAAGGAAAACTGGCCTCACATTCCTACTCCCAGCTGGGCAGAAGCCCCCAGAGCACAGGACACTGAAGGAAACTCGATTTTTTAAAGGAAAAACCAGAGCTGGGTTTGCACAGACCCTCTCTGAAAGCGCCGTGCGCGGAACCTGGGACGGAGCGCAAATTTCCGCACCGCGAGGAGCCAAAACTCCATCTCAGCTCCTGTGTTTTTGGGGATGCTGGGGAAGGGGAGCCCTCACCGTTCTTGCTGATGTCGAGCTCACGGAGGTTGACCAGGCTGGCGATGGAGGTGGGGAGGCTGGACAGGTCGTTGTCGGGGATGCTCAGCTTCCGCAGGGCCTGGCAGTTGAACAGTTGCTGTTCCGGGGGTTCCACGGGGGAGAAGGAATAAATCCATTTGGGATCCTTGCTGACACACAACCAGCACAAACCCACCCTGGCCACAGCAGAATTCCACCCTCCCAGGGGGATTTTTGGGAAGGCATTTCCATGGTAGATGGGGATTGTGGTATTTTCTGGGTCCCCAGGATGAAGGAGGAAATGATGAATCTGACTCCATGTTCTTAGAAGGCTAATTTACTATTTTATATAAAAGAATGCTATCCTAAAACTATACTAAAGAATAGAGAAAGGATCCTCACAGAAGACTTAACAAAATACTAATTGAAAACTCATGACTCTCTCCTCAGAGTCCGACACAGCCTGACCGTGATTGGTCATTAAGTGAAAACAATTCACATGTTGGATAAACAATCCCCAACCACATTCCAAAGCAGCAAAACACAGGAGAAGCAAATGAGATAATATTGTTTTCCTTTTTCTCTGAGGCTTCTCAGCTTCCCAAGAGAAGAAATCCTGGGCAAAGGGATTTTTCAGAAAATGTGACAGTGACAGGGGATAGGACAAACAGGTCATGGATAGCAGGGATGCTCAAAACCACTCAAAACCTGTGAATTCACTGCAATCAATATCTTGTGATTTTTATATCATTGCATGTAATTCATGTTTATTGCTGTGTTTTATATTTGTCATAAAAATTCCCAAGTTTTTGTGCTCCTGGTAAATTAAAATATTCGATTTCATAATTAAATTTCACAGCAGATTTTAAAATACTGTGACTGTATTCAGATTAAATAATTATCCTCAAGATCCAAAAATGCCTGGGCATTATCCAAAGGATACTTTCTTGAAACCCCTGCCCAAAATTCAGGACTCAATTCTAATTTTTCCATCAAATTCCAATTTTATAGAAGTGGATTCCCAGTTTTCACCAGGAGCTGAGGAAGGCTTGGAACTCAGAGTTCTGACCCCACCTGGACACACCCAAGGCTTTGGAACTGCTGGAGGGAGAAGCCAGATTAAAAATCTTCCCTCTGGAATGATTTTATGAGGCACGAGAAGGAATACGAGACATGGAATGAAGTCCCAAAATTGCTTTTTTTTCACCCACTGGATGCTTAACAGATATTTTCCCAGTTTCCAGAGCTCCCTGGCCATCAGGATTTTGTTGGAATCTCCATTCCCTCTGCTCACGAACAACTTTCATTCCTCTCAGACCAAATCCAAGTGATGCCACCGAGCTCTGAGTTATGAAATCAGGGTTTTATTCTGCACCTCTGGGGAGAACTCCAGCCCACTCATGTTTCTCTGGATGCTGATTCCAATGACTCCACTCTCATCCAGATCAATTTTCCCTTTATTAGTCATCAATTCACTTGACTCACACAAATAAAGGATTTTTTGCAGCAGGAGAATGAAGTCAAAGGCAAAGAGAATAAAAAGACTTGGCTGGATTTAGCCAAAAGAAGAGAGTTAGAAATATAAAAACATCTTGTAAATCCTTAAAAAAACAGAGAAATACAAGAAATGAAGAACTGAAAATCAGCAGGGAAAGAATGGAATCATATCAGTATGATACCTAAATGGAAAGTAAAAATAAAATCAGGCAGAATGAGTTTGAGGCATCAGTTCAATGCAAAATAATTTACTGGACTTTAGAGCATCATGTGAAACTAAAGTAGAGCTGGACTTAACTAAGTTGTTTCCTCATTAAATAATAAAACATGATCAAGAGTTTTGATTCAAAAGAATTTTGTAATATCAGGGGCACAGAATATTTGGCAAAGAACAGAAAATGACTGAAAATTTCCTCTGGAATAAATTATTTGAAAAAAACATTTGCAGAGGGAGGAGAGAATGGTAGAATTTAATGTAAAACACAAAAGTTCATGTTAAGTATTACAGTGCCAGTTTCATGGGGGAAAAAAAAGCATTTTCTCTCCTGGAATATTAATTCAGTGATGAAAAAAAAAAAGCCTTGAGCTCTGCAGCAAAAGCACCTCGAGCAGAAAATTTGATAAAGGAATTATTTCAGCTGTTGAATTCCTGGTTACAATTAATAAAGGCTTAAGACAAAAACCGATGAGTGCTATTAACACTGCCATTAATCTTCTCTTCCACATGGCCAAGATTATGTTAAACTTGATTTACTCTAAATTAAAATTATCACCTTGATCCCAGCTTCAGCATTTTGGACTTCTTCCCTTTGGCCCTCATTTTTTCCATACAGCATCTTGCTCTGATATATTTGTTTTCTGAAACACTTTGATCATTCCAAGAGGCCCAACCCAAATATCCCAAAAATCCCTCCCTAAATGAAAGACTTCCAGTATTCCTCAGTAGCAGAAGGAAAAGAATTTTTTTATTATTATTATTATTATTATTATTATTATTATTATTATTATTATTATTATTATAAGAAGAAGAAGAAGAAGAAGAAGAAGAAGAAGAAGGAGAAGATGGGACCTCAGGGCTTCCTGAGCAGCTTTTCCACAGGATCCATTTGGGATTTCTGGGGATAGAATCCAGCTGGTTCTGTGCTGTGTCTCCAGGAGAGCTCAGGCAGCTCTCCACAGCATTTTTCCATGAAAATAAAGGGATTTTGGTGGCTCTGCCCCACCATCTGTGCAGAATTCCTCCACAGAGTGAGACCTCTCAAGCAATGAACCATCACATCCCAGCAGAGCAACCCCGTGGCATGGAAAAAGCCCATTTTCTACTTCTGCAAATGGATTTTTTACCAAGTCTCTGTGCAGCAAAAATGGGAAACTTGCTGTAAGATGATGGAGAATGAAGCAATGTTTAATTAAAGATTTGTAAGCATCTTTCATTATTATGGAGAAAAATTCCATTAAGGCCTGGATCCCATCCTTCACGCTTCATTATGGAGCCAGCACCTGCCACTAATTGGTTTTTCCACCTTTCCCTCCTCTGTTTCCAGAACATTTTGGTTACAGTAGCTTTTAATTCCTTATAGCAAACATTGATCAGCAGGAGAATGGATTGGAAGGTTCCAGAAGGGGAATTTTACAGGCAAAGAATGGCTTGGATGATCTCAGGGCAGTTCTGAAACTCCTGCTTGGACAGTTGGCATTTCCCAGCATTATCCCAAAGGGGTAAAGGGCTGATCCTGACAGGGAGGGCAGCCCTGATATTCCCAGGAACATCCCACAGGGATAAAGGGGCTGATTCTGACACAGGGGACAGCCCTGGCATTCCCAATATCCCACAGGGATAAAGGGCTGGCTCTGACACAGGGAGGACAGCCCTGGCATTGCCAGGAATGTCCCACAGGGATAAAGGGCTGATCCTGACAGGGAGGGCAGCCCTGGCATTGCCAGGAATCTCTCACAGGGATAAGGAGCTGATCCTGAAGGAAAAGCAGGGCTGGAGAGGATCCACAGGCAGCGGTGACTCCTGATCCGGGTACTGGGTACCACAGGAATTTCCAGGGCCAGAACCATTTATTTTGCAGAACTGTTTTTCCCAGTTCCAGGCTCCAAGCTGCCCCATTCCCGTGCTGTGAAGAAGGAGGGGGAGTCCCTTCTCCAAGGAATATCCCTGGAGCCCCCATCTCCACCTCTCCCCAGGAGCTCCAGCAGCCCCAGAGCCGGGCACGCACCCCGGGCTTTGCCCTGGCACCCCAGCAGGACATGGATTACCTTGGGAAGCTCCTCAATCTGGTTGGCATCGAGGTAGAGCTCCTCCAGGGTCCTCTCGAAGTTGAAGACCTCCTTTGGCACCTGCTGCAGGCCACAGTGGGAATAGTCCAGCACGGAGACAATCTCCTCCTCGCCGCGGAAGCACCGGCACGGCACCAGGCGCCCGATCAGCTTCCTTTTGCTGGTCATCTCCAAGCAGCATACTGGGGGGAAAAAGGGAGGAAAAATGGGATTTTAGCAGCGTTTTGGGGGAATGTTCTTGGGAGTTATGCTGCGGATTGTGGCTCATGAAAAGCAGTTTTCCCCAGGGATATCGGGAGCGCGTGTCCTGAGGTGACTGTGGCGCCTTGCTGGAATGGAAAGGTGGGATTTGGAGTGCAAGGAGAAAACCTGGACCCTGCAGCTGTTCCCTGCTCTGGGATGGAAGGGAACACACCCAGCCCAGCCATGAGCCTGGCTGTAATGGGAAAATGGGAAGGCACAGGATCCAAACCCACCCATGGAAGCACAGAGGCAAAGCCAGTCCCTGGCCCAGAGCTGGCAGGGATGTACCTGGGTGGGATTCCCATGAGAAATGGGAATTATCCCTGGATCCCCCACGCCAGCAGAGCTCCCCATGCTGCTCCCACAGGCTCCTGCAGCAGCTGAGGAAAGCAGGGATGGAGCCCTTGGCTACAGAGCGATCCCAAACCATTCCTGCTCCTCCCATGCCACCAGGCTCTGCTGGAAGCTCCAAGAGGGGATTGAGCAAAACCCATTCCTTTTCCTGCACTAAAATTCACATCCAGGAAGTGTTCCCAAACTTCTCCCACCCTCAATCCCAGTGGTGCAGCCCCTCCTCACCCCCAGCATGTGTGGGCACCCCTAACTCAGTGAGTAACTTTACACAGTGCCCCCCTATTCCTTGTGGAACAAAACCACTTCAGGATGGGGGAATGCTTCAGAAGCAGATTTGGAATGCATCAAGCAGTCCCTAAATCCATCCTGGGCACCTTTAAGAGTTACTTAAACATTCTGGATAAACCAGGCTGTCCTGAAACGTATTTACCACAAAGGCAAGGAGAGCTCAACCTTCAACTTCCATTTTCCAAACCACTCTCAAGGTTCTGAGCTAGATTTAGGAAAACAATGCACTAAATTAATCCAAATAAAGTAAAATAAGGTTTTTGTAGCAAGCACCAGCACGGAATGGAAGGACCTGGGCTATGATTGAAAGGAGCAGAATTTCACGCCCTGTGGGCTCGTGGTAATTAAACTTTTTATTAATTTCAGCATTATTAATTCCTACCCTGGACTAATTCCAGCTCTGGTAATTACACTTTCTTTCCCTGCATTTTGCTCTCTGCTGATGTTCAGAGATCCTTTCCTCGGTGCTGGTGGTTGGAAAAGGCTCAGTCCAGGAGCCACCCCTGGGCTGGGCTGAGTCAGGGACACAGCAGCTCCATCCATTCCTTAATCCCTGCAGGGGATTCCTCTTCCCTCTCCCACTCCCCCTGGAAGCACCAGAGCTTGGTGCTTTTCCCCATTTCAGAACTGAAATTCCCCACAGCCGAGTCCTGAGGGCACTGCCCCACGTCACACATTACACAGGGAGTTCAGAGCCTCCAGAAGAGCTCCAAAATCAGATTATTTCTTGAATAAAGACAGATAAATGAGGAAAGCAGCATAAAATAACCTGCTCCTTTTCAGCTCCAGCAAGCAGCTCATTATCAGTTCCTGCAGTTTATTGTCTTATAAAGAAACTCCTTCATCTGAGGAAAACAGGAGCTTTATGGAAATCAATTACAATAATTTACAATCCCTTCTCAAGTCATGGACCTTTTGTGCAGGAAAACACTAATCCCTGTTTCTCAGGAGTCACAGGAGAAGACATTTCCCTCACCTGCAGGAAAGACAGAGAAAACTGCCGCAGGCTCACCCAGCTGATTTAAAGATGGGACGAAACAGCTCAACAGATTCCAACACTCCAAATGCCTTGGGAAGGAATTTCTGGCTGGGATGGGATTTCCAGAGCAGCTGTGGGTGCCCCTGGGTCCCTAAAAGTGTCCCAGGAGCAGCCTGGGACAGTGGAAGGTGTCCCTGCCACGGCAGGGATGGGATGGGATGGGATGGGATGGGATGGGATGGGATGGGATGGGATGGGATTGAAGATCCCTTCCAACCCCAATTCTGGAATTCTGGGCTCTCCCGAAGAGTCCAGCAGGGGGTGCAGAACGGGGGTGGTGGAAATGCTGCTCCAAAAAGCTCCAGAAGTGGCCTCTCTGTGATTGGCAGGACAAATCAATCCCTAATTTGCTCTTTTGCAGGATACATTAATGATGGATTTAATTTTCCTCCCAGAACAAGTTTTCCACGGAACACTTCACCCAAGTGCTGGCATCTCAGGGAGTTGTTGCAGTGCCACAGCCAGAGCCAAAATTCAATAAATACCCAGAATAACCAGAGCCAAAATTCAAGCAGGGCCAAAGGCAGCAGGTTCTGGGCTCCCAGGGACAGCCTGAGCTGCCTGACTGGGCAGCAAACACCAAACCCCTCCTGCCCTTCCAATTCCATTCAGAAAACTCCGAGAAATCCCAGTTGCAGTGATCTGGCAGAGCTAGAAAGTTACTGAGAAATGCTGAAAGCAGAGAACTTGGGAGTGTGGCAGGGCTGGAATGAGCAGTAAAACATTGGTCAGAGGGTTCAGAAAATAGGGATTATTTCCAGAGCAGCAGGGAATTCTCCTCAGTGCCTCCTTTGTCACATATCTCACATGAGGGATGGTTTTCCTTCTCTTTTAGCAGCACAATTAACACCATAAATATGGAATTCCTTCCCTGTGTCCCATCTAAATCTCCAACAAAGAATCCAATATGGACGTCCCCTTCTCTAAAGCACATCCCTCTTTTCTACAAATGCCATAAAGGACTTGTTTGGAAAGCAGGAGCCCTTCCTGGAGCATTCACCAGGGCTCCTGGGGGGGTTCCAGGGCAGCTGCTCCCTCCTCTGACCCAAGGAAGGCTCTGGGAATTTCCCAGTTTGTCCCAATACCCCAGAATTTACCTTTTCTGTGCTAAAAGAGATTTGATAACGGGGACTACACCCAAGAAATGGAACAAAGCTGAGCTTAAGGTTGGAATTAAAAAAGAAAACAACCCTCAATTTTCCCTCAGCCCCAAAGCCTTTTCCCCATGGATATTCCCCTGGCACTGGCCAGACATCCACTTGTGTTTCCTTTCTTCCCTTTCATGAATTCTGTGGGCTGCCTGGCTGATTTCCACAGTGTCCAGTTGCAGTCTGGGTCACTGCCATAATTAGGGAACTTCAAAGCTCTCGGAGCCCTCCTCATTTCCAGCAGCAGATTTCAATGAGAAACACAGCCCTGTTCAGAATTCAGAGCCTTGGAGGAACGGAGGAAGGTTCTCTCTGCATTTACAACCACGTGGGACCTCTCCACAGCTCTGCCACCTCCTCACCCACATTTTGGTTTTTAAATTTCCTGCTCACCTTTCTGTGAGCTGCAGCTTTGTGGGCACCAGCTTTGCACGGATGCTGGGAGTTTTCAGCACTTTGTTTCTTTGCTCTGGCAGTTGTGTAACTCTCACTACCCCTACCTTGCATTCTTCATCCCAAACTTTGGTCTGCAGCTGTAATCCCGTGCTTGTGACATGGGAATTGTGCTTATGTAAGCTCTGACATCAGCCCTTGCTGCTGTTTTGCATTCCCCCCCCCAATTTCCCATTCAGAAAAGGCCTCTGATGAGGTGGAAGCTGCTTATTCCTTATTCTCTGCCTGAAAAGCAGCGTTGCCCTTGCTGAGAAACCTGCTTGATTTCTTCAAGGGGAAGGAGGAGCATTCCCAGCCTGGATGCTGCCCCTCTGCCCAGCTGAGACCCCACCTGCAGAGCGCCCCAGCCCTGTCCCAGCACGGGAGGAGCTGGAGCTGCTGCAGAGAGCCCAGGACGAGCAGAGGGATGGAGCAAGGGGGACAGCACCCAGGGAAAGCCTTTCCATTGGCAGAGGGCAGGGGTGGATGGGGTTTGGGGAAGGAATTCCTGGCTGGGAGGATCCAGAGCGGCTGAGGCTGCCCCTGGAACCCTGGCAGTGCCCAGGGCCAGGCTGGATAAGACTCAGAGCAGCCTGGGATGGTGGGGAGTGCCCCTGCCATGGCAGGGGGGTGGAATCTTTGATGTCCCAGAAAAACATCAGAGGGGATCGGCCACAGGTTGGACTCAGTGACCTTGGGAAGCTTTCCCAGCCTCAGGAATCCTGGGATTCTCCATGGGAAGTCTCTCCGTTTCATCCAAGTGCCACTTCTCCACACCCTGTTTAGAAGCAAAGAAGCATTTTGTCCCAAACTTCCCCCCTGAGCCAGGTGAGGGAGGTGGGAATGTCCCTGTTCTGCTCCTAATTGGAAATGCAAAATTAGGGATTTATTCTGGTTGTAGAAGCCATTGGTAATAATCTTCATTAACCTTCCTGAAAGATTAAGGAACTCTGGCTTTAAAGTCACAATAACAGAATTATTAGGGAGCTTCCAAAGGGGAATTGGTCTTATCAAAGACAGGGGTGTGCAATATTATCTGAATTGTTTTCCTGCACAGAAATTCCCAGATAAGCAGGCATATCTCCCCCAGAAATGCCATTTAATGCTGGTAATTGAATTCTCTTCATTATGTCCCCATTACAATGGTCTGCATTCAGGTTCACATTCAGATTTGGCTAATCCTAAAATAAAATAACCAAGCATGAAAAATCAGATTTCAGCTTTTGTCTCTGGGGAATATGAATGAGGGGAAGTTTCCCTGGCTTTGCTGCAAGTCCTGGGAGGGCCCTGGAGACCTGAACACCTTGAGATCTGGGAAAGGTGCAGAAAAAGGGTGAAGTAAAATTGAAGAATTATTTCTACCAAGTATCAGTCTTGAATGCCCAGACCTTACACCTTTGGCATATAAAGACAAATCTTTATCTTTTCTGATAAGATATTGATTCCAAAGGTTACTATTGGCCTTGCCCTTGAAATTCCCGATTTCCTTCCTTGAAATTCCTTCCTAAAGGAGCTTTTCTGAGTAAATGGTTTTGGATAATCCTAGATGATGATGACTCCAATTGCAAAGGCAGTTTAGTGACAGCAAAAGCAGTTGTTGGGGTTGGTTTGATTATCAATAATCTGTGTCCTGTTCTCCCTACACACAATTCTTGCACAACCTCAAGGAAAACCCCAGATTCTTTTTATAGGAGTGACAGAATTCCAGTAATTTGTTGCACATTAGTGGCACACGTTGAAAATTAATCATTATGCCGTTAATTGCTAGAAATTCCAATCACTCTGACAGCTCACCCTGCAGACATTTCAGCAGGAGAGAATCCCAATAAACAGGAGACATTTCTTGGGGAAGTGTTCTGTCTGGAAATCAGGGAATTTACATTTCTGCTTGCATCTTTGATGTGTCACAGCTTTTATGTGAAGTAATCCTTCCGTTTAAGAGATGATGTGCTGTGAAATTTGGGATGAAATGGGCTTTATTTGATGCTTTATGGAGCAATGGCTGGAAGTGCTCTCCAAAGGAACAGCAGAGAAAACATCGTTTACCTGCTGAAGGCACCACGGAAACAAATTGGGATTTAAGTAGGAACAACAAAACTTCTGCTTTCTTCCTCACAGGCTCTTACAGAATCCCCAGTCACTTCCCAGTGGTTTCCATCACAATCCAGCTGCATTATTCCTGACACACGAATCAGCTCAGCAGGACTGCAGCAGGGAAAGGGGGGCGTTCTGCTGAGCTGGCAGTGCCAGGGAGGGGAGTGGGAGCCACAAACTGCAGCCAGGACAGGCAGCTTGAGCTAAAAGTGGCAGCTCGGGCTCCCAGGGAGAGCTGGCCCTCTGGCACAGATGTGGGATCACAGAATCCTGCAATTGTTAAGGCTGGAAAAGATCTCTGACATCTGTGAGTTCTGCTGTCACCCTGCAGCCCTGGCCAGGTCCCCAGGTGCCACATCCACACATTCCTTGGGCACCTCCAGGGATGGGCACTCCAACCCTCCCTGGGCAGTCCCTGCCAATGCCTGAGCCCCCTTTCCATGGGGGAATTCCTGCTGTGCCCACCCTGAGCTCCCCTGGCCCAGCCTGAGGCCATTTCCTCTGCTCCTGTCCCTGTTACCCCCGGCTGTGCCCTCCTGGCAGGAGCTGTGCAGAGCCACAAGGGCCCCTGAGCCTCCTCTGCTCCAGGCTGAGCCCCTGCCAGGCTCCCTCAGGGATTCTGCAGCCCCTGCCCAGCTCCCTCAGGGATTCTGCAGCCCCTGCCCAGCTCCCTCAGGGATTCTGCAGCCCCTGCCCGGCTCCCTCAGGGATTCTGCAGCCCCTGCCCGGCTCCCTCAGGGATTCTGCAGCCCCTGCCCAGCTCCCTCAGGGATTCTGCAGCCCCTGCCCAGCTCCCTCAGGGATTCTGCAGCCCCTGCCCAGCTCCCTCAGCCCCTCCTGGGGCTCCAGCCCCATCCCCAGCTCAGTTCCCTGCCCTGGACACGCTCCAGCCTCTCAGGGTCCCTCTTGTCCTGAGGGGTGAGGGACCTTTCCCTGCCTCTCTCCCACGGGATGGGACATTCCCACTGGAGCAGGTGTTACTGAAGTTCCAAACTGGAGATTGGGCTCGTTTCTGTGTTTCCCAAACCTCTGGGATGCACACAGCAAGCTGCCTGGAAAATGCGTGGTTCCCTCAGCGTGGGAAATGTTCCCATCCAGTCACAGAACCTTTTCTTTTCTGAACAAAACAGGGAGTTTTGAACCATTAAAAATTCCAGTTCTGATCCCATGCCTGGTTTTCTGCTGAGCCCCCCCACTCCAATTTTACCTTGAGAGTTTCTATCCCACAAGGTGCCCCTTCTCATGGATATTCCCATTATTTCCCAGCTTTCATTTACCTTCTTTAACCTCCTCTGCTCTCCATTATTCCCCAGCCATAACTTCTCACCTGGGCCATCCTCTCCTTCCTCCCCCATCCCAATGCTCCTGGATTCCCTCCCTCCACTCATCCCCTTCCCATTCCAAGCACCGGCCCCATTCCCAGAGCCCTCCTCTGGCTCACACCCTGTTCCCTGAGCTCCCCAAACTCTCTGCAGCTGGGTTTAATGTTCTGCACCTCCAGCACTATTTCCTGCCTTCCTGTCCTATGGAATTATCCTTTCTTTACTATAGAATTACCCTCTCTTCTAGGAGTTCCTACAGAAACATTCCACTGACCTGCACAAACACAGATTTAGTTCTTCCCCTTGTTCATTCCCAACTGAAAACTTTTCCCTGCTCACTCTGCTCTTTATATTTTGCCAAAAAGCACAAAACCTTTTGCTGTCCATCACTTCCTCTTGGTCCTTTGTCCATCCCTTTCCTGGCTGTGGATGCAGTGCTGGCAGATGCTTCCATGGCTGCTCATAAATGGGATTCTGGGAATGCCAAAGCCTGTACAGGGAATGTCAGCACCAGGGAAATCTCAAAGGCACAATTCCCACAAGCAGTCATGAAAATTGGTTGCTCAAATATGAGAAAATGATTCTACATTAGACCTGCCATTTATCTCCATAAACACCTCATTATCCAGGAGCTCCTGAGCCTGTCTCCTCTGTATTTCAGTGCACAGCATGGAATCCTGGAATGGCAGGGACCCTGAATCCCACCCAGTGCCACCCCTGCCATGGCAGGGACACCTCCCTCTGTCCCAGGCTGCTCCCAGGCCTGTCCAGGGACACTGCCAGGGATCCAGGGGCAGCCACAGGTTGCCCAGAGAATGCTCCCTCATAAAATGCCTCACTGGCAAATGGTTCCTTGAAATTGGATTTCCCTTCCCTGAGGAAACCCGTGCCTGGCACATCCTCACTTCCTTCCCGTACCCTGGTTTCAACTGATGCCTCCTGCTCGTCTGGGGTTTAAATAAGTTTTGTCAGGGCCAGGTTCCCCATCAAAGGGAGATGAATTTGGAATTCAGAACTCAGAATTCAGAACTCAGAACTCAGAACTCAGAACTCAGAACTCAGAACTCAGAATTCAGAACTCAGAACTCAGCACAGCCTCTCTGGCTGAAGTTAAATCCCCTCCTTGCCTGGCTCTGGGAATGGGAGGCTCCCAACCCTTGCCATGGTGTTGTCAGAGTCACCCCCAGAGCAGCTGCCCTTGCACAGGAAAATGGGAGATCCCAGGGCAGCTCCAGGACAGCTCCTCCCTTTTCCAAGGAAATGATTGTGCCAGAAAGCTTTGGTTTCATAGATCTGAGAAAACAAACCCTACAGCCCTATCAGAGCTATCTCTGCTTCAGATCTCCTCAGGAACAACAAACAAGACTTGTGCAGGGCCAGGAGCTGGACTTGGATGATCCTTGTGGGTCCCTTCCCACTCAGGAGATTGATTCCATGATTTATTGTGTGACACAAACCCAGCTTCCGCTTCTAACAACAGAGTAAAAATAAAGAATAAAATAATGAGCAGTTTGTGGCTGCAAACTCCCTCTCCAAATCCAGCCACCAGCTCAGGGCCGGTCGCTCTCCAAATACTGCACACAGATTTGTGTGATGTGTGAAATATTTCCAATATTTCAGCTGGAACACCTCCAGAGTCAGGGGTTTAAGGAGCAGGATAATGGCAGGAATGTTCAAGGACATAATGGAAAGGAAGGATGTCTGCTTGGATGGTTGGAGAATGGCAGGAGGATCTCAGTGAGGCTGGAAAAGCCCTCCAGGATCATCGAGTCCAAGCTGTGCCCGATCCCCAGCTTGTCACTGAGTGTCACCTCCAGGGCTGGCCACTCCAGCCCCTTCCAAAGCCTTTCCATGAGGAAATCCATCAGCAGAGGGCTCTAGAACTACATTTTCCCAAGTATCCTGCTCCATGATTAATCTGTCCCAGTTTTTTTTTTTTTTTTTTTTAGGCAATTAACATGCTGTTCTTCTGGTACAAATGTTCTGTAAAAAACTCTCACAGCTGAGCTGTCAAACACTGAAATTCAGTGCTTTGGAATGTCAGGTTTTTAACAAAGTCCCAGAGTTTGGAAAGTATAATCAGAACTTTAATGCCCAATTATGCAATCTTAGCAATGACTTTCTCAAGAGAATTTCATCGCTCGCGCTGTAAACCGGGCTCAGCCACCAGAACTGCACCAAATTGTTCCACTCTGGGAACAGGAGGGCTGCATTCCTAAGGGAAGGGAACAGCAGAGCTTTGGGAATTGCAGCTGTGGACAGAACAGCTCTGGAAGACTTTGGCACATCCTTTTCATTCAGCCACAGGGATATGCTTTGGGGTTTTTTTCGCTATTTCCCCTGTTTATCCTAAGCACTCTGACTAAACAGAGGGATTCTCCTTGTCTCAGCTCGTTTAGCTTAGGCTGAGATTCCTCCCCAGAGCAATCCCAACAAGTGTTGGATGTCCAGAGCCACAGCCTGGAGCCAGATTAAAAAAACATGGACAAAAGCCTTGGATAAATTTACCATCCACCCACCTGCTGGATTCAGCCTTAGCTGGGTACAGGCACTGAGACCCTCTGGGCTTTTGCTTTTTGGCAGCAGCTTATAAATAACCACCAAATTTCCATTTACAGCCTCCTCTGGTGGCTCCAGAAAAGGAGTTCAAGCCTGGCCCAAAGGCATGGAGCTGTAATCCAGAGGGAAGGGAAATAGGGAATTTCCCATCCTGCGCTGAATGAAGATTTTATGGATATTTTCTGCAGCAGGTACCAAATATTGAATTGTTTGGACAACTACAAACCAAAGCAAAGCCACCAATCATCCAAATAAATCTGGAGGGTTCTGCCTGGAATCACAGCCACAGCACTCCCAGCAACACTTGGAATGTTGTTACAATATCCTCCAAATCCCAGTTTACAAAATTCAAGTAAAATTCGATTCAATTCTGACAGGAATTGCCAATATTGGAATTTCACCTGTTCCAGAGCAAAGCCCTCAAACGGGTGCATTTCATTAAGATTTAACTCATTTTTTTGAACTGCACCAATTGAGTATTTCCCAGATCTTTCCCCAGAACCAAAGTCAGCAATCCCTGTTTGTCATTCCCACAGTGCAAGCAGAGGAACTGAGGCTTTTCCTGAAGCTTTTCTAAATTCATTGGACAGCTGAAGATTCCATCAGTTTATTTCCATTTAAATTATCCCAGACACCTTTCTACTGATAATGATGGAAAACAAAAATGTGGATCAATGTCTCCACAGCAGCACAAGGTCCCCAGTTCCTCCTCCAGTACTCCTTGGCATCTGATAATTTTCTCTGGCTATTGCCAAAACACTTTATTTATTCTTAGATTATATGATCGATATTTTTATTCTATTTTATGCTCATTTATATTTAAATATTTCTAACAGATTGGTAATTTCTCAGTTTTGAGACACTGTGTCATTTTTTGGTCCATGTGGATTCTCTCTGGGAGACCTGAAGGAGGCAGTGGAAAGAGCTCCTGTGGGGATGGGGATGTCACCACCAAAAAACAATAAAACCAACCCCAAATACACTGAATTATGCCCATTAAAGTCCTCAGAGCTGGGTGACTCCAAGACAACCCAGAATTTACTGATTTACTACAGGTACTGAGCTCTTACAACTCAGAGAGGATTCTGTTAATATTTAATTAAACACTTCCTTTCTCTGAGATCTCCAGTGCCATAATAAAAATTCAATCCCTCCACGGCTTTAAAAAGACAAACTCATCCTATCAGGAACTTAATTTAGGAAAAAGAAAAGGATTTTCCTAAAAATAGAATTGTTTTCCAGCCATCCATTGAGTGGGGAATCAGGATCCATGAGAGGAATGTGGCTGCTCCATCCCTGGCAGTGCCCAGGCCAGGCTGGACACTGGGGCTTGGAGCAGCCTGGGACAGTGGGAGGTGTCCCTGCCATGGAATGGGATGGGATTGAAGGTCCCAAAGCACTGCAGGATTTTGGGATTGAGCTGTAAGTGCTGCAGGGATTTCAATCCCCACAGTTCCCACCTCCCAGCCTTTGACAGTTTTCCAGTGTTGTCACTCAAGGGAGGCACTTGCAAAAAACTCTCCTGCAGCAGCCACTGCAAAAAGCCAGGAAAAAGTATCCAGAAGCTCCTCTCAGTTTCCCAGGCTCAGCTTTGTGGTGAGATTCACTGATTTAAAGGCAGAAAACTGCAAACTGGGAAAGAAAATCAAAAAAGAATCTCACTGTGCTCAGTGTCAGCTGCAAATGGAAAAAAAAATACAGGGATCAGAAAATGAGGGCAGTGATCAGAAAAAGAGGGAGAATAAGATCAGGGCTGTGGCCACTGTTTGAGTGGAGGGAAAGTAAAGAGAATTTGGGGTGGGACATCAGAGAATCCAAAAAGGAATGAAAAATCAGCAGCAGTCAAGATGATCACAGAGAAGATGTGGGAACAGAGAGAGGTGGGGTAGGGCTGGGAAAAAAGCTGGGGAGGGAGCATTCAGTCCATACAGACAGAACACACTGGGAATGCTGCACAGGGATCCAGGGACAGCTCCACTGCCTCTGGATGCAGCAGTGACCCCAGAGCTTCCCATCCCCACCCAGAGGAGACCCAGGTCCCTTGGATGCCTCTGGATCAGGACTGCCCCGAGCCCAGCCCTGCCAGCGCCGCTGAACGGCGTCAGGAGCTGCACATGAACATCTGAACCTCAGCCTCAACCAGGGAAAAACATTTGGAACAGCTTGGAGTGGATCCCAAGCCTCCCTCCCACCCAGGCAAACAGATGGCATCAGGAAGATGAACAACAGCCCAACGCTCCCCGCGCGGCTGCTCCGAGGGATGAGCCAGGGGCCAGCAGGGCATGCCAAGGGATCCTCTGGGGTCCCACCACGGCTCCCTCACCCCTCACCTGAGCTCCCCCAGCCCCAGGGCTCCTGCTCCTGCCTGCTCCTCCTGCAATGTTCTTGGAGGCCTCCACCCCTTTGGAACCCCACGCTATCAATAACTGACCTGGATTCATCCGGAGGATTTTTATTTCTGCCTCCTTTTCCTCTGCCAGCGGGCTCAGTTATAGGGGTGGGCTGCATGGAATGGAGACAAGTCCAGCAAAATGTGGGAATTAGAGGGAGCACTAAAAGCTCTCACAAAGTCACCACAACCAGAACCTTGTAGGATCTTTCCTCAACCTCGTAGGATTTTCCTCTCAGGCTGTGTAAGGTATGGGCAAAGCAAGTGCTTTAAAATCTCATTATTTCAATGATAATTGTGGGGGTTTGACCCTAAGGAAAAGGAGAAAACAGCAATAAAGAGAGGCAGGAAATGGCTTCTCTGTCAGCAAAGTGTTATCACCCCATTTGAGAGGGTGGCAGAGAGGACAGACCTCGACCAGCAGGGCACAGGAAAAAGCCAAGGGAACCTAAAGGGAAGCACAAGAATTTCCACAGAAGGCTGCAGGAGGACTAGGAAGCACTGGGAATTCTGACTAAACATCAGGAAAAAACCTCATTTTCCAGTGGCTGATGGCAGAGTGTGGGGAAGCTGAGACCCTCTGCAGGATGAGCACCAAAGGCTGGCTTTAAACCCGAGCTGGAGCCCAGCCTTTGCTGCTCCTCACCTTCCCCAAGGATCTGGGCTAGCCACAGCTTTCCTTCTCCAGGTTCTGCCCACTAGAAATAGATTTAAGGCAGGGCAGGGCTCACATTGAGCTCTCCTTTCCATCCTTTCATCACAGCAAGTTTCCCTGGAGTAAAAACATTCCCCTTTCCCAAAAGGTGCAAAAAATATCCCCATTCTTCTGCTCCGCACAAATGGAACAGAAAGACAGCAGCAACCATAGTTACAGAGACTTTTAGAATACTGAATCTATAAAAAGAGATAAAAACTGTATTTTAACCAGCTTGTTCCCTGCTCAGAAACCTGACAACTTCCAGCCTTGAATGCTTGCTTGGTTTAAACCCCATTTTTAATATTTATCTACAGCACATTCTGGAGCTCTCACTCTCCAAATTCAAGTTTGAAACAAAGGAAGGAAAAAATAAATTACAGCTCTGTGCACATTTTACATTTGTTGCCTTCCTAGCTGTGAAATTCAGTACTGTTGTTATGAAATTTAATCCCATTAGTCACTAAATTGGTGGTTCAGAGGCTCACAGGTTTCATCCTGCTCAACCAGCAGGTGAATTATTTTAAGGAAATACTTTGGGATTCCAACTGTTGGTTATTGACAGCTGCCAGAACCAGAGTGGAAGTGCTTTTGCTTGAAAACTTTTTAAATCAGAAAAATCTTCTGAAAAGGGGGGAATGTGTTTGGTGGAATGCTGATCTCACACAGTCAGAAAAAATTAATTCAATAAAATTCAAATAAAATTCAAAATAAGACAGAATGTTTCACTTAAATTATTTTTGATCCAAGTCATTTCCATCACATTTCTCCTGGTTTAATCCTCTCCAATTGTGGATTAGTCCCATATTCAGGCAGAGACCAACAATAAAATTCCACAGGTCCTTTCCCTTGATCATCTCCTGGCACTGCACAGCCCAAGGGGCTGGTAGGGATCAGCTATCCCAGGCACACACTGCTGGGTTTATTCCCAGCAGGAAGAACGTTCAGCAGCTCCCTGCTGACCCCTCAGCTCTTTGGAAGGTGTGAACAGAACCTCCTGAATTATTTACTGGACAAGCCGGCAGCTTGCTGGGATACAGAGGAGAGGAAAGGCTTTGGGAAGAGACAACAGGAGAGCCATGGCTCAGCCATGTGCAGGAATTTACCTGTTACCTGTGACCCTGTGCCAGCTGTGTGTCTGTGAGCATGGGGGGAAATGTTCCAGGGGAGTGGGGAGCAGAGCCTGGGCATGGAATCCCAGCCCAGTTCCTCGCCCACAGCGACCCAAGCCGTGTTTACCCCTGTGGAAGGAATCCTTGTGCCTGCCAAAGGGGCCCGACAGCTCCCCTGGAGTCAGGGAATGCTTTGGGATGGAAGGGATCCTCAGCTCATCCAGTCCCACCCCTGCCAGGGCAGGGACACCTTCCAGCATCCCAGGGTGCTCCAAACTCCGTCCAGCCTGGCCTTCAGCACCCCTCAGCTGCGCAGAGCAGAGCTGGGATGGAATTCAATCCATGGAAGCTCTCGGTGTTGCAGTTAGAGCTGCCAGTGCTGACCCAGGACTATTAAATTTTAATTTCTGGGGAGTTGCACTGAGTCAAAAATACAAATAAACACTCACTGAGAGAGAGAGAGGAGCTGAAGTCTGGCAATGCCTGAGATGAGATGGGAGCTGCTGAGGCAGGGCTGTGAGGTGTGTGAGCATCCACTTGGAACAGACGGAATTCTGAGGGGAGGATTTCACTTTGTCACTTCCCATGAGAGCAAAGAAGCGATTATTTAGATGACAAAGAACCTGTCTTCTGGATTTAGAAGATGATTATAGGAGATGTCAGTCTGCCAGAGAAAGAAGTTCCTCCTGGTTTAGAACAAGTTTTTTTCGTGACATTTTCCTGAGTTAATTCTTTGCTTTTAGGGAATTTTTCTTAAGAGGTGCCATCAGTTTAGAGACAAAGCCAAAACCTGGGAGCTCTGCAAGGGCTGTAGTGAGGCACAAAAATGTCCTTAAGGCCAGCTTGGGCAGGGTTTGGAGTGGAAGGTGTCCCTGCCCACAGCAGGGGTGGAGCTGGATGGGCTCTAAGGTCCCTTCCATCCCAAGATTCCACAATTCCCCTTGCGTTTTCACAAAGGGCACCAAGAATTTCTCCTGGTTTATGCCCATGGGCAGCAGCCCAACTGTATCCCACAGATTCCTTGCCTTGGCACACCAAGTTGCCCCAATGCTTTTCAAGGAATGTTGATGCACCTATAAAATAGTCTGGCCTGGCTTTTAATCCTAGAAATACCATGGCAGCCTGGCACAACCCAGGACTTCATGAGACCGGGATTTTATCAGAGATCGGGGGGGAGGCAAACAGAATATTCCCTCCTTCTCCTCCAGTGCTGAAATATTCCAGTACAAAATCCAAAACCAGCCCAACTCCCCCTTGGAGTGCAGATTTTGCCCTTTCCAAATGGGAATGTCAGGCTCTGCTGACTAAAGATGAGTCACACCCAAAATCCCAGCTCTGAGCACTCCAGTGAAATCAGGGCTGGAGTTTGGCATGGAAACATCTCCTTGCAGCAGTACACAAACACATCCTCCTAAAAGTTCACGTCCATATCAACGTGGAGCAGCCAAGCACCAGCATTCCAAATCATCTCCCCCTCAGATTTAGCTGGGTTTAATCGGTTTGCTGTCCTAATTTGTATAATTGGTAGCTCCCAGCTTTTCCATGTGCTGTGGGAGGTGAGGCCTTGGAGAGCTGGGCCCAGTTCCAGGTTCCCAGCAGGACACAGGCCTGGGACGAGCCCAGGGAGGGCCAGCACTGGCACAGCATGGATGGAATTCCACCTGAATCTGGGAAAACTCTCCTTTGGAGTGGCTCTAACAAAGCCCTGGCACAGGTTATCCCATGGGGACTCCAGCCATGGAGAAACCCCCTGCCGTTGGACACGGGCCTGGCCAACCTGCTCCAGGTGACCCTCAGTGATCGCAGGGACCAACCCCAACTGCTTGGCAATTCTACACTTTCATTGTCTTCAAAACCCATTGTAGGTGAATTTTCCACATGTTCTATGTGACTTTCCAACACATGTTCCGTGTGAATAATTTCCCACATGTTCCATGTGAATTTCCAATGTTTTATGTGAATTTCCAATGTTTTATGTGAATTTCCCACATGTTCCAAGTGAATAATTTCCCACAAAGTCCATGTGAATTTCTCACATGTTCCATGTGAATTTCCAACATTTTATGTGAATTTCCCACATGTTCCAAGTGAATAATTTCCTACATGTTCCACATGAATTTCCAATGTTTTATGTGAATTTGCCATATGTTCCATGTGAATTTGCCATGTTTCATGTGAATAATTTCCTATATATTCCATGTGAATTTCCCTCCTGTTCCATGTGAATAATTTCCTACATATCGCATAAGAATTTCCAATGTTTTATGTGAATTTCTCACATGTTCCATGTGAATAATTTGCTACATTTCGTGTGAATCAGAAAATATGGAATGTGAATTTCCAATGTTTTATGTGAATTTCCCACACATTCCATGTAAGTTTCCAGCCCCAAGGGATGCAGACTCCCTGCCATCCCCAAAGGCACAGAAGTCACACAAAGCCAGAGGGAAAGGAGAGAAGGATCAGCCCAAAGCCCCCCATCCCAGCAAGGCTCCAGTTTGGGTCACAGGCAATTAAGCATTCCTCAGGAAGGAAAAAAAGGAACTAAAACTTCCCATTATCGACTCTGAGCCAATATCCCAACAGTGAAACCTGCTGTACTTTCCATTAAACAGTGATGTGGATGTATCCATGTTCCCCAAACACTGCACACAAAAACAAGCCCAAATTAAGCACTAATTAGTCCCTCAGATGCCATTAAGTGTTGTGAAAGTCACCACACAGAACATTGGAGCCATCCCTGCTCAAACCCTTTTTGCTTTAACGCTTTCAAGGCTTTGGTGGAGGCCATGAACCCCAGAACTGCTGTTTCCAAGCAGAATTTCAATGTTTTGAGAGCAGTGTCGGAACAATGCCTTTGTCTAGGCCTGGGTTGAGTTGATTTTCTGTTGTTTCAGTTGTAAGGGAGCCCAGCATGACGTGTCTGAGCCTTCCAAGCCATGTAGAAAAATGAAATACTCAGTGAACTAATTAGAGGAGCAGATGTTTTTAACACCCATGTGTGAGACTGAGATAACATTTTTACACTAATGAAAACAGCTCTTCCTCCCTTTTACTCCCAAGGTATCCCATATTTTCTGATTCAAACTGTCAAGATGTTTCATTAGAACAAAATAGGAGGAATTCTGACCAGAAAAAGATGTAGCAATTTGTGCTGCTTAGAAAGGAAATGAAATAAAGACAATATTTTGATTTTGAGATCAATGCCATCCATATGTCGTGTCAAATAATCTCAGATGTTATTGGGACATTCTAGTGACAAGTAATGGGCTAATTAGAGCAAAAATCAATCTATTTCACAGAAAAAGAAATTAAACTCAATTCTGACAATTCCCAATGAGACATCTTCATTTAGGAATTTGCCGTCCAACCTCAAGCTCTGACAAGTTCAGGAATTTTGAAAGTATTTTTTGTGTAGTTCTACTCCCTTTCAAACAGACTGGGAGGTGCTGCTCAGGAAGTCGCAGGCCGTGAAAATTCTGAGACAGTAAAGATGGGGCTCATTAGGTCACTTCCCTATGCTGGAAATGCTTTTATTCCTGGATTTTGTGCCTGTTGATCCAAAGGAAGGAGCTGAAATTGTGGAGCACTCTCCAGAAACGGGGATGAGCACTTCTAAGCAGCCCTGGCTGCTTTGATAATCTTCATCTCCTGCACATGAATTTCTGGGGTGACAAATCCTCCTTGTTTCAGGGGGATTTTCTTTTGTGTCCCCACAATATCAAGAATAAAGGAGTTGGAAGCCAAGGCAGGATTCTTCCCTGAGAGGTGGAATGGAGCAGAGCAGGGGGTGAGGTCTTCTGCTTCCCCTGCTGCCAGAGGGCAGGGATAGGTGGGATTTTGGGAAGGAATTCCTCCTTGAGAGGGTTTGAGGCCCTGGAATAGAATTCCCAGAGCAGCTGTGGCTGCCCCTGGATCCCTGGCAGTGCCCAAGGCCAGGCTGGATGGTTTGGAGCAGCCTGGGACAGTGGGAGGTGTAAGGGAGAGGAACTGGATGGGCTTTAAGGTCCTTCCCAGCCCAATCCATTCAGTGGTTAAGAAAACAGAAAATCTTGCAAAACAAAGTTCAAAAAAGCTCCAAAACCCCCTCAGGTTTTGACTGATACAACCCTCCCCCAGCATACAGATTTTATTTCCAAGGAAAAGGTTCCTTCCCAGCACCAGGGGCTCTGGAAAGGTTGTTCCCACACCGGTACCTGCTGCTGACTGATCATTTTGTCCCTTCCTAATTGGCTTTGGAACAAACAAACTCATCTGCTCCCTTCCCAAATGCCACAATAACAGCCCCAAAACAAACCCCGTGACAGATGCAGATCCTGCTCATTGTTTGCTTGCATTTTAATTAACTGCAATCCAACCTTTTCCAGCAGATTTATAGCCCAATAAACAAGGCAAGAGCTTCCTTTTGGAGATGGGAACCCTTCAATGAAGGACGAGGTTTCATTAACAATTCCAAGCTGATTCAGGCCACGTGTGACCTCGGAGACCCTGGGATTTCCCTCTCATGGCCAGAGCTGCCTCGGGATAAATGAGCTATTAAATGATAATTGTTGGGTGGTCAGACCCCGCTGTCAAGAGCAAATCTGCAATAATTTGCTGTGGCAGATCTGCTGTGACACAACCCAGAGTGACGTTTGTTCCCGAGTGAATGGGGAAGCCCTGAAAGCACTCGGAATTCAGGCACCGCTCTCAGCTCCCAGGGCTGCACTGTCAGGGAATTCATCCCCACCATTCCCAACGCTTTCCTCCTCTTTGTTGGCAGTGAAAACCCAGGGAGTGCTGCTGAGCACCCTCCAGGATCACAAAGGCTTCCATGTGCACCAACTGAACAGCTCTGAATACCAGGACAGGACAATTTATTAGGGGAAAAGTGGAGTGGCCCCCGGGACACCATTCCCAGAGCTCCCATTTCTAGGTAGTGACCCTTGGGATGCACAAAGGGCTTTCATGGAGCGCGTTAAAAAAGGAATAAATTTTAATTAAGTACTGTTAAAAAGGGCCCAATTTAAAGCAAGTAGGTCAGCACCTGCTTTGAAAAGGCTGCTCTGAATGAAGTCACTGCAGCAGTGCTGGAGCTGGGAGCTTTTCATTTGCACTTTCTACCCTGAGCACAGGCCCAGCCTGAGCAGTTCCCTTGAAAATGCAGGAAGCAAAGGAAAAGAACCTAAAATTGACAAAAAAGAAGGGCTACGCTGTGTCTTCAAAAATGGGAGCTTTGTGCTGTCCCTGAGTCGACCCAGTCATGCCCTTTAGGAAAGGTTGATAAATAAGAATTTACTTGACAGCAGGTGAGTTCTGCTGTCTCAACACCATGAACACAACAGGGAACTCTTACAGCAAAGATTTAACAGAATCCCATCCCAGGATCCCAGACTGGTTTGGGTTGGAAGGGACCTTAAAGCTCACCCAGTGCCACCCCTGCCATGGGATCCAGGGGCAGCCACAGCTTCTCTGGGAATTCTATTCCAGCCCCTGCCCACCCTCACAGCCAGGAATTCCCTCCCAACATCCCACCTCTGGCAGTGGGAAGCCATTGCCCCTTGTTCATCTGAGACCAAAGATAAATGCCATTGATTTCCTTTTAGTGCTGATACAGAAGCACAGCAACAAAACCCTGCCACCCCTAAATTTGTCAATGCCACGAATTAGGGTGGAACAAAATGCCAGAGGGAGAGGGGGAAGGAGTCAGTGTGTGTCTTAGGAGAAGTCCTCCAGTAATTTATTTTTAGGAACTCTCTCTCTACTCTTCACCACAAATTAATATTAGCTCCAGCACAATGTCAAAGAAATGCCAAGCACCAGCCTCCATCCCTTCCCTGCAACTGGGAGCAGGTAGGAGAAGCAGCTCGGGGGGCTCAGGACAGAAAAGCAGATTCCCTTTGCATTGGGTCCATGCTGTGGGAGCAGAGCTGGTTCCTGGTGCCCTGACCCAGTTCCCATCCCTGCCCTGTTCCCGGAGCCAGCCGGGAAATCTGCACAGTGCCACAGCAGATCACAGTGTCCCCAGGAGGTGACAGCCCTGGCAGCTCCTGCCACAGCCCTGCACCTCCAGTGTCCCCAGATCCCCTCTGAGATCCCCCCAGCACCCACGGCAAGGGAGGGAGAGCAGGAGCCCTCCCGGCCACCGCTGCCCCAACACTTTTGCTCCTGTTCTCTCTGGCAGCTGACAGGGAATGTCCCACATTGTACTCGTTAAAACCAAGGGGAGAAACAGGCAGTGCCCCTCAGCTGGAAATAAAACAGGCCAGGATTTAAAAAAAATCACTGGGCTGGCTTCAGGATGAACAGAAACCCCAAAGCTGGGCTTGGAGAAATGACTTGAATCCCCTAAAATTTCCCACCCCTGGAGTTCTGAAGTGAGGACAATATTTTGCCAAAAATACAAGTTGCCATACAAATATTTTCCTCTGAGAGTTTTGGTTCCCAAGTGGGAGGTGTCAAAGTTCTCAATCAGCTCCAGAAAATCCATTTTAACCTTTCTAGGACAGAATACCAAAACCCTGCCTCATGCAAATGTTCTGTATCCTCCATCCAGCATCTGCATCAGAGGGCACTGAAATGCCTCCACTGAGCACTTCTAGCGCAGTTTGGAAGGAATTCTGCAGCCTTTGTTCCAAGCTAAAAGAAGGAGAGTAAGAAAGAACCCCCAGAATTTCCTTTGGAACTGAAATTCCAGTTGGCTCAGCTGTAGTTTCCAGGCAACCAAATCTCTCCTCCAAGGAGGATGCTCAGGCTGTGGCTTCTGCACCTTCCCCAGAGAAAGGCAGAGGATTGTGCCAGGAGTAGCCACGAGCACAAGAGGAAAAGCAGGGATGTGGGAACCAGACAGTGCCACGCACAGCGTGGCCAGCTGCCACCCTGAAAATGCAGATGGGTCTGGGAGAAAAAGGCAGAAATCTCCCCAGGCTGAGCTCGCCCAACAACGGCTCCCGTTCATTTGTTGTCTTGCAGGGTTGAGCCTCAGCTCTTGGCAGCTGCCCGAGGCAGGCAGCACCAGTCACCCAGAGGCACGGTCAGACAGGGCCCAGGACAAGGCCACGTCTCAGAGGAGGCACACAAAAAGCACATGGCAGCAATGGTTTCATTCAGGACGGGAGAAGAAAGCCAGCAGGGAAAGCGGCGCTATCTAAAAGCCCTGTCTGAATTATCCCCCAGAACACTGCAGCTTTGTGCAGCAGCCCCGGGGCAGAAGCGCTCTCAGAAAGGCTTTTAAATAATATTTATAGGGCTGGGGACAATAATATTTGAAAGCATTTGAAAATCAGCCCGGGAGCTCAGGGCTGGGCTGCTCGGCGCTGCGCGCATTGAGCGCACACATTGTGCTCCTCAGTGTCCCAAAAACAGCTTCCAGAGGAGCTGGAAAATCGCTGGGAAATCAGCACTTCACAGGTAAGAAGTGCCCAAAATGAGCTGCCCTCCCAACCCTGGTTTTACTCATTTTTATGAGCACAATGTGACCCGGGCTTTAATGATCAGTTTGGTGTGAGCCCAGAGCGCTCTGAAAATAGAATTGAACAAGAAATAAAGTCCACCAAGGATACAAAAGATCTGTGCATGGCACAGTCCAGAATTCTCCCTCATAAATGTGGAAAGAGGAACAATTTAACTTCAGAACTATTTGCTGCCACATCTCCCTGTTCTGCACTGGGTCCCAGAATGTTCAAAACCCCTCTGACAACACCTAAAAACCAAAAAAGTGATTTTTTTCCCTTGGTCTTCAGCTGCAAAAACTCCAAACTTCAAAAAAAAAAACCCAAAAACAAAACAAAACAAAAAAAAAATCACCAAAAAAAAAAACCAAAACGAACACAAATCAACAACAAAACAAATTATTCAGAACCAAGCCTAGGGAAAAAAAAATTCAATCAAATGCTTCATGCAGCCAATTTATAAAACAATTAAAAGAGCGTTGATATCCTGGAAATTACTCAGCCTGCTTAATTCTGAGTGTTGCTGCTGCTGTGTCTGTAAAGCAGAGGGGAACAGATGCAGCAGCAGGAATTCAGCCTCACACAAGTGACCCCCAGCTCTGGGGGAACAGCAGAGCAGTTCCAGCTTTTCCTGAAGTTTTTGATGAGGAAAGGGATAAACCAAGCAAACAGCATGATAAATTTGTCCACTAAAGGTGGGACAAATGATTGAGGAGCTCTTGCTGCAGCTAGCAGCTGTATTTAAACATATAATCACGAGTTCTGGCCATTCTTGGCTATAAATACCCCTGAACATGGCCTAGAGGAATATTTATTCCCTATTTTTATCCCTCTTACCCAGCACCTTCAGTCAGCACCTCGTTAACCCATGAGGACCTCACTGATTTCCACTTAAAAACTTCTTAAGGCCACAATTACTGAGGTGAAATCCATCCTCTGGGTATCCCAGATGCCTGTTTGGAGGGCACTGTTCCAATGGCATCCTGAGGAAAAGCTTTTCTCCTCCTCAGAACACCACACACCTGCAGGCCCATCCAGGTGGAATGTCACCTTCCAGGCCTTATATGGAACATGGATTTTGTTGGAAAAGATATTCCAAAGGGCCAAAGGCAAAACTTTTCATTTCCAGAACTTTAGAATTCCTAACCCTGAACGGCAGCTTTCTGGGATAAGCACAGGGCAGGGACCACTCCCAGGTTGCACCTTCCTGGTGATTCCCAGGGCACTCAGGGAGTGTTTCCTGCTGCAGAAGCAGGGATGGAGTGAGCAGCACAGATGGGATTTGCTGGAGAGCACCAGGAATTGCAGCACATCTCCAAATGTGGCAGGGTCCCGTTCTTTCGTAACCAAGCATTCCTTACATAACTCATCACTAATAATAGGGAATCTCTTTTCCCCCACTCTTTGGATGTCTTACTCACACTCTGCAAATCCTTTCTCTGCCAGAGCTGGAGTGCAGGGAGAAATCCAAGGACAGCCTGGTGCCCATGGATGGATCCAGCACGGAACAGCCTGACCCGAGAACCTCAGGATAAAATCACCTTCTGGGAACAAACAGCATCAAGGAAAGGGATATTCCTGGCGAAATTCCCATCCTGAGCCCTAAGGATCTGCCAGGAGCTCACACCTACACAGCAAATGGCCACTCCACATTATCCTAATTATCCATAATTTATCCATAAAACTGCCCAATGTTCCTGGATTTGCATTTATGCCCCAGGAACTGCAGCTCCCCGGTCCCAGGTGAGGACCTGACTGCCACACATCCCCTTTGGAACATTCCCATTCCTTCTTCCTGCACCATTTTTCTCCCAGCAGTGCCCTTTTCATTTTCCCCATCCTGCCTTCCTCCCATTCTGGAAAACCAGCTTTGGGACAGCTGCCCTCTGGAATAAAGGACACCAAACTCTCTGTAATATTGTGGAATTCCCACTGAATCAAACACAACCTACTGGAAAAGCAAAATCCCACTTCATTTCCCACAGGAACTCTCAGACCCTGGGGGGAATGTGCAGAATTTAGGGCTCCTGAGGCCACGGGCAGTGCTGGAGGAATGGGGAACCCATTGATCTTAGAGGGCTTTTCCAAACTAAACCATTCCGTGCTCTTAACCCCAGCAAGGCACTGGAATCTCAGCTGAACAGGCACCAACAGTTGAAACAATTCTGATTCTGGAGGTCTAAAACCAGCACTGGGTGGGCTGGGCCTATAAAATGTCAGACAGAGGTTTGTGCTTTGGGGTGAAACAATGTCATTCCTGCATTTCCTGCCTTCCCTCCTGGATACCCCAATGACTCCCAATGCATATCCCATCCAGTTATTTCTAAGGCAAACAAGTCATTTCAGGCTATCAATCTTGCAAATCGCTCTCTGGAATAAAACTTTTAAACCTTTGCTTTTTTCCCCCGTGCAAAAAACATTCTCCTCACTGGAGGCAGGGTGATTAAATTCCTAATTACCCAACTTGCGCGTAAAAATGTCTTTCAGGAGAACTAAACGTGCCTTTTATGGATGGAGGTTAAAGCCCAGTTTGGAAATCAGTCCCTGGGTGTCCATTCAGGAGCTATCAAGCTGCTAAAACCTGGGGAAAGTGCACAGGCACCCTTAAAAAGCACCAGGGCCTCCCTCTGGATGCTCACTGAGGTGCACCAGGCCTCTGCTCACAGAAAGGAAGGCAGAATTCCCCTGCCTGCACCAGGGGAAACCAGGATCTCTGCTCCTGGGACAGGCACTGGCTGCATCCCAATTAAAATCCCTGCAATGCCACGTTTTAAATGTGTAAATGCAATTATACTCTGACTGGTTTAATTACATTGTGGTGTCTCTCCTAAAAGGAGTTTTAAGAAAGGATTTTCCTGTTATTTCAGAGTTTTGTGTCAGAGGATGCTGGAATTATGGAATGGTTGGGTTGGGAAGGACCCAGGGGTGGGTCAGGAGTTCTGCCTGCTGCTGGACTGGCTGCAGCAAAGAGGAATCCTCAGGGAATTCTGTAGTTCTGACAAGACTTTAGCCCTGGTTTTACCTTTTGTGCTCCTTAGAAAGCCAAGAATGACCTCAGCAGTGCTCAGTGCTTTGAGAAGGAATCCCAAATCACTGCACATCCACATCCCAGCTGTTTCACAGGATATTTCACACTGGTGGATCAGCACACGAGGCTTCTCTCTGGTTTACTCTGTATTCAGTGACCTCGTTAAAAACCTGGGAGTTCACTTGTCTGTGGGAAACCCCATCTCCCTGAAGGAGAGGGGGAACACAGACCTGGAGCCATTCCTGGAAATTCCTTTTGTCTTTTTTCTCCTCTCTTGTTAATTTTTTTTTAAATTTCTTAGAAAGCAAGAAAGATCCCCTCCAGCTCCATTCATTATCCCAGTGCTGCTCCCATCCTGCAGTCCAGCAGGAATGAGGAATCCCTGCTCCCCCAGCTCTTTCCTGGGCACTTCTCCCTGCAGATGTGGATGTGGCTCCTCCTGGAACCTGCTCCACCCTGCTCATTCCATTCCATTCCATTCCATCCCATCCCAATTCCATTCCATTCCAGAGCACAGATGCTCCCTCTGGCACAGGTGATCCATCATGGGGTCACCACTCCCAGTCCAGCAATTCCTGCCCCCAGACCCTTCCCTGGGCTAATGAAACCACCCAGGAGAGCACCTGGAGGTGGGAATTGGGCTTTGGAACTACACCTGGGGCTCCCAGGATGCTGAATCCCATTCCTGGCATGCACAGACCACAGAATCATGGAATATCCTGGGCTGGGAGGGACCCACAGGGATAATGAAGTCCAGCCCCTGGCCCTGCACAGGACAATCCCAAAATCCCACCCTGAGCATCCCTGGATGTCCAAACCCTCCTGGAGCTGCTCTGGCAGCCCTGGGGCTGTGTCCATTCCCTGGGGATCCGGGCAGTGCCAGCACCCTCTGGGGATGAACCTGTCCCAAAATCCACCCCAAACCCCTCGTGGCCCAGCTGCAGCTGCCAACACCAAGGGAAGCACTTCATCCACCCCCCAGGACAGCCAGAGTGCCCAGCTCCCCTCCTGCTGCTGGAGCCCACGTGAACCATGCATATTCATTGCCTGCGTTGTGTATGCATGTGGCATTTGGAGCCAGCCTGTTTTCCTGCCTGATTCCATGATTTCCACAGCAAAGGACCCGTGCCTTGCCCACAGAGAGCTGGAGCCACCCCCAGCACCCACAGCCTGCACAGGACACAGGGAGCTGGGCATGTGGGACCCTCGGGGACAGCTCCCCTGGCACTGTCCAGGAACAACAGAGTCCCCTCACATGGGGTGAGCGGATTCGCTCTCACACTGACCTCGATTCCAAGGAAATGCCAGACAGCAGAGATTTTAATTTGCCCCAGTGACAAGACACACGGAATGGCTTCCCACTGCCAGAGGGCTGGGATGGATGGGACACTGGGGAGGAACAGCACAGCACCTCACATCACCTGGGAGGGTGATCAGGGACTGGGATGGGAATGCCAGAGCTGCTGGGGCTGCCCCTGGGTCCCTGGCAGATCCTCCTGGATCCTCAGGCTGGACACTGGGGCTGGAGCAGCCTGGGACAGTGGGAGGTGTCCCTGCCATGGCTGGGGTGGCACTGGGTGGCTCTGAGGTCCCTCCCAACCCAAACCAGTCCAGGATTCTGTGATGATTCCACTTTCTTTCTGTTCAGGTTGAACATTTTCCTAGTGGATGCTCCCTTCAAGCAGGGGCTGCAGAGTCTGACACCTCCAACATTCCTCATTCCCTTCCCAGTGCCTCCCTCCTACCTCTCAATTCCCTGATAAGAGGAATCCCAGGATCCTGGACTGGTTTGGATTGGGAAGGACCTCAAATACCCCCCAGTTCCACTCCTTCCACTGGGAGCTGAAGGATTTTTCACCTTCCTCACCCCAAGTGCCCAAGGGGAATCCCACAGAACAAATCCCTTCCGGAATGCCATCAATGTCCCAGACCCTGGACCCAGGATGCTCCAGCCCAGAAATTGGGAAGTGCTTAAAAAGAAAGCAAACTACAAAATCTAAGCCAAATACCTGCATTTGTAATTTTTTTTTCCATATTGAAATATCTCTATTTATATTTTCTATATTTATTTACACTTGTGTGTTTGCATATGGAAATAGCCCTAGATTTGGTATAATAAGCTATATTTGTTTGTTTACATATTTAAATTTCTGTGTGGTTTGGGTATTTATGTATTTATACGTCTGTATTTGTATTAATAAATGTATGTATTTATCTACTTGTACATGAGGCATTTATAAATGTCTGTTTATATTTATATAAATGCACATTACATAATTATAGTTATTCATTTAGAAATATTTTTTTAAATTCACCTTTTAACTAAAGAAATATTGGGAAAATATTTTATGTAACCGAGTCCCTTCAGAATTAAAAGGGAGATCTCTTTTAAATAAATATATTTTAAAATATAAATTTGATAATTTTATATTCATTTTCATAGTAAAAATGTTATTTTAAAAGTCTGAAATTTTTTTCCTGTGCATCCTCCATACTTAACTCAGAGTGACAGTAATGGGAATGATAGGAGCTCTTTTTTAGGAGCAGAATGAACCTTTTAACTGCTTTATTTGGTGGCTTTTAGCCCCTGGTGATAACTGCTCTCTTGCAACAAAGGAGATTTATATCCTACAAAATGCAGGGAAAGAAATTTGTCCCAAAAACTGATGGATTTTTTTCCCCCATCTCCTTCCACATTACTGATTTGCACCGACAGAAATGCTGGGAATTTTCTGGGATATAAATTCACCACCCTGTGGTTGTTACAGAACCCAGGGATATTTTCATGTGAGAAACACGAGGCCAATTCCAGATGCACTTTCCCTGTCATCCGTTTAAATTCCATTAAAAATGGGTGGCAGGGCCCATGGGCTCTGGGAGAGCTGGATCTGAAGGATACCAGGAGAGATCTGATTTTAGGGATACCAGGAGAGGCTGGATCTGAGGGATATCAAGAGGGATTTGATTTTAGGGATACCAGGAGAGGCTGGATCCGAGGATAGCAGAAGATATTTGATTTTAGGGATACCAGGAGAGATTTGACTTTAGGGATACAAGGAGAGATTGGATTTTTGGGATACCAGGAAAGGCTGGGTTTTTGAGATACCAGGAAAGGCTGGATTTTTTGGGACACCAGGAAAGGCTGGATTTTTGGGACACCAGGAGAGGCTGGATTTTTGGGACATGGCAGCCCCACCTCCCCCTCATCCAGGCTGGACTCTCCCAGGTATATCTTTTCCAGGAGTGGGATTCCAGAGGGGTAAACTCCATGTGGGAACAAGCCAGAGGAGCACAGGGTGGTGGGAAGGGAGCCACAAGGATCAGGGAATCCAGCTCCTGCCCTGCCAGAGCCCAGCAATCCCTGTTCCCAAGGGCTGGGTCCATCCCCAGCACTTCCAGCAGAGAATTCCAGGGGGACTCCAGATTTTGGAGGGGATGACTGGAATTACAGCAACCCTGCCAAGCCCAGCTCTACTCAGTGATGCAAAACATCTCTCAGTGCCCAGGGCTACTCCTGCCTGCTGCTCCACGTGGAATAATGGAATTCCTTCCTCGGAATAATGGAATTCCTTCCTCGGAATAATGGAATTCCTTCCTGGCCTTCTCCCTCCATCCCAAACAAAACGGAGGCAAATCCCAATTTCTCTGTCACTGACCAGTTTTCTCCAACAAAGAGAACCCAATACAACTTTCACTTTTCCAGCCAGGAAAGGAAAAGAGAAGCTCCTGGTTAAATGTTAAAACCCCAGTTTGTTTCCATTGCAGGACAGGTTTGGTACACTCCCCTGGAACTGGGAGCATTCCAAGGCTGGGGTGTGCTCCTGTCACAAGGGATTTCACTCCCATTTCCCAACATTCTCCTTACGCACAGCACAAGGCACTGACTGGAATTTTGGGTCAGATCCGAGAGGGGAATTGCTTTGCTCTCCCTCCCCAGCAGCACAGAGCACTCAGGGGGTGTCTGAGGGATACTCCTGGTTTGGAAAGGAGGACAGGGAATCACAGGGAGATGGAGGAAGGGATGGGTGACCAGGCTGGGGCTGGCTGGCCTCAGTCACTCCCAGAGCCAGGATTCCATGGGAAGAGTTCATCCCAGCTTCCCCCTGAGGCCATGGAGAGAGCTCTGCCTGCATCCCAGCCAGCACAGCTCCCACTGGAGTTTGGGAATGCCAGCTCCCACAGCAGCCATCCTGCTGCTGCTCCCCAGGCTCTCCAGAGAGGATTCACTCCACACCACATCCTTACACACGGATTTGGGCTCACCTGGGGGGATCCTGCTGGTCCCTTCCCAAGGGAAAAGGGATGGGACAGAAGGGAATGGCCCCAGGCTGTGCCAGGGGAGGGTCAGGCAGGACAGCAGGAGGAATTCCCCCCTGGAAAGGGCTCTCAGGCCTTGGCACAGCTGCCCAGGGCAGGGGTGGAGTCCCCATTCCTGCAGGGATTTACACCCTGTGGATGTGGCACTCGGGTGGCCTTGGCAGTGCCAAGGGGGACTCGATGGGCTCGGAGGCCTTTTCCATCTCAGTGATTCCCTGATTCCCTGGTTCTGGGGAGCACTCCCAGGCTGGAGTTACAGGAGTGAGGATCACCTGTCCCCCTGCCAGGAGCAGGTGGGTGCAGAGCAGCAGGAAAAGGAGGTGTGGAACTCCCAGCTGAGCTCCTCATGGAGACGCAGCTCCTGATCTTCAGTGCCTCCTGCTTCCCTCCTGTGCAATTCCCTTTCCTCCTGCTGTCACCACAGGCCCATCACTCTCAAATCCCTGTCCAACAAATAACCCCCAGGACTTCATCATGAAAATCCAAAGGATTGTGACTCCCTGAGTATTTCAAAAATCAGTAACACAACAGCAGAAATGACAGCAAACAAAGGTGAGATTCAGGAGCACTGGGAAGCCTGGAGTTTGATGGTTTAAAGCAGAGATGTCCAAAGGTTTGCCTTCTGCAACCCTGCCCAGCTGGGCCTTGTGCCAGAGGCCATCCAGGAGGGATTTCCCAGTTCCCAGCTCCTGTCACACCTCAGTGCCCAGCACAAATCCAGCACCTGAGCATCCCAGACCGGGCTGATCCCTCAGGATCCCACCTCAAGCTCAGGTTGCACGGTCAGCTGGAATGAGGCTTGTTAAAGCACAGCTGAACAGCAAAACTTGAACCCAAGCCTAAAAGGATTAAAATAAACCAGACAAATTTGCACTGAACTTAAGCACAATATTTATCTTTAGTTATCCAATTATCTCCACTGGGAATTTGGAAATAAGGGGTCCAGCCCTTACTCCAGACCTGCTCCTCTTGGGGCAAAGGAATAAATGAATAATCCTTTCTTGCTTTGCCTCCTGGGGGAATCTTCCCTCTCCTTTACCCCAAGAAACCCCAGCAATCAGCCTGATTTCAGTGGAAGGGACTCTCTGCTCTCCTGTGCAGCTGAGCTGGAGCCTCTCCCTCCCTCTCCTTGCTCTCAGCTGTGCAGTTACAAATGCAGAGGTAAAATGAACACATTTCCCTTCCCCTGGAGCTTCCCTGAGGTTCCATTCTGAGCACAGCCCTTAATTAGCAAATTGTTCTGTGCTTTGAGCCATGTCCTGCTGCCCTCAGCATCAGGAGGCTCTCAGAGCACCAAAATGCCCCCGGAACCACCCCTGGCCACAGAGTTCCACAAACTCCTAAGCCCTGCTCCTCCAAAGGATCAGGAGAGCACAACTTGGACTTCCCAGGGCTTCCTGCCCTGCCCCTCCAACTGCCTGAGGGCTGTTCCTGCCCAGGGGTGACTGGGGTGAGAGAGAAATCAAATTACCCCAGTGCAAGGTGCACCACCAGCCCCAAAAATCACTTTATTCCACAGCTATTGGAGCCAGGAAAATTGTATTTTCCAGCAGTGTTTTCCTGACGACTAAATTGCCAAAAATTCCCAGCCTCAGGTGGCAGCTGCCCTCCCCTCACTGCCCAGTTTGGGTGAATTATTTCTCTTGTAAATAAGCAAACAGGGTGACACTGACTGTCTAAATTTGTAACTAATGTTACTTTTCTCTATGGTACCTTGAGATATTGTCCCTTTTTACTGCCAGGGTGTGTGTCCTGATTTATGGAGTGTTAAATCATCCCTGGAAAAGCGGGGTGGAGGGGCCTGGAGTGGTTTCCAGCCCACAAAAGCCACTCTGGCTGGGATTACACAGCAGGTCAGAGCAGTTTGCCACACTTTGCAGGAATTTCTCTGCTTCCCAAACAGGATCTGGGAGAGCTCAGGCCAAAGGGGTGCCCTGTTGGTCACTGCCAGGATTTTGGGAAGAAATCTAGAAATAAAATTACCTGGTCGCTTATTGGAGCAGTGAATATATTGATGGCTCTGTGATGGCTCTAACACTGAATTAATTAGAATTTCTGGGAATTTCTGGGTGTTTATTTCAGCAAGAACTAGTCCAGGCCAATGTTCCCTTCAGATCCCTGCTTTCCATGGTGCTTCTTTTCCAAAAATCTTTGGGGTTGTGTAACTCTCTGGAGCCTTTGTGTTCTGAGAGACAAGGACTAAACTATAACCAAAATAACACTTTTTTTTTGGTGACAAACTGCACTTTCTTGGCGAAGGGAATTAGGAGGGAGCAGGCAGCTGCTGCACGGAATTACTGGAGAAAATGGGATAAGGGGAACAGTCACAGGCCTGGCAGCCTGACACTGATCCTGCACAGTGCAATGGAATCAGCAGCACACAGCATTATTTAGGGAGAATTACAGCAGCTTAATAAAATTAATGCCAGTCCACGTGTGCCTCTCACCCTGCAGCGCCGGGGCAGCCTCAGAGCGATCCTGCTGCTGGGATCAGGGGGATCAGGGACCCCAGAAATGCATTTCCAGCTGCACAGGGAGCTGCAGCAGGGCACTGCACAGCAGAGCCTGGCATTCACACTGGAAAGGTTCGGGGGAGAAGCCAAATTGTGAGTGGGGATCTCCACAGCCAGAGTGGGATCACCCAGGGAACAGCTCCGAGCCTTTGGACACTGCAGCTCTTCCCCAAAGTGATTTAAAATCAGGGGCAGGACACACGGAATGGCTCCCACTGCCAGAGGGCAGGGATGGATGGGACATTGGGAAGGAATTCCTGGCTGGGAGGGTGGGCAGGGGCTGGGCTGGAATTCCCAGAGCAGCTGGGGCTGCCCCTGGATCCCTGGCAGTGCCCAAGACCAGGCTGGACACTGGGGCTGGAGCACCTGGGACAGTGGGAGGTGTCCCTGCCATGGCAGGGCTGGCACTGGGTGGGATTTCAGGTCCCTCTGAACCCAAACAAATTTCAAATTTAATCTCAAGCCCTCAGAGAAAGGCAAAAGGAGGAGCCCCAGCTGCCCTTGGGAGTGCTGTGCTGCAGAGGGGTTTGGGACAGCAGGAAGCAATATCTGCTTGGGATGCTACAACACATGGAATAAAAATAGAATAAAAAGCAAAGAGCACACCCAGAGCTGGTCCTGCGCTGCCCCAGCAGTGCCACATCCCCTGAGGAGGGGACAGGGGATTCACCAGAGCCCCACAGCAACATCCTCCTGCCCTGGCACAAAACCCGTGACAGACCCATTGTGCACAGCTCAGGTCTCGTACAGGGAACTTATTCCCAAAGAAGCTGCAAGAGAGCCCCAGATGTGAGATGCTGGCCCAGGAGCACACGCTCAGGGGACACGGGACAGCCAGCCTGGCCACCGAGGTGCTGTCACCTCAGAGCACCGAGCCCAGAGGGGCTGAGCTGGCCTGGGGGCTCCTCATCGACCCCAAAACACACCCAGAGAGTGGAATGGAAGGAGAACACTGCAGGCTGACCCCACAGGCTATGATCAGGGTCTGTTCCCTCCTCTTCCTCCAGCAGGATGAAGGACACAGGCACTGCTCCCTTGCCTTCCATCCAGCCCTTTTTAATTCCATGTATTTTCCTCCCAGAGAGCCACAGGAGCTGCTGACGCATCTCCAACCTTTTTCTTAGAGATTCATCAGCTAAAATAGATCCCACATATAAGAATAGGAAGTTTAATGAATTCACACTCCTGTGATGTAACAAGTTAAATTAAAAACACTGAGCTCGTAAGATTTAATAACAAGCCTTTTATGGCGATTTCGCTTTTCCTGCAGGAAAACTTCCTCCTACCAAAACTGGGAGGGATATTTTTAAAACCTGTGAAACTGGAAGCAATGTTGGAACCCATCGCAAGGAACAAAGCCTTTCAGGGACAGTCAGAGTGCCTGAGAGCTCCTTCTGCAATTGTTGGAATTCTTACGTCACCGAATGTTGGAGTTCACCCCAAATCCAGAGACTGGAGAATGGACAGGGACCTTTATTCCACTGGTGCTGTGAAATCCCCCCAGGAATGGGGACTCCACCACTCCCCCAGGCAGCTCCAAGGCCTGACCACCTTTTCCATGGAGAAATTCCTCCTTTTCTCCGGGCTAAAAGTGGGAAGTACAACCTCCGTTTTAGGGTGAAAAGTCTCAGGATATGTAAAATAACGCTCGTATCATATGTAAATTAAGCCTTGGTATACAAAAATATGTAAAACAAGCCTTGGGTTTAATCCTCCCCCTGCAGCATCATCCCCTTCACAGGGTAACAACACCCTCACCCAACCATCAAGCACAGACACATGCTCAGCTCCCAACAAACAAAGGTCATTCTGACCAAACTGGAAAGGGAAAAACACCCCAAAAATTGAAAGGCAAGTGCCTGGCCATGCCAATGGACATACCAAAACAAAAATCCCCACACCAAACTCCAAACCCAAACCCTGGCTGCCAAAGCACACAGGCTCTAATTCCTAAAATATCTAAAATATTCTGTGCTTGCACTGCCAGATTTGAAATAAGCTCTGATTTATGTGAGGGCTTCAGGTGAGCTTTGGAATTAGTAGCTGCTGCTGAGGCTGGGCTGGCAGGAATGGCAGCCCAGGCTGGTGGGGAATTGAGCTGGGATCAAGGATGGGATGGGCAGGAATGGCAGCCTAGGCTGGTGGGGAATTGAGCTGGGATCAAGGATGGGATGGGCAGGAATGGCAGCCTAGGCTGGTGTGGAGTTGAGCTGGGATCAAGGATGGGATGGGCAGGAATGGCAGCCTAGGCTGGTGTGGAGTTGAGCTGGGATCAAGGATGGGATGGGCAGGAATGGCAGCCTAGGCTGGTGTGGAGTTGAGCTGGGATCAAGGACGGGATGGGCAGGAATGGCAGCCTAGGCTGGTGTGGAGTTGAGCTGGGATCAAGGATGGGATGGGCAGGAATGGCAGCCCAGGCTGGTGTGGAATTGAGCTGGGATCAAGGATGGGATGGGCAGGAATGGCAGCCCAGGCTGGTGTGGAATTGAGCTGGGATCAAGGCATTCCTGCCCAGGCTGGTGTGGAGTTGAGCTGGGATCAAGGCTGCAGAGCTGCTGAGCTGCTGCTCCAACACAGCCTTCAAAGCCCTGAAGCAGTCCCTGGTTCCAGGATTTGGAATCCAGAGACCCCAGGCTCCTGGAGCTGCAGGAGGAGCCCAGGGAGGGGACAGGAGCTGCAGGGCGTGGGCAGGGTGGCTCTGTCACCTCCTGCCACCCCACCCACGCAGGGACAGTGACTCTGCCTCTGCTCTGCTGAGGGTCCCTCCAAGCAGCTCAGATCAGGCTGGGACCTGATTCACCTTCCTGTGCTGCCACAACCACCAGGAAACCCTGGTTAATTAACCCTCCTAATTACCATCAACCTCTAAAGGAATGGAATTTTTTAAGAGCCCAGTGTTTCTAAAGAATGACAAAGTTTTGCCTCCCAGGAACCACCAAGCTGAGGGCAAATCTTTGGAGAGCTTTGCTGATGATGTTAAATTTGAAACCTGGATTTTAAGATGTCCCACTGGCACAGGGTGCCCTGAGCAGCTGTGGCTGCCCCAGGGCAGGTTGGGGCACCCTGGGGTATGGGAGGTGTCCCTGCCATGGCATGGGATGGGTTTTAAGGTCCCTTCCAACCCAAACCACTCTGGGATTCCATGAAAAGCTGCTCTACCAAAGGAAGCAACACAATTGTCAGGCCACGGCTCCACAGGAGTCAGGGAACACGTGGCAGAGAAACCCCAACGTTTGTCCTCTGCCATAACTTCTCCCCCCATTTATTTCATAGAACACTGCATCAATTAAACTGAGGAAACAGGAGGAAAAAGCACAAAAGCCACCCCCTGAACATGAAAACTGCAATGTTTGTGCAGGATGCACAGCCCTGCACCTGCCACAGGGAATGCTGACCTTCAGCAGGCCCTGGGATTCCTGGATTTAATGCTCTGCCTGCTGCTCCCAGTATGGAAAGCCTCCTGAAAACGCTCAAATGATCCATCAAAACCTGGCAAAACCACCCCAGGACGCTGACTGGAGATGCCACCTTCATTTAATCACTTTCAGGAGCAGCTGATTATCTCATCCATAAAGCTCTGCTGCTCCAGGATCCCACGGGGCTGCTCCAGGCACTGTCCCAGGTGAAATGAGGCTGCAAATGCGAGCAGCGGGAGCCTGGCTCGGAGCACAGGGAACAATCTGCTTCCCAGGCACTGGGAAAAGGGACACACCCGCAGGGGACACGTCCCCTCCTGCCCTGAGGCCACCGAGCATCTCCCGCCTGGCCCCAGGGACAGACAGGGTCGCTGTGAGGGGAGGCTGGGCTGGGCTGCTCCAAACCAGGGCAGATCCAGCTCACTCCTGGTTCCTATGAACACTGCCCACTCCAAAGGTTCCTGTGGAAAAGGAGGCTTTCCCTTTTCAGCTTCTCCACACGCCCTGGAATTGCCTGAACCTGATTAAAATTGAGGTTTTTTAACTTTTGCGTGAGTTGCAAGACTTTTGTTCTGAGTCACAGGATTGTGGGATGGTCTGGGTTGGGTTCCACAGATATTTGGGGGTCCCACTTGGGTTTTGTGGCAAACAGGAGTTGGGCTCAATAATGCTGAGGGTCCCTTCCAGCTCAGCGTGTTCTGGGGCTCTGTGAAAGAACATTTAATTCCAACCCCCAAAGCTCCTCTAACTCCATCCCAAATTCCCAATTCACCTGTGCAGAATAAACCACTGCTCAAATTCCTTTCTATCCACTGCACTCCACCCACTAAACCTTGTCCCAGCGCTCTCAGAGCTGCTCCAAACAAACCTGGCTTTTGCTCCTCTTGTTGACAAATAAATCACAAGCACACAAGCAGCTGAAGTCCCATAAAATTAAGAATCCTGCTCCAGGAAATCAATTATGAAATCATTACAGATCTTCCAGGAAACCTGGATTTCTTTCCTGGCCTGCTTCCTCAAAGCAACTTTCATCACAAAGCCCTCATCTCCACAACAATGCCATGATGCAGTTTGCTAATTAGCTTCTTCCACTCCTTAATTAAGAAGAAGTGTTCATGTTGTATCTGCAGTTAAATGGTGGCAGCAGCCTCCACTCTGTGGTTTATTTCTATTTCAACATTTATTTGCTTTATTTTCTCTTAATTTCACTTTCACTTCCATTTCAAACTCCCGTTTTGATCCCTGCTGCAATGAGCTGGGTTGTGGCTGCTCCAGAGGAAATCTGGGAAGCTTTTCTAGGATAAACATGGGTGAGTCTCCCAACAGAGCAGCTGATTCACCCAGGAGCTCCCACAGGTCCAGCACCCTCCTGGCCTGCACTGGGAGCCAGGGATTGCACTCTGTGGAGCTCTCCTGGCTCCAGTTAAATTATGAGGACACAGTGGATGGGATTTGAACCTTCTGGGTATTTCAGAGAGCAAGAAAAAGCTGTGGGACAGCTCGGAGTCAGCTCTGCTGCATCTGGTCAGGAACCCTGGGCAGAGAGGAATTAAACTGGGCTGAGTAAAAAGCAAATGTGTTTGGATGTGGGGACGAGCTGCCCAGGATTTCCTGGGAAGCAAATAACCACTGGAAATCACAGTTCACAGCTGAAAACAAGCGCCCCAACACCAAGAGCTTTTCCCACCCCACAGTTTCAGGCACTCTCTGTGTGCCTGGCTGGAGCCAGCAGGAGATGTTGGTCCCTCTCTGGGATGGTGAGTGCAGGTGGCCAGGCAGGACCAAATCCAAAGGAATTCACATTTACCCAACCCCAGCTTAATCTGAGGGCTCACGCCAATGACGTTCTCCCAACCCTACGGATGAGGTTCCAGCAAGTCCTGAGGAACAGAATCCCAGAATTCCTGAGGAAAAGCCCTCCAAGGTCACCAAGTCCCAGCTGTGCCCAATCCCCACCTTGTCCCCAGCCCAGAGCTCTGAGTGTCACCTCCAGCCCTGCCCTGGACACCTCCAGGGAAGGGACTCCAAAATTCCCTGGAATGCCACTCTGCTGCCTCCTTACTCCCACCCTGGCTTGTGCTTCCCCCAAAACCAGCTGGATTAAAGAAAAAACAAAGAAGGAAACAAATCAGACAGCTGCTTTGTGGGTGGATTTTCCCAGCCCTCCCCATGGATACAGAGTGACCTTGGGGATGAGATTTATCCAAAGGCACCACTCCAAAGCCAAGATGTCTTGGGCAAGGATTAAATCCAGGCTGACACTTTGCCTCACACCTACTGATGCTGAATCTGTCCCCCCAAAATAGCAGCTCTGATGAAAGGCCTGTGCCTGGCAGCTCCTGGAGCTCCCTTTTCCACTTGTCCAAGTTCCCACATGGTTGTCATCACAACTGGAAATGTTCATCCAGCAGAGTGAGAATGACATCCCGTTAAAGAAGTGCCTTTTCCTGGCAGGTGGGGACAAGGACAGCCCTGGAAAATGCACAGAATTCCTCGTTTTCAGGGTTTTCTGTGCCCAGGCTGGAAATCTGATGGTGCTCCCAGTTTTCAGTGTGGCCTCTTTCCCAGGTATTTCTGCAGGAATCCTGAGAAGTGGCTTTGCTGGGAAAAAAAAAAAAAAATCCTGAGAAAAACACTGCAGCATCTGCAGCCACGGCTCAACAAATACAGAAAACCCTGTCCTGTGATCCCAAGGAAAATTCCTACAAATGCAGGTCCATTCACTGAGCTGGTGCTCAAGGCTTGTGCAGAACCTCATTCCCAAAACGGCCCATCCTGCAGGAGCCCTGGAGAAGGAGCTGGGGACACTGAGCCGTGCCTGGCCAGCAGTGCCCAGTGGGACCCTGGGGTGGGATGCAGCTTTGGGAAGAGCATTCCCAGCAGGTCAGGGTGATCCTGCCCCTGTGCCCAGCCCTGGGCCCCATCCACCCCCTGAGTGACCCTGGCCACTCCAGCCTGGCTCCCCTTCTTCCCCTCAGCTTTCCCAGGAGCCAGCACAGAGTGGCCTCACTCCACTGCTGCCCCTCCATGGGCACCACAAAGCCCCAGAGGATTTGGGATTGATGCCACTGGGCAGGAACTCCTCATGCAGCCATGGATATTCCTGGACAAAATCCATTGGGAGGCCATTCCATCAGCCCAAGGAGCTCCTCCAAGGCTCTGCTCCGTGAGTCTGTCCCAGCCTCTTCCCCACATTCCCTCAGGACACCACCAAGTGCTCCCAGAGCTCCTGTGCTCCCTGAGTGACACGGCACAACATCCCTGGCACAGCAGGGATGGGGAGCAGGGCCCTGTCCCTGTGCTCTGACACATCCCAGATGTTTCCCTCAATTCCCAGCTTCTTTTTCCACAATTCCCACAATTCCCAGCTTTTTTCCACAATTCCTGGCTGCAGCAATGCCACCAACAGGGCTGGGGGTGGGAGCTCCAGCCAGGGGAAGGAGGGGGCACAGTTCCAGGTCCCTTCAGCTGGCAGCTCTGCAGCTGGGCAGGGCACCCCCACCTCCAGCCCCAGTTCCTGGATGCTCTGGGGGCAGAGCAGGTCACACCACGCTCCTGCCAGGAAAAGAAGAAAGCCCATTGCATATTTCAGCTTCCTCATCCAGCCTGGAGAGCACCAGGAAGATCAAAACTGCATCAGTACTGCAGGAGAAGGCACTGATGGATTTGGAGGGGGGGGGAAAAAAATTCCCTCTCCATATAAGGGCTGTGAACATTTTCCCACTTAAGACAACGTGTGGGATCATATTCACAGACACAGAAATATGTTCTGTTCCCCGACACCCACGGGCCTGGAACACCAGGCTGAAGTGCTGGCAGGAATCAGAGCCATTTGTTAAGTACAAAAAATGTCTCACATAATTAGGGAACTGCTGAAAGCCACCAATTTAGTGCTCAGGCTGGAAAATGTAGGAATATTTCTTGGAACAACAGGCAGAGCTGCCTCCACGCCGCACACACAGCAAATACCTGGGGAGAAATCAAAGTGCAACGAGATTCCAAACCCTTTCAGAGCATGGAACCAGGATCTCCCCAGCTGGGAGGACCATCAGAGTCCAGGTCCTGATTTCAATGCTGGTCATGAAGGGAGTGCCCCCTTGCCAGCCTCATCCCTCCATTCCCAGCATGGCTCCAGCACCATCCCAACCTGTCCCTCTGTCCAGGCTGTCCAGGTGCCCTTCTGGCAGGAGCACAGGGCCAAAACCACCTCCCAAACAGGGCTGAGGAACCCCTGCCCCAAAGACTCTGCAGAGGTCAGCACTGGGAAGGGCAGCAGCGAAGGGAAGATGGAAGGTGGTGCTGGAAACAGAACTTGTGGGGGTGTCTGGATGGAGCTGATTTTTATATATTTGGGAAAAAAAGCAAGAGAGGCACAGAGGCACAGATTGCTGGGGTTTGACCTGGGAAGAGCTGGAGCCAGAGCTCCTGGCAGCCACAGCTCAGCTCCTTGGCCCCCAAAGCCACCAAAGTCCCCCTGCCCAGAGCTGTGTCCCCTCCTGCCAGCATCTCCTCAATCCCCCGCCAAAGCCATCACTGTCTGTCCCCACAGAGCCACCAAGGTGTGTCCTCACCGAGCTCTGTACCCTCCTGCCAGCATCTCCTCAAGCCCCAGCAGGGTTTGTCCCCCACCAAAGCCATCATTGTCCCTCCTAAAGCCACCAAGGTCTGTCCCCACGGAGCCGTCTCCCCTCGTGGCAGCAGCGCAGGGTCGGTCCCCATAAAGCCACCAGGTCTGTCCCCATAAAGCCACCAGGTCTGTCCCCATAAAGCCACCAGGGTCTGTCCCCTTAAAGCCACCAGGATCTGTTCCCATAAAGCCACCAGGGTCTGTCCCCATAAAGCCACCAGGGTCTGTCCCCATAAAGCCACCAGGATCTGTCCCCATAAAGCCACCAGGATCTGTTCCCATAAAGCCACCAGGATCTGTCCCCCTAAAGCCACCAGGTCTGTCCCCCCAAAGCCACCAGGATCTGTCCCCCTAAAGCCACCAGGGTCTGTCCCCTTAAAGCCACCAGGATCTGTTCCCATAAAGCCACCAGGGTCTGTCCCCATAAAGCCACCAGGATCTGTTCCCATAAAGCCACCAGGATCTGTCCCCCTAAAGCCACCAGGTCTGTCCCCCCAAAGCCACCAGGATCTGTCCCCCTAAAGCCACCAGGGTCTGTCCCCATAAAGCCACCAGGGTCTGTCCCCATAAAGCCACCAGGATCTGTCCCCCCAAAGCCACCAGGATCTGTCCCCATAAAGCCACCAGGATCTGTCCCCCCAAAGCCCCCAGGGTCTGTCCCCCCGCATCCCCCCGTGTGTCCCCCGCATCCCCCCGGGTGTCCCCAGCCGTGTCCCCCCGCGCCCGCCCCCGGCACCTCTGCAGAGCAGGGATGGGTTCTGCAGCAGGGACACCAAGCGCCGGCGCCGGCCCCGCTCGCGGCTCCTGCCGTGGCTCAGGGGAGGGGTGAATCCGCTGCCCCGGCGCGTTCCTCGCGGGGGGAATTCGGGCACGCCGCCGTGCCCGTGCCCGTGCCCGTGCCATGCCATCCCTGCCCCGGCCCCTGCCGCAGCGGGGCTGTCCCAGCGGCAGAAGCAGCGCCCGGCCGAGCGGGGCTGTGCCACAATCCAGGGCCGAGGCGATGGCGGGGAGCCGAGGTTGAAATCCCGCTGGATCCAGCTCCGGGGCAGCTCCGGGCCGGGCTGGGGGAGCCGCCGCCGCCGCCGCCGGGGCTCCGCGGGCAGGAGCCGAGGGATGCCCGCCCTGCCCGCCCCGCTGGCCAATTCCCGAGCTCCCGCGGCTGTGCAGAGGCTCCTCAGCTCCTCAGGGTTCGATCGCCGGCGGATCCCTCGGCCGGCGGCGTTATCTCAATGCGAGCTGCCGAGCATCCGAGATCCGCCAAGGACGTCTTCACACGGCGGGAGCAGGAGCGGTGCCGGGCGCTGCACGTGACGCGGAGCCGAGCGCTGGATTCCCGGCCATGGGAATGTGCCCGGCGCTCCCAGTCCCACCGCTGCTCCCTACATCCCGGCTGGAGCCGCTCCGCGCTCTCCTTCACCCCTCTCAGGCGAGTGCGGGTTGTTTCTGACCGCTGCTTCCTAGCCTAGAGAAGGTTACATTTGCTCTCCGCAGATTCTCTTGGCTCCAATTCTCGTTTGCAAATCTTTTTTTTTTCCCCAGAAAAATATTCGGGAAGGAAAAAAAAAAAAAGAAAAAAAAAGAAAAAAAAAAAAAAGAAAAAGAAGCGCCGTTTTCCTCCGATGAGCTTAAACTCCTGTAGCTCTAAAGTCATTCACTCCGGATCCAAGGGAACTAAAGGATGAGCAATGTTCTCCTCCTTATAATAAAAAAGAGCCTTCCTGAGCTTACAGCTTCTTTTCTTCTTTATTCACCAGAACCTGATCCATTAACACGGTGTTTGCTCCCCCTTCGCAGAGCGCGGGGATTTAAGGCTCCTTTCTTCCCCTAATTTTGCACTTGGCTCCAGCCCTGCCAGCAGCAGCCTCTCCCCGGGGCTCTCCAGCCTCATTCCCAGCTGCTTCCAGCCATCCCTCCTCATCCCTCCACCTTCCTCCCTTCCCCAACTTCTCCGCAGCTCACACCAGGAGGGGCGGCTCTGCCCAGTCAAACACGGAGGATTTCTCTGCTCTCGACAAATTGCTGCATTCCCAGGGAAAAAAAAAAAAAAAAAAAAAAAACAAAACCAAAAAAAACCACCCAGCCCCGAGTTCTGCAAGCCTTGTCCTAGGATTTGATGCAATCTGCAAATGAGAGCCTACGGAAACCACGCTAAAATTAGAGGGAGCTGAGATGAAAACCAAGGACACATCGTGGCTCTTAGAAATCTTTAAATAGGGCTTGGTACCACCTCGAGGAGCTCGGGCTGCGCTGGGCTCGCATCCACCGAAATCCTTAATTGGGATTCTCAAGTGGCCCTGGATGTTCCTGGGACACCTCTCGGGTGCTGGGGCTGGGCTCCCGTCCCCAGCCGTGTCCCAGCGGATTTTCCCAGTGCTGGTGGATCCACACCCTGCAGGGGAGCAGCTCCTCCTCCACCTGCCCACAGAGCGTCCCCAGCCCCTTCCCAGGTGGGGACAGCCGGGATGGGCAGCCCTGGAGCACGGCTGGGGATGGAGCAGCCCCGGGGACGGAGCCTCTGCTCCCACCGGGCAGGGGAGGGGGTGTCAGCTGGAGACCAGGAGGGTAAAACGCCCTGGATGCCCGGGAGGATTCGGATTTCTGAATTTCAGTTCATCATTTCCGAAGCCCTGCTGTCCATCAGTCTCCCATCCCTGAGCTCAGGCCTCTCCCAGGTTTGCCCAGGCCCTGGGGACAGCACAGGGCTGGGGGGGCTCAGTGGCCACAGGGCTCTGGGGCCAGCACCAGCCAGCCCCAGGCTGTCCTGGCATGGATTGCCACGTCCTGCTGCGTTTGGGATCCCTGGAGTCCCTGCTTTAGGATCAGCGCTCCCAGCAAAGCCTCCTCCAGATGCAAACACCTCGAGGGTGATTAATCTGAATTTTGGGGGCTCTAATGGTGCTGCTGCCTTGAAATATTCCGGGGACAGCGGCCAAGCTTCCTTTTAAAATCCTTTTTGTGGGATTTTAAACTTTAACCAATTTTTAATGCTTTGTGGGAAGCACTGAAGAATTCCTGCAGGTGCAGGGAATGGGGAATTTGCTGCTGGGCAGGCAGCACCTTCCCAGGCATTCCAGCCCAGCTCTCCGCAGCATTTGCTCCCGAGCTGCAGCTCCTCACATCCACCAGGCACCCAGGAATGGTTTTGTTACTCCAGCAACTGCTAAAATCAGTGTAATCCAACCCCCCCTTTTAAGGGATTTCACATCAGCTGTCTAACAGAAGCACAGAGCAAAGCTCCTCCTCTGTGAGGTAATTAAAAAAATAAAAACTGCTGCTGCTTTATCCAAGGAAAAGTTTACAGATGGAACACAGGCCAAGGTTAAAGTTCACAGGGACACCAAGGTAACGCGGCACAGCAAGGCGTTGGATGGTAAAATCACGGAATTTCGGGATGATCACAGTAATTAACGGTGTTCGGAGAATGAAGAGCCCTCCTCTCACTGCGGCTGCACGCAGAGGATGCTCCGTGACCTCCCCGAAGGCCCCTTCCCTCTGCACACCCACACCTCGGAACCGAGGCACCGGCACCGCTCCCAAGGCCAGGTCAGCCTTTCCGAGAGGCGCCGCTCAGCCCCGATCGCGCCGGTTCCGAGCTCAGCTGCTCCTGCTCCTCTCCCAAGTCCTGCTACTTCCCCGAAGTGGCTGCAATCTGCGCCGCGAGGTTGCCATGGCGAGCATCCTTCCCTCCCTCCTTCCTCCCTCCTCCTCCTCCGCCAGGAGCTGAGCGAGCAGATGCAGAACAGCAGAACCCAACTGCTCTGCTCGTGGAATGCTAAAGGAAACGCTTTGGATTTCAGCTGTTCCTAAGGATTATTCCCACTCCAGCACCCGAGGTTAGAGGCACCAGCCAACGGCACGTGGCCGGCGTTTTTAGCTGGGAATCACGGATGGACAGGAGTGAAAGGAAGGGATTTAGATGGAGTGAGGGGCACGGCAAAAATATCCATCGGACCGTTTCTGTTTCCCAAAACCCAAGGAACTTTCAACAGGGCTCTCCTGTCCGTGACCCTCCCTGGCCCAGCCTCCCAGAGAACACGAGCGAAGCCAGCTCGGTGTGCTGGGCACACGCTGTCCCTCGGCAGCGACACGGACACGGGCACGGGCACGGACACGGGGGATGCGGGCTCGGAGCGCCACGGGCCCGGCCCCTGCCCAGCCTCCCCAGACCCCAGCGCGGGGTGAGCCGGGGCCCATCGCCCGCTGCCCCCAGAGCCCGGGCACGCAGCTGGGGCACCCGGAGGGGCAGCGGGGCCAACGGGCCGGGCAAACGGGCCGGGCACAAACCGGGCCGGGCACAAACCGGGCCGGGCACAAACCGGGCCGGTGCCGGCCGGGGATGCAGCGGCAGCGCCACGCGGGACCGCGGGAGGCGGCGATGTCCCTGCGCGGAGGGAGGGAGGGAAGGAGGGAAGGAGGGAGGGAAGGAGCCTCCTCCGCACCTCCCCGCGCCTCCACCGGCGCTGCGAAGGGCGCAGAATTTTCCAGGAGCTGCGCCGAGCCCGACCCCCGCCGCAGGCAGGTGCTGTGGGACGGCACAGCCCGAGCCGTCACCGCGCCGCGGGGGCTGCGCGGGGGCGGCGGCGCGGAGCGAGCCCGGCTGCGCGCACCGAGCGCTCCCCGCGCTCCTTTGTCCTCGGCGGAGCCGCCCCGCGCTCCCTCCCGCGCCCGGGGGCGGGGGCGGCCCGGGCATCCCCGGGGGCTGCGCGCCCCTCCCGGCCCCGTTCCCGCGTACTCACGGTGCAGGCGGGAGCGCGCGTCCATGCGCGGCCGAGCCGCGGTGCGGGGGCTGCGCGGGCGCCGCCGGGGGCTGCCCGCGGCTGTCCCGCCGCCCGCCCCGCCGCGCCGCGGAGCCCAGGGCCGGGCCCGCTCCGCCTCCGCGGGCGGCGCCCAGACACAAAGCGGCGGCGGCGGCGGCGGCGGCGGCGGGGCGGGTCCGGTCCCGCTGCGCGCCCGCGCTGCGCTCCGCGGCGGCGCAGGGGCGGTGCGGGGGGGCGGAACGCGGCCGCGCCCCCCGCCCGGGGCGGTGCGGAGCGGGAGGATGCGGGATGCGGGATGCGGGGCGGGGGAGGCCGTGTGGGATGTGCGGGGGATGCGCTGCGGGCAGGTGCGGTGCGGAGCGGCGCGGAGCCGTGCGCGCAGGCGGTGCCGCCCGTCCCCGCCCGTCCCCGCCCGTCCCCGTCCCGACGGGGCGTCCCGCGAGCGGAGCGACCCCGCAGCATCCCCCGGCCCCAGCCACGGCCCCGGACGGCCCCCGGCCGCCGCATCGCCCCTTTGCCACGGCAGGAGCCTTGCCTCGCCCGGGCCAAGGGGCGGGAAGGGCTCGCAGCCTCCCGGGAGCTGCGCGGGCAGTGTGGGGACACCTGCGGGCTGCGGTGTCGCAGACCACGGGCTAAAACCGCGAGGGTCGCGGGAAACACCCAGCAGGGGCACCTTGCCCGGGGGTGAGGCTGCCCTGGCTGTCCTGGCTGCCCTCCGCCCCCGGGAGCAGCACCTGCCGCGGCACAGAGCAGGACACAGCCGTGGCTGTGCCACCCTGTCCCTGTGTGTGACCTGGAGCGATGCCGGGAACCCTCCGGGGCTCACGGAAACACAGAACGCCTTGGGTTGGGAGGGACCTTAAAGCTCAGCTCGTTCCACTCCTGCCGCGGCCGGGACACCTCCCAGCACATCACTGCCCACGGGCTGGGCTCCCCAGAGCAGCTGTGGCAGCAGCGAGTCCCGGAGCTGCTCGGCTCCACTCCTTGTTCCCAAAGGCAGCAAAGCCAGCCCCGCTCCTGCCGTGTCCCGTTCTGGGGCTCTGGGGCAGCCACTGCCACCCAGGGGCGCTGGCAGGGCTGGCAGTGACACGGAATGGCCTGGCAGTGACACAGAATGGCCTGGCAGTGACAGGGAATGGCCGTGGTGACACGGTGGCTCCACAGCTCTGTGCTGGGTGAGGTCAGCACCTCGCTCTTGCCGGTCTCTGGAACCTGCCTGGCAGAGGGAGCTGCAGGAGGGTCACAGGAGGGTTTATCCAGCAGTGAACCCCCGGCCCTGTTCCACGAGGATCATCCCTGGCACTGATGGCCTCTCCTCTGCCTGTTGCTGGTGGAGGAATTCCTGCTCTGGGGATGCTCCCAGTCTCTCCCACTCTCTCCATCTCTGAGTGGGAAGCCAAATTAGGCCTGGAAAATTTCCACCAACATTTTTGCAGTGCTCAAAGCGCACATCCCCTGGTTTGGTGTTGCCCAGAGCAGCTGGGGCTGCCCCTGCATCCCTGGCAGTGCCCAAGGCCAGGCTGGACCCTGGGGCTGGGAGCACCTGGGACAGTGGGAGGTGTCCCTGCCATGGCAGGGGTGGCACTGGGTGGGATTTGGGGTCCCTCTCACCCAATCCAGTGACTCTGATCTCAGGGGTGACATGGGGAGTGTCCAGTGCCAGCTGGGACAGGGACAGCTTGTGGGAGGCAGGAGATGGAAATTTGTCTCCAGGAGATCCACAGTAGCATGAGATAGGGATCTTCTGTTACAGCTGAGAGTTCTTTCCTTTCCTGATGTTCCTGAAAAGCACCAAGATTCTGAAGGGCACAAAGGAACTGGAAAACCCCTGGAAGAGCTGAGTCCTTGATGAGAAAACAGAGACTTTCTTCCCTGAAAAGGCAGGCGTGGAGAGGGAGGAACACAGGGATGTGCCAGGGGCAGGTGGGAACCAAACCCCCCTGCCAGGAGCTGGGAAGGGCAAGGCTGGAGCCGTGGAACCGAAATCCTCAATTCCCTTCAGTTCACAGCAGTCCCACAGCGGTTCCACCAGCTCCAGCAGAGACAGGGAAAACAAGGCCAGAAAAGAGCAGGCCAGAATAGTGAGAAATGTGGATGCCAGCACATCCCTGAGCTCTGCTGAGGCACAGCTCCAGCTGGTCAGTGGAACAAGTCCCTAAGCTGGGCTTTGCTGCTCTTCCATGCATTTCCCCTGCTAAGCTCCTGTAAAAAAATCCTTTCCTGCTGTGGGCCTGGCTAAGGCAAAGTTTAGAATATTGATTTAGAATGTTTCAGCAAATTTCCCAGGAAAGCTGGATGTGTTCCCTAGCAGTGTTCTGCAGGTCTGGGCTCAGAAGGGTCAATCCAGCTGGGATGATGGAGGGTAAATCAAAGCAGCACATAGATAACCCTGAAGTAAAGATATTTTTATTGCCCATTTTTTAAAAGTCTGGACTATAGAGAGAAGGAACAGTTTTAAGGACTCAGATCCTTCTGTTCAATTAATGGTGGAGCTGCACAGCTTTGAACACTTTCCCTTTAGAATTCCCAATAGATTTTTTCTCTCTGGTTCCACCAAGTCCTCTCAAGCACTACTTGAAGCATTGTCAGACAAAGCTGATCCCCATTTCTGGAGCCTTTCACTGGGGGGTTGAGAGGAGGGGATGAGGCCCTGGTGCCACAGACGGGGCGGGTTCAGGCCACCCTCTGTGGGTGGTGGCAAAGAGTCCAGCTGGGAGCTGGGAGAGGGTGACAGGGCTAGGGCAGGAGGGACCTGGCAGGCTCTGCCCAAGGTGGTTTGGGAATTTTCATTGAGGCAGAATTCAGGAGGTGAAAAACGAGGGTGGAACAGGAAGGAAAATCTTCATGGGAACCCAAAAAGCAGTGGGGTGCTGCCCTTGCCCCTCATCCCCAGTGTGTAACCCATGGATAATTGTCACTATCCATGAGGAGCTGCTGGAGCTGCTCCATCAGCATGACACTGGAATAACTTGGGATATTTACATCCCTGCACTGAAGGTAATTTGGGAAAAAGTTCATTTTTTCTGGAGCAATGACGTCATCAGGCTGGACCTGCAAGAATGGTAACTCTTAAAACTGGAACAACTAAAATTTCTTCTTTTAACACTGAAATTATTCCATTTCTATCATCCGGAGGCACTTAAAAAACCTGTTATAAAATGTAACAGCCAGGGAGATGAGGCTGCTGCCTGTTCCCTCTCTCATCAAAAGGACAAAGGAGTTGAGGAGAGGAGCTGGGATGATCCTGATCTCCTGCTCTGGGGTGTGCCCTGGGACAGAGGGAGGTGTCCCCGCCGGAACGAGAGGAGCTTTAAGGTCCTTCTGACCAAGCCAGCCTGGGATTCCGTGATTCCATGAGGATCCTGGGAGCCACTGGGCTGTGCAGTGCTGAGCACAGGGGTCAGGAGCGTTGTCAGGAGAATCCCTGATCCAGTTCCCACTTTCCCGGCACGCGGCGATCGGGTGGCGCACGGAACCCTCCCCTCCTATTTCAGTTCCTGGAGCAGCTGAGCCCTCCATGCCTACCAAGAGCGTTTAAATCTCTGCTGCCAGCCCCGCGGCTCCCTGCCAGCTCCCCCGGCCCAGGCACGGCTCTGGCAGCCGGGGCTGCGTTCTGAAGAGCAGCTGAAGGTCACTGCCGGCCGCTCTGACGGCGGGGGCTGCTCTGGTGCAGAGGCTCCTGCCAGAGCCGGGGCTGTCACAGCCTCTCCTCACAGCCTGGCCCAGGGAGGGAATTCTCTTCCCTCCCTGCTGCAGTGGGCTGCACTCTGCAGCAGCGTGTGGCAGAAATGCGCTGCAGGCGCCGCAGCAGGAGCAGAGCCTTGCTGGACCCGCGCTGGAACGGGCTCTCTCCATCCCCCCTTCGCAGCCTGCCACCCTGGAGACACCATGGGAACTTCCTCTGCCTCCCAAAGGGAAACCCGGGCCCTGGGGGTGAGCTGGGAGTGAGGGGGAGCAGCCCCGGGCAGCCCCCAGCACTGCCAGTCCAAAAGGGAAAACAGGGATGGACAATCCCAAAGGGAAAGGGAAAACAGGGATGGACAATCCCGGCAGCTCCCAGCACTGCCAGTCCCAAAGGGAAAACTGGGATGGACAATCCCAAAGGGACAGGGAAACAGGGCTGGACAATCCCAAAGGGAAAGGGAAAACAGGGCTGGACAATCCCAAAGGGACAGGGAAAACTGGGATGGACAATCCTGGGCAGATCCCAGCCCCCAGCACTGCCAGTCCCAAAGGGAAAACAGGGGTGGACAATCCTAAAGGGAAAGGGAAAACAGGGATGGACAATCCCAAAGGGAAAGGGAAAACAGGGAAAGGGAAAACAGGGATGGACAATCCCAAAGGGAAAGGGAAAACAGGGATGGACAATCCCAAAGGGAAAGGGAAAACAGGGATGGACAATCCCAAAGGGAAAGGGAAACAGGGCTGGACAATCCCAACAGGAAAGGGAAAACAGGGGTGGACAATCCTAAAGGGAAAGGGAAAACAGGGATGGACAATCCCAAAGGGAAAGGGAAAACAGGGATGGACAATCCTAAAGGGAAAGGGAAAACAGGGATGGACAATCCTAAAGGGAAAGGGAAAACAGGGATGGATGATCCTGGGCAGCTCCCAGCACTGCCAATCCCAAAGGGAAAACAGGGCTGGACAATCCCAAAGGAAAAGGGAAAACTGGGATGGACAATTCCAAGGGGAAAGGGAAAACAGGGATGGACAATCCCGGGCAGCTCCCAGACCCTGCAGCACTGCCAATCCCAAAGGGAAAGGGAAAACAGAGATGAACAGTCCCCTTTTCCAGATGTGGGCTGCTGTGGCCATGGCAGGGGACGGTGCCTGGCTCTGCTGGGGTTTGTGCCTGGCCATGGATCCAGCTCCGTGGGTTTCTGAGGGTCTGGGGCACCTTTCAGGTCGCTCCCCGCCGTTCCAGGGTTCCTGCTGGAGCGCAGGGCGGAGCTGCTGGCACGGGAGTGGCACCAAGGACAGCTCCAGGCAGCCCCGGGAAGCTCCCGGAGCAAAGTTCCCTCCCAGCCACCGCCCGCAGCAGCTGGGCCCGGCTTCTCCTCCATCGGGGCTCGCTGCCAAGGTCACCCTGGCTTTAAACGCCCTGGAAATGCCATTCCCACCTTCAGCACTCCGTCCATAGCCCGCCTCCCATCCTTTCCCCTCCCACACGTGTTTCCCCAGAGCCCTGCTCTGGTAATTTACAGCTCCAAGCACCCCTGGCACTGTGGGTGCTGGCTCTCAGGGGGTTCCCCCTCTGGGGGAGGTTTTGGGGCAGCTGCCGTGCCCAGGTCCCCCCATGGGCAGGGCAGAGCCCAGGCAGCCCCAGCCAGGCAGGGCTCCCAATGCAGCGCCACCAAACCAGCACCTCCTCCTGCTCTGTGCGCCCCTCCTGAGGAGCCCTGGGCAGCAGGAGGGGGACTGGTGGCACTGGGGGTGCTCACAAAGCTGTTACTTTGCTGTCCCCAGGCCCCCGAGCCTGGGTCTGGCACCTCTTCACCAAACCAGGGAGTTTGGGCACAAGTTTAATGCCACGTTCCTCACAGGAATGGGTTAAACCCACCCAAAGGACAGGTGGTGGTGGCACAAGGCTTCAGGGACTTGTCCTCAGCTCTTTGCCAGCCCCGGGCTCTGCTTTGTGCCCTCCTTGTGCTCCCGAGGGATTTCCAGGAGTTCATCCTTGAGAAAGGAAAGGAATCATGACCACTAGGGCTGGACAGAGGGAATTCTGCAAACCCAGGGGAATGAATAAAATCCCATGACCTTCAGTGGATGGGCACAGGATAAATGATCCCTTTTATCCTGATATTTCCTGTTATATTTTCCAGGATAAATGTATTTATCCTGATATTTTCCATGAGGAAGATCCCAGGGGCAAGAGGTGGCCTCAGCCATCCTGGTGCAGCCCTGTGGGATCCAGGCAGAGGGAGAATGGATGTGCTCCCAAATCCATGGGGCTTGCACAAGCTGCTTCCCAAATCGAGATTTTAGCACTCCTGGAAGTGTATTTGAGCAGAAACTGTTGGAGATTTGCTTTAGGCTGAAAGAGGACAGGGATGGATGGGATATTGGGAAGGAATTCCTGGCTGGGAGGATGGGGAGGGGCTGGGATGGAATTCCCAGAGCAGCTGGGGCTGCCCTGGATCCTGGCAGTGCCCAAGGCCAGGCTGGAGCACCTGGGACAGTGGGAGGTGTCCCTGCCATGGCAGGGGTGGCACTGGGTGGGATTTGGGGTCCCTCCCAGCCCAAACCAGGCTGGGATTTTGGGATTTCTTTCCCCAGTGGTGCTGGGCTAGAAGCGGATCCCGCTGCAGATTCCCTGTTCCTGCTGCCCGGGCTCACTCCCTGCATCCACAGCCTCCTTCCCCAGCCTGGCTGCCCCAGGAACTCCCCACCCTGCACAGGGACAGGATGTGCCCTCTCCAGGAGATCCCCACGAGCTGAGGACTGCACACATTTCCCGCTCTGGGGTTTTCCTCACCAGCTGGAACGCTGCAGGTTGGTGTGGGCAGCTCCTGGCCCTGATCCCACAGCTCCCAGCCCAGCTCCCCCATCCCAAGGGCCCCATCCCGCTGGGTTTAGTGCCTGTAGGATCAGAAACGGAGTAAACTCCCATTTTTTGGTCTATTACCCTCTTAGCATTTAAAAATAGAGCTGTTACTAAGCAATGGCAGCGAGGAGAAAGCCAAGCCTACTGAGGAGCATTCCTGGGAACAGGTATTTTTCCCAGCCCAAGCGCTGTAAACATTGTGGGATGAGGAATTGTGAATCAGAGCCTTCCCTCCCTCCCTCCCATCCCCACTGCTGCTCTCCCATCACCCCCAAAACCAGCAGCAGCAGCAGGAGATGTTTGCTTTCCCTCTGCCTTGGTTTGCAGGTCAGGTTTTGTTCTCCAGATTTTCCACACATCTTTCCCAAAAAAAAAAAAAAAAAAGAAAAAGAAAATAAGTGGGATGATGTTGTCATGGGGTGGGGGAACCATGGGGACAAGCACTGCCAAGGCCACCCCTGTGCCACCTCCACAGGGCTCTGGGATCCCTCCAGGGATGAGGGCTCCACCACCCCCTGTTTCTCCAGCTCCCTTCCCTTCCTGGGGCTCAACATCCCTGGACAGAGCCAAGAGCAGTGCTGGAGACAAGGGAAATTTATGGAATTAATAAAAAGATGGACAGGAATTGGAAAGATAGCTGTAATTTTCCTACATGGGGTTCAAATCCTTGTTAGCCCCAGTAGCTGTCCCGAATCCCTCATGGATTTATGGCAGCAGAAATTTTTGCAGTGGGTTTTTAGGTCTGGATTTGGGATAAAGTCTCTTCTGACACAGTTAGAATAGGGCAGAAATTCTCATTAAATACAAGAATTGACATTTTCAATTAAGCAAGAGGAAGAAAGCAGCAGAGAATTGATAGGCCTGCTCCAGAAAATGGGGAAAACGTCATAAAAAATGGGAAGATGCAGCTGGAGAAGCCTGGGTATTAAAAACCCCACTCATACATTGAAATGATCCAGAGGAATGATGGATTTGTCCCTACCCCAGGCTCTTTTGTGTCAAAATAATCAGGAATGCAGCAGAGGAGAGGCAGAGCTTGGCTTTCCCCAGGTGCAGCCGTGTGGGATGGGGAGGCTCAGCCCATCCCAGCAGCTCTTTGGGAATCCAGGGCTCCTCTTGTTTTTGGCAGCAGGATTTCAGGATCTCTGGCCCTCTGTTAAATGGAGCATTTGGGATTTGAGGCTGGAATTAGGGAACTCCAGGAGCCACTGGAAGCCAGCGAGGAGTGGTGGCTTTGGTGCTCCAGGAGTGGCTGCTCTGGGAATGGATCCTGGAATTACTGAATGGAAAAAGGTGAGGGAAACTGGGATGAGCAAATCATTCCCCATCCAATTCCTCCCTCTCCTTTTTGCCAGCCACACAGGGACAGGGCTTAGGGCTTTTTTCCTGGGAAGTCCCTGGGTTCAACTTGGAGGCTGCAGCTTAGAGGGGATGGAGAATGTTCTTAACCCTCCTGCTTGCTCCAAAGGGCTCTGAAATTTGGGACTAGGGAACGGCAGGAGGAATGGGAGGGGTGAGCTCCTTGTCCAAACCAAGGTTCTTCCCAAGGAACAGCTGAGGGACGAGCCCTAGGGTGGAGCAGGGGCCGGGGGGGCTCCGTGGCTGGAAAAGCAGAGATGGGGCTGCTCCTCACAGGGAACCAGCAAGGACAGGATTCCAGATCCCAGGGCAGTTTGCTGCTGGATCCACCAGCCCAGGCTGGATTCACACACACACAGCCCAGGGTCCGTCTGTCCCAATGCTGGAGCCCTGCTCTGTCCCAGGGCACGGGTGTGTCCCCACATTGCCCCCAGTCCCAGCAGCTCCCTCTCCTCCGGGATTCAGGGGCTGCTCTGAGCTATGGATTCTGCCCAGCTCTGCTCTTTCCTGTCACCCTGATTTTTTTTAAGATTTTCTAAGCCTTCTGATGTTTACATTCTTGTAGCGAACTTTCTCACACACTTTCTGTAAATAAATCATTCTTCTGCATTCTTTTATAAAAGTAGAGAAATCTGATGGGCTGTTGGTTTGCCCAGTGTCATTGGAGATGTGGCACTGTCACCCTCCAATCCACTGTCACTTTTGGAAATCTATAAATGTTGGAGTCAGGAAATAAACTTCCCTTTTTACCCTGAGAACAGCAGTGTGTGCACATCGAGTTATTTCGTGTCCTACAGTGACACTCTCCCTGTTTGGCCAAAGCAAAACCTGTTTAATTCCCTCACAAAGTGACTGAAACACATTTTCCTCCATTAATGCTCCCAACTTCTTCCATATCCCAAATCCAGCAGTGGAGTTGATGAAGGAGCTGGGAGGAGCACCCTGCCTCCTCCTCCTCCTCCCCAGTTAAAGTTTCTGCGCTCAAATGCTGCTTCAAGGCTTGAACTCGGTGATCCTGGAGGTCTTTTCCACCCCAAAGAACTCCCTGACCCTGCCTTTGCTGAGTTTTTCATTGCCCTGGCAAGGCTCTGGAGCCGCTGGCAGGGTTGGGGTTGGTTTATGGAATGTGGCTGCTCCCTGCCTGGCCAGGGAGCCCCAGGGAGCCAGGAGAGGGCTTTGGTGGGATCCCCATCTCCCTTGGCTCATCCCCATCCATCCAGGCTGCTGCTGTGCTCCCCTCCCTTCCTGAGGCTCCCTGGATTTTCCTTTCCCCCTCCGCAGAGGACTCAGCCCTCCATAATTTATAGCCAACCTTTCTTGTCCATGCTCTAGGACAGACACTGCAAAAAAAAAAAAAAAAAAAAAACCTAAAAAATTTATTTTCTGCAGGAAAAAATAGCAAGTGGCTGTGGAAGGAGCTGGTGCCTGCATCAGCTGCTCCCTGTTCCCAGGCTGGCACGGGGGATGCTCCGAGCAGGGGAGCACGAGGAGGGGGAGCCTCCACTTCCACCCCCTCTTCTGCTCATCCAGCCCTTCCACAGCATCCACCCTGGGCTCTGCAAGCTCCCTTAGGGAGGGAATCCCTCAGTCAGGGGGTGAACCCCCTGGGGGCTCCAGTGGGGCTGCCTTGTTCCATATGCTGGGAATGAGGGGGATCCAGCCTGGGCAGGGCACAACCTTCCCATGGGGAATGTCCCAGAATTCCATCCCCACGTGGCAGAACCATAGAATCCTGGATGGATTTCTGCTGGGACGTCCCATCCCATCCTATTCCATGGCAGGGACACCTCCCACTGTCCCAGTGTCCAGCCTGGCCTTGGGCACTGCCAGGGATCCAGGGGCAGCCCCAGATGCTCTGGGAAACCCAGCCCAGCCAGGAATTCCCAATTCCCAATGTCCCATCCATCCCTGCCCTCTGGCACTGGGAGCCATTCCCTGTGTCCTGTCCCTCCATCCCTTGTCCCCAGCCCCTCTCCAGCTCTCCTGGAGCCCCTTTAGGGGCTGAATCTCAAAACCTCCAAAGCAAAGGGATCCAGGACACATTTGGAGGAGGAGGATTTGCTTCCCAACACATGAAAGTGCATGAAATGCCTTTTATGTCCCTTTTCTTTTGCATGGAGAGAGCAGGAGCTGCTGAGGAGCAGGAGGCTCCCAGCAGGATCTGCCCAGGACACAGCTCCTGCAGTGGGATGTGATCCATGCCCAGGGTGTCTCTGCCTGTTTCTCGCTGCTGGGGCTGGAGGAGCTGCAGGGAAGTGGGTTTGTTAAAATTCAGCTCAGCCCATCCTCCCTGACAACCGAGGGAGCCAGGGGAGGCTGGGAGAGCTCCACGCCGCTGAATCATCCGGCTCTCCTGCAGGAGAGACTCCTTCCTCCCCCTGGAACAGCGGGAAGGGACAGGGAGAACCACAGCAGCTCCTCTGGTGGGTGCCACCGCAGGGCAAGGTGGGAATCCCTGCCTTTCCCCTCCCCAGTCCCACCGAAGGCAGTGGCTGCTTGGAATCCCTCCCATCCCTGCTTGGAGAGGCCAAGGGCAGGGGTTTGGCTCTAAACCCCTGGGAAGGAATTGGAACAGCAATTCCCTCCAGGAGACCATGGATGGGATGGCTGGGATGGTCCATGGAGGGGAGGGTGGAATGCACAGGGATAAAGGGGTGGCTCTGCTCTGACTCCACATCCCTGGAACGTCCTGGGCCACCCTGGGTGGATCTTGGAGCAGCCTGGGACAGTGGAAGGCGTCCCTGCCATGGCAGGGGTGGCACAAGATGAGCTTTCAGGTCCTTCCCAGTCCCAGCAGTGCAGACAGCGCTTCCCAAGACCATCACTGCGAAGGCTGGAATGCTTCACATTTTCCGTGTTGAATATTTGAACAGTTCTTTAATCTCAGTGGGTTGGTTGTGTGAGAACATCCAAGGAAAATCCATGGTTTAGCAAACAAACATATGGAAAAAAGGGTTTGGAGAAGTTTTTCCTGATTAATTACATTTAACTAATTTCTTTCCAGCCTCTCTGGCTTCCTTATGGATTCAAGAGGTGCTGATGAGGCAGAAAGCCCTGGGAAAGGAGCTGGAACTTGCACAGGGTGCTGTTTGTTCCTGGGGGAAGGAGGATGGAGGGTGGCCCAGGGGTGGTGTGCCCAGGGAGACTCCAGAACCTGAAGCCATAAAGGCTGGGAATGGGATGAAGCACCCGGCCCTTGGCTCGGTGTAAATCCATTATCTCATCCTGGCCCAAAAATAACCACTCCAAATTATTCCGAGCTCTGCACAGGCTTCTGCTTCCTCCTCACACTTAGTCATAAACCCTTTAATCAATATTAATGTTGTCAGCCCAGGCACGTTCTGCCTAGTGCAGAGCAGCCCAGCACGGAGCTGCTCTCCAGGGAAGCGTGGATCCTGCCTGGATGGAGGCTGTGGGGCTGCTCCTTGCCCCACTGCCATGGAAAAAGCTCCTTTTCCCCTTCCTTGGCCCTGCCCCACCATGACTGGGTCACACCCCACGGGGACACCTCTCCCCCCTCCCTCATGGCAGAGAATCCAGAGCTGTCACCCTGGTTTTTTAAGATTTTCTAAGCCTTCTGATGTTTACATTCTTGTAGCGAACTTTCTCACACCCTTTCTGTGAATAACTCATTGTTTTGCACTCTTTTATAAAAGTAGAGAAATCTGATGGGCTGTTGGTTTGCCCAGTGTCGTTGGAGAGGTGGCACTGTCACCCTCCAATCCACTGTCACCTTTGGAAATCTATAAATGTTGGAGTCAGGAAATAAACTTCCCTTTTCACCCTGAGAACAGCAGTGTGTGCACTTTGTGTTATTTCGTGTCCTGTAGTGACACAGAGCGTCCAACTCCCACCTGAGGCTGAGTTGGGAAGAGTTTGTTCCAATCCCTGGAAAAGTCTGGGAATGCTCCAAGCCCCAAAGGTGGCACCTGTGGGTGTGAAGTCACATTTGTGATGCACCCACCCCCAGGGTGAGCAGCACCCAGCTCAAACAGGGGTTCATCCCTTCCCAAATTCCTCACTGTTTCCCGGCTTTAAATCACAAACTGGTACCTGCTCCACTCCCCTGATCCACCAGTAATAGTTTAATACCACTATTAATCATTATTAATTATTCATGGAGTGCTTGTGCACTTAAGGAAATGAATGGCCTGGGACTGGCTGAGTGGCAGTGTTGGGTTTCCAGTGGTTATCTCCCGATTAATTGGGAGATGCTTTCCATGCACAAAAGCAAAGAGTGCATCACATTAATTTTTGATGGGAAAAAATTCCAGAGATCAATTTACCATTAATATTAAACTGGCTGTGAATAAACATTGCATTAAAATGAAACTGGATTCTTCATGTGAGCACGCCTGCTCTGTTTACTTTCCTGCCAGCCCATTGGAATAACAGCCTGGGAATCCATTCAGGACAGGGATCTGGAGACCCCTGCTCCTGTGGGGCTGCAGGAGCACAGCCTGCTCCTGCCAGAGAGCTCTGCCATGGGGTGGCTTGGGAGACACCTTGGATCCCTTGAAGTGATTCCAGCTCCACGCCATGGGCAGGGGCACCTTCCACTGGACAGGCTGAATTCACAGGGAACAATTCCCAATGTCCCATCCATCCCTGCCCTCTGGCACTGGGAGCCATTCCCTGTGTCCTGTCCCTCCATCCTTGTCCCCTGCCAGGGGCTCTTAGCTCTCCCTGGAAGCTTTTCCCACCAGCAGGGCCCAAAGAGCTGCAGTTCCTGATATCTGAGGGATGGAGGGAGCAGCAGGAGAAACCCAGGGAGTTTCAGGGCTCCTGGAGCCATGCTGGGGTGGCAGTGAGGGAAAAAGCTGTGGACAACTTTCCACGTGCTGATAAGGAAGACTTTGCTGCTTTGATGACTGCACCTTTTCCCAAAGATCCAACGAAACCTCCCTGGGGCTTTTCCCTCTTGTCCCATCACTCATCCCCTGGGAGCAGAGCCCATCCCCAGCTGGCTGTGGGAGCAGCCCTGCTTTGGGACATTTTGGGGATGGGGACTGGCAGTGACAGCCAGAGCAAGCAGGAGCACAAAGAGGAGCCCGTGCCCTCGGCATTTCTGGGATGAGCTGGCTCGGGAGTTCTGCAGAACAATGGGAAAATCAGAGGCAAGAGCTGCCACCAGGAGGGATCTCCACAATAACTCAGGGTGAGGAGCAGCACAGGAGTGGGCAGGAGCTGCTGATCCATCCTGGGGAATTGCTGCAGGTGAAGCATCAGCAGAAATGACAAACTGGGGAATGCGAGGAGGTGGAGGAGGAGGAGGAAAACCATTGGAAGGATGAAATAATCAGGCAAGGAAGGTGCTGCTTGCTCTCCCCTGCCCCGGGGGATGGGGATCTGGGGGATGGATGCCAGGAGTGCAGCCGTGGGTCAGGAGAGGCTGGAATGTGCCTGAGTCACCCAGGAGTGAGACACACGAGTGCTGGGATGGAGACACCCCACCAGGAGGGCACAGGGTGGATGAGGACTGATGGAGCTCAGGAAATGGGAATAGCCTGAAATTCTGGCTGTTTTAGCAGGAGGACTGGATCCTGGAGCAAGCTCCCCATCCCAAAAACAATCCACAGGGAGCTCCAGGGCCAGCTGCAGTCAGGGGCTGGTGGCCAGAGCTGTCACCACTGAGGAGTCCCATCCACAGCAGCAGGGAATCCTGGAATGCTTTGGTTGGAAGGGCCCTTCCAGCTCCTCTCTGCCCCAGGTAGGGCAGGGACACCTTCCTGGGCATCCAGCTTTCCTGGCATCCTGCTCCAGTGCCTGCATCCCTCCCCCTGAGCCCTCTGGGAAGCACTGCCTGCCCTTCCCCTTGGGCTCCATCAAATTGCCCAGATCCCAAAAGGGACTTAAAGCCAAGCACTCCAACAAATCTGCATTTCTGCCCCATGGGCACGAGGAGCTGGGGAATTAAACCCTTCCTGCTCGGGAAGAGCAGCAGTGGTGGCAGAGGTCAGGAGAAAAGTTATTAAAAAAATCTGTGAGTGGTGTAAAATGGGAACAGGGACCTGGATCAAAACGTGAGGTTAAGGACAGAAGCAGGGAAAGTATTTAGAGGGAAAAAATAACTTTATAGAGCATGGGAAGTATAAAAACTGGGAGTGAGTAAAGGAGAGCAAAAGGAGAGTAAAAGAGAGCAAAGGCCACTGTGTCACCAACCCCCTGGGATGAGTCCAGGGTGTTCCAAGAGCAAAGGGAGGGAGGGAAGGAAGGATTATGGAAGTTTCAGGGGCTTTGGATGAACTTCAGATGCGTGGAAGTTCTGAAAAGTAGGGCAAGACATGAAACAAAGCCATGCCCAGGTGTGCAGGAGCGAGCCATGGCCCAGCCCAGGCTGCTGGAAAAGGAGCAGAAGTCAAACCTTCCCTGAAGCAGTGAAAAATCAGCTGGAGGGGATAAAGCCCAGGTTATGCAGGGTTTGCCAGGCAGGGGGAAAGTGTGGCTCTGCAGCTGCACAGCCTTGCAGGCTCCTCCTGGCCCCAAAACCGAGTGTGGGAGCAAGATCCCAGCAGTTCCAGGGGAAGCTGAGCTGGGAATGAGGAAGCTGCCCCTGAGTGTTGTTCTGTACAACCAGAGTTCTCTTCTCACTATAGCGCAAGGATTCCACACTGCCAGAGTTCTGTGCCTCCTCCAAGCACTGCCTGTTCCTGGTCCTTGCAGCAGCCATCATCTGACTCCAGACCCCACCAATCCACTCTTTTATAACACTCTTCTTACTGGCTACAGCTGTGGCCTGTTAACATCAGGCCTGCTCCTAATTTTTAGTAGTTGGTTCAGCTGCAACTCTTTGGGGGATAAGATTGCATTCTGGGGGGATAAGATTTCATTCTGTACCACCTTCATACTGGAGCCCCCTACAGCTGAGGAGGCAGGGAAGTCCTTCCAGAGGATCATTCCCAAAAATCAGCTGGGCAGGGCAGAATCTGGGAGCTGATGCCAAAGGGAAGGGTCCTGCTCCAGCTGCCCATCCTCTGGCACACTGTTCCTGCTTTTTCCTGGAGCAAGGGACCAGCCAGGCTTCCCCAGCACCTTGGGTGCAGCCCCCGCAAAAATACATCCCACCCTTGGGTCCCTTCTCTTGGAGATCGTTTCCATTGACACATTCTGACTTCCCCCCACTTTGTTTTTTTACACTAAATGATTTGCCAGGCTTTATTTTTAAACCTGTGGAACCCACACAACCTGAATCTAAAAATAATTTATGTATATATATATATATATATATATATATATATATATATCTCTAATATATTTATATTTATATCTATATATCTATCTTTATATAGATATATTTATATATAGATTTCTTTATATATATAAAGATATATAATTATAATTCTATATTTATATATGATTATGTAAATATGTATTTATAGACACATTTCTTTATATATGCATATATTTTTTCCCCTTTCCATCTGGAAAGCCCCCCTGGAACTCATTCCATGAACCACATTCCCCCAGACAGGGAATGAACCTGGTTCCTTGCTCCATCCAAGGAAACTTAAGCTGGAAAAAAATTTGGAGGCGAGCAGCTTCTATATTTACACAGCCACGAGTGGTGCAAACACAAGGCTGAGGTTTTGCTGGTGTAAAACTGAGCAGACATTTCAAATTTTATGAACGGTCCAGAGAGTTTCTGCAGGAAGGTTTCCTGCACGGGCAGCATATGATCCCTACAGGGATCGGGAATTTCGTGAGTTTGTCTGGGAATTTGCTGCACACACACACACACACACTCTGTGTCCTGGTGTCAATCCAGCTCCAAGCTGCCCTCCTCTCAATAATTGGTATTTTGGGCTCTTTTTGCCTCCCTGAGCTGGAGCTGTCCGGTGCTGAGCCTGTATTCCCAAAGGGGCGCCTTTCCTTGGATCCTGTGTCCTGTTAATGATTCCCAGAACTGGAGGGAAGGGAGGCATCCTGGGGCAGCTGGGGACGGGAATTCTGCCCCTGTGCCCCCCTCAGGTGAGACCCCACCTGCAGAGCTGCCCCAGCCCGGGGACCCAGCCCAGGAGGGACCTGGAGCTGCTGGAGAGAGCCCAGAGGAACCCATGGAGCTGCTGCAGGGCTGGAGCCCCTCTGGAGCCAGGCTGGGACACCTGGGGGTGCTCACCTGGAGAGGAGAAGGATCCAGGGAGAGCTCAGAGCCCCTGGCAGGGCCTGGAGGGGCTCCAGGAGAGCTGCAGAGGGACTGGGGACAGGGGATGGAGGGACAGGACACAGGGAATGGGACATCCCCACCCGGGACATCCCCACCCGGGACATCCCCACCCGGGACATCCCCACCCGGGACATCCCCGGCCGGCAGCAGGGGAGGAGCTGACAAGCTGTAAAAGCATCCCTGGGGACAGCCAGCACATTTGCTTATCTGCGAGATAAGGAGGCTCCGTGGCGTCGGAATTCCTTATCGGAGCATGTGTTGTTCTGCAGGAGCGCCGTGCCTCCCGCCAGGGATAAATCCGGTGGTAAATGCGATGCTCTGACCTACATTTTATGTATATGATGTCTCTTCTGCTGATAATGAGCACGGAAACCTTGATATATTAGCACTTCCCAGGCAATATTTTCCCCTGCCTCCTTCCTTAGGATGCTACGGAGCATTCCGGGAACAAGATGGATTTTCTTTAATTTCTGTGAAATACTGAACCCTCTGCAAACATTTCCATTTAAAAAAAAAACTACCAGGGAACACTCTTTGATAGGTAGGAATCTTTAGGAATCTTTCCTTCTTTTCTTTATTTTTCTTTTTTTTTTTTTTTTTTTTCAGTTGGCAAGTGCTCCTGAATTTACAGACAAAAACATGGATTGGAAAAATAGCAACGGGGAGGAGCCACTTTGCCCTTGGAGTTATTCCTGTTCCAGTCCCGGGGTGTCCCGAGCCTCATTCCCAATGGGAATGTGGCACTCCTGAATTCGGGAGGAATTCGGGGTGGATCAGCACCAGCACTGCCCCAAACATCAGCTCCTCATTCCGTCCTGGATGGGCCAAAATGGACAATTCCACATAAAACTGGGAGCGTCCCAAAGAAACCCTCCCTTTCCCAGGAATCCCCTCTCAGGGACACACAGATGTGGCCAGGGGGGAGTTTTTCCATCTGCCACGCTCCTGAAACACCAAAGAAAGGGAGAAATTCCCTGGAGATAAGAGGAGCAGTAATTGTCCCCTGCCCGCCACCACGGGCACTCCCAGCTCCTTCCCTCCCCTTGTGCATCGAGGCTGCTCCCTAAATTAGCGATTTTTTCTCACTCCAAGTGAGTTTTCTCTCTTTTATTTTTAAATAACTCATTTATTAAAATGCATCAAGAATAATTATAATTTCTTCAGAGTGGTTTCAAGCCTCCCATCTCTAATTATTGCAGTCTCCCATCTCTAATTACTCCTGGCCTGCTTTAACTAACTCCCTGCTCCTCAGGGTGTCCCATGCCCTGCTTTGAGGATGCTGAGCTGTCCCAGCAGACCCAGACCCTTTGCTTATTGCCTACCCAAAATTAGTAAGATTTTACTACGGGTGCAAGGCTGCCCTCAGATTGTGGAGGTTTTTCTCTCATTGGTTTTTCTCTCTTTAATTAACGGATGCTGGAGCCCAGGAAGGGTTGGACACCCCCTGAAGCTCCTCGTCCCTCCCAGACCCCATTTCTATTTTACCTGTGGGGTTCTCAAATGCCTCTGAAGTGATGCAAAAACCATTCAGTGTTTACTAAAATCTCCCAGCTCTTTTTGTCTCATCCTTTTCTTGAGCTACTTAAGCATCTCTGACAAGAATTTCCTCAAGCCCCTCAGGGGCTTAATCCAGGAGCAAGAGATGAAAAAGAGATTTGGGTCAAGGCCTGCAAGGATTCCACTCATTCCATCAGAGCCCAGGGAACAGGGCACAGTTCAGCTCCTCCAGCCCTCACCCGAGCAGGAGAGGCTCTCTGGGGGTTAAAGTATCACATTCAGAAATTCCATACAATGATTCCATCAAATAAACCTGAGCTTCAAAGCCTCACTCAGCTTGATTGAACCAATCCAAACAAGCACCCAGCTCGAGTCATCTTTTCCATTTCCCAGGTGAGCCTGGAGCAGGGAAAGAAGCCCCATTTCCCCATTTCCTGCATAAATTCCTGGTTGGGAAATATTCCCTGCCTTTCCAGGGATTCCTGGGGCTCCTTTCCAGGGGTTCCATCTCATCATGCAGGCACCAGCTGGAGCCTTTGCTGCCCTCCAGCCTGGGCTCCCCTCAGCTGGAGAGGCTGCCAGGAGCCTCAGGAAGCTCCTTCCCATTCCTGGACATGGATCCAGAGCCTGCAGGGCAGTGGGATGGGGTCAGGGCACCCCACACAGCCCTGCTCCCCCCGAGGGCTCCTGGAAGTGAAATCCACTTGGGTTTTGGACTGCAGCGGGTTTCCCTGACTGCCAGGAGAATGCCAGGGTTTGGAGGAGGATCCTGGAGTGGTTTGGGCAGGCAGAGACACCTTCCCCTATCCCAGCCTGCTCCAAGCCCTGTCCTTGGACACTTCCAGGGCTGCCCTGAACAGCCTGAGCCCATCCATGCAATTCCCAGGGATGGATTATCCCCACTTCTGGAACCAGAGCGTCCTACAGAACCTCTGAGCACCTTGGGGAGCTCAGTTTGTGCCAGGGTGGTGGGGCCTTGGCAGCAGCCACTGCCCCCCGAGGGTCCCTCTGGGGTTTCCATCACGGCTTTTCCCCCTCCAGGCACAGGGACTGACCCATGTCTTGGGATGGAAGCCAAGATCAGGTTCAGCAGAGGGGAATCCCCATGTCCCAGCACAGCTCTGGTTTCTCTCAGTGTCCCTGGATAAGCCCAGCCCAGGGGGAGATCCTGAGGGCCAACTTGCCAAAAGAAAATCTCCACCCGGAGCTCTGGGGCAGGGTCTGAGCAGCTGCAATTCCATTTATCCTTTCCTCCAGCTGGGTCCCACCCCTGCAGCCCCCTGGCACCCAGGGCCACGTCCCTGGCACAGGGAGGGGAACTCCTGACCCACCCTGGGGCCTCCCCCTTCCAGCTGGATTTTTGGCTGTTTCTTTCTGTGCTTTTATCAGAGCTTTTCTGTGCTTTTACCAGAGGGCTCCTGTGCTGTTTACTGTCACTACGGGAAGCAGGAAAAGTCAAGGAAGCAATTTTCACCTCCTAATAACTTCCCCCCGTCGTGGACATGAGCCTTGAGTATTTTTTGACAACCAGGGGCCCAATTATTGGCTGCCACGGGGTCAGAAACCTCACCAGGCTTCAGGGGAGCTGCAGCAATTCACACAGGCTGAAAACGTGTCAGGAAATCTTTGCAGCCAATTTGGGAAAAACAGAGTTTGGAGCAAGTGAGAAACAGCAGATGCTGCAAGCCCAAATTGTCAGTGCCCTTTAGCAGCTTTGGTCACCAGCCCTGCTGGCAGAAACCAGCTGGGATTGAGGGAAACAGCTCAAAGAGAGGGTCCAACCATCCCCAGCACTGCCCAGGTCACCCCTGACCGTGTCCCAAGTGCCACATCCACAGGGATTTTAAATCCCTGCTGGCATGGGGATTCCACCCCTGCCCCAGGCAGCTGTGCCAGGGCTGGGGAACCCTTTCTGTGAAGAAACTCTTCCTGATATTCAAATAATCCCTCCCTGGCCCAGCCTGAGGCCATTCCCTCTGCTCCTGTCCCTGTTCCCTGGAGCAGAGCCTGACCCCCCGGCTGTGCCCTCCTGGCAGGAGCTGTGCAGAGCCACAAGGGCCCCCTGAGCCTCCTTTGCTCCAGGCTCAGCCCCTGCCCAGCTCCCTCAGGGATTCTGCAGCCCCTGCCCAGCTCCCTCAGGGATTCTGCAGCCCCTGCCCGGCTCCCTCAGCCTCCTCAGGACGAACCATTTCCTCTTCGCAACGTCATAAACAAACCAAACCAGACAGAGCCACACTTTGCTCACCAGATCTGGCTCTAAAACCTCCAAACAATGTTGAAAACAGCCCTGAGCAGAGAGCTTGGGGATATGGAACAGAGGGGGTGGTCAACAGACAAAATCTCCAAGTATTTTGTGTTGGTAGCGGGGACAGGAAGAAGAGGAAGGAGCAGCACAAGCTTCTGGCACTTCCACAAGTTTTGGGGTCACTGGGAGCTCTGAGGGCTCCTCGTCTCTCCCAAGGATGGGAACATCCACTCCCCTTGCAGCTGTCACCATTCCTGACTGTAACTTTGGGATTTTACAGCACCAACAAAAACCCAAATAAAAACAACAAAAAAACCCCCAAAAACAAACAACGCCCAAGTGACAGCTTTGAACTCGTGCATTGGAGTGTCACAGAATTGTGAAGGCTGGGAAAGGTCTTTAAGCTCATCAGGTCCCACCATCAGCCAACATCCAACCCCACCACCAGAGCTGGGGGCTGGAGGACACTGGGCTGGGCAAACCTGCTGTGGTTCACACCTTGCCCAGGGCTGTGCCCAGCCCCACAGGCAGCACAGCCTGGCACAGGCTGGGGGTGAGGGAGGGAAAAGCAGGACTGAGGCCGTGCCTGCCACGGTGTGTGAGTCAGCTGGCATTTTCCAGGCTGCCACGGGAGTTTCCATGGCTGGCAGCAGGAATTAAAGCCTTCTGCATGAGGAACCACCACACGTGGGCTGCAGTTCGGGGGGACACACATGGCCCTACAGGGCTGCCCTGCAGAGCCTGCTGTGAGCTCAGAGCACATCAGGGACAACTCCAGACCGCAGAACTGCCAGGTGCTGCTGCAGCTTTGTTAGAGAGAGCTCAAAGCACTTCCAAACCTGCAGGGAGCTCCTCAGAGCAGTGACTCACCTGCAGCTGTGTTTGTGGGAGGTGTGGGGTGCTCCAATCTCTGATAGATGGATGGATGATGGATGGATGATAGATGAATGATGGATGGATGGATGATGGATGGATGATGGATGGATGGATGGATGGATGATGGATGGATGGATGATGGATGGATGGATGGATGGATGGATGATGGATGATGGATGGATGATGGATGGATGGATGGATGGATGGATGGATGATGGATGGATGGATGGATGGATGGATGGATGGATGATGGATGGATGGATGGATGGATGGATGGATGATGGATGGATGATGGATGGATGATGGATGGATAGATAGATGATGGATGGATGATGGATGATGGATGGATGAGGGATGGATGGATGGATGGATGGATGGATGATGGATGGATGGATGGATGATGGATGGATGGATGGATGGATGGATGATGGATGGATGGATGATGGATGGATGGATGGATGATGGATGGATGGATGGATGGATGATGGATGGATGGATGATGGATGGATGGATGGATGATGGATGGATGGATGGATGGATGGATGATGGATGGATGATGGATGGATGATGGATGGATGGATGGATGGATGGATGGAGGGATGGATGGATGATGGATGGATGGATGATGGATGATGGATGGATGGATGGATGGATGGATGGATGGATGATGGATGGATGATGGATGATGGATGATGGATGGATGATGGATGGATGGATGGATGGATGGATGGATGATGGATGGATGGATGGATGGATGGATGGATGGATGATGGATGGATGATGGATGGATGATGGATGGATGATGGATGGATGGATGGATGGATGATGGATGATGGATGGATGATGGATGGATGATGGATGGATGATGGATGGATGGATGGATGGATGGATGGATGGAGGGATGGATGGATGATGGATGGATGGATGGATGGATGGATGATGGATGGATGGATGGATGGATGGATGGATGGATGATGGATGGATGATGGATGATGGATGGATGGATGGATGGATGATGGATGGATGATGGATGGATGATGGATGGATGATGGATGATGGATGGATGGATGGATGGATGGATGGATGGATGATGGATGGATGGATGATGGATGGATGGATGGATGGATGGATGATGGATGGATGGATGATGGATGGATGATGGATGATGGATGATGGATGGATGGATGGATGGATGATGGATGATGGATGGATGATGGATGGATGGAGGGAGGGATGATGGAGCCCCTCAGCATCCAGCCCAGAGAAGCTCCGTGTCCCTCAGCCACAGACTCAGCCCTTCCACTGAATGCCTTAAGTTCATCACCCAAGTGGAGCCTTCTCCTCACAACCCATCAGCTCAAATTCCAGCTTTCCAAGCAAAGACACACAGTTCCTTCACCCCATTTTTCTCAGGAATGATAAAAATCTCCATTCTTACCCATTCAGGGAGAAGGAGGATGAGTCAGGCCCCGAAACATCGACATTCTTGCTCCAGGGGAAGGGAGCTGCCAGTTTAACCCATGGAAATATCGATGTTTGTAGAAACCCACATCTTTACTGTGTCTGCTGGGGACATGGGAACACTGGGAGGGTGCTCCCAGGCTGGGCAGGGGATGGGAGCAGAGCTTTGTAGCAAACTCAACCTCCTCAAAGCCAGCAAACCACAACAGCCACCAGCCAAGTGTTCAGCCGGCCCCAGGGGGGAAATTAAGCCTGGCCTGCAGTCCCTGGGGCTTTGGCCTCAGTCTAATTCCTTAATCTGCTTTGCTGAGGGCCAGCTCCTAATTTTTAATTATGCCTCAGGGTTTTTGCCCTGATTTCCTCCTCACTGGGAGTGTCTGGGTGGCCTCAGCAGGGCTGGGGCTCCAGGGGTCAGCTCTGCTCCCAGGATCTTCCAGCTCCTCCTTTGGATCCTGCCCTCTCCTCAGCCTCCAGCCTTTTCCCTGGATGTGGGAACAGAAGGAGCTCCTCACACAACAATCAGGTCTCTCCAAGGTGTCCACACCACCTCGAGCCCTGCGGCTCGATGTCCTCAACATTCCTGATCCCTCCAGTCTTTGGAATCTGCAAAATGGAAATAAAACCTCAGCGTCAAACTGGCCCCAGTTTGTTCCCATCACTGGTGTTTCCAAGAGTAAAACCACAAATCCAAATAAATGAAGGAAGAAACTCTCCAGGCAGAGGGAATGAGGGACACCTGGTTTCCCTGGAGCCACCTGCAGGTCCCCAGCCTGCCTCAGAACCAAACTTCGTCACCAATTAATGCTCATTAACTCTCCCGGCTCTTTCCTGCCGCACACAATTCCTTGTTTGGGTTTTATTCACCAAGCCCAACGTGGGGACTGTTTTAGCATCCAGAATTTATGGCATCTTTCCATCCCTCCGAGAGCAAATGAAGAATTTGATGACAAATTCACCAATTAAGTGGGAGCAACTCAATTGACTCCAGTGGAGTTCCACTGCCTCATTCCTGCTAATTCCATTAGGCAGCCTTTGGATGACATTTATAGAGACAGACTTTGGCCTCTCTCCCATAATCGGGATATGGAAGTATCCCAAAAAGCCTCTGGAGGTGGGAAACACTCCTGGCTTTCTCTCATGAGCAAATTTAGCACCTTCTAAAGGCCACTGGCAGGTTTACTCCTTATTTTTAACACATTTTTGAACAGCAGAAAACACAAACTGTGAGCTAACCATATTTTCCTTATTAAATAAATAAAAAAAAAAAAGTAAAAGAAGAAGAAGAAGAAGAAGGAATTTTATTCCCTAGAACTCTTGCATTTTAAAGGAGATCTTCCAAGCTACAAGGCTGCAACAATGGAAATTCTAAGTTATTTTCACTTCTAAAAGAATTCTTGTGCTTTCCCTGGGATGCCCTCAAAATTCTGCTTGGTCCCTCAGTCCTGCTGCCCCTTCCACTGCAGCTGCTTTTTCCTGGCAGACTCCAAAGCAGAATAAATGTGTATTTTAACTAATTTGCAATAAGGCTTCATAACTTCATTAAGCAGAAACCGAATTATGTGAGTTTCACTTGAAATCAATTGGAACAGACGGGGCTGCGGCAAAAACCTTTATGGATCCATCCTAGAAAGGTCTGTATTCCTAAAAATTGTATTGGGGTCTCTCCAAATTCAAGGATGACCTAAACTGAGCGCCTCATCCTGCTGCCCTGTGCTCTCCCATGGGAAAAGCCAGCAGAATCCCGAAAATCTGAAATTCCTCTTGGAAGCTGAGCATCCCATGGGGAAGACAGCCTGGATGCAGGTCCAGCCTGGAGCCAGGAGATGGACATGGAATCATGTCCAGGGTGAGCTCAGGGTGTCTGCACCCCAGAGATCAGGAGCAAAGGAGCAAACCCACAGAAAGCCAGGAATGTGAGCCAGCTGCTGTGGGACACAGGCACCCCAGAAATACCAAAGGAATCTTAAAGGAATTATTTCTCCGGGGAACAATTCCCCTTCCCTTTCCCCCTAACCTCGGAGCAGCTCATTTCCTGAGCAGTGGCAGCTCCTGGTGAGCTCCAGCTCCATCCTGCCCCCCTTCCCAGGCTCCTGCTCCCAACATTCCATCCCCATCACCTGCTTGGGCAGTGAAGCTTCTCAGGGTTTTCCTGCGAGCACAATAAAGAATCTCCATGAAACGGGTGGCTGAGCAGAGCTGGGGATGCTCCACACCAGGAGCTGGAGTGTGACTGCTCTGTTCCCTTCCCAGCTGGCCCATGGGAATTCCCTGCTCCAGGGAGGGATTTTCTCCTCAACCTGGGACAAGTGGAGCAGCAAATGCCCCCCAAAACTCTCCATCCACACTTGCTGGGCAGAGCAAAGCTGCTCATTGACCAATTCAAACCAACAGGAATAAAATTAATCATGGAAAAATCAGATCACAGAAGGAAAACTCTGCTTTTCTGGCTGTATCCAGGCCACACAACTAAGGATATTGGGAAGGATGGATAATTTTATTGCTTTTCTTTCCAGCTTGGGATGTGGAGAGCAGGATCTGAGGCTGGCACAGACAGCCCCGGCTCTGCAGGCAGAGACAGAAATCCAGGAGAGCCCCCAAACTCCCCAACATTCCCATGAAACACTGGCTGGGCAGCCTGAGACACTGATCCATGGCTGCAATTCCCAACACCGGGAATCAGAGCAGGGGAAGGGCCCCATGGCCTGGCTGCAGAGCCTGGGAGCTGCTCTGGGAGCACTTCCCATTCCCAACCTCATCCAACCTCATCCAGCCGGGACCCAGGGCAGGACACACACCTGGGCCCGGGCTCCAGCCTGGCATCCCTGGAGTGAGAGCTCCCAGGGAAGCAATTCCAGTGTTATTAATAACTTCTGGAGCACGTGGAAGTGGGAGCCGTGGAGACGTGCTGTTTCCACAGAAACTGGAGGCACTGGGGGTGGGATTCTCCCAGCACAGGCACGACCTCGGAGCTGCTGCGGTGCCCAGAGCAGCCCCCCCTCACCTCTGATACCCAAAAACACAAATAAAACCTCATCAGGGAGGCAAAGGGGGCAAATTCAACATTACCTGCACTGGAAAAAAAGTCTGGAATGTTCTTCCTGTGTGATTAAGCAGCTCTGGGCTAACAAAGGCTGTGGGCTGCAGCCGTGTCAGCAGTTCACTCCCTGCACGTTTAGCACTCCAGCTCTTCTGGCTTCCATGATTATCTCTACACATCCCAATCCCAGAAAGCTGAGCAGCAGCAACTCCTGGGTTTGCACTGGGCAGGCCAAGATCTGGAGCTCCAAGGACATTCCCAGCTGCTTTCCCTCCTGCCACCCTCTCCTCGAGCTGTGCAGGAGCTGCAGCATCCCGGGATGCTGGAGAACCTGGGGATTCCACATGGATCAGCAGGAAAGAGCCCTTTTCCCTGGAAAACCGGGCTGATCTGGTCACCAAGGAGAGGGGATGGATTCCACAGGAGCCTGGCACTGCCAGGGTGGGAATGACAGGGGTGGCACTGAAGGGGGGGACCAGTGAAATCATTCCAGAGTGAGCCCTTGGGCATCCATTCCTTCAGGAAAGGCACTTCTGCAGCAGTGGCTCCCAAGGGAAGAGGCTGATGAGTTCCCAGCTGTTCCTGGAGCAGTGTGAGGGTGTCAGCCCTCCTGCTGGATGAGCAGGACTGGGACCAGTCTGCCATCTCCCATTTCCCTGCTTTGCTTCACATAAATCAAACCCCTCGTGCAGAGATGTGAGGGGAGGCCGAGCAGCTCAGGAGGGCCCACTGGAATGACAGAAGATGTGGAGCTACGGCCAATAAATCCCAGTTTTAAATTCAATTCCACTTTTAAACCAGACTCCAGCCATCACTTTAGCTGGGAAGGGAGCAGACAAACAGACCCATCCCAATGGATCATCACAGTTCCCACACGGAATAAATCATGGCCTGGCTCTCCCACACCTCCCCCATGTTCCACAGCCAGGCCCTCCCCAGTCCCGTGGAACCAACGATTTCTTCAGCACAACTGTGGCTGCTGGAGCAAATCCCAGTCAGGATTTATCCAAGGAGAAGGGCTCCTGTGCCGTGGTGGAGCGACAGGAGCCCTGAGGGACAGAGCTTGTTTGGCAGAACATATGTTCCTCTGCGTTCCTTGTATCTGAGAATTAACAAAGTCAGGTTCATTTAGGAGGAATAATCAGGAATACTGGCGCTTTGTCCTGAGGATTTGGCTGTGGAACAGCTTTTCCCATTAAAATGGGATCGCTGTGGGTGGGAATCTGCTCCAGCAGAACTGCCCCAGCTCAGGGTACTGCTGGGGAAAACACCTGGGGGCAGAAAACACGGATAAATCCATTTTGGTGCCTGGGAGGACTCCAAGGAGGCAGCTTTGCATCCCAAGTTCCTGCTGGAAAAGATCTGGTCTATGGAAGATATCCCTGCCCATGGAACGAGATGGCCTTTAAGGCCCTTCCCAACCCAAACCAGTTGGGGATTCTGGGATTCTCCTAAACCCAGCCTTGCTCCTGTCACTGCTCCTGCTGAGCAGCCCCTCACCCAGCAGCTTTTCCATCTTTTCTGTCCAATCCAGCTGGAAATCCTTGTCAGCTGTCCTGTGCCAGATGTAAAGGATGTTTGTCACACAGCAGATTTCTCCCTCTGGATGTTGGCCAGACCCTCCGGATTTTTATGAGTAGATATCAGTGGGATACTGGGATAAATTTCTTCCCTGAGTGATTCAGCCTTGGAAGGGCTGCTCAGGGAGCTGCTGGAGTCACCATCCCTGGAAGTGTCCAAAAACCAGCTGTAAGTGGCCACTTTGGGATATATTTTAGTGGGTATGGGGGGGGTTTGGTTGAAGGTTGCACGGGATTATCTTGGAGAAATTTTCCAGCTTTAGTGATTTTGTGGCATTCCACTGCTTTTGGGAAGGGCTTAAATCCTAAATTACTGTAAATTCCCCCAGTGGGCAAATGGAGGATGAATCCTGTGGGCAGGACAGGGATGGAAGGAAGGGTTTCTGCACTCCAGACTGACTCTGAGCAGGATCAGATCCTGCCCCTTTCCCATCTGTCACACAGGGATGGGTGTGAGCTCTCGGCTGATCCTGGCCTCTCTCCACATGGATATTTCTGTTTCCAGCCCGTTCTCACCCATATTTGCAGTGCCACTGACCACACCAACACAATGCTTAGACCTGGACCTGGCTGGGCTGGACTTGGCTGGGCTGGACCTGTGTCTGGATTGGCTGGAGCACCCCAAGGCCTGGATTGCTGTCCCAGCAAACCATGGAGATGGGGAGGGAGAAGCCAGTGCAGAAAGATCCCCTGGCTCTGGGGAGCATTCCCAGGAGGATTTGCCAGCCCAGGCCTCTGCAGGGATGGGTGAATTCCAGAGGAATGTTCCCTGCAGCAGGGTGGATGCTAAGGCACAAAATAGGCCCCGCTTATGCTAATTTAATGGAAGAGTTCATTAGGTAAATGGTAATTGCACTAATACACTGAAGGAATGATGAACCACAAAACCTGATTTCAGGGAAATCACAGATCCCCTGCTCCCAATAACCTTCAGGCAGCTGTGTCAGGGTTAATGTGAGGAGCAGCATCTCCAAAACCTGAGCTTTCCAGAGCTCATTAACACATCCCAGCTTTCTTTCCCTCTGTGGACGTTTTACTTCCAGAGATCCATGGGAGGTTGGAAAAGATCTTCCACACCACTGACTCCAACCCCTGCTGACCACCTGGAGGAGCTGGCAGTGCTGTGGGAATGGCTGGATGGCCTTCGAGGGCTTTTCCAAACCCATGACTCTGTGACTTTGTGTTTTTCTCAGGAGCTGAGCACATTTTTATCCCCACAGCTGTGGTGAAGATGTTTATTTGTGCTGCTGTGGCACTCCAAGCTCCAGCTCTGGACTGGGATCCAATTATGTCAAGTGTTCCCGGATTTAACGAGGGATCGTGGAGTGGCAGCAGCAGAACAAGCTCCTCATGTGGGAGCTCCAGCTCCTGGTGGAATGACTTGGGGAATGGGAAGGGCTGCAATTCCTCCTGCCCGTTAGCACAGGGATGTGTGGAACAGCTGGGTGCATCCCAGCGTGGAGCCAGGCAGCTGGAGGAGCACTGGCAGCAAGTGGCCAGGAGCAAAAGGCATTCAAAGGCACAAAACCAATTATTAAAATGTAGAGGCTTGAAAGAAAAACTGACATTCTAAAAAAAAAAAAAAAAAAAAAAGAAAAAGAAAAGAGCAAAAACCTGAGCCAGGACAAGTTACAATAAAAGCTCAGGGTGAAAATGCCTTTGGAACCAAGTTGGGCACATTAAGCCCTTGGAAAACATCAGGCATATTCACCTTGTTCTGAGCAATTATTTGCAAGTTTAGAGCTGAGGTTTCTCACTGTGAGTTCATCTCTCCTTCAGTGCTTAATGAGATAATTCTAAGCTCTAAAAGCTGCCAGAAAATTGGTATGAGGGACTTTTCTGCACTTTGGTTCACAAATACTCACAAAGGCATAAAACTGGGTTTGGAGCTGCTGCTATCCATTGTTTCCCATGGCTGGGCACTCAGGGTTAATTAATTCCCAACTGGAGAGCTCCGTGGTGAAATGCAGGGCTGGTGTGAGCACAGGGTGGCACCTTTGCAAATTCCATCCAAAATAAAGTGCTGGGATAAACCCATTCCATTATTTTAACCTCTCTGGTGTGAGATGCCATTTGCTGCCACCACACTCCAGCAAAAATGACTGCAGCTCATCAGGAGAATGGCTGTGTCAAGGAGGGCTTGGATTCCCTGGGAAGGAATGGCTGCTTTTCCAAGCTCTCTGGAATGTGTGGGGTGCAGATGCTGCTGATGGTGGCAAAGCCCTCAGGAGGATCTGTGAGGGGGAGCCCAGGGGAGGGCTGGATGCAGATAAAAGAGAAAGAGGAATTTTCTGATCCAGCCTGGGGTTATCCGGGGTCCAGGGGACAGGATCCAACACGGAGGGGGGGAACTGGCATGGTTTGGTTGGTGGGACATTCACCAGGGCCTCAGCTCCCACCTGGGGAGAGGTGTGGCTCAGTCTCCACCTGGGACATGTCTCAGGGAGAATTGCTTCATGGAAAAGCGTGTTCAGGTACTGGAAAGGGAGGAGGGGAAGGAGTCCCCATGCCTGGAGGTGTCCAAGCAAGGTCTGGAGGTGGCAGTCGGTGCTCTGGGCTGGGCATCAGGCACAGCTTGGCCTCACTGACCCTCGAGATCTTTTCTAACCTCAGTGATCTGGGACTCTGTGACTGGGATGTTGCACAGATGTCCCCATCTGTGCCACTGCTTTCCCTGCCACCAGCTGTGGGTTAGGCTGTGAATCCATGATTTTTCCTTGGGAAAACAGGCTCCAGCCTGCAGGCAGCCCTGCCCCTGAGCCAGGGACAGGGACAGGGGCCCCTCCACCTGCCCCTCTGCTCCCAGGATTGTGCAGGGAGAAGGGAACACCAGGAAAGCTCCCCTGGGCACAGCACTTGCCCATTCCTGCATTAAAGCCATCCAGACTGGTATGAGGCATCTCTGCAGCAGGCACAGAAAACTTTGGGTTTAGCCTCAATTCCCCCCGTCACTGCAGCTGAATTTTATTCCAGCAGAGAGGGCAGTGGACAAAAATCCCTCCTGGTCAGCTCAGAGACAAAGCCAAGGGGCTGGAGGTGCTTTTCCCCTCCTCACACTCCTGCAGAGCCAGCTCTGCCCGTGCAGCCCTCAGCTGAGGCTGCTCCTGGGAGACTTGGGGCTATTCTTAGCCCAGGAAGGAACGGCGCTGTCACAACATGGAACAGGGAATAAAGGAGCTAAAAAGGGAGCTGGGGATGACTTCACTGGCATTGTGCCTCACCAGTTCATATTCATGTTGCAAAAAGATTTATTTGCCTTCTCGGCCTATTGATCTGAAAGAATCAAATCAATAGCAAAAATAATCAATTCCAGTTAAGCCTAATCAACTGTCTGGGACCTGGGAAAGTGGCATTTCAGGAAGGAGGGGGAAATCCATAGTTATTGGGTTCTGAAGGCTTGAAGGTCGCCACTGTGGACATGCAGAGGTGTTTCTGCTGTTTCCCCTGCAGAAGCAGTGCCAGGTAAGGTGAGGACTGGGGAGCACTGGGATCATGGGTGCATCCCCCACAGGCTGTGCCCTGCCTGCCCCCGGAGGCTGCAGCATTCCAGGTGTGCATCCCATGGAACCACAGGGTCATCGAGGTCGGAAAAGGGCTCCAAGACCATCGGTTCCAGCTGGATTTGCTGATGCTTGTGTGAAAACCCAGAGCAAAGACTTCCCCTGGTGTTCCCAGCAGCTGTGTCCTGCACGCTCAGCAGATCCCAAGCGTCAGCCCTGGCTGTGGAGCAGGGCTGGACAGAAGATCCCTGCTTGTGGATTTTTTTTTCTTTTTAATTTTTTTAAGGTTGGGATTAAATGTGTGAGATGGTATTTTTTGTTTGGACTTAGGTGTTTATTAGCTTTTATTTATATTACACTCTTACAAACTGTGACTTTTACAGCACTTCGTAATAACAAACTAGAAAATGGAGTTTTATTTCTCTCTTTATAAGGTTTTTTAAGGATAAACTGCCTAATTAAGAAATTATATTTAAATTATTTTTATTTTTAACTTAATGACTAACTACTCGTGGTTTGTAGTGTGGACTTTTTATGTAATTACACAATACTACTTAAATTTATGAAGAAGAAGGTGAAGAAGAAGGTGAAGAAGAAGGATCGGGTTTTGTTCTAAAATTTCTATTTTGTTTTAGATATATTACTGTAATTTATTTATTTATTTATTTATTTTTTATTTATTTTATTATAAAACTTTAAACTCCAAGTGTTCTACTATGTGATGTTACACACTTCCATTTAAACTACACACTTATAATCTTAGTTCTGTAATTAAATTTTTGAAGTCTTCTCTACAGCTCTCTTGGGGGTCAGTGTCTGTCAGCACTGGCAGAAAGTCTGAAATTCTCAGTAACCAGGGTTCCAACATCTGCTGGAGGTGGAATGTCCCCCAGCACAGCTGGTGCTGTAGGAGCAGGGAGCTGTGAGCACCGGGGGCTGTCCCTGTCACTGGTTGTGTCCCAGGGCTGCAGAAGGTGCTGCCCCTTCTCACTCGCTCCTCAGCCCAGCCAAACACTGCTGCAGCCCCAGCCACCCCCTGTTTAACCAGGGATCATTAAACACTCCCAGAGATTCCTTCCTCAGGGCTTCCAGCAGTACTGGAACCTTTCCCTAACAGGGGATGGTCCTTGGCCACCGCTGGCACCACACAGAGGGTTTGGAAGCTTTCAGAAAAATGAGCTATGGGAACCTGAAGTTGAAACAAACCCCAACCAAATCCTGGGGATAAGGAACAGAAATCATCCTTTAACTTTTCTTCCTCTCCACATGTCCCAAGTGCCCTCTCCTGCTGGTGACAGCTCAGCTCAGAGCAGCCACTTCTGGAGAAGCAAAATAGGCCACACTTAGTTAAGAGCAATTTAAACATGACCTTGGCTCCTGGTGCAAATGAAATCAAATCCTTTCAGAAATCTGTTAACTGCTGGTGAGTGGCTCTGGGGAAGAGCTGACATCTCCCAGCCTAACCTATTTTTGAGTCTAGACATGCCAGATGTGTCCTGCCTCTGGTTCCTGGAGTTCTTTCCTGCTATTCAGGGATGTATTACAGCATCTGTGACAAGCTACAATGGATGAGATCAGTGAAATTCCGGGACTCTCCACATGATTTATGGATATTAGCAAGGCTCTCTTAAGTGATTTACTCTCATCCAACCTGCTGCTCAGAGCTCAGTCCTGCAGCCCCAGTGAGCTGTTTTCCAGGGAAAATCTGTTCCCTCCATCCCCACAGCAGAGAATCACAGAATATTCCTCTTGGGAAGGGATCCTCAAGGATCAATGAGCTGTTTTCCAGGGAAAATCTATTCCCTCCATCCCCACAGCATAGGATCACAGAATATCTCCATTGGGAAGGGATCCACGAGGATCAATGAGCTGTTTTCCAGGGAAAAGGCTGCTCCCTCCATCCCCACAGCACAGAGTCATAGAATATTCCCCTTGGGAAGGGATCCTCAAGGATCGATGAGCTGTTTTCCAGGGAAAAGGCTGCTCCCTCCATCCCCACAGCACAGAATCACTGAGTATCCCAAGTGGGAAGGGATCCTCAAGGATCAATGAGCTGTTTTCCAGGGAAAATCTGTTCCCTCCATGCCCACAGCACAGAGTCACTGAGTATCCCAAATGGGAAAGGATCCTCAAGGATCACCAGAGTCCAACTCCAGCACCCCCAACACAAAACAAACAAACCCAAAAGTAACTCTATCTATGCAAAACTCTTGAACATCTTTGTGCAGAAATGTGAGCAAGAAATAGAAGAGAATGTGCCACGTCATCAAAAAGAGGCATCAAACTTGAATATTCCAAGTGGTTTTCCCAAAAAACTCCAATTAGAGACTACAACTGCCTTGAAAATGCACTGAATTCGATTCTTGGCACTTGCAATAATTAGGAATTACATCCTTGGCTGCTCTTCCAGCTCTGCATTAGCAATGATATTGGGGAGGAAGCACCAAGGGGGAGGGAGCTGTAGCTCTGCAGAGGGGACACAAATCCCCCTGTCCCTGCAGAGGGGACAAAAATCCCCCTTTCCCTGCACACACAACCCCTCTGTCCCTGCCTCGCTTCCTTCACGCCTGATGGGTTCTCCAATACCCACCAATAAATTATTCCTAATGAGAAATTATTTAATAGACTGAGCAGAATTTATGAGCGTGACCTGCTGAGGATAAAACCAGCACAGAGGCTGCATCCCAGTAAATCCCAGCCCAGTCCCTTCCCACAGACAGCAACCCTTAAATTTGGGACAAACATCTGGGGTCAGGAAGGGCTGCAAGAACCTGTTCATAATTCAGGCACTCCAGCCCAAAGTATGGAGTTGGGTGCTGTAATTCCACCTGTTTAACATAAATATTCTATATAAAATTAATTACAAGTGAAGGTCTCCCCTCAGGGACAGGGGATAGGTTCAGGCTTCAATTAGGACCAGAACACATTCAGAAGAAAAAAATATTCTGCCTTCATTTGCTTCAAAGATTTGTGAGGAAAACAAGAGATGTGTTACATGGTTATTCCCTTTAAAAGTAATTTTCCAGCCAAAACATCAAAAATAGTTTTAAAAGATGTTTCTCTAGTACAAAGGCAATAAGGACAAACCTGAGTCAGCCTGGTACAGAGAGAAAAAGACATTTCCATGTTCCCTAATGCAAGTTTGCTGTTCTTTTCAACTTTCTTATTAAAAGAGGTCAAAATTTTAATGGGGAATTATCTTGTTTTTTAAAGAAAAAGCAAGTCTTTCATGTTAGAGCTGTTGTGTAAGGTTTATCCCAAACCTTGACCTCATCCAGGGAGCTCAGTGCCTGCTCCTGGTGTGCCTGGAGACCCCAGGACACTCACACAGTTGGGAATGCCACAAACCCTGGGAGTAACAAAGCACAGGAGCACACAGCAGTGTGGAACAGAAGCAGATCCCTGCTGCCCACATTGTTTATATTTAATTACAGAAGGACGGGAGCAGGAGCGAGGCAGGCCCGGCCCAAGGCCTGACTGGGCCTCGCTCCCGCTTGGCAGGCCGGGACCTCATTTTCCTCTTTCCCTGATTACAAATAAATCCCCTTTTGAAAGACTGAGGGATCTGGTGTTGCTCTTGGTTTTTAATCATCTTTTTAATCTCCCCGAGTAGCCTGGGGCCTCTTTGCTGGGGATGGAGGAGGAGGCCACAAAAGGCCTGGCTTAAGGCACAAAGGAGACGCAGCCCCCTGCAAATCCGGGGGCTCCATGAAGGGCAGATTTGCATCTGGATAAAGGACAGACCCCCTGGATACAAACGACACCCCACTTCTCCACTGGATTTCCAGCATGGAACTGCAAGGACACTCCTGCACAGCTCACTGTGCCAGCCCGGGGCTCAGGGGAACAGGGGCTGGGGGAATTCCTGCCCCGCCATGCTCCAGGGGAACACAGGGATCCCACATCCACTGAGGGAATTTGGCAGCCCGGGCCAAGGCCAAACCCAGCTGGGCAGCATTCCCAGCTCCAGTGCTCTGCAGGAGTCTGGGAGCAGCCCAGTGTCACTGTAGGACACCAAACAACACAAGCGCTCACACCGCTGCTCTCAAGGTGAAGAAAAAGGGAAGCTTATTTCCTGACTCCAACATTTATAGATTTCCAAAAGTGACAGTGGATTGGAGGGTGACAGTGCCACCTCTCCAATGACACTGGGCAAACCAAGAGCCCATCAGATTTATCTTCTTCCATAAAAGAAAGCAAAACAATAAGTTATTTACAGAAAGTGTGTGAGAAAGTTTGCTACAAGCATGTAAACATCAGAAGGCTTAGAAAATCTTCAAAAATCAGGGTGACATCCCAGCACCATCCTTAGAACAAGGGGATGGGGAAAGGGGACCAGGAAAGAGCACCAGAGCCACAGAGTGCAAATAAAAACATTCCCCGCCCCACACAAAGAAAGCCTTTGTGATAGATGAGTAATGTAATGGTTGACTCTCACAATTAAAAGGCAAATATCATGTCTATATGTTAAGAGAAGTTTTAGATTTAAGGAAGTGACCTCCATCACTGAACAGTGAAGAAGGAGTGGATGGACAGAACTTTGAGAGGAGCTAAAAGGTTAAAAGGTGAAACCTCCATTTTGTGGGCGAGCACATGGTGGGGAAAATCCTCTGCTCCTGGTGCTGTAATATTTTCTCTCTTCAGTCTTCTGTTGTATTTTTGATAAGGTTTTAGTAAACCTTTTACATTTTTTTTAGAAGTGAGCAGCATTTCTCACATCTTTTTAAAGCTAGGACAATCCAAGCAGGAGAGAGGCCAGGGCTGATACCAAGCTGCAAAACCAGGAGCTGGAAGGGAGAGACCTCGACCTCATGGGACAAAAAACTTGTCCCAATGCTGTCCCTGGCAGTGGCACTTGGCCACACATGGCTCTGCAGCCAGCTGCTGCACGGGGAATGGTGCAGGGGCTGCTCAGGCAAGGAAATGTCCCTAAAGTTTCCCAAATTCACCAGCAAAACCCATATGAGGAGTTCTAAAGGGCTGTGGCTCCCAGTGCCGCCCATGATCTGACAGCAAGCTCTCCTCACTGTTCCTACTGCATTAATTTTGCAGGACTACACGGATCTGGGAAAATATTTCCTGTGACGCTGTCAGATCCTCTCTACTTCGAGTTTCTGAGAATAAAATCCTGTTTGCTTATAAATTTGTGATGGGATGGGATTCCAAAGCAGGTCAGCTGGAAGACTGGAGGAGGACACCTGACCTGTCCTTGCTCCCCAGCCAAACAGAGTGGATGAGCCCTGCTGGGTCAGGATGCTTCTCAATATCCTGGGAGGAGAGGGGAGAGCAGCACTGGGCCTGGATGGGGCTGGGAGTCTGGGAGTGGGGTCCCAGGAAAGCCCTGGATGGAGTCAGGGATCCTCACCCTGCCTTCGGCTGCCCCTCAGCACAGACAGACCTCGCACATGCCTCACAGAACTCCTCTGCTGGACAGTGGGAACACCTGGAATTAAGCAAACACAGCAGCTCAGGCTCTTCCAAGAGTCATGTTTTCCAAGAGGGCAGAGCCTGATCCTGACTTTGTGCTGGCAATTATCCCCCCTCACAGTCTGAGCAGCAAACAGAGGTGATGGAATTTGCGCATCCAAGTGAAAGCAGCCAAACGTGCTCTGCATCCCTCAGCACAATCCCCTGGGAGGGAAAGGGATGCTTCCCGTGAGAAGAGCCATGGATAATCCCTGCCAGCCAGCCAGAAACCCACAGGTTTTTATTTTTATAAACCTGGGGGGAAAATGAAAGCCTTGGTAGAGCTGGAAGGAATCTAAAATCCAGGTGAGGCTTCCCTTCAGTCTAAAGCTACAATCAAAACTCTCCACACCAGGGCTGCTGTTTGCAGGGATTTCACCATGCAGGCAGCTCTGAGAGCTCAAAGGGAATGATCAGTTTCTGGACCACCTAACCCTAACCATGGAGCCCCAGAATCCCAGACTGCTTTGGGTTGGAAGCTTAAAGCTCATCCTGTTCCACCGGGCAGGGACACCTCCCATGACCCCAGGCTGCTCCCAGCCTCAATGCCCAGCCTGGCCTTGGGCACTGCAGGGATCCAGGGGCAGCCACAGCTGCTCTGGGCACCCTGTGCCAGGGCCTGCCCACCCTGCCAGGGAACAATTCCTAATTCCCAATATCCCATCCAGCCCTGCCCTCTGGCAGTGGGAGCCATTCCCTGTGTCCTGTCCCTCCATCCCTTGTCTAAAGTTTGGCACCAATCACTACAGAACAACCAAAGGAATCTGTTCAAAAATAAACAAAATCAGAATTTCCTCTGAACACCTGTCCATGGGAGATGTCTGGAGCTGAGCAACCCAACAAATTTCCCTGCAAACAGCCCAAAGTCTCCATGGGGCAATTGGATTTTTGCCCCTTTTTTATTTCCTTCTGATTAAAGTGAGAAGTTTCCCCCATGGCAACACATTGCAGTCCAATGAATGCTTTCAGGAGGAAACTGGGACAACTGGGACTCCAGCTCTGCCTGTTCTCTTGGCCACACACGTGCTCCTGCTTCCCAGCAATTCGGATTGCTTCTTTTCCCAAGGCAAAACCTGCCGCTTTGAGCCTCACAGAAAAAACCCGTGGGTTTGGGCTCTGACCCTGCTTGCTGTGCACAAGCTCCCCGGGGGCTGTGCTCCAGTGCCTGAGGCTGCTATTCCTGCTGGGCTGTTATTCCGAAGTGACACCGCTCCTGAGCCAGGAATAGCTGCAGGACCTGGAGCTGCAGCCTGAACTCGCTGCCGGGGCTTTCCTGCACTTCCAACAGAGCTGTCACCACGCCACTCCTGCCACGGCGGGGCTGCTGAAGAGGTGGAAGTGTGAAGAGAAATCTTGGGTTTTCAGCGCCGGGCTCAGACGCAGAGGGAGCTGCCAGGAAAACAGGCAGTGCTCACAACGTGCTGGGATGGGATTGGGATCACTGAGGGGCAATCACAGCACCCCGGGTGTCACCTCTGCCACCACTCCGTGTTCAGCTGCAGCTGGAATTTCCCGGTATTTATGGATCTGAGCTGCATCTGCGGCACCTGGGGGCTCCACCTGCTGTGTCCCCCCAGCCATGGAGGACATCCCACCCCTTCATCCCTCCCCAGCACGGAGGGCCTGGATTGCACAGGGAATGTTCCAGAACCTTCATTTGTGGATCTGCTGCTGGTTTGGGACCTGCAGGTGGGGCTCTGAGCCGTGGGGACAGGCCAGGACACCCTCCCAGGGCCTCCCCGTGGATTCACATCCAGCAGCCACAGCCCTGCCATCCAACCACACCTTCCAGCACCAGCTCATCCCAGGGGCCTTTCCACGTGCGACCCAGATCCCGTGGCTCTGCCAAATTCTGCCAAATGATGGGGACTATTAATGTACCTAATTCCTTAATTTGGTACATTAATAGTCCCCATCCTTTTTAAAATACAGCTTACAGTTATACCAGCAATGCCAAGACCACGGAGGATCTCACAAGAGACAAATTTCTTGATAAAACTGATATCTCCCCAAAAATGCCACCTCCTGGGCCCCCTGGCCAGGGCCAGCCACTCCTTCCCTCCTTTTCCTGGCATCCCACACACCCCTGTCCTCATGGATGCTGAGGATGAGGTTCACAGCTCTGCCAAACCCTGCTCCCATGGGATGCGCTCCAATGAAATTATCAAAGAGAGCAAAATCCAGACCTTTAAAGGCAAAATTCTGAAGTTCTCTGCAGGGGAGTTTTCAAAGTGAAGCCTCTTCCCTTCAAATTCCTTTTGTGTGGAAAATTTTGCAATGATTTTTTTTTTTTTTTTGCCATCCAAACAAATGTTGCCCCAGATTTTAGGCCAGTTTCCTTTTGGGAAGTCCTAGAAAAAATGGCCATGTTCAGACCAGACCCTGGCTGAAGGAGGTGGGGTCTCTTCTGGCCAGGATGCTCCAGGAGAACCCCCAGGAGAGCAGACATGGATCCCTCAGGGCTGGATCCAGGGAAGGAACCACGTTTTCCCTGAGCAGCTCCCAGTGTCCCACCTCGGGAAGCAAATTCAGGCCCCTCTCTAATATTCCCAGGCCTGTGCCCCAGCAGGGGCACATTTGGGGTACAAGTGGGGCTTTGTGCCACTCCCCGCTCCAGAAGTGTCCCAGCACCTCCCTGGGGAATGCCACATCCACTTTTCTCATGGAACACCTGACCAAACCAGCCCCACTGACCCTGGGCTGAGGCTTTGGCACAGTGCAGATTTTATTCCCAGCCCAGCAGATGGAAAATGGGAAGAATCCTTTAGCCTGAAATAAAAGCAGAGCCTCCTGCAAACCCCACAGATCCCCAGGGCTGGTTCCAGACTTTGGGAATGCAGAGAGCCCAGCACCAGCCTGGCACTGATTATCATCCTCCATGCTTAAATCATCAGCTTTGCTCATTTGGCTTCCAGAGAAATTGTTGTTTAATGGGAACTGGAGGTGCTCAGCACATTCCAAACATAAATCCCAGACTGTTTTGCACCAAAGCAGGATGAGTGAGGTCTGTGGGGGCCTGTGCAGCTCCTCCTGTTCTGCAGCAGGTGATAAACATTGCTAATTAAAATAGTTTATAATTGTCTCTGAAAGGTTAAAAATGCTGGAGCACAAAATTTGGACTTTTCCTGACTAAACTGTACTTTTCTCCCCCGGCTCCCTGGGCCGTCTCCATGGCTACCAGGAGATTGCTGGGCTGCCTGTGCCAGCTAATTGATTTCCAGGAAGGAATGATTAATAAAGAACAACAGAGTTTCCCTCTCTGGCAGGGCACTTCTCCCAGCAGCCTCTTCCTTTTCCCCTGGGAATGCCTGGACTTTGGAGGCAGATGGAGGCTGGGCCATAAATCCCAGCCCAGCAGCACCTGGGATCCCGCCCAGGCTGCAGGGATCAAAGGGATGGGAGCCCTGCACTCGGGATGGCTGCTGCTGCACTGAGAGGGGAATTATGGCTGATATAAAAGAGATTGGATCCCAGCCCTGCACTCTTCCCATTAATCCGTCACACTCGCCTTGCCATGGATTAAATTGCATTCCTGGAAAGCAGAGCCCTGGGTGTCAGAGCAGCCCAGAGAGAAAATGATTGTCCTGTGCTTCCTCCCTGAGCCTGGGGCCAGCCAGGCATGGAGGGAAAGCTGCACCCTCACCCTGCCATCCCTGAACTCTGCCATCCCTGCTATCCCTGAAATCTGCCATCCCTGAACTCTGCCATCCCTGAACCCTGCCATCCCTGCATCCTGCCATCCCTGAACTCTGCCATCTCTGCATCCTGCCATCCTTGAGCTCTGCCATCCCTGCACCCTGCCATCCCTGCCATCCCTGTATCCTGGCATCCCTGCACTCTGCCATCCCTGAACTCTGCCATCCCTGAACTCTGCCATCCCTGCTATCCCTGAAATCTGCCATCCCTGAACTCTGCCATCCCTGCATCCTGCCATCCCTGCCATCCCTGAACTCTGCCATCCCTGTCATCCCTGACCTTGCCATCCCTGCCCCCTGTCCCAGGAGAGGGCCATGGACACCTGGGCATCTCAGGGGTGCCCTTTCAGCCAGCTCTGCTAGACAGAAACCAAAACAATGTCAAAATCTGAATGTTTTGCCTTAATCCTTCACCAGGATGTTGGACAGTGCTCCCCAGACCTCCAGGTTTTTATTTATTTTCCCCCTCCAGGTGATGACATTTGATACAAAACTTTAACCTCCATTCCAGCATCATCTTACATAGGAATGCAAAGAAAAATTTGGATGAAGATTCCATGGGTGCCAGAGCCCTTCATGCAAGATTTAAAGCACTCCTGAATAGCTCCAAGAAGAACTAATTCCGGAATTAATTCCTGGCAGTGGAGCTGCACGTGCTCCATCTCTGCCCAGGGCTCTCCGTGCCTGCCTCGTGCCAGCCCTGCAGAGTGTGACAGGGACAAACCCAGGCTTTGTGTGCCAAAAGTGCCTCTGGAGCAGCTCAGGGAATTCTCATCACGCCCCTGTGGGCTCAACAGGCAGATCCAGACCTGGTGATCCACAGAAATGCCCTGGATGAGAGCAGTGGGGGCAGTGGGACAGCACGGGCTTCCCCAGGGTCCCACCCCAGCATCTCCCCAGCTGCCAGGGCCCTGCTGGGCTTTCCCTGAGGGTTTGCTCCCTCGGGCCCTGAGCAACTCCCAGCCTGGGGCTCAGCTGCTTCCAGACCTGCTCCAAGCACGGAGCCAGGCTCAGCCCCTCACAGAATCCCCTGGAGCAGCTGGATCCCATCCCTGTGGGATTGGGAATGCTGTGACACCCCCAGGCTCAGCCCCTCACAGAATCCCCTGGAGCAGCTGGATCCCATCCCTGTGGGATTGGGAATGCTGTGACACCCCCAGGCTCAGCCCCTCACAGAATCCCCTGGGATGCACTGGGATGCACTGGGAGCAGCTGGATCCCATCCCTGCTGAGCTGGGAATGCTGTGACAGCCCCAGGCTCAGCTCCTCACAGAATCCCCTGGGATGCACTGGGAGCAGGTGGATCCCATCCCTGCCAGGTTGGGAATGCTGTGACACCCCCAGGCTCAGCCCCTCACGGAATCCCCTGGGATGCACTGGGAGCAGGTGGAGCCCATCTCTGTGGGACTGGGAATGCTGTGACACCCTCCAGGCTCAGCCCCTCACAGAATCCTCTGGGATGCACTGGTTTGCACTGGAGCAGGTGGATCCCACCCCTGATGGCTGAGCCATCCCCAGGCTCAGCTCCTCACAGAATCCCCTGGGATGCACTGGGATGCACTGGGAGCAGACGGATCCCATCCCTGCCAGATTGGGAATGCTGTGACACCCCCAGGCTCAGCCCCTCACAGAATTCCCTGGGATGCACAGGGATGCACAGGGATGCACAGGGATGCACTGAGAGCAGACGGATCCCATCCCTGCCGGGTCGGGAATGCCGTGCCTCAGCCGGGAGCAGCCCGGGAGGGTTTGGGATGTCCTGCTGACGATGCCCTGCAGCGATCCCAGCGGGAATTGGGCAGTGCCCGGCCGGGTGGCCCCTGCAGCCCTGCCCGTTCTCACCTTTCCCTCTCCAGCCGCTCCTGGGGCTGGCACCACGAGGGCTCATCCCCTTTTCCAGGGGCACTGGGGAGAAGCGGGGCAGCCCCAAAGGGCAGAGGGGAGCAGCTTCCCCCCTGTGCCATTCGCACATTCCCACCTCAGGCTTTACACCCTGGTGTAACCCCGCCACATCTGCTCAGATTTCAGCCCCAAATCCCCGATTTCCGCCCGGAATGCTGCAGGGATCGCTTCTGCAGGGTGCGGGAGCAGCCGGGTGAGAGTCCCGTGCCCCGGAGCAGCTCTTGGTGGCACAAGTGAAAATCAAAAGGTGCTTTTGGGCTCCTGGCCGGGCTCCTCTGTCGCTCCTGGGGAACGGCAGTGCAGATCAATCCGAATAAAAGATGAAGGAGCCGAGCCTCAGCCAGCATGGAAACACAGCGTCACTGATGCCACATCCTCAGCACTCCTGCAGTGATTGAATCATTAGGGGGAAAAATTAAAAATTACTCCAAACGGGCAGAATTTTTAAGCTCTCCCTCCTCCCCTACCTGTGCTGGCTGGGGGGATTTTTTTAATCATTGATTTTTGGAAAAGTCGGCAAAATGAAGTGTGGCAGCAGGATAAAGAATGTTTTTGCAAGAGAAACAAAGCGCATTTGGGCTGGTTTGGGTGAAGAGGAGCGGGTGTAGCTCCTGGAGATAAGCTGGGACCTCAACCAGGGAAATGCAGTCATGGCATCTCCTGACTCTGCCATTCCTTAAACCTTGTGGTGCATTGATATTTCCCATATTTTTAAAAATACGGCTTAGAAATAGCAGCAATGCCAAAAATCTGGAGGATCTTACATCAAGGGACAAATTTCCTGACAAAACTGAGTATTCTTGGATAAAATGGGTGATTTCCAACAGCCACTGGGGATGGATCTGGACTTCCAGGATGTTTAAAAACTTAATAAACAACTAATTAATAAAGAACCTCTGGATTGTGGCAGAGCATTCCCAGAGCACATCCCTGCTGCTCACATATTAAATGGATAAATCACTTTTTCCTAAAGAAGACCTTTTAGACCTGCTCCAAAAAATAAATTTTTACACTGAATAAATAAATATTTACAGCAACTTCTTTTCCACAGTATTTGTATTATGCACAACTCCACCAGCAAGCTACAAAAGCAATTCCAAAAGGAATTCCATGTTTATGGGGGGGGGAACAGCAGCTTCCTGATAAACCCACGGAGCAGCCACGCTGGGATAAATGGAGCACTCAGGTACTGATCCAAACCAAGACATTTTGGGAATTTTTTGGGAACTGGAATTTGACCCTTGTTTCCTTTTCACCCACCACAAAAGGGAAATAAAGATAAAACACCCAGGATTACTTTGAGTAGAACACTCGGGATTGCTTTGGATAAAACACCTGAGGTTCCTTTGATAAAACACCCGGGATTCCTTTGGATAAAACACTCAGGATTGGGATAAAACGCCCGGGATTCCTTTGGATAAAACACCTGGGGTTCCTTTGGATAAAACACCCGGGGTTCCTTTGGGTAAAACACCCAGGATTGGGGTAAACCACCCGGGATTCCTTTGGATAAAACACCCAGGGTTCCTTTGGATAAAACACCCAGGGTTCCTTTGGATAAAACACCCGGAGTTCCTTGGGATAAAACACCCGGGATTGCTTTGGATAAAACACCCAGGATTGGGATAAAGCACCCGGGATTGGGATAAAGCACCCGGGGTTCCTTTGGGTAAAGCACCTGGGATTCCTTTGGGTAAAGCACCCGGGATTCCTTTGGATAAAACACCCGGGACTGGGGTAAAACACCTGGAGGTCCTTGGGATAAAACACTTGGGGTTCCTTTGGATAACGGGCCTGGCTGGGGCACCAAGCAAACAGCCAGGCTGGGTGTGCACTGGGTGCTTTGTGCTGCCCAGCTGGGCTGGGATCCTGAAGCATTTTCCTGAATTCTGGCTGCTTTGGGTGCCCTGAGCCCAGCAAGGACTCGATCCCAGAGATGCCCTGGCCCAGTGGCCCAGGCTGTGCACTCTGAGGCCCCAGCCCTGCTCCAGGATGGAGAGGAGGAAATTCCAGGATGGAGAGCAGGATATTCCTCTAGAGCAGGATATTCCAGGATGGAGAGGAGGCTATTGAGAGGAGGATATTCCAGGATGGAGAGCAGGATATCCAGGATGGAGAGGAGGCTATTCCAGGATGGAGAGCAGGATATTCCTCTAGAGCAGGATATTCCAGGATGGAGAGCAGGATATTCCTCTAGAGCAGGATATTCCAGGATGGAGAGGAGGTTATTCCTCCAGAGGAGGATATTCCAGGATGGAGAGGAGGCTATTCCAGGATGGAGAGGAGGATATTCCTCCAGAGGAGGCTATTCCAGGATGGAGAGCAGGATATTCCTCTAGAGCAGGATATTCCAGGATGGAGAGGAGGATATTCCTCTAGAGCAGGATATTCCAGAATGGAGAGCAGGATACTCCAGGCACAACCTGCAGCCAGGGTGAGGGCAGGCTCTGTGCAGTGGGGATGTGATGTGTGTTCCAATTTGCTGCCTAGGCACTGATCAGATCTGGACGATGTCCTCAGGCTGGATTTATCCCCCAGATCTGCTCGTCTGGGAGACAGGGAGGTGCTGCCTGTCAGGGTCAGGTCAGGGAGGGTCAGGGCAGAGGCAGCTCTGATATCTGCACATCACCCACAGGCTGCCACAGCTCCCCTTGCTTTGCTCTCAGCCTCTCCTCCCCAGCTCTGGGCTTTCCCTTGGGTTTTCTCACAGGCTGGAGGGTGCAGGGACTCCCCTCAGGGCCAGGGCAGCTCTGACAAGCCCTTGTCACCGCTGGGATTTAGGCACATCAGCAGCACAGGAGGGTTTTAATCACATCTTCCCAAATATTCCACCACAGAGCACGGAGAGGCTCTTGCAGGGAAGTTCAGCAGCAGGAGGGGCTCTGCCTTGCAGCCCACCCTGCCCTTGGGATGGGGGCAGAGGAGCCCCCAAAGCTCTGCCAGACACCAGGAAAGGAAAACCCAAACACCACCACGTAAAGCTGGGGATCTTGTACAGGCACAGCAAAGTGGTTTTGCTTTAATTCGATTTTCTGCAGCTCCAGGGACGCTGAGGGGGGCATTCCAGTCTCTGCTGTGACACAAGGAAACAAAGCAGTTCCACGCCTCCATCTCAGTAACGAGAACAGAGGAGTTGAAAACAGCAATTCCCCTCCCCAGAATCCCTGAAACACGGGAGTAAACAGCAATTCCCCTCCCCAGAATCCCTGAAACACGGGATAAATGGATGTTAATCAGGCAGGGATATGGGCATTTCCAAACGGCCCCAGCTGCAGATGCTCCACAGCTCCAGCCCAGGCCCTGCCCCTTTCATCCCAAAATAATCAAAGGGCACTTCAAGAGGGTGCTGCTGACGGCTGAGATTCACCCAGGGGATAAAACCTGACATCCCAGATTCAGTGAGGGTGGAAGGGAGCTCCAGGGTCAGCAATCGCCACCCTGTCCCCAGCCCAGAGCTCTGAGTGCCACCTCCTGCTCCTGCCCTGGACACTGCAGGCCCTGTCCAGCACCTCCTGCTCCATCCCTGGACACTGCAGGCTCTGTCCAGCACCTCCTGCTCCATCCAGGCTCTGTCCAGCACCTCCTGCTCCATCCCTGGACACTGCAGGCTCTGTCCAGCACCTTCTGCTCCATCCTGGGACACTGCAGGCTCTGTCCAGCACCTCCTGCTCCATCCCTGGACACTGCAGGCTCTGTCCAGCACCTCCTGCTCCATCCCTGGACACTGCAGGCCCTGTCCAGCACCTCCTGCTCCATCCATGTCACACTGCAGGCCCTGTCCAGCACCTCCTGCTCCATCCCTGGACACTGCAGGCTCTGTCCAGCACCTCCTGCTCCATCCAGGCTCTGTCCAGCACCTCCTGCTCCATCCCTGGACACTGCAGGCTCTGTCCAGCACCTCCTGCTCCATCCCTGGACACTGCAGGCCCTGTCCAGCACCTCCTGTTCCATCCCTGTCACACTGCAGGCCCTGTCCAGCACCTCCTCCCTGCTCCATCCAGGCTCTCTCCAGCTCCCTGTTTGCCTTCTCCCTGCACCAAACCTCCACAGCTTCTCCTTCCACCACCTCCTGCCCCACCTGGTGTCCTCCTGGCATTTTTGGTTCCTTAGGGGGGTGCTTGGGTGTTTTTGTTGAGCTGGGTCCATCTGCTGCCCCAGGAGCAGCTGTGTCACTGGGTTTGGGGACAGGGACAAGCAGGGAAGGGCCATGAGTGCTCCAAGGCCAGAGCTCTGCCCTTTTAGGATCCCAAATCCCTTGTGTGATTTTAGGAAACTTCAGGCACAGGGCACAGCAGTGACCTGCCATGGCAACACCCTCCACGTTCCGTGCTCCTTCCAAGAGCTCTGTGTTCCTGCAGGGCTGGGACAGACTGGCCCTGGGATTCTGAAGCACTTTTCCTCAGTGCAGGCTGGCTTTGGTGCCCTGGGCCTGGAGAAGCCTGGGAAACACTGCTCCCCTCCCTGCCCTTCCCTGGGTGTTCTCTGGTGCTGATCCCAGAGCCATTGCAGCACAGGTGACCCCCAGTCCCCTCAGCCTGGTGCTGAGACCCCAGGAGGTGCCAGTGGGGCTGACAAAGCCTTGGAATTCCCTGCAGAAGCCTTGGAATTCCCTGCAGAAGCCCGGATTTCCCGATCTGGGCCCAGGAGGGAGCACACAGCAGGGCCTGGCTGTTCCTGTGCCAGGCTCCTGGGCTGTGGTGGGAGCATCCCTGGGATCACCAGGGCCATCCCCTGACCAGGACAACCCCAAATCCCTCCCAGAGCTGCTCCTCAGTCCCCATCCTCCCATCTCCAGCACTGGAGGAAAGCTGGGAAGAGCAGGGAAGGGGATGGCTCTGAGCTGCCCTACTTTAATGCTATTTTTGAGAGCATTCCCTAAAATCTGGGACTATGGCACGATCCCTGAGGCTTCCCCACATCCAGCATGCCACCACACCCAGCCCACCACTGCTGACCCTCAGCTGTGCTGGGATTATTTTGCTTTAAAACCATAAAAACCCCCTGATTTTAATGTATTCAAAGAGAGCTGTAACTAAATTTCCAGAGCTCCCACGTACAAGGGTGTCTATTCAAATGAGACAAAGTTTTGCAATTCAAAACCCATTTCTTCCCAAAATTCCTTCCCAAAACCCTCAAACAGTGGCCACAACACTGCAGAGTTTCAGTGCAGAATCACTGTCCATTTGGAATTAAATCACTTACAGTCATTAAATCTTCCTAATTTAGCCTCACATCCATTGGAAGGCGGCATCGAAAGGAACCAAATTTGGTTCAGCTTCGTTATGGACAAGCTCCAAGTGCGGTGAGGTTTCTGTTGCCATTCTGGGGGTGGCAGCTTCTCAGCCCTGGAATGGCAAATGAAGAGCATAACCTTGTTTCAGGAGGGTTTCTGCAGGTTTTAAATAGCCTGGCAGCAATGCAGCCCTGCAGCTCCTGAATACCAATGCACGGCTCTGCACCTCCTGGGGGCTCAGCAGAGCCTCAGGGCCAGCACCTTCCCATTCAGCTAAAATCACATTTCAACAAACCCCACAGCCCACTCCAATTCACCCAGATTAATCCAATTCTGCGCCGATTTTCTATTTCAAAATTAAAGAAAGCTGTGGTTGCCTAAAATAACCCCAGAAAAGGCAGCTGTGCAGCAGCCTCTCATTTTCCCATTTTCCTTGGTATAATCATGGACTCCCAGACTGGTTTGGGCCAGAAAGGACCTTAAAACTCATTTATTCCACCCCTGCCATGGCAGGGACACCTCCCACTGCCCCAGGTGCTCCAGCCCCAGTGTCCAGCCTGGCCCTGGGCACTGCCAGGGATGCAGGGGCAGCCACAGAAAATCTGGGAATTCTATTCCAGGTCCTGCCCACCCTGCCAGGAACAATTCCTGCTCGGAATGGAGAAGTCCCTTTCATTAGGGCTCACCTTTGAGGGATGTGGGACAAAGGGACAACCCTTCCCCGGGCAATTACAATCCAGCCCTTCATGGTTTGGGGTTTTATTTTAAAGATTTCTCTTTATTTCCTGTTTTTTTTTTTTGTGTGACCATTTAGGAAATGTTCCTCAGCTGTGCAGGGAGTCCAGGAGCAGGAGCAGCCCTGGGAACAGGATCCCATTGTGAGGAAAGCCCAGAGCCCTGCACTCTGCATCCAAGCACACCTGAGAACAGAACCCGTGAAATCCTCCTTGTTTAAAGTGTCACAGGGATTTAGAAAATACAATTTCTCCTCTCCCTGCAAAGCCCAGCAGCCTTCAGGCCACACCACCCAACACCCCCCACTCTGCTCTGTGCTGATCAAATAAAAACACTCTGCTCTAACAGGGAAAAAATGACATTTTTTCACCTGCTGGCTGTCCCCCAGCCAGATAAACCCTCCAGATCTCTTGCTCGGGAGACAAGCAAAATAATAACAATAATCCAAAGCAACACTTCCATTCTTTCCATTTAATCAGCTCAGTTCTGCCCTCAGAGCCTCCCCAGACAAGCAGTGGGGCTTTTAATGGATGCTTAATATGTCAAAGCCGTGTATTTTTAATTAAAACACCGAGTTTGACATCCTGGGTGATCCACTACCCACACATCTGACTAATACACTGTCTCCAGACCAGCTGAAGAGATAAAACTCACCAAAATAACAAAAGCTGCTTTTTTTTTATTGTTTAAATCCAAGCACAAAAGAGCTTTTCCTAAAGCTGGGCAGTAAGCACCCATTACTGGTGTCTCCCACTGGGGCTTTTCTCATTAGCAAGGTGGCCTTGCCCCAGCACATGTTGTGGAGTAAAGGGATTGCCAGGAACATCAGGGAAATGGAGTTTGTGCCTCTCCCAGTGCCCTGGCAGCTGTGCAAATCACAGCTCTGCCTCAGGAGGGAAAAACCAAGGCTCAAACCCATGGATGAGCTGCCATGGCCAAGCCAGCGTGCCCAGCTTTATCCTGAGATTCCTCCAGGGATCAGGGGTGTCAGCATCCCAACCAAGGCCTGGCATTAATCCCCATCTCTGCAGAGCCTGGCAAGGGCAGAGGGCTCCTCTGGATTCCCTCTGGGCATTCCCAAACCCTGGCCAAGCAGCCAAGGAAAGCTTTGCCCTTGGCAGGGAGAGAGGGCAGAATCCCAGGGTCTGTAAGGAAAGCTGGGAGCCACAACCAGGACACCAAAAGTCACAGGCAAGTAGGAAATGGAAATTTCCCCCATTAGGCAGAGAAAAAACCATTTTGTTTCATCAGCAAAATAGTTTTTATCTGGGGGAAAAAAAAAAAAAAATTATGGGGCTACAATAAGAGATGAAGTTCTGAGGGGAAGATGGAAAGCCAGGGTATCATTTATGGATCCCAAAGTTAATTTAGGGTCACCTCAGGGGCTCACACTCAGCTGCCACAGTAGCACAGGGCTGAAGGCCTGAGGGGGGAAATCCTTATTGGTCACCCCAGGAAAAAAACACCCCACAGACAAGGGGGGACAAAGGGCACCTGAAATTGCCCCAGCCAGAAGGTTCACGAGTCAATTTTCCAGCAGTCCCACAGCAGGGAATGCCCGTGGGGATGGGGTTTATCTTCTGGAGGAGTTTTAGCTGAGATCTGGGTTGGGAAGCTCCCTCTTGGGAGGATTGCAATGCCCATCCCAACCAAGCATTCTCATGACAGCAGGGAAAACGGGAACACTGGATTCGTTTATTCCAGATAATTCCTTTTGTTATTAATGCCCATAATTACTTCTACTTCTTTCTCATGACTGATAAATTGTCCAATAAGATTTTTCACTCATGATTAAATCAAGGAAAAAAAAAAAAAAGATTTGGACAAGAGAGGAGATGATTTTTCTGCTGGAAAGCATTTTAGGGCCATGGACCAGCACCAGGGGCTGGAGCCCCTCTGGGGCCAGGCTGGGACACCTGGGGGTGCTCCCCTGGAGAGGAGAAGGATCCAGGGAGAGCTCAGAGCCCCTGGCAGGGCCTGAAGGGGCTCCAGGAGAGCTGCAGAGGGACTGGGGACAGGGGATGGAGGGACAGGACACAGGGAATGGCTCCCAGTGCCAGAGCTGGTGTATTAGAAAAGAAAATTCAACATTTTGAGGCGCCACCATTGTCCACAGTAACTTGTCTGAGCAGGAATGGGGAATCCACCCCACAAATATCTGCAGGGAACAACCACCTGGGATGCACCCCTGAGGAACACAAGGGGAAAGAACCGGAGTTAATGTTACAGAGCAGTTGCCAAGTATTTAAAACCCTCTTTTGCCTGAATTTGTGTCTTTATGTGGGCTTGAGAGACTGTCTAGGATGGCTTTGCTTGATTTGTTCCTTCTTTTATCCTTAAAATATCAGGAATGCCAATATTAGCCTGGTTTTCAACACAAGTCTTGAATTCTTTTTAAGCCAAGCCTTAAGGAGAGATGTTGGATTTTTAGCAAAGCCTTCCTTCCTCTGAAATGTTAATTAGCATCTGAAGTGGAGAAATTAGGGAAAAAAGGCAAAAAGAAGCAAACCTTGATATTTCCCTCTCCACTTCCTTTTCAAGTCCAGAGTTTTCACTCCCTTTCTTCTTGAAACTTTATCTGCACACATTTTCTCAGGTTTTTGTAGATCACACACCTCAGAAGTTTAAAATAAATACAGTTCAGCCCCTGAAAGTCTCTTTTCAGATATCAATATTTCTCCCATTATCTGCTCTCACATAAGTGAGCTGACAGAACCCTTTCTGAGATATCTAGAAATTAAATAATCTGGAGAACACAGGTCTCAGTTTTCCCCTGATTTTTCTCCATGGACATTTATTTTGGTTAGGATTGGGATTGAAAGTGTTTGAGACAGTATTTTGTGTTTGGACTCGGGTATTTGTTATTTTTAATTTATAATATAGTTTTACAAGTTGTGAGTTTTACAGTATTTTACTAATAAGTTATAAAATGCCTTCATATTTATCTTTACAAGGTCTTTCAAGGAAAAACTATTTAATTAAGAAATGATACTTAAATTATTTTTACTTTAAACTTAATAACAAATCACTCATGTCTCGTAATGTGGACTTTTTTGTTTAATTACAAAACACCACCTAAACCCATGAAGAAGAAGTTGAAGAAGAAGGTAAAGAAGAAGGACTCACTTCTGCTTTAAAACTTTTCTCTTGTTTTATATATATTATATATTTTTTTAAATTGTAGGTATATAATAAATTATTTATGATTATATATTAAATAAATTATATATAATTTTATAATATATAATATATTATAAAAAATTTAAATATTTTATAATATATAATATGTAATAAATTATATATAATATAAATATTGTAAATATATATATAAACTATATATATAGAGAGAGTTTAAAGTTTTAAAATATAGTAATATATATAAAATAAGATATATATATTATATATATATAATTTATATATATATTTATATATAAATAGAAATAGAAATAGAAATTATATATATATAATATATATATCTTATTTTATATATATTACTATATTTTAAAACTTTAAACTCTAAGTTTTTTATTATACAATATTATACAATTTTAATTAAATGACACCTATAATCTTACTGTTATTATTTAATTTTTGAAGTTTTGTCTACGGCCTCGGGTCAAATGTAAGTGTTCTCTTGGGGGTCTGTGTCTTTTAACACAGAAAGTTTAAAATTCTCAGTATCTAACACACCAGGACAGGGTTTCTTTTCCAGGGAGATGAGGCTGCTCTGGCCCAACCAATCCCAGCTCACCCAAACTCATCCCAGCTGACAGAGGGGAATGGCAAAGGCAGGAGCAGCACGGGCCTGGCTGGAGCCCTTCCCACGGACCCAGACTCGCAGCAAGGTAGAGAAATTATAAAGAAAGACCTCCTAAAATCAGTCTGGCTCTTCTGGAATCAGTGGCTGGCCTTGCCAAGGTAGCCCCTTGCAAGTTCCCATGTGAAAGCAGCCCTGGTGTGAGCAGCTGGTTAACAAAACCCTCTGTTCCTGGGTGAGAAACAACCAGCTCCTGTATAAGCTGCTTTTAGATACAAAAACGGGAACTATCTCTCACAAACAACTTTCCCTGCATGCCCACACTGAGAGTTTGAGTGAGCAATCAATCCAGGGTAACAACTTGTTATTAACCAGCAGAGTAATTGCCAAGAAAGCTGCTGACCAATTGCAGTGACACACGGGGGCTGTAAAACCGTACAAAAGGAGTTATGTGAGTGAAAAGGGGCTTTTCCCACCATGAAAAGGATGGAGCCTGAGTGATTTATTCCCTGAATTTATTCCAATCCAGACTCATTCCCTCTTTGGGTGGATCACATGGGCAGCTCACAGCACCTGGGATCTGGGATATTTGATTTCCTGGGGCTGGAGATGCCTGTGGGAATGAGTGGCTGTCACAGGAGTGCTCAGCCCACACTCCCAGGTGCCATCACCAAGCACAGCCCAGCCCCAGGAGAGGCTCACTGGGCATTCCCAGAGCCTGGAAATGCTGTTCCAGACTGATGGCACAGGCTCAGCGCATTCCAAGGGTGGACACAGCCACCTGGACAGGGCTGGGATGTGTGGATGAGCCCTGGGGCTGCTGGAGGGGGCACAGCTTCCCCCAAATCCACTCTGCAGCTCACAGGGAGAACAATTCCATCTGGGATCTGCCTGCCCTCCTTCAGCTGGAGGGACAGGACATGGGAATGGCTCCCAGTGCCAGAGGGCAGGGATGGATGGGACATTGGGAATTGTTCCTGGCAGGGTGGGCAGGGCTGGGCTGAAATTCCCAGAGCAGCTGGGGCTGCCCCTGCATCCCTGGCAGTGCCCAAGGCCAGGCTGGGCATTGGAGCACCCTGGGACAGTGGGAGGTGTCCCTGGCATGGAGCAGTGCCATGGGATCAGCTTCATGGTCCCTTCCCACCCAACCATTCCAGGACTCCATGATCTCAGGGCCCTGCAGTAAATTCATCACTCCCTGCTTGCTGCACATTTCAGAATCCCTTGGGTTTCTCTGGATGCACACCTTGCATTCATTCCCACAGCCCCTGGGGCAGCTCCAGCCCCAGCAGCCCTGCACTGCTCCCTCAGGACACCAGTGCCACCCCGAGCCCGTGATAAATGGCTTTTCCCCCTTGGACAAAGGGAAAATCCTGGCTGTGCTGTTTCACTCCTCATTTGCTGGGCCCGGATTAAGCGTGGAGATTATTGAACATGTGCTGGTGCTCAATTAATATTTCATTGCTGCTGGCTCCTGTGTGGGCTGCCTGTTCTCCTGGAGTGCTCCAGCACCATGGAAACGTTGGGAGAGATTTTCCCTTAACTGCATGAATGGTTGACAGACAACAGCACAGCACCATGGAATTAAGCCCCGATGGCTGAGGAATTCTCAAGAGCTGCTGCTGGTGGCTTAATTTTGTTTTTAAACCTGGCGACATCTGCTCTTGCCCAGGAGAATCTGTGAAGGCTTTTGTGTGATCAGGTGAGGAATCTGTGTGACAGGGAGTGTGTACCCACCAGAGCTTTGACTCACACAGGTGAGCCCCTGAAACTCGGGGAGAATTCCAGTCAGGAAAGAAAATAAAAACAAAGAAATTTTTAAAAGCGATCAAAAACTAACTAAACGCTCCTTTTCCTTTTAAACTGTACTTTTATGGCAAGTTTAATTCCACAACTAACCACCCCTTGGCTGTAGGATTGCCAAGGAAAGTGGCTGAGCACCATTATCCAAACCCAGGCAGCTCTAAATCAGCTTTTTGTATTTCTCAGGTTAAAATTGCTCTGCCTTGTAGGACAGAGCCCTGGCAATCCCTGAGCACCATTATATAATGAAGCAGGTTTTGTGAGCAGGGTTTGTGCTGCATGATTCACCACACTGAGAATCCTTGGGATGCAGTTTATCCCTGTTCCCAGAGCCAGCAGGGATCACATCAGGAATTTCACTAAACTGCAAAAAGTTTTTGCCATTTTATTAAAGCAGAGCTTGAAGTGTGACATCCCCAAAGCTGTGGCTGAGGCTTAGCCCCAAAGTAAATATCAGTTTAAATCTAATTCGGACCCATTTACTGTTAAGGGCCCAGAGCTCCTCTAAAGTTTTCTTGGCAATTCAAACCTCACAAGCTCCAAACTCTTATCAAAATAACTCCCTGATGATTTTAAACTCCACAGATGATAAAGGGGAGGTTGGAGAGCTGGGAGATCACTTGGTCATGGGCCCGCTTGTCTCAGTCTCTGCCAGAACTCTCAAAGAGCCCTAATTTAAGAAAGCAAATTATATTAATTGCATTTATCATTATTATCATGAGTGTGCCATCAGAAACTCCCAGTGACATTTGTTTTGGTTTGTTTTTAATATGTTTAAATGAGCTGGATTTGAGCCCAATGCCAAGCCTGAACCGAGGTATTGCTGGAATCCTGAAAAATTCCAGTTCTGAGTTTAGACTAAATTGTCTCTGTGGCCACTTTTAAATACACAGCAGTAGAGCCTGGACCTACCCAGGAGCTCAAACTTGCAGTGTTCAAAATGCAGGTTTGAGCTCCAAGCCCCACCCAAGCTGGCTTTGAGCACCCCTGGGGCATGGGGAGTCCATCCCTGGGGTACCCAGTTCCTCTCCAGGACAGAGTCCTGATCCCAAGGCTTCCAAAGCTGAACTGCCCACATTTCTTCTACAAAGGAAAGTTCAAAGCATTGCCCAGTGTTTAAGTGGTGCTGAGATCAAGACTAAGTGAAGTAAGCCCAGCACTCAGTCCTGGAGCACAGGAGTGTTTAACCCCCTGGGCAGCCCCATCCAGCCAGGATTCCCAGCTGGGATTTCAGGAGAATTTTCTCAGCTCCTTTGCACAGCCCCATTCACAGCCATGGTCACGCCCTGCAAACATCACAGAATCCCAGGATCCCCGAGGCTGGAAAAGCCCTCCCAGCCCATGGAGTCCCAGCTGTGCCCAATGCCCACCCTGTCCCCAGCCCAGGGCTCCAAGTGCCACCTCCAGGGATGGGCACTGCAACCCTCCCTGGGCAGTTCCAGTGCCTGAGCCCCTTTCCATGGGGAAATTCCTGCTGCTGTCCAACCCAATTCTCCCCTGACACAACTCAGGGCCGTTCCCTCTGCTCCTGTCCCTGTTCCCTGGAGCAGAGCCCGACCCCCCGGCTGTGCCCTCCTGGCAGGAGCTGTGCAGAGCCACAAGGGCCCCTGAGCCTCCTTTGCTCCAGGCTGAGCCCCTGCCCAGCTCCCTCAGGGATTCTGCAGCCCCTGCCCAGCTCCCTCAGGGATTCTGCAGCCCCTGCCCGGCTCCCTCAGGGATTCTGCAGCCCCTGCCCGGCTCCCTCAGGGATTCTGCAGCCCCTGCCCAGCTCCCTCAGGGATTCTGCAGCCCCTGCCCAGCTCCCTCAGGGATTCTGCAGCCCCTGCCCAGCTCCCTCAGGGATTCTCCAGCCCCTGCCCGGCTCCCTCAGGGATTCTGCAGCCCCTGCCCAGCTCCCTCAGGGATTCTCCAGCCCCTGCCCACCTCCATTCCCTGCCCTGGACACTCTCCAGCCCCTCAGGGTCTCTCATGAAGGGCTGACCCAATCCAGGGGCCATCGGCCTCTTGCCCCCCTTGCCACCCCTGGGCTCATGTCCAGCTGCTGTCACCAGCATCCCCAGGGCCTTTCCCAGCTTTCCAGGCCCTCCTTCCCAGCCTGGAGCATTCCAGGGATTGTTGTCACCCAAGTGCAGGAGCCAGCCCTGGGCCCTGTTGACCCCTGGGTCCCACCTGGCCCTGCAGAGCTTCCCAGAGCTCCAGCAGATCCCCACTCCCACCCAAAACACAGACAAACCCTGCCCGGGGTGGTGAGCAGCCCATGGACAGCCTGACAGGGGTTCATTCCCCAGACCCACAGGAGTGGCACAGCAAAGCCCCTTCCCTGGGCTGTGCTCTGGTGGCTGGCTGGGCACGTTTCCCTCGGCCCAGTCACGTTCCCAGCAGAGCACTGCTCCACCCTCCTGGCACGGCTCGCGCTGGGAACGTAGAGCCAGGCTAAAATTAGAGGTGTTGCGAGTGCCTTATCAGGGAAAAAAATAAAAATTGGCTGAAAAGAATGGATCTGAGCTAATTCTGGATGGGGCTGGCTGTATTTCCTGTCAGGAGATTGCTCAGCACCCGGCACTGGCTCTGCTGGAGGAGCCTCTCCTGAGACAACATTTGGTATTTCATCACTCTTCCCATCCCAGCAGGTGGAGGAGAGATGTCTCTAACAGCCACAGGCTCAGCAGGAAGGGAGCCCTCTCTGTCCTGCAGCAGGCTGGGAGCAGAGCTGGGAGCTCCTGGGCAGGAGGACATGACCTCCACCCACCACAGCCTCTGTGCCTCTAGCAGGGTGGACAGAAGGCTCTACTGCTTAGAAATACTCACCAGCCCAGGAGCTGGAGAAGAGCCAGGGCAGGAATCTCTCAGCCTGGCTGAGCACAGGCTGCACTAAGGCAGTTCTGGAGGGTGAGGAGGCACTGAGGGCACAGGCCTGAGCGAAAGCAGCCGGGCTCCAGGGATGGACACACATTTATTGGGAACACCAAGCAGGCCAAGGTGAGCCTGTCCTGTGCTGCCCTCTGGGCCAGCTCCCACCTCCACCACAGCACCTGCATGATTTCTCTTCCTTCCAAGGCTCTCTCACTATTCCAACATTCTCACTATTCCAACGTTCTCCCTATCCCTGTTTTCCACACAAAGGGCCAAGCCCTTCTCCCGCTTATCAGCTGCCACTGGAGCAGTCCTGTAAATCCTCCCTGGTCCCAGTTAGTGGTCAGGCAATTCTCTCAGTCAATCAGAATCTGCTCTGCTGAAATGAAGAAGTTTTTTAAAGTCTATTTAAGTCAAATAACCTCCTCTTGCATGAAGGTCATTTTTAACAACAAGCTCTAACAATTTTAGAACAGCATCTCCTCATTCTCAGCCAGGGCATATTTATTTTAAAAATCTGTTGGCTAAAAACTGAATGGTTGAAACTGATAGGAAGGAGACCAGCTGATAATAGTGTACAGTGACCTAGAAAAAATTCAAATTACTGCCATTTTTGTCCATAGCTTACAAGCGAATGAAGTACAAAAACTTGCCAAAGTTGAACTGCACACAATGAATTCAAAGCCCACTCAGAGTAACTGAGGCTCTGGAGGGCTGCTGAGGATGCTGGAGCTGCACTGACAGGTGCCTGATGGAGAGGAGCTGTCAGAGCCTGCTCTGCCCCCAAACACTGAACTTCCCCCAAACTGCCCTTTTTAAAATGCATTTGGAAATTAAATTCCACAGAACTGAACAGATCACACAGCTCCACCTGCACAAGGCTCCACCGCAAGGACCAGGAATATGCCAGGAAGAGCATGGAATCTTAGGATGGGTTCACAGGGAGCCCAAATCCCACCCAGTGCCACCCCTGCCATGGCAGGGACACCTCCCACTGTCCCAGGTGCTCCAGCCCCAGTGTCCAGCCTGGCCTTGGGCACTGCCAGGGATCCAGGGGCAGCCCCAGCTGCTCTGGGCACCTGTGCCAGGGAACAATTCCCAATTCCCAATGTCCCATCCATCCCTGCCCTCTGGCACTGGGAGCCATTCCCTGTGTCCTGTCCCTCCATCCCTTGTCCCCAGTCCCTCTGCAGCTCTCCTGGAGCCCCTCCAGGCCCTGCCAGGGGCTCTGAGCTCTCCCTGGATCCTTCTCCTCTCCAGGGGAGCACCCCCAGCTCTCCCATCCCTCTGATCATCCTGGTGCCTCCTCTGGAGCTCCACGTCCTTCCTGTGCTGGGGAGCAGCATCATCAGGCACTGTAATTAAATGTAATTAAATTGTACCTGATTTCCTTCCCTGGGGCCACGGGGTGAGGAAGAGGAGGCACCAAAGCCCTTGATCTCCTGGCCCAGCTGCTCTGGTCCTGCCTGGCTGCTCCTTCTCCTTCCTGGGGGACCAGGAGGGACTCCAGGGTGGCTCTGCTCCCTCTGCCGTCAGAGGTGAGCTCCGTTTCCAAGCAGGACAGAGCCCAGGCCATCTCAAGGTCAGGTTTTACCAATAAAAGCAGCTCCTGCCCTAAAACTAACCCAGGGCACACCTCAGCTTCCAGACCAACAGGGATGGAGGAGCCCATCCCACAGCTCATCCTGTTTGGCTGGGTTTTCTTTTGGTTTGAGGTATTTTGGTTCAGTTTTGGGTTGGTTTTTGTTTAATTCCTGCTCGAGCTCCTGCTCCAAGCCCAGCCTGTAAACACAGCCTGCCCAGGACTCCTGGATCTCAAGGATGTTTCAATTACCTTTTCCCACAGCCTCCCAGGAAGGATTTCACAGCATTCCAGAGCCTGCAGGGTACTTGGCCAAGGAGACCTGGCCTGGATCAGGTGCTCAAGGATCACACACCAGCTCCAACCTCTGTCTGCTCCAGGGCATCACTGCATGGGCCCTCTCCCTGAGCAGGCAGGCTCCCACACCAGATATTGTTGGGATTTAAACCTCTGCCAACGGGAATCTGGAATGATCCATTCCTTATAACAGAGTCTAAACCACCTTTTCACAAACAACAGCTTTAATTTTATAAAATGACACCCAAGGACTCAGAGTTCTTAAGTTCCCTGGAAAAAAGGCTTGCCTCATTTCACCCCACGGGATAAAGCAGCACTAAACCACCAAACTCAGGGGAACTTTGTGTTCCAAAGCTTGGAAGCTGGAAAAGCAGCACTGCTGCTCCACACCAATACCGGTGCCACGTTTCTGATGCCCCGACGTGAAAACGGCATGGAGCTTTCTCAGGATCAGCTGCTGTCAGTCAGCTGCAGCCCCCAAACCCCAATCCCACTCCTCCAGCTGCTCCTGGGGAGAGCTTTTCGGGATTGGGAAAACAACACCACCACCGTGTGGCCGGGAGCGAGGACAGAAGGCAGGGAAGGAGGGCTGGGTCCTTCCCTCAGGCGCACATCCCGCGGCAGATTCCCAAACCCGCCCGTGGGAACCGGGACAAATGCGGCTGCTGCTGTGCAGAGCAGGGTGCTCCACCCCAAACTCAGGGCTGTGCGTTATTCTGTGCCCGCTCTCCCTCCCTGGGTGCCCCGCTCCAAACTCAGGGCTGTGCGTTATTCTGTGCCCGCTCTCCCTCCCTGGGTGCCTCACCCCAAACTCAGGGCTGTGCGTTATTCTGTGCCCGCTCTCCCTCCCTGGGTGCCCCGCTCCAAACTCAGGGCTGTGCGTTATTCTGTGCCCGCTCTCCCTCCCTGGGTGCCCCGCTCCAAACTCAGGGCTGTGCGTTATTCTGTGCTTGCTCTCCCTCCCTGGGTGCCCCGCTCCAAACTCAGGGCTGTGCGTTATTCTGTGCCCGCTCTCCCTCCCTGGGTGCCCCGCTCCAAACTCAGGGCTGTGCGTTATTCTGTGCCTGCTCTCCCTCCCTGGGTGCCCCGCTCCAAACTCAGGGCTGTGCGTTATTCTGTGCCCGCTCTCCCTCCCTGGGTGCCTCACCCCAAACTCAGGGCTGTGCGTTATTCTGTGCCCGCTCTCCCTCCCTGGGTGCCTCACCCCAAACTCAGGGCTGTGCGTTATTCTGTGCCTGCTCTCCCTCCCTGGGTGCCCTGCAGCTGCTCCCAGTGCTCCTTTCCCAGGTGCCGCTGGATTCAAACCCATGGATGTCCCGCCATGGTGTCTGTGCCTTTGGGGCAGGGGGAGCCTCCGCTGCCACGCAAACCCCAGTGGGACTGTAAGGGATGGGCCCTGCCCCTGGGGATGCAGAATTCCAGGCTGCTTTGGGTTGGGAGGGACCTGAAATCCCATTCCATGGGCAGGGACACCTCCCACTGCCTCAGGTGCTCCAGCCCCAGCGTCCAGCCTGGCCTTGGGCACTGCCAGGGATCCAGGGGCAGCCCCAGATTTTCCCCTGGGAATTCAATGCCAGGGCCTGCCCACCACCCCAGCCAGGAATTCCTTCCCCACATCCCACCTCTCCCTGCCCCCTGGCACTGGGAAGCCATTCCCTGCATTCTGGCACTCTCTGCCCTCTCCCTCCTTTTCAAAGCCCCAGATGGTTTGGATTTTGGTCCCCTTTTCCCAGACAGCCAGATGAAAACCAGAGTATTTCCAAAGCTTTCCCTCAAATTGCATTCCATGGACAGGACAGGGAATAAGGGAAGCAGGTACAAAATAAAACTTCCCAGACACCTGCAGGAATCTGCAGCATTTGAAAAGACCATGGATTATTCCCACAAACAAAGTGCCTTGTTTTTCCATCCTCCTCCTGCTTTTTTAAGCTGTTTGGATCTTCCAAGCCTTTCGAGTAGCTCTAGAGAAAAGTGAATTTCCATTTTTTTCCCCCAACGATGCAGCCTCAGCCGTGGAACAGCAGTGGAAACAGCAGCAGGAACATCCTAAAGGTTGTGTGAATGCAAAACATGCTCACTCCAGCTGGAGTCATTTGGGCACTGGAGGAAATCTAGGAAAATCCTGGAAAAAAAAATCCCAGTAAATATTTTAGTTGCATTTCCTAGTGAGCAAGCCAGCTTCTTCCTGCCAGCATTCCTGGTGTTTAACATTCCTGCCAGCTGCCAGCCTCCACTCCAGGAACATCTGCATCCCAGAGACTTGCAAGGAACAAGCGAAGCCCCAAACCCATGGGGATAAAAGCCTGGAGAGAGGGACAACATTCCCATTTCCCCCCTGCTCCCGAGGAGCAGCACAACCCAAGCTCTCTGAGCACTCCCCTTCCAGCACCTGAGAGCCAGGAACTGGGAGCCCACAATCCACGTTCCAAGCTGATCCCATCCTGTGAGCCAGGGGCTCCCAATTGCTGCCCTCTGGAGCATTTCAATGGATTCTGTCCCTGTGGTTGCCACAAATGAACGATTTAGTGACAAAATGTTTGGAGTGAACCAATTGAGAGGAGTGCAAGGGAAATGAGGCTGGAGTGGAGCAGCAGCTGCTGCACTTTTGGGGAATAATGGAGCTGATGAACTCGTTTGTGAGGGAGCTGGGCACAGCTGCAGCTCCTGGGAAAAACAGCGGCACAAAAGGCTCATTCTGCAGCCCAGCTCTACTGAACTGCTCAGAGCTGGGCTTGGGGGTTGTTGGGGGTTTCATTTTTAATGAACTACTTTGGGGGACAGGGAGAAAACTTCTCCATCTGCAGGAGCTGCCAGTTAAAGGCCCGGGGCAGAGGCAGAAAAGCAGTTTTTTCTAAAAGCACAGGAGTAATCCCATTGAATCCCATAAAACCATGTCAAGCAGAACACCTCAAAGGCAAATTTTCTAAAGAAGTACCATAGACCAAAACTCTCTGTATCCTAAGTACAGCTATTAAATAATCAGAACAAACTTTCATTTGTTGTTACCACAATTTGCACCTTCCCTTCTAGAACTTATCTCAAGAGTGGATGTCACCCAATCCCAGGAGTGTGAGGGATAAAATTGGATTTATTTACCCCAGCTCCCAGGAAAAATCTGATTGATCCCCATGGAGTTGGCTGGTTCCCCTCTGTTTTGTTTTATTTTTTCCTTGAAAAGTCAAAAGATGCCTCAAACTTTCTGGATGGATAATTGAGCTTTTCATTCCATCCTGAACTTTCTAAGGCCAAAAACCTCAGCAGGAACAGTAACAGGCACTGAGAAGTCCAATAAAATATCTAAATAACAGCTTTTTAAATATAAAGACTGTAACTAAAACAATTTCTAAATGTGGAGAAACACCCAGGGAATTTCCTCCTGTTTGATCTAGGTAGATCTGAGCAGCAGGATCCCACACCACAGAAGGAAGTGCTCCCAACACAGTGAATACTCAGCTTTAATACCCCTCCAAGCCAGCCAAAAGCAACCTCAGCTGAATCTCTTCACTACACCACACTTAACATCCACTATTTAATTAAATCTTAAACCAAATGACTCGAGGGGGGGAAGCACAAGTTAATTAACATATCATGACACACTCCATAAAAACCCTGGACAGGGGCATAAATAATAAACCAGAGGCAAAGCAAAAGGGCTCTCATGTAGGATTGGCTCAGGGACCTGCATTAATTAGGAGTGTTTGAAGCCAGGACTGCTCATGTCTCTGCCTCCAGCCAGGGATTCAGACACTTAGCTCAGATCAATCTTAACCTCAGGCAGAGCAGCTCAAATCCATATTTTCTGTCATTTTTGTGCTCATCACCTTTGGCTCCCATAAAAAAGAAGCCAGGTTTTCATCAAAACCCCATCCAGCGGGATGGTTGCGAGCTGGGGTTGTTAATTATAGATTAAACATTCCTTCAAGACTTTGAAACCAACCCAAATAAACCAAGCTCAGGATTTCTGAGTGTCCAAAGATCACACAGTTCCACACACACTTTAATTGTCGGGATAGATTGAACATCACATGAATTCTCTCTTGCAAAATGCTCTTTGTGCACATCAGCCTATAGTAAATTAATGTTTGTGTCACACCTGCTACAGCTCCATGTTTTTACACACAATCCTCTCGTCCCCTTGAAAGGACTTTTTCTCTTATATTCAATAATACTAAATAGCAGGCTATGAATTGATTATTATTTCTAGACTATATGTCCCAAACATTCCTCCTCAACGCATTTATTCAGCTCAAAATTTACACTCTAGTTAATAGGTATTTACATCCTTCAAATAATAAAAGGCAGGTAAATTCAATGCCTACAGGGTTAAGGGATTTACAGCCATAAAAACTGTCATATTATTCATGACTTCAAGGTTTTTCTTCACAATTTTACAAACCAGCAGCACATTCATGTGGTTTTATAAAACACTATAGAAGAGCTACTCAGAAATCTGTGTGAGAGGAGCAGAGCTAAGACCAGTGAGTGAATTAAGGAATATCTTCCCACCTGACATCACAAAGGATTTGCACGGTGGGGATGCCCCTTCTCGGAGGGCTCTGCCAGGAGCACCCCCAGGGAGCTGGCACAGAAAATTCCCTTTTTCTCCTGGGAATTATTAACATTATTGACATTCCCCAGCAGCCGGGGCAGAGGGTGGGCATGGAGGGCACAGCCCGGGCAGCTCAGGGGGCTCTGTTATCCCCTCAGGGCAGAGGAGGGGCTGGCAATGGCCGCTTAACGGGAAAATTCAGTGGGAAAAGGAGTCAGGTGCAAGTGGGAGGAGGAGCTGATCCATCCCAGTCCAGGGAAAGGGAATAACCCCGTGCTCAGCGGGACAGGGGGAGGAATGCAGAATTCCTCAGCCTTTGGGGTGTCCTCAGCTGCCCTTCCCACAACAACCCTCCCGAAACTCTGTCCAAGCACAGTCCCTCCAGCTCGAAAAAGCACCAAATCAGCTGAAATGATGGCAGCTGATAAATCCCACAGAACTGGTTTTTTTTTCCTAAGAAAAAGCCCTTTATTGTAATGAAATGTTGGTGATTGCTGCAGTTTGGCTCCAACGTCCATTTCCCCCCAGCCACATCCAGCCCGGATTGGGTTCTTTGTCTACAAAATGTTGCTTTTCTAAAGTCTGTACCACACATAAAAACCCCTAAAATCCAGCCCTCACTCTTCAGCACGCTGAAAAAATGATGCACAATATTCTTGGGAGAAGGGATTGTTGAAATGTTTAAATGCACAGCTGAGCTCTCCCTTCGCTATCTCAGTGCCACAATGAGAGCTGGGAGTTAAGGACTCTCATCTTTCAGCTCTTGCACATTTTTGAGCTGCTTCTTCCATTTCGCTCCAGATCAGGCAATTTGCTTTGCCTTGGAGTGGAGAAGCTGTTGCCCAAAAATCAAAATGTGAAGAGATGAGCAGGAAGGAACTTTGTGAGCAGTGCCCCAGTGTGGGTGGATACCTGAGCTGGTGTTTGTACATTGAGAGCAAAGGAAAGAAAGGCTGGAGCACAAGGAAAACTCATTGTACAGCCAGCAAAACTGGCTCCAAGAGTATTTTTGGGGACCTGAAGGTGCTCTCAATCATTTTGAAAGCTGCCTATGGTCCCAGTTGATTGGCTGGCTTTGTGGCTGTCCAGGGCTAAAAATCCACAACTTCTGCCCCTGTGGAGTCATTTCCTTACAGCAGGGAAAGAGCAGGAGGAGACTTGAAATCCAACTGTAAGAACAGAGAGAATTCCAGCTTTGTCCTCTAGGAAAGTCATTGGAAGGAAGGAAACACTCGAGGCTGCAGCAGGATCAAGCTGCTCACAGGAGAATGAGGATAAGGAATTGTTTGGGTGGGAAAAGCTCTCGGAGCCCATCGAGTGCAGCCATTCCCAGCAGTGCCCCGTGTCCCCAAGTGCCACATCCACATGGGCTTTAAATCCCCTGGGGGCAGGGACTTCTGTTCCAATGTCTGACCCCCCTTCCTGTGAGGAAATGTTGCCAGTATCCCACCTGAACCTACCTGAGACTGTCCCAAATTTTTAGGAAAAGGCTCATTTTTATCCCTGCAGGGCCATCATGACCCACGCCTCAGTGCCTGAGGAGGAAAGGGAAGCTCTGGGAATCAGCGACACCTTGATCCGCCTCTCGGTGGGGCTGGAGGATGAGGAGGATTTGCTGGCAGACCTGGACCAGGCCCTGGAGGCTGCAGTGAGTGGGGAGTTCCCCTCCAAAAATCATCCCCACCCAGCCTTTGCCAGGGGCTGAGCCCTCAGCTCCTCCCAGATGGACCCTGGGCTGGGGAGGGAAAGATTCCCTGTTTGCAGCCCTGCTCAGGCACAGTTCCCCATGGGTTCAGGAGCAGCTGGGGTGTCCCAGGCACAGTTCCCCATGGGTTCAGGAGAATCAAAGGCTGAAATGCGACTCTAATTTATGAAAAGGAGATAAAAATGTGTGGTTGATAGAGGGGCAGAGCACACTGACCCCTCCCTTTCCTTCCTGCAGTTTGCATAAGCCTTGAGGGTCAAAAAGGACCTTGGAACTGGACATGGCTGTGGACGAGGACACGGAAAACCAAACCACTCTTGCTTTGCCTTTGGGAATTCCAGCCTGGGTTCCTGGGACTCTCCCTGCTGCTGTTGGGCTGCTCTCCCTGGCTGTGCTGGGCACAGCCTGGGCTCTCCCTGGAGCCAGGAGCTGTATGGGAGCAGCCGTGGGCACCCCAGGAATGTGATCCCAGTTCTCCCAGCAGAGCTCAGTGCTCCCCCTGCTCCTGCAGGGTTTGGGGCACAGGGGCTGCTTCCTCTCACTGCTCTCAGGTCATTCTCTTCTCACCCATCAGCTCAGCTCAAAAACTTGATGGAGCTCAGATCTATTTTAATTAGGTTGGAGATTTGCCTAAGAGCTTTTTCTTCTCTTGATTTTTTTATTGAAAATGAAGTTGAATCAAACACCTGGTAAACAATAACTTTCTAAAGAGGAGTCTTTGTCTCTTAAGAAAAAATCATGTGCTGTGGGAATGATTGGAATAATTTTAATTAAAACACACTTTTCCTTTCCTTGCTTATATTCCCCTGTGCACGTGCTCCTTGTGTTCAAAATCAGGGGATGGAGTGACCCTGGAGCTGTTGGGATTTTCCTGTGGGAAGGCAGGAGGGGAATGGAGCTGAGGGGAGGCAGGACAATTCTGTACTGGCCACACCCAGAATAACCTTCATTGCACAGAGGGATTAAATCCTGACTAAACCCAAGTGAAGGTGTTCCCACCCAGCCCTCCTCATCCCACAGCATCCCAGCCTGGCTTGGCTTGGAAGGGACCTCAGAGCCCACCCAGTGCCAGCCCTGCCATGGCAGGGACACCTCCCACTGTCCCAGGTGCTCCAGCCCCAGTGTCCAGCCTGGCCTTGGGCACTGCCAGGGCTCCAGGGGCAGCCCCAGCAGCTCTGGGAATTCTATTCCAGGGCCTGCCCACCCTGCCAGGAACAATTCCTGCCCAGGGTCCCATCCGAGCCTGCCCAGTGTCCGTGTGCAGCCACTGCCCCTTTTCCCTTGTCCCTGCAGAGGGTGGGCCCCTGGTTACACCAGGTCAGCTCCTGGAGCCCCTCCATGGGAAGTCCCTCAGATCCAGGTGATTTTCCAGGCAGCCCAGCCCCTGCTGTGCCCTGGAGCTGCTGCCTGGTCTGTGGGGAGCAGCGGGGTCTGCTTTGTGTCCCAGGAACATCTGCCATGGAATGAGAAGCTGCTGTGCTTCCTCAGCCTCCTGCTGCCCTGGATTCCCCCGTCCCATTCACGTGGGGCAAGGGCAGATGCCTCTGCCAGCAGGGAAATCCTCAATGAGTTGCTCCATGATTTTCTTGACCCGTGGGATATCAGCCTGAGGCTGCCTCTGAGCTTGGACCTGCCAGGACCTGGTCTCCTTGAAGGGAGCTTGTGGGGGAGTGCAGTGAGCTCCTGATCCACTGATTGGGCAGAGTTTATGCCACCTTCCCAGACCTGCCAGAGCTCAGGAACTGCTTGGACCATGCTCAGGCACAGGGTGGCAGCATTGGGGTGTGTGTGCAGGGCCAGGCCTTGGACTGGATGATCCCTGTGGGATCCAGCTCAGGATATTCCATGATTCCGTCCCTCTGAGTAGGCGAGAATCCTCTGGGCTGTTTCAGTATCTGCTGCTTCATGACAGCTCTGGAGCCACCCTGTGGCCCTGCTCTGGGCTGATCGCAGGTCTGGCTTGTATTTCCCTTATTCCATCTTTCTGAAACCCAGAGGATGTGTTTTTCCTTGGATTTGGTGTTGCAGATTGGATTCAGATTCACTGCACTTCCAGGGCAATTCGGTTTCCATGCTGAGGCCCCAGTCCCTCGTGTTGGCTGAGGATTCCCTTGTCCTTGGGAAACAAAGGACAAGCACTAAGCCTTGAATCCAGCCCAGCTAAGCCCGAGGCAGGGCCTGGCTCCCAGCCCCAGCATTCTGAGTGCTGGGGTCAGCCTGCTCCCTCCCAGCCTCACATTCCCTGGATTTGAGCATTCTCTGGCATTTCTCACTGTGTTTGATGAAGGGTTTGTGTCCTCCAGCCAAGACTGAGCCACTTTAGTCAGAAGAGTTCTTAGAAACTCCGTCTTTCATTTACAGGAAAGTTCTGTCACTGCACTCTGTGTGACCAGGAGAGGAACTGGGCATCCAGGAGTGCTGAGCTCACAATTCCCAATCCAGGGCCACTCTGGGGGCTTGGGCACTGCTCCTCTCTGTGCCACTGGCCACGGACACAGCAATTGGGGTGCAGCTGCTGCTGCTGCAGGGCTGAGCAGGGCTGGGAGTCACAGCTCCCATCCCACGTATTCATGGATTGAGTGGACTCCAAGGCACAAACTCCAGATGCCCTTCAGTCCCAGCACAGCTTCCCAACATCCCCATGAATCACTGGAATGAGCCTGAGCCCCACGAGTGCTTGGTAATCATTTTATCTGCTGCTGTGTGCAGTAGCTGACTGACAAATGCAATTTTTATTCCTCCCTTTTATCATCCCCCTTTTATCAGCTAATCAGGAGGAAAATATTGATTCTCTCCTGTCTTTCTAAAGGATGTTGGGAAATGGAGTTGGAGCCGTGGCTCCCACCCTGGCAGCCTGACAGAATCATGGAATATCCAGGGCTGGAGGGACGCACAGGGATCATCCAGTGAGGCTGCTGGCCCTGCACAAGCACCCAGCAATCCCCCCCTGTGTCCCACAGTGTTCCACCAGCCGCCTCCTGGAATGCTGGGGCAGGGCAGCAATCGAAATTCCCCCCACGTTTTCAGCCATCATTTCGAACTCTTTAAACACCACTGAAAATCCATTTTTCTTCTCTTGCAAACCCCATTTTTCACACACATCACACCCTGATGGATCTTTATCCAGAGCAGCTGCAGGCTTTGGGAAGGAAAGTTTACCCCTTAGGGAGGGTTTTTCCAGTATTTCCCTGTCTGCCTGCATTTCCAAGCTGCCAGTTGGGTTCTCACCAGGGCACCATTATTGGCATTGTTACTGCTGACTTTTAATGCCTCGTGTGTTTGACAAGAGCCATGGGAGATGTGTGAGGAACGGAGCAGAATTCCATTTCAGCTGGGAGTATTTCCCAAGGGAGTGTGTCACAAAGGCTCTCAGAATGAAGGAATTCTATTTAGATGATGTTAATCATTTATAATCATTTATCTCTTCTCCTCTTCCAGGCTTCCATGAGGACAGATGAACGTAAAAGGAATTCTCTCGCTTGGGCTCACAGGGAAGAGCAGAAACAGAGCCCTTCCAGCCATGGGCCGTGTGCTCTGTTCCCAGGCTCCACGTCAAGCCCACGTGCTGCTTTTGGGGAGGGATGTCATCCAAGCAGCCAGCTCCCAGCTCATTTCTGCAGCATCTTGGATCAGGAAATGGGAAGTTTGGGTTCAGATTTTCTGGACGCCGCCGTTGGCGATTGCACAGCAAACACTTGTCTGCAGAGGGAAGTGCCCAGGAGGCCCCGTGGAGCTGCTCCTGCTTCTTTCCAGATACTTGGCTCATTGACCTTGGGTTTCTGTGGTTGCTTTTGGGATGTGCTGTGCTCGCCTTGGGTTCAGGGTTTGTTTCCCTCAGGGGCTGGGCTCTGTGCTGCCTGTGGTGGGGGAGAGCTGCCCTTGTCCTTCCCCCCCTTCCCTGAGGTGACAGGAGTAACAAGGGACCTTAAATCCCCCCCAGTGCCACCCCTGCCATGGCAGGGACACCTCCCTCTGTCCCAGGGTGCTCCAAGCCCTGTCCAGCCTGGCCTTGGGCATTCCCAGGGATCCAGGGGCAGCCCCAGCTCCCCCGGCCTCTGCTCCCTGCCTTTCTCTCAGAAATGTCTGAACCTGGGGAACTGTACTGCTCTCCTGCTTTTCCAGGTTTTCATCCATGCTGTTGCCTTTTCCAAAGGTTTGTTTTGGGCTCCTTTTGGTTCCTAACACCAAATCTCACCTGAGGCACAGGCAGCAATTCCCAGGAGCTTCAGCTGGAGCTGAGCCTTTGGCAGCAGCCACGGCTCTGCATTCCCAGAACTGCTGCCTGCATCCAGCATGGATTCTCTGGAAGCTCTTCCCAGGAGCTCCAGGCACTCTCTGGCAGGAGTGCAGCACCACCAGATCCCTCCTTGCACCTCCAGCCCCTGATGGAGCAAAGCAGAAGGTGAAGGACCACGGGGCACTTGTGGGGCTCAGTTCCACCTCAGCATTGCTCAGGAGAAAAAAGGGATCTGGAAAAGGAGTTTTGCTGCCCCAGGCTCTGTGCTGGGCTGGAGGGGAGCTCCAGGACACCTGGCAGGAGGAGCCATGGTGTGTTTGGTGGTGGGAGGATCATGAGCAGGGCAGGATTGAGCCCAGGCCAGGCACTGCCATCCTGCAGGAACAGCCTCTCCTTGTCCCAGCTTGCCTGGAGCCTAAAATGTCCAGAGCCATTCTGGCTGGCAAACTCTGATCACTTCTGATCCTAAACCCTGATTTAAGTTCCTTTCTTCTGTTGTGTCTGAAACCCACCCTGCATCTGTCTGTGACTTGCTCCTTTTCCCTTGGAAACAAATTCCTTTCCAGCTTGGCCATGGGCCCCAGGATAATTAATGGAAGCTCCCCTGAGACTCCAAGAAACAAATGCCTGCATTTCCAGCAAAGGTTCCACTCAATTGACTCCACATTCAATCCATTCCTCAAAGAAAAATCCAAACAGAAGCACTGGGCTCCGAGGGGACGTGGGGAGGGCCAGAGCTGATCCCACCATCCCCTGATTCTCTGTGGGTGGATGGAGCTGTTGGATTCCTTGGTGAGGAGTGAGCTCTGTTTCCTGGCAATGAAGGCCCTGGGGATTCTGTTCAGCGGCAGATCCCGAGGCACCAGCTCTGCCCTCTGGGGGATTCAGGCTCCCTGATCGTGTTCCATCACCTCGTTCCTCTCTGACACCAGATTTCCCTTCAGAGAAGACATGGGCTCCATCTCCTGCAACTCCCTGAGCTCCCTCCCCTGGCTGCTGCAGAGCCTCTCTGCCTTTGAGGCTCCAAGCAGAGCCCTTAATTTGACGAGTGCCGAGGGAGCTGATGAAGCTGGAGCCGGATTTACCCTTCCAGGGCCGCTGCCAGAGCCGAGCCCTGGGCGTGGGAGTCCTTTCCCAGCTGTACCTTGGAGCTGCTGAAAGCTCAGCACGGGCAGCCAGAAAGGGCTTTCCTGTCTCCTGTGATCCAGAGTTTCCCTCCAAGGTGAGACTCCCTGGGTGCAGCCTGTGCCTGTTCCTGTTTTCCTGATGGGTTTTTCCTCCAGCAAAAACAGCTCCTGAAGAGACTCCAGGTCCAGGGCCACCTTCCTGCTGCCAGGGTGGCCCTGGGGGTGACACTGGTGACCCCTGGCCCAGGCAGAGACATCTCCCCTTGCTGACATTGCAGTCATCCTGGCTCTGCAGGAGCAGGTGGCTCTGGCTGCTGAGGGATGACGGATGATGATGGACAATGATGGATGATGGACAGTGGATGATGGACAATGATGATGGACAATGATGGATGATGGACAATGATGGACAATGATGATGGATGATGATGGACAATGATGGATGATGGACAGTGGATGATGGATAATGATGATGGACAATGATGGATGATGGACAGTGGATGATGGATAATCATGGACAATGATGATGGATGATGATGAGCAGTGGATGATGGATAATGATGGATGATGATGATGGACAATGATAGATGATGATGGACAATGATAGATCATGATGGACAATGATGGACAATGATGGATGATGGACAATGATGGATGATAGACAATGATGATGGACAATGATGATGGACAATGATGGACAATGATGGATAATGATGGACAATGATGATGGACAATGATGATGGACAATGATGGATAATGATGGACAATGATGGATAATGATGGACAATGATGATGGACAATGATGGTGGATGATGATGGACGGGCTGTGCTGCCTAATGATGGCTCAGGACAGCAACAGCAGGAGCAGCTCCACCACTGAATCACAAATGAGGAGAAGTACAGAAGTCTTCCCAAATGTGAGGGACTTTGTGCAGAGAGGATCCCCAGGATCCCTGGCCTCTGGACCCTGCTGAGATGGATGGGCTGTCCAGGGGAGGAGGTGCCCCCGCACATCCCTGCACTGCAGAGGATGACAGCTCCACCCCTGAGAGATGTCAGGCAGCTGATGCCTTGGATTCATTGGGTTTTGCAGGACAATGCAGGCCAGCTGAGGGATGGTGGCCCTGTCACAGCCCTCCTTGGTCTCCTGTTCTCAGGCAGTCGGTCCCTGCACATTTGGGAAGGAACGTGCAGCCCTGTCAGCCTGGGCTCTCGGGATGTGTGAGCTGCCCTCCTGCTGCCAGAGGCTCCCTGGGATCCTTCCAGCTGCATTTATTTATTCCCTGGATTTCCCCTGAGTGGTGCTCATCATACCCCAACAGCACAGACAAGGAGAAGGAGCTGTTAAATATGAATATTAATGTGTAGAGTGTCTTTATTGGATGCCCATTTTGGGAAGCTCTGCTCCACTGAGGGGTGAGCAGCTCTTCCCCTGTGCCAGGAGAGTGAATTCTGCACGGGCAGATGGTGATGGGACATGACCTGAAGGTGCTCTCAATCATTTTGAAAGCTGCCTATGCTCCCAGTTGATTGGCTGGCTTTGTGGCTGTCCAGGGCTAAAAATCCACAACTTCTGCCCCTGTGGAGTCATTTCCTTACAGCAGGGAAAGAGCAGGAGGAGACTTGAAATCCAACTGTAAGAGCAGAGAGAATTCCAGCTTTGTCCTCTAGGAAAGTCATTGGAAGGAAGGAAACACTCGAGGCTGCAGCAGGATCAAGCTGCTCACAGGAGAATGAGGATAAGGAATTGTTTGGGTGGGAAAAGCTCTCGGAGCCCATCGAGTGCAGCCATTCCCAGCAGTGCCCCGTGTCCCCAAGTGCCACATCCACATGGGCTTTAAATCCCCTGGGGGCAGGGACTTCTGTTCCAATGTCTGACCCCCCTTCCCGTGAGGAAATGTTGCCAGTATCCCACCTGAACCTCCAGTTCCAATGTCTGACCCCCTTCCCGTGAGGAAATGTTGCCAGTATCCCACCTGAACCTCCTGTTCCAATGTCTGACCCCCCTTCCTGGGAGGAAATGTTGCCAGTATCCCAGCTGAACCTCCCTGGGACCGTCCCCTTCCCCAGAGCACTGCAGAGATCCCTGTGAATGCACTGGCCAGCCCTGCCCCTGCAGTCTCCTCACTTGTTCCAGGAGAGGAGTTGGACACCGTGTCACATCCCTGGGCAGCACGAGCTTGGATGTAAACACATCCAGAGTCACGTTTGTAAATGACCTGAGAGAAGGAGGCTGGGAGCTGCTCCAGAGTGAAACAGTCAGGGTCATCTCTTTCTGCAGGCTTTACCTGGGGAGCTTCCCCTGGGATAATCATTGATTGATGCTCTTGCCTCAAGGCCAAACACTGCAGAGAAGGGCTGAGGCTCAGCCCAAATCTCTCCCCACACCCCAGCCCCATGTCCAGGACGGGACCCCACAGAAATGAATCCCAAAGTAGAGCAGCCCCTGCCCAGCCCTGCTGCTGCACACAGACACAAAACTGGCTGGAAACCCTCTGCTCTTTTCCAGACTGCCTGGTTAAAATAATTAACATTGCTGTTATGAACTTGTGAAGAGAGAACTTCACCCAGATCCCAGAATGAAGGCTTGGGACCTTAAGGATCATCTTGTCCCAGTCCTTCCATTCCCCATGGAACCCAAACACCAAAATCCCAAGGCAGTTACTGCAGCCTGGGATGGTGCAGAGTCCTCATGGCAAAGCAGATTCTTGCCTCTTGTTGCACAGTCAGCCCTGTCCTGAAAAACCCCAGCCTGGCTTCACAGGGACCAACAGCAGAAACCCCTGGAGAAAACTCAATCAGCTTTTGGTCAGGCGTGGCAGAAACCATGACATGTGCCACTGGTTTGATGCCAGGTATTGACTGAGGGCACAAATTTGGCAGTTTGGCTGTACATGAGCTAATGCTATCAGAATTATGAAACACTTGGAGGGGGAAGAAAATCTTCCTGTTATGAACAATTTCCTTGCACATGCCACAGGCTGAATTAAGCAAATTTATCTCACCAGGCTTTTGAATGCCATAAATGTGTCTCATCAGGCTTGTAACTATCAGCAAGAAGAGTTCCAGGGCAGGTTGGATGGGGCTTGGAGCACCCTGGGACAGGGAGGTGTCCCTGCGTCCCTCTCTTAAAGAAAGATGCCAGGGCATGGTCGTGTCTGCCAGTGGTAATTTGAAGTTGAAATATAATCACACACAATATATATGATAAATAACTCCAGACAAGGTCTCCAGTGACAAAGGTAAATAATAAATTTGTGTGGAAGTCAGGATTTACACTGAGGCTGTGAAATGGAAGCAGAGAGATACTGTAAATATTGTCCTTTCCAGGTGATGACTTTAATTCCTCAGACAAGCACCTCTGAAGCTTTCCCAAGGATTTCCTGGAGCTGGAACCCACACGTTTGCCATCTCTAAAGCTCCAGGACAATGTCCCTGCTGCCAGCCAGCAGCCAGCACTCAGGTCTGAAGGGAGGCGAGTGTTTGGCAAGGAGAGGATCAGCAAAAGATGAATTCTGGAAACTTGTGTCCCAGGGCCAGGCTGTTCCATGGCAGAGCCCAGAGCAGAAGGCAGCAGGCAGAGCAAAGCCCTGCCAGGAGCAGAGGCAGCTCCTGGCCCGGGGACACCCCGAGCCCTTCAGCAGCTGCCAGGGAGGGACCCCCAGGTCCCAGCCTGAGCCCAGCCCAGCTGAGCCCTCCCAGCCAGAGTCTGGCTGAGCAGGAACGGGCTGTGGGTGCCCCTGGCCCTGAGCTGGGCACAGCCAGCCCTGGAGCAGGAACAGGAATTTGTGTCCCCTCCCCATGGCAGATCCCTGCAGGAGCCCTGCCCTGCTGCCACGAGGGGCAAAGGAAGCTGCAGCAAAGCTCCTCGGGCTGCAGCAAGCCTGGCACTGCCCTCCTGAAGGTGATATTTGTCGTGATTAGATCCATCAGCTTATCCAGGTGCTGCAGGGAGGAGCCCAGCCTGGCACACGTGAAACTCAACTGCAACACAGTATTTCACGTGAGATTTCTGCCTCTGTCCCCACAGAACTGCAAACACATCAAATACCATGTTGATAAATCCTGCTTTTCATGTTCAGTTCAAGGCAGGCAAATTTATCTCTGTCACAGGGCAAGGATAATTCTCCAGGTGAATTATAATTATTCACACCTGAGTTTCATCAGTTGTGTTATAAATATTGAAACCAGGTCTTGTTAAAGTGGAAGCTGTGCCTGTGCCAAGCAAGGAGGTGCCTGCATGGAGTTGCTGCACTGCTCTGGAGAGGTTGAAGCCCGGTGCCAGCAGCCCCTGTCCCTGCAGTGACCACTCTGGCCAGGTGGCCACTCTGGGCTGGCACTGCCAGCCCGCAGCTCCCCAGGATTGCCACCACGTTGTGTTCCCCTCCTCACAGACCATGCCCCGATCCCAGCTCCAGTCCTTGGCACAATTAGCCCTCACACCTGATAATCTGTTCCATCCCTCAGACACCTTCCTGTGCCAGAGAGGGTTTCTTAATTCCTTTAACTACCAGGTAATATTCCTTAACTACTGGGAAAGAAATGACCCCCTTAATTAATTCATGACCTGATTCCCGTAATTCCTGCCATTATCTGCTAACGAATCTGACTCCTCCCTATCACACTTCTCCTTCCCTCCCACAGACTCTCCAGCTGAGATGCTCTCAAGGTCTTGCTTTCTCTCTATATTCTCAGCTTGTCTCAAATTTCCAACAACTTAATTCCAAAATTACCTCAATTCCTAATGACCTAAATTCAAAAGTGCCGAGTCCTGGATTTGTGGCAGGTATGTGGAGGATGGGCAGCAATGAGCTTTCCTTTGCCCTGCAGTGCCCTGTACCACTGAAATATTGCTAAATACCCACATTGGGTATTCTCAGCAGGAACTCCTGCTCCAGGATTGCATTCAGTGGCCAATGATGTCTTAAATACCAAGAATGGCTGATTGCAAATTGTGGTGTTTGCTGCTCCCTGGCAGTGGAAAGCCATTCCCCTCTGTCCTTCCCTGCCAGGCCCTGGATGTCTCTCCAGTTCCCCATCCAGGACACAGAGTCTGGCTCCCAGTGAGCCAGAGCGGGACGCAGCCGGGGCTTTGTGCCAGGGCAGGACCTGTTTGGGTGCTGCCATGCCTGAGGGCTGCATTCCCAAACAAGCAGCCCGTGTCTCTGTGGGGCAGGATACAGGGTGGGATCCTGCTGGGAGGGCAGTGCAGGGAGGGTTTGCTCCTTCTCCCAGAGCAGCAGCCCCAGCTCAGCCCAGCACGGGGCAGCCCCAGCTGCGTGGCTGGGACACACTGGGAGGCACTGGCGTCCCCTCTGGTGCCTTTGCTGTCACCAACTGCTCTGGAGGGGTTGAAGGCCGGTGCCAGCAGCCCCTGTCCCTGCAGTGACCGCTCAGCTGGAGCAGAGGGGCCTTGCAGCTCCTGCCACAGCAGGAGCAGGGCTGGAGCACAGCCCTGAGCCCGTTCTGTCACACCTCACCCTCCTCACACCCGCCTGGCCCGGGCTCAGGGGGCTCTGCTGCTCACGTTGCTCTGGGAGATATTCTCTTGAGTAAGATAAAGTGCTTGAACTCAGCTGATTTTGTCTGAGCAGTGAGATGCAAGTTGTACATTGACAATAATAATTCAAAGTGTATTTTTGTCCCTCTCCATGTCCCCACACAGATCTCTGGATGTCTCATTTCCCACCAGCAGAAAACACATTTAAATGTGTTGCAACATCACAGATTTCTGTGTACTGAACCAACCTGACCACACCAACCACAAAAAGGCAATTTTGTGTACTCTGCACATAACATTCAGTTTCTGCATCTCATGTTGCAGAAGCAAACACCGGTAATATTAATTTCTACCGTGCAAAGCTGTTGCTGTGTTTTTCATTCCCTGAGGTCCACACTCTTGACCACATGGCACACCCAGACCCTCACTCAGGTAACAAGGGGTTGCTATAACCTATAAAACATGACTTGGTACAGAGGTGATATTTTAGCAGTGTATTTATCCATAAATGTGTCTGCTAAAATCCTCACAGATTTATTGTCTCCATTCTTTTATATATCAAAAAATGAGAAATACTGCACTATTTTCCATCTCCATGTGTTTGGATGACCACTAAGGACCCATTTTGGTGCCACAGGTAATTCCTACTCCTCTCAGGATCCTTGAGGTTGGGAGAACCCTCCCAGACCATCGAGTCCAAATCCTCTGGTGCCATTGCTGGGCACCAGAGCAGAGCCTTGGCACTGCTCGGCCCCTCCCTGCACACAGGGACACCCAGGGCTGAGGCCCCTCTCAGCTGGGGCTCCTCTCCAGGCTGAGCAGCCCCAGCTCCCTCAGCCTTTCCTGGGCACCGAGATGCTCCAGGCCCTTGCTCAACCTCCAGGAGCTCCTGTCCCTGCTGTGCTGAGGAGCCAGAGCTGGACACAGCACCCAGAGGTGCCTCCAGGGCTGGGCACAGGGGCAGGATCCCCCCTGACCCACTGGGAATGCTCTGCTGTGGCACCCCAGGATCCCCCTGGACACCGCTGGCCGGGCACAGCTCATTGTCCCTCAGGATCCCACTGGGCACCGCTGGCCGGGCACAGCTCGTTGTCCCTCAGGATCCCACTGGACACCGCTGGCCGGGCACAGCTCATTGTCCCTCAGGATCCCACTGGGCACCGCTGGCCGGGCACAGCTCGTTGTCCCTCAGGATCCCTCTGGACACCGCTGGCCGGGCACAGCTCGTTGTCCCTCAGGATCCCTCTGGACACCGCTGGCCGGGCACAGCTCGTTGTCCCTCAGAATCCCACTGGGCACCGCTGGCCGGGCACAGCTCGTTGTCCCTCAGGACCCCCAGATCCTTCCCCCAGAGCTGCTCCAGCAGGTCGCCCCGGCCCGTGCCGCGCTGGGGTTATTCCCAGTGCTGAGGTACTGCAGGCAGCGCTGCCGGGCAGTCAGCACGCTGCTCCCCTGTGGGTCATTCCCGTGCTGCCGGATTATTCCCGGTTCCTCCCGGGAAAGGCTCCCCTGGATCCCGGGAAGGCTCCCGGGAGCGGCCCCTCAGCGCGCAGCGCGCGGCGCCCCCCAGCGGGCGGGCGCTGCCTGTGCAGGGCGGGCCCCGCCGGCAGCCAATGGGAGGGCGCGGGGGCCCCGCCCCGCCGGCTTCGCAGCCAATGAGGAGGCGCGAAAGCCGCGCCCCGCCGAGCCCGCGGGGTCCATAAAACCAGCCGCGCTGACGGCCGCTCCCTCAGAGCTGCGACTATGATGAGCTGTTGCAAGCGCTGCGGCTACCTGCCGTCTTTCCCTCACTTCGCCACCGATGCCATCCACTACGGGCAGGAGCCCGAGCAGTGGAGCTCTTGGGCTGTCGTGCCGCCCATCACGCTCTCCACCACCTTCAAGCAGGAGGAACCCAATAAGAACAAGGTGAGTGCGGTTAGCACAGGGCCACCGAGCCTCGCTGCGGGGAACGGGAGGCGGCAGGTCCTGGGCAGGGCAGGGAGCTCCCGGCGCGGATCTTTCCCCACGTGGCAGCTCCTGGGCAAATGCGAGCATCTCGCTGGGCCGGGAGCGGGGCTCTCGCCCGGGGCGGCGGTGGAGTCTCCTCACGGGGCCATTGCAGAGCCGCCTGCCCGCGGTCCCGTGCCTGTGCTCCGGGATGGCCCTGCTGAGCGGCGGTGGGACCGGAGGAGCCGCTGCGGTCCCTTCCAGCCTAAGCCAGCCTGGCATTCTGAGGGTGGTTGGACTGTGCAGCCCAAGCCCTTTCTCCCACAGTGGCCACGGATGGATGTCTGGGGAGAAGCAGGAGAATGTGGCTCCTTGCCCCAGTGCCCCCCAGGCCCTTTCTCTGGCAGCGATGCCCAGCTGGGTGTTGTGCCAGGACAGCCTCCTGCTGTTCTGGGTGGAGCTGGATGCCCTCAGCCAGGGCTCTTTAAGGAACCTAGAACTGCTTTTATCCTAGACTTTCCCAACGCCCTCTCTGATGTTTGTTTCTTATTCCCACACTAGGGTTATGAGTACACCCGGTTTGGGAACCCTAATCGGGATTGCCTGGAAAAGGTTGTGGCCGCCCTCGATGGAGCCAAATACAGTGAGCACCTCATGGGTTGGACAGGGCTTGGAGCAGCCTGGGACAGGGGGTGGCACTGGGTGGGCTTTGGGCTCCCTCCATCCCAAACCATTCCATGATTCCATCACCATGGCTCTGGCTGTTGGCTGTGGGCAGGAGCAGCTCCAAGGTGGGGAAGAGCCCAAAACTTCTGGTTCAGCAAAGTCCAGCTCCATCCCTGGGATTGTCTCCTGCTTCCTCACTGTGGCTGATGCCTGGGCTGAGCTGGATCCATCCTTGTGCAGCAGCACTGGAGCAGTGGGAGCAGGCAGCCCCTGGCCCCAGTCCATTCCCAGTGTGTCCCAGTCTGTGCCAGTGTCCGTGCTGGTTCCGTGCTGTCCACATCCATCCCCTGCTTTCTCTGGCTCCACGTTCCCAGTGAGGCAGTGACAGAACAGGTTCTTTTCAGAGGCCAAGGGAGGAAGGCCAAGGCAAGTCTGACTTGTTGTGTCACATCAAACACTGATGATCCTTTCTCCTCCAGGCTTGGCTTATTCCTCTGGCATGGCAGCAATTCTGAACATCTGTCACCTGCTGAAGACAGGGGACTCAATTATCTGCATGGATGATGTCTATGGAGGTGAGTACAGCACCCTGTGGCTTCAGCCTTCTTTGTGCAAGGGACCAAACCTGTCTGTGGCTCTCAGGAACTCTGAATTTCCCCTGTAGGACCTCACTGTTCTTTGAAGCCTGTTTTTATCAATCCCCCCTTCCTCACAACTCCCCAGTGGCAGAGTGCACCCAGCTCTGCCAGAGTCCTTCTCTGAGCAGGGTGAGCTCACTCCAGGTCCTGGGAACTTTCCCCTGCTCCTTGAAGCCTCAGCCTGGGCTGGTTTCTGCAAGGCTGAATTTCATTGCTCCTCCTCTGGTTTGGTTTGTTAGAAAGAAAGGGTTTCTCACCAAAGAACCACCCAAACATGGCTCAGATGTTCCCTTCAGCTCACAGAATCCACCTCCATGTTCCATCCCTTCCTGCTCAGATGGAAAACTGAGTCCCTGGGGATCAGCTTGGCAAAAGGTCCCAATCAATGAATTTTTAATCCAGGCCGTGTTTCCTGGTAGTGAGTGCTGCACATCCATTGATCACCTGTTGGATTCTTTTAATCTTCCCAGGGAAAGGCTTCAAAGACAGGAAGGAATCATTTTTATTGGAGGGATGGGAAACAGTAGCTGGAGTGTTCCCCTTGATTCTTCTCTGTTTAATTTCCTGATCATAAACCCCACATTGATTCCAAGTACTTCCCAAATCACTCTGATCCCATATTCAAATTATTACTGTTTCATGATCACTCAATCTGCAACAATCTTTAAACTTTGTAAATAAAGAAAGTATAAATGTGCCATTGATGGTGTGCAGCATAAAGCTGTGCCCTCCTGCCTGTCCCTGCACGATGCAGGAGGCTGGAGAGCAGGGAATGAAAGTTAAGGAAGTTGTTTCATTTTGTGATTTTTCTTTTTGTTTTGTTTTGTTTTTGGGTTTTTTTTAGGCACGATAGAATTATTCAACAAAATAAGAGACGATTATAATTTGAAAGTGGTTTATATTGACTGCAGAAACCTAAGTCTGCTGGAACGTACAATTAAAGAAAATCCCACGACCAGGGTAGGGGAGAGGGAAATGGATTTTGAAGGGACGTTCAATTGTTTTACCCTTGCTCCTGTGGGGTTGGGGGTGTGTTGAGCTGAGGGGGGCAGCCTGGGGCACAGCTGGATCCACCCTATCCCCCTGTGCTCCCTCATGGAAAGCATCCCCAGAAGGGCAGAGAGCCCTGGAGAGAGAGGAGGGAACAGCACAAAGGTGAGCAAGAGCAGAGGGAACGCGGAGCCGGGGGGGCTCCGTGGCACTGCTGGGGATCCCCTGCTCCAGGGGAAGGGAACTGTGCTGGGAGAGGCTCTGGCCTGCCTGGCTGAGGCCTTCTCCAGCTGGGATGCCCTGGGATGGCACAAGCCCAGCGCCAGGGGAAGCTCCCTGAGCTTGGAGGAAGCCGCCGGAGCCTCCCCTGGCTCTGGCAGGGCCACTGCCCGTCCCCAGTGCACAAACGCACGGGGAGCTGCCAGCACTGAGCACCCAGAGCCCCTGGGACTCAGCCCAGCACTGGGAACCCTCTGACCTGGGGTTTTGTTGGGTTTGTGCAGCTGGTTTGGCTCGAGACCCCCACGAACCCCACGCTGAAGGTGATCGACATCAAAGCCTGCGCAGATACCGTGCACAGGCACCCGGGGGTGCTGCTGGCCGTGGACAACAGCTTCATGTCTCCATATTTCCAGGTGTGTGGGAAAAGGACAGGACTGTCACCTGTCCCAGTGGGGCTGGAGATCCCTTGTGGGAAGGAAAGCACCACCAAGGAACTGCTGTTTTGGTCTCTGCCTTGTAAAATCACCTGCTCTGGTTCAGCCCCAGCCCAGGTGCTGCAGTGAAGGGGGCAGGGGGTGTCTGTCCTCCAGGAATGATGGAATTCTGTTCTTCCTGATGGAAACCAGAACAGTTACAAAGTGTTCCCTCACTTTGGCCTTTTTACATCAATTCTTCTGCAGATGCGGTTCTGAGCCACAAATGTAAAAACCAGAAGGTAGTGGAAGAAAAACTAAAACCGAGTAAACTTTGTTCAGTCTTTTTTGGATACATCCACTTTACCTTTTTCTTCACTATTTTGCTGAATATATGACTCAGAAGTTTATAACTTTCTTCATAACAACTGCCAGAACTTTGCTGTACTGATAACTGGAAGACATGAAGTGAAGAGATTTAAGTTTTATAAATGCTTCAGAATATGAAGCATTTATAAAACTTAATGAACCTCCAAGCATTGTTGCTCTCACTATGGGCTGGAATCTGCCTGCTTTGTTAAGTTTTAACAGTGATGCCCCTCACTCTTTAGAATGTGTTGATACCATGTGCAAAGTGCCTTAATTAGTGATTGATTAAAAATCTGGCACTGCTCAGCACCTCTTGCCCATCCACCTCCTGGTTTGTCTCACCTCAGGAGGCTCCTGGGCAGAGAGCTGGGAGCTGAGGGGAGAGAGAGCTGCCAAAGGAGCCTCCTTTGCTGATGTTCTCAGCTCCTCCAGGGCAGGATCTCAACAGCTGGAAAGCACAGCAATTCTTTTGCTCTGCAGCTGGAGTCCTTCATTTCCCATGGAAATGCCCTTTCTGGGGTCCATGCCATGGTGTGTCCCTGCCTCAGCTGAGCTGCAGAACTATTTTTTCCCAGCTGTGCACTGTGTGTTGGATGTGCTCAATCTCTTCTCTCCCTGGAGCCTGTGGGAGTTGGAGCAGTGCTTTTAAATCCCATTTTCTTGTGCTTCCCTTGAATTCAGAGTGCCTGCCTGTACTGCTGCCTTTAGCACATGTTCTATTGTCATCCTCAGGTTTTTGTGTTTGTTTCTCCCCTTGTTTATCCTGTGTGAGCTCAGAGCCCTTTGGAATGGCTGGGAATGAACCCAAACTTGAATTATGATGTCATTTTCCTTTCCTTTCAGCGTCCCTTGTCCCTGGGGGCTGATATTAGTATGACTTCTGCAACCAAATACGTGAATGGTGAGTGTGAGAGTTCAGGACATCCTTAGGGCAGGGATGGAGGGAGATTGGGAAGGAATTCCTGTCTGGGAGGGTGGGGAGGCCCCTGGATCCCTGGCAGTGCCCAAGGCCAGGTTGGACACTGGGGTTGGAGCAGCCTGGGGTGGTGGGAGGTGTCCCAGGGGTTTTATTTACACTTGGGGCTTGTGGCAGGACCCTGGAGTGGCTGATCCCATTCTTGTCCCCTGTCATTTGCAGGGCACAGTGATGTCCTCATGGGCCTGGTCTCTGTCAACAGGGATGATCTCTATGAGAGGCTGAAATTCCTGCAGAAGTGTAAGTTCAGACAGGGGATTCCTGACAGGAATCCTGTTCACATCCAGAGCTCCTGCTGGGGAGGGTGGGCATGCACACAAGTGGGAAATCTGCCTGGAATGTAAATTAACAGAGCTGGGAAAGCTCAATAAAATAGTCCCATAAAATGAGAGCCATTGATCTCCACTTCCTGAGCACTTCAGGAGAGCACTGGGGCCCATCCTGAAACCCCTGAGGTGCCACCTGCAGCTGGGGGGGTTTGAAACTCCCTCACCCTTCAGGGTGTGCCCAATGCAGAATTTTCTTACCTCGGATCATTCCAGCAATTTTCCGGCCTCTTCATTGCCAGGAATAAATTCCTGTCCAGGGCTGTGCCCTCTGCACTGAGGGTGCACTGTGCCCAATAAATGTAATCCTTGAGGCCTGAGCCTATTAATTGGGCTCATTAATTAATTGGCTGCCCAGTGTGGGAGATGAGGACCAGAGATTGCCGTGAGCGTCTCCCACTTGTGCCAAGGTGGGGAATGCTGGAGGTGAGGCTGTGTTTGGCTTTGCTGAATGCAGAACACCAGTGTTGCTGTGGGATTCTGTGGAATTCTGCTCCCATTCCCACAGACCTGGGAGCTGTCCCCTCCCCCTTTGACTGCTTCCTCTGCAACCGGGGGCTCAAGACTCTGCACATCCGGATGAAGCTGCACTTCCACAACGGCCTGGCTGTGGCGCAGTTCCTGCAACGCCATCCCAGGGTGAAGAAGGTCCTTTACCCAGGTGGGTGGGCAGGGACTGGGGAGCATCCCAGGGCAGGGATTTGGGAGCTGTGGTGCCCCGTGGCTGGGGCTGGGTGAGGCTGAGCTGCCCCAGCTCTGCACTGGAATTCTCTGGGAATTCTCCCAACTCTCTCCATTCCAGGGCTGTGTTCCCACCCTGAGTATGAGGTGGTGAAGAAGCAGTGCACAGGCTGTTCTGGGATAGTCAGCTTCTACATCAAAGGGGAAAAAGAAAATGCCTTTGCCTTTTTCAGGAACCTGAAGGTAAAGACAATTAAGTCACCCTCAGAGGGAGCTGAATCTGCCCTGCTGAGGGGAGGGTGTGGTGGCTTTTCTTGCCAATCCTTTGGGTGTGTCCCATAAATCCCACTATAAATCAGGGATAATTTGTCCATGGGGTTAATGAGAGGGAACAAAGGGTCCCCTCATCCCCCTGGGAGTGTTTGTGTGTTTGCTCCCAGGGTGAGGCGTGTCCAGCTCAGCCCAGGAGCTGCTGCTGGCAAAGGGCTTCCTGCAGGGCTGGGAGCTGGGGCTGGTGCAGCTCTGCTGGAATATTGCAAAGAGCCCTCAGGGGCAAAGGCACTGAGGGAGCCCCTGGCTCTGGGAATGCTTGGCTGGGTCCAACCAAGGACACTCCCTGGGATCCAGGGGCAGGATGAGTCTGTTTTCAATCTTAGCTCTTCCCTGCAAGATGTGCACTTTGTTCCCTAATTACAGCTAATACAACTTATCATATGGAAGTTATAGAAAAACTTGAGGGGAAGAAAAGTCCCTAAACTTTCCATTTTCCTCAATGTCCCTGAAGAGGTCCCAGCCCTGAGGCTGCTGGAGCTCCAGGAGGGTTTGGGCAGCTCTGCCAGGGATGCTCAGGGTGGGATTGTTGGGGAGTCTGTGCAGGGCCAGGGGCTGGATCAGTGATCCCTGTGGGCACCTCCAACTCAGGAAATTCCCTGATTCTGTGAGGTCTCTGTCCATGAATCCATAACCTCCTTCCCTTTCTCCCACAGGTGTTCACTCTGGGCTTTAGCGTGGGTGGCTTCGAGAGCCTGGTGGAGCATCCGTAAGTTCATCCTCCCATCCTCAGAGCCTCCCAAAGCTGCAGAGCACCACTAAATTCCCACAATTTCCCAGCCCTCCAAGCTGTTTTGCTGTTTTGCCTTTAGCTGAACTCAGGGACTGTTGTGCAGCACAAAGCCAGGGGAGATTGCAGAGGGAGGGAATCCTGTGGGAGGGCAGAGATAGAGGAACTTTGCCTGGAGGGCTGAGGCACAGTTGGTGTCCATGAAGGCAATCCCAGGAGCTGCAGAGTGTTGGGATGAGGAGCAGCTTGGATGGAGGAATGCCCTGCTCCCTGCTCACACAAGGGGCACGGTCACTGTGTGCACCCAGCTGCCTCTGGTCCCTGGCAGGGCCTCCTGGGGCCTTTTAAACTGCTCAAAACAGCATCTTCATGGAATTGCATTATTTCACTCAAAGCCAGCTTGCTTTTTGAAAAGGCCCATGGAAATGAATGACTGTATTTAAATGTTAAATCATTTCACTTACTGATTTCACAGCAAATGTTGAACCCCTCCAGCAGCTGAAAGGAACTGGTGCCAGTGACAGCACATGGGGAAATCCCTTCTTGCCTGTGTCCTCTGTAGCTGGAGAGAATAAACCCCCCAGAGTTCTTTGGGGCAGTTTGAGAAGGGATCTGAGAAACCAAAAATGAAACCAGGAGATTTTGTGCTGGAGGTTGCACATTCCCCATGTGCAGAGCTTACAGAGCTTCTGTAGAATAAAAGAACAGCTCTGGAAGGAAGGGGAGTAGGATTTTCTCCTTTGTCCAGATTTTTAGGTATCCACTTCTTGTCAATCATTTGTGTCCTGCAAATACGAGCTGGAGATGCAATTCCCTGACTTGTCAGCATTCCCACCATTTCCAGGAACTGCTGCCAGGAGCTCTTTGCATCTGTGGGGTCACACAGGTGGCACAGAGGAGGTGTCAGATCCTGCTGCCACTTCAGGGGTGCTGGCAGGGAACCAGCTGGGCTGGTTTTACCAATACAAATCCCAAATTCTTGGGATAAAATGGTTTTTGTCTTTTTGCCCTTTCAGGGCCACCATGACCCACGCCTCAGTGCCTGAGAAGGAAAGGGAAGCTCTGGGAATCAGCGACACCTTGATCCGCCTCTCGGTGGGGCTGGAGGATGAGGAGGATTTGCTGGCAGACCTGGACCAGGCCCTGGAGGCTGCGGTGAGTGGGGAGTTCCCCTCCAAAAATCATCCCCACCCAGCCTTTCCCAGGGGCTGAGCCCTCAGCTCCTCCCAGATGGACCCTGGGCTGGGGAGGGAAAGATTCCCTGTTTGCAGCCCTGCTCAGGCACAGTTCCCCATGGGTTCAGGAGCAGCTGGGGTGTCCCAGGCACAGTTCCCCATGGGTTCAGGAGAATCAAAGGCTGAAATGCGACTCTAATTTATGAAAAGGAGATAAAAATGTGTGGTTGATAGAGGGGCAGAGCACACTGACCCCTCCCTTTCCTTCCTGCAGTTTGCATAAACCTTGAGGGTCAAAAAGGACCTTGGAACTGGACATGGCTGTGGACGAGGACACGGAAAACCAAACCACTCTTGCTTTGCCTTTGGGAATTCCAGCCTGGGTTCCTGGGACTCTCCCTGCTGCTGTTGGGCTGCTCTCCCTGGCTGTGCTGGGCACAGCCTGGGCTCTCCCTGGAGCCAGGAGCTGTATGGGAGCAGCCGTGGGCACCCAGGAATGTGATCCCAGTTCTCCCAGCAGAGCTCAGTGCTCCCCCTGCTCCTGCAGGGTTTGGGGCACAGGGGCTGCTTCTTCTTACTGCTCTCATTCTCTTCTCACCCATCAGCTCAGCTCAAAAACTTGATGGAGCTCAGATCTATTTTGATTAGGTTGGAGATTTGCTTAAAAGCTTTTCCTTCTCTTGATGCTTTTCCTTATCTTGATGCAACATTGGAGATGAAGTGAAATCCAACACCTGGCAAATCATAACTCTCTAAAGCGGAATCTTTATCATTTGAAAAAATCATGTGCTGTGGGAACGATTGGAATTCTTTTAATTAAAACCTGCTTTTCCTTTCCTTGCTTATATTCCCCTGTGCACGTGCTCCTTGTGTTCAAAATCAGGGGATGGAGTGACCCTGGAGCTGTTGGGATTTTCCTGTGGGAAGGCAGGAGGGGAATGGAGCTGAGGGGAGAGAGGGAATGGAGCTGAGGGGAGGCTGGAGCTGAGGCAGGACAATTCTGTACTGGCCACACCCAGAATAACCTTCATTGCACAGAGGGATTAAATCCTGACTAAACCCAAGTGAAGGTGTTCCCACCCAGCCCTCCTCATCCCACAGCATCCCAGACTGGCTTGGCTTGGAAGGGACCTCAGAGCCCACCCAGTGCCAGCCCTGCCATGGCAGGGACACCTCCCCCTGTCCCAGGCTGCTCCAGCCCCAGTGTCCAGCCTGGCCTTGGGCACTGCCAGGGATCCAGGGGCAGCCCCAGCTGCTCTGGGAATTCTATTCCAGGGCCTGCCCGCCCTGCCAGGAACAATTCCTGCCCAGGGTCCCATCCGAGCCTGCCCAGTGTCCGTGTGCAGCCACTGCCCCTTTTCCCTTGTCCCTGCAGAGGGTGGGCCCCTGGTTACACCAGGTCAGCTCCTGGAGCCCCTCCATGGGAAGTCCCTCAGATCCAGGTGATTTTCCAGGCAGCCCAGCCCCTGCTGTGCCCTGGAGCTGCTGCCTGGTCTGTGGGGAGCAGCGGGGTCTGCTTTGTGTCCCAGGAACATCTGCCATGGAATGAGAAGCTGCTGTGCTTCCTCAGCCTCCTGCTGCCCTGGATTCCCCCGTCCCATTCACGTGGGGCAAGGGCAGATGCCTCTGCCAGCAGGGAAATCCTCAATGAGTTGCTCCATGATTTTCTTGACCCGTGGGATATCAGCCTGAGGCTGCCTCTGAGCTTGGACCTGCCAGGACCTGGTCTCCTTGAAGGGAGCTTGTGGGAGAGTGCAGTGAGCTCCTGATCCACTGATTGGGCAGAGTTTATGCCACCTTCCCAGACCTGCCAGAGCTCAGGAACTGCTTGGACCATGCTCAGGCACAGGGTGGCAGCATTGGGGTGTGTGTGCAGGGCCAGGCCTTGGACTGGATGATCCCTGTGGGATCCAGCTCAGGATATTCCATGATTCCGTCCCTCTGAGTAGGCGAGAATCCTCTGGGCTGTTTCAGTATCTGCTGCTTCATGACAGCTCTGGAGCCACCCTGTGGCCCTGCTCTGGGCTGATCGCAGGTCTGGCTTGTATTTCCCTTATTCCATCTTTCTGAAACCCAGAGGATGTGTTTTTCCTTGGATTTGGTGTTGCAGATTGGATTCAGATTCACTGCACTTCCAGGGCAATTCGGTTTCCATGCTGAGGCCCCAGTCCCTCGTGTTGGCTGAGGATTCCCTTGTCCTTGGGAAACAAAGGACCAGCACTAAGCCTTGAATCCAGCCCAGCTAAGCCCGAGGCAGGGCCTGGCTCCCAGCCCCAGCATTCTGAGTGCTGGGGTCAGCCTGCTCCCTCCCAGCCTCACATTCCCTGGATTTGAGCATTCTCTGGCATTTCTCACTGTGTTTGATGAAGGGTTTGTGTCCTCCAGCCAAGACTGAGCCACATTAGTCAGAAGAGTTCTTAGAAACTCCGTCTTTCATTTACAGGAAAGTTCTGTCACTGCACTCTGTGTGACCAGGAGAGGAACTGGGCATCCAGGAGTGCTGAGCTCACAATTCCCAATCCAGGGCCACTCTGGGGGCTTGGGCACTGCTCCTCTCTGTGCCACTGGCCACGGACACAGCAATTGGGGTGCAGCAGCTGCTGCTGCAGGGCTGAGCAGGGCTGGGAGTCACAGCTCCCATCCCACGTATTCATGGATTGAGTGGACTCCAAGGCACAAACTCCAGATGCCCTTCAGTCCCAGCACAGCTTCCCAACATCCCCATGAATCACTGGAATGAGCCTGAGCCCCACCAGTGCTCGGTAATCATTTTATCTGCTGCTGTGTGCAGTAGCTGACTGACAAATGCAATTTTTATTCCTCCCTTTTATCATCTCCCTTTTATCAGCTAATCAGTAGGAAAATATTGATTCTCTCCTGTCTTTCTAAAGGATGTTGGGAAATGGAGTTGGAGCCGTGGCTCCCACCCTGGCAGCCTGACAGAATCATGGAATATCCAGAGCTGGAGGGACGCCCAGGGATCATCCAGTGAGGCTGCTGGCCCTGCACAAGCACCCAGCAATCCCCCCCTGTGTCCCACAGTGTTCCACCAGCTGCCTCCTGGAATGCTGGGGCAGGGCAGCAATCGAAATTCCCCCCACGTTTTCAGCCATCATTTCGAACTCTTTAAACACCACTGAAAATCCATTTTTCTTCTCTTGCAAACCCCATTTTTCACACACATCACACCCTGATGGATCTTTATCCAGAGCAGCTGCAGGATTTGGGAAGGAAAGTTTACCCCTTAGGGTGGGTTTTTCCAGTATTTCCCCGTCTGCCTGCATTTCCAAGCTGCCAGTTGGGTTCTCACCAGGGCACCATTATTGGCATTGTTACTGCTGACTTTTAATGCCTCGTGTGTTTGACAAGAGCCATGGGAGAAGTGTGAGGAACGGAGCAGAATTCCATTTCAGCTGGGAGTATTTCCCAAGGGAGTGTGTCACAAAGGCTCTCAGAATGAAGGAATTCTATTTAGATGATGTTAATCATTTATAATCATTTATCTCTTCTCCTCTTCCAGGCTTCCATGAGGACAGATGAACGTAAAAGGAATTCTCTCGCTTGGGCTCACAGGGAAGAGCAGAAACAGAGCCCTTCCAGCCATGGGCCGTGTGCTCTGTTCCCAGGCTCCACGTCAAGCCCACGTGCTGCTTTTGGGGAGGGATGTCATCCAAGCAGCCAGCTCCCAGCTCATTTCTGCAGCATCTTGGATCAGGAAATGGGAAGTTTGGGTTCAGATTTTCTGGACGCCGCCGTTGGCGATTGCACAGCAAACACTTGTCTGCAGAGGGAAGTGCCCAGGAGGCCCCGTGGAGCTGCTCCTGCTTCTTTCCAGATACTTGGCTCGTTGACCTTGGGTTTCTGTGGTTGCTTTTGGGATGTGCTGTGCTCGCCTTGGGTTCAGGGTTTGTTTCCCTCAGGGGCTGGGCTCTGTGCTGCCTGTGGTGGGGGAGAGCTGCCCTTGTCCTTCCCCCCTTCCCTGAGGTGACAGGAGTAACAAGGGACCTTAAATCCCCCCCAGTGCCACCCCTGCCATGGCAGGGACACCTCCCTCTGTCCCAGGGTGCTCCAAGCCCTGTCCAGCCTGGCCTTGGGCATTCCCAGGGATCCAGGGGCAGCCCCAGCTCCCCCAGCCTCTGCTCCCTGCCTTTCTCTCAGAAATGTCTGAACCTGGAGAACTGTACTGCTCTCCTGCTTTTCCAGGTTTTCATCCATGCTGTTGCCTTTTCCAAAGGTTTGTTTTGGGCTCCTTTTGGTTCCTAACACCAAATCTCACCTGAGGCACAGGCAGCAATTCCCAGGAGCTTCAGCTGGAGCTGAGCCTTTGGCAGCAGCCACGGCTCTGCATTCCCAGAACTGCTGCCTGCATCCAGCATGGATTCTCTGGAAGCTCTTCCCAGGAGCTCCAGGCACTCTCTGGCAGGAGTGCAGCACCACCAGATCCCTCCTTGCACCTCCAGCCCCTGATGGAGCAAAGCAGAAGGTGAAGGACCACGGGGCACTTGTGGGGCTCAGTTCCACCTCAGCATTGCTCAGGAGAAAAAAGGGATCTGGAAAAGGAGTTTTGCTGCCCCAGGCTCTGTGCTGGGCTGGAGGGGAGCTCCAGGACACCTGGCAGGAGGAGCCGTGGTGTGTTTGGTGGTGGGAGGATCATGAGCAGGGCAGGATTGAGCCCAGGCCAGGCACTGCCATCCTGCAGGAACAGCCTCTCCTTGTCCCAGCTTGCCTGGAGCCTAAAATGTCCAGAGCCATTCTGGCTGGCAAACTCTGATCACTTCTGATCCTAAACCCTGATTTAAGTTCCTTTCTTCTGTTGTGTCTGAAACCCACCCTGCATCTGTCTGTGACTTGCTCCTTTTCCCTTGGAAACAAATTCCTTTCCAGCTTGGCCATGGGCCCCAGGATAATTAATGGAAGCTCCCCTGAGACTCCAAGAAACAAATGCCTGCATTTCCAGCAAAGGTTCCACTCAATTGACTCCACATTCAATCCATTCCTCAAAGAAAAATCCAAACAGAAGCACTGGGCTCCGAGGGGACGTGGGGAGGGCCAGAGCTGATCCCACCATCCCCTGATTCTCTGTGGGTGGATGGAGCTGTTGGATTCCTTGGTGAGGAGTGAGCTCTGTTTCCTGGCAATGAAGGCCCTGGGGATTCTGTTCAGTGGCAGATCCCAAGGCACCAGCTCTGCCCTCTGGGGGATTCAGGCTCCCTGATCGTGTTCCATCACCTCGTTCCTCTCTGACACCAGATTTCCCTTCAGAGAAGACATGGGCTCCATCTGCTGCAACTCCCTGAGCTCCCTCCCCTGGCTGCTGCAGAGCCTCTCTGCCTTTGAGGCTCCAAGCAGAGCCCTTAATTTGACGAGTGCCGAGGGAGCTGATGAAGCTGGAGCCGGATTTACCCTTCCAGGGCCGCTGCCAGAGCCGAGCCCTGGGCGTGGGAGTCCTTTCCCAGCTGTACCTTGGAGCTGCTGAAAGCTCAGCATGGGCAGCCAGAAAGGGCTTTCCTGTCTCCTGTGATCCAGAGTTTCCCTCCAAGGTGAGACTCCCTGGGTGCAGCCTGTGCCTGTTCCTGTTTTCCTGATGGGTTTTTCCTCCAGCAAAAACGGCTCCTGAAGAGACTCCAGGTCCAGGGCCACCTTCCTGCTGCCAGGGTGGCCCTGGGGGTGACACTGGTGACCCCTGGCCCAGGCAGAGACACCTCCCCTTGCTGCCATTGCACTCATCCTGGCTCTGCAGGAGCAGGTGGCTCTGGCTGCTGAGGGATGACGGATGATGATGGACAGCGATGGACAATGATGGATGATGGACAGTGGATGATGGACAATGATGATGGACAATGATGGATGATGGACAATGATGGACAATGATGATGGATGATGATGGACAATGATGGATGATGGACAGTGGATGATGGATAATGATGATGGACAATGATGGATGATGGACAGTGGATGATGGATAATCATGGACAATGATGATGGATGATGATGAGCAGTGGATGATGGATAATGATGGATGATGATGATGGACAATGATAGATAATGATGGACAATGATGGACAATGATGGATGATGGACAATGATGGATGATAGACAATGATGATGGACAATGATGATGGACAATGATGGATAATGATGGACAATGATGGACAATGATGGATAATGATGGACAATGATGGATAATGATGGACAATGATGATGGACAATGATGGTGGATGATGATGGACGGGCTGTGCTGCCTAATGATGGCTCAGGACAGCAACAGCAGGAGCAGCTCCACCACTGAATCACAAATGAGGAGAAGTACAGAAGTCTTCCCAAATGTGAGGGACTTTGTGCAGAGAGGATCCCCAGGATCCCTGGCCTCTGGACCCTGCTGAGATGGATGGGCTGTCCCAGGGGAGGAGGTGCCCCCGCACATCCCTGCACTGCAGAGGATGACAGCTCCACCCCTGAGAGATGTCAGGCAGCTGATGCCTTGGATTCATTGGGTTTTGCAGGACAATGCAGGCCAGCTGAGGGATGGTGGCCCTGTCACAGCCCTCCTTGGTCTCCTGTTCTCAGGCAGTCGGTCCCTGCACGTTTGGGAAGGAACGTGCAGCCCTGTCAGCCTGGGCTCTCGGGATGTGTGAGCTGCCCTCCTGCTGCCAGAGGCTCCCTGGGATCCTTCCAGCTGCATTTATTTATTCCCTGGATTTCCCCTGAGTGGTGCTCATCATACCCCAACAGCACAGACAAGGAGAAGGAGCTGTTAAATATGAATATTAATGTGTAGAGTGTCTTTATTGGATGCCCATTTTGGGAAGCTCTGCTCCACTGAGGGGTGAGCAGCTCTTCCCCTGTGCCAGGAGAGTGAATTCTGCACGGGCAGATGGTGATGGGACATGAGGGAATGGTTTTGAACTAAAGAGGAGAGATTGAGATGGGACTTTGGGAAGGAATTCTGGCTCTGCGGGTGGGCAGGCCCTGGCACAGGTGCCCAGAGCAGCTGGGGCTGCCCCTGGATCCCTGGCAGTGCCCAAGGCCAGGCTGGAGCACCTGGGGCAGTGGGAGGTGTCCCTGCCATGGCAGGATGGCTCTGGGTGGGGTTTCAGGTCCCTCCCAGCCCATTCCATGACTCCTCTGAGTGCCCTGGTGCTCCTCTGAACTCCCGAGGAGCTCCCCTGCTTCCAGACCAGCAGGAAAATCCCTTTCCCTCCAAGGCCACGGGCCCCAGCTGTCCCAGTGCCTGCAGCATCCCTCCCCAGGGCGTGTGAATATCCATGGGCTGGGATTCCCACCTTATCCATGGGCTGGGACAAATCCCTACCCCATGTGTCAGTGGAGTGGGGCCCAGGCTCCCACAAACCCCATTTATGCCATCCCTCCCTGTCATTTTCAGGCTTGGAGATGCAATTCCCAGTCCTCCCACTCCCTCTGTTCTGACTCCCAGTTGATGTTTTCCCTCCGAGGTTGTGCTCTCACCAACGCAAACCCTCACAAGTCAGTTTGCAAATATCCCTGCCAGCCCTTAATGACCTGCTAAAAATACCGGGAATGATTCATCTCCTCATCTATGGAAATGGGAATTATTTGCTCTTGGCAGCTCCTGGCCCTGGGCTGGGCTGCTGGAGAACACAAGAATGAGCAGATCAGGGAATGTTGAAGGGGTTTTTCTTCTGGTTCAGGGGAATAAAAACATTTCCTACAAACTCAGGCGGGTTTTCTATGGCCATGGGTGATGCCTAAGGAGGTCTCAGGCCTTCTCAAAGCTGCTGTCCCAAATTTGGACAGGGATGTCCAATTTTAATAATGTAGGCAGAAGTATTTAAACAGCAATAATTTTAACCAGGGATATTCCAAACAGTGTTTTTGAGAGCCCTACAAAGGCTCAATATCTTCTAATCTTTTAATAGGGGCTGCTTAAATGCCCTAATAAGAAAATAAGGGCTGTTGAAATCACTTCCTTTTAATTGAAATAATCCCATTGGATTTATTAAAGTGGTTTGGGGTTTAATTCCAAACCTCCCCAGCGCTGCAGGATGTTTGTTGGGAAGGTTTCCCAATGCCTGCCACACAACGAGGTGCAAAATGCCTCAAATCCAGCACTTGCCCAGCTCTCCTGGGGCAGATCAGGGTCCCCAGATCCACGGGTTCCCAAATGGAGCTGTGAAACTTCAGTGGGGCTGGAATTTATTTGGGAATGATTTGGCAGCTGCTGGCTGGAAATAAATCGACTGAAAGAAAGAAATCTGCAGCAGTTTGTGAGTGTCCCCTTAATGAAAACCTGATTATTATCCTCAAATAACCATTTGCTCCTGGAGTTTCATCATCTCTGCAGGGATCTGTCACTATAGGACACAAAATAACACAAAGTGCACACACTGCTGTTCTCAGGGTAAAAAGGGAAGTTGATTTCCTGACTCCAACATTTACAGATTTCCAAAAGTGACAGTGGATTGGAGGGTGACAGTGCCACCTCTCCAATGACACTGGACAAACCAACAGCCCATCAGATTTCTTCTATGAAAGAATGCAAAACAACAAATATTTACAGAAAGTGTGGGAGAAAGTTTGTTACAAGAATATAAACATCAGAAGGCTTAGAAAATCTTCAAAAATCAGGGTGACAGGAATCTATCCCAGGATTTGGGTCTAGAGACTCCTAGGACTGGGGCAAGGTGGATCAAAAAACCCATGGAGCAAGGAATTACAGACAACATCTCCTTTTTTTATCACTGGTTATTTTTGTGGTTTAAATCAGAACGTGTCTGGGAATGGGAGGATTTGGGAGAAGGTGCTGAGTTTCCAGAGGGAGCTGGGGCGTCACCTGCAGTTCCTACAGCCAGGAGCTGTTCCAGTGAATGAAAAAGGCTGGAAGAGGAGCCAAGTGCAAACATCCCTTTGAAGCCCTGTTTATTGAAATGTGCTTTTATCGCCGTGCTGAGGAAGGAGAGAGTGGCTGTGTTTAACCGGGGAACAAAAATATTTACGTGACTCCAGAACTTCCCTGGGTCTGGCTCCCGGCACTTGGCAGGAGGTTTCCTGCAGGGTTTGGCACCTTCCCTGATCCCAAAGTGACACTGTGGGATCTGTGGGCCACGCAGTCACTGAGCAGCAGTGCTGGCACTGTCACCACTGTCACCTCAGCCCCTGGTCCCTCTGCACAGCTGGGACACGGCACGGCGGGGAGGGCACAAATCCAACAGGAAAATTGGATTCTGGTCCTGTTCCCGACGGATGGAGGGGCTGTCCTCAGCCTTTGAGAAAAGAGATGCAGGGGTGAGAAAAGAGAGAAAAAGAGAGCAAAAGAGTACGGGGGGAGCTGGGAGCGAGGGCTTAACCAGGGAAGGGAAGGGAAGGGAAGGGAAGGGAAGGGAAGGGAAGGGAAGGGAAGGGAAGGGAAGGGAAGGGAAGGGAAGGGAAGGGAAGGGAAGGGAAGGGAAGGGAAGGGAAGGGAAGGGAAGGGAAGGGAAGGGAAGGGGGTGGCAGAGCAGCATTCCCACACTGGAAGGAGAGGCAGCTTTGGGAGTGCAGCGGGAGAGGGCAGCTGGGAAGGGCCGGGATGCCAAGGGGCTGTGCCCAGGGGCGGATCCCGGGTCCAATCCCATTCCCAAAGAGGGCCTTGCCAGGGTAGCGTGGCCGAGCGGTCTAAGGCGCTGGATTAAGGCTCCAGTCCCTGCGGGGGCGTGGGTTCGAATCCCACCGCTGCCAGCTCTGTTTTGGCACCTCAGGGACTTGGGCGAGTTCCACAAAGGGCCCCGGGAATCTCAGGATGTCATCCGTGGGGCAGGGTAGGAATCCACTCATGATGGGATGGGACACTGGGCAGGAATTCCTCCCTGTCAGGGTGGGCAACAAGTGCCCAGAGCAGCTGGGGCTGCCTTGGATCCCTGGCAGTGCCCAAGGCCAGGCTGGACACTGGGGCTGGAGCACCTGGGACAGTGGGAGGTGTCCCTGCCATGGCAGGGGGGCACTGGGTGGCTTTGAGGTCCCTCCCGGCCACATTATGAAAAGCCACAAACAAAACCCTGATTATTGCCCCGGGCTCAGGTGGGGTTGTCCCAGGTGTGCCCCACTGGTGACTGTTCTGGGGGGCTGAGACACAGCATTAATTCCCTAAAAATGCGTTTGCAGAGGTGAGCAGGGCCAAGGTGGGAGCTGCTGCTGCTCCTGCCAGCGCTGATGGAGCTGTCTCTGCTAAGCCAGGGCTGCTCTGGGCACCAGCCAGGACGTGGTGGGAGGGGGCAGAGGTGAACTAAAGCAGCCTGGCCTCAAACCAGGAGGTCATGGCAAGGAAAGATTCATTTTGTGGTTTGGGAGGAGGAGGAGGAGGATGAACACATCTAACACAGCCCTGGGGCTGGAACCAGGCAGTTTTCATTGCATCATCCCCACAGGCCCCGCACATGAAAGGAAATTATTTGTAAATTATGGAACGGTTTGGGTAGGATCATCCTGTCCTTTAAGGTCCTTCCCAACCCACACCGTTCTATGGCTTTATGGCATTCCGTGGGTCCCAGTTATTTGCTGCTGGATCCAAAACAAAAAGGGAATTTTGTTCTGAATAGCAGGGATCCCGTTTCACTGGCTGCTATTGCTGCGACCACAGCCTGGGGTGATTCTGCTCCAAACCCCGTCCCTGACCTCGGCAGCTGCTCCAAGGGAAGGGAAGGGGAGCAGAGGACACAACCAGGGCTGAAAGTCCTTGTGCAGCTCCTGCCGAGCCCCTCGTGCTGCGGGACAGCAGCCTGCAGGAATCCTGGATTTCCTGGGTTTAATCCAGGAAATCAGTCTGAGCACAGAGCTCGGGTCCCCTGCGGACCACACAGCTGGCCAGCATGAAATAAACTGGATGAACAACGGAATAAACGGAATTCCCGAGCTTTGGCATGTTAATGAGTGCTGTGTTAATGAGCCATGCCCCCGTTAATGAGCCATCCCCCATTAATGAGCCGCACCCAGAGAGTCCCTCCGGTGTCACTGTAGGACACCAAACAACACGAGCGCTCACACCGCTGCTCTCAAGGTGAAGAAAAGGGAAGTTTATTTCCTGACTCCAACATTTATAGATTTCCAAAAGTGACAGTGGTTTTGAGGGTGACGGCGCTACCTCTCCAATGACACTGGGCAAACCAACAGCCCATCAGATTTATCTTCTTCCATAAAAGAATGCAAAACAATGAGTTATTCACAGAAAGGGTGTGAGAAAGTTTGCTACAAGAATGCAAACATCAGAAGGCTTGGAAAATCTTCAAAAATCAGGGTGACACTCAGGAGCAGGAGGAGCTGCGGGAGGGCCACCAGTGCTGGTGTCACACCAGGGGGCTCCTGCGGCCAGGAGGGAGTTCTGGCAATGCCCCAGGAGGATGCACTCTTTATCCCATGCCCCAGGAGGGTGCACTCTGTGTCCAATGCCCCAGGAGGGTGCACTCTTTATCCCATGCCCCAGGAGGGTGCACTCTGTGTCCAATGCCCCAGGAGGATGCACTCTGTGTCCAATGCCCCAGGAGGGTGCACTCTATGTCCAATGCCCCAGGAGGATGCACTCTTTATCCCATGCCCCAGGAGGGTGCACTCTGTGTCCAATGCCCAGGAGGGTGCACTCTATGTCCAATGCCCCAGGAGGGTGCACTCTTTACCCCATGCCCCAGGAGGGTGCACTCTGTGTCCAATGCCCCAGGAGGATGCACTCTTTATCCCATGCCCCAGGAGGGTGCACTCTTTATCCCGTGCCCCAGGAGGGTGCACTCTTTATCCCATGCCCCAGGAGGGTGCACTCTTTACCCCATGCCCCAGGAGGGTGCACTCTTTATCCCGTGCCCCAGGAGGGTGCACTCTTTATCCCATGCCCCAGGAGGGTGCACTCTTTATCCCGTGCCCCAGGAGGGTGCACTCTTTATCCCATGCCCCAGGAGGATGCACTCTTTACCCCATGCCCCAGGAGGATGCACTCTTTATCCCGTGCCCCAGGAGGGTGCACTCTATGTCCAATGCCCCAGGAGGATGCACTCTTTATCCCGTGCCCCAGGAGGGTGCACTCTTTATCCCATGCCCCAGGAGGGTGCACTCTATGTCCAATGCCCCAGGAGGATGCACTCTTTATCCCGTGCCCCAGGAGGGTGCACTCTTTATCCCGGTGGTTCCTCCTGGCCAAAGTCCCCAGGTCTCATTCCCAGCCCTTCTCCTGCCCAGGCCGGGTGCAGAGGAGCCACTGGGTCCAGCACCTCCTGCTCCAGGACATTCCTTTTCCCATCCCATCCTCGTTCCCAAATGGAAGAAAATGCTGCTCCTTCTTTCCAGAGTGGCTGAAAAGCAAGAAACTCATTTTCAGCACAACTCGCAGCAAAGATATTAAATATCGACACTAATGAGATCAGCCTGGCTCAGGGCAATACTAATATTAATTGGATTAGGTCGGGTTTAAGAGGAAACCATGTTTAACTTAATGCCTGTAATAAATGAGGAGGAAGGGAGGGGAGGGAAGTTTTCCTCCTTTATTAAAAAAAGCCAGAGCAGGACATAAATATCATTTGAGAGATGCCATTGCAGGGGAGGGACTGCAGGGACCTGCATGGGGACCTCTGAGGTCCCTTCCACCCAAACCATCCCCTGATTCTGTGTCACATGTGGCCAGAAGGAAAGTACCACCCTGTCCCAGCCATGCCCACGGTGCCACAGCCCTGGCACTGAGATCCTGACAGGAATTGTGCTTGTTTGGTTACCTGTGGATTTTATTAACTCTTAGACTTTCAGTAAAGGGAAAACTTTTAAATTTTGGTGGGATTTTTAGGCCAGGTCAAGTCTGTAGTCTGAATAGAGAGATTTAACCCCCCCAAATAAATGTGTAGGGCCATAACTAATGAGGCCATAATTATGTCCTGTTTAATGCCATTATTATCTCATAATAGTGCAAACAGGATGTTCCTGCTCCCCTGGGCAGATTTGCGACAGGAGAAAGATTTAACTCTGCTTTTCTGCATCTTTTCTCTGTCAAAAACCTCCAGGGTAATTCATGCAAATGTCATTGGAGCACCCTGGGCTGTGGAAGGTGTGTCCCTGCCCCACTGGATGTCCCAAACCTGCCCCACATGGATTCCCAAACCTGCCCCACGTGGATCCCCAAACCTGCCCCACGTGGATTCCCAAACCTGCCCCACGTGGATCCCCAAACCTGTCCCATGTGGGTCACCAAAACTGCCCCATGTGAGTGCCCCAAACCTGCCCCACATGGATCCCCAAAGCTGCCCCATGTGGGTGCCCCAAACCTGCCCCACATGGATCCCCAAACCTGCCCCACTGGGTGCCCCAAACCTGCCCCATGTGGGTGCCCCAAACCTGCCCCATGTGGGTGCCCCAAACCTACCCCACATGGATCCCCAAACCTGCCCCATGTGGGTGCCCCAAACCTGTCTGTCCATATGGGTCCCCAAACCTGCCCCACTGGGTAACCAAAACCTGCCGCATGTGGGTGCCCCAAACCTTCCCCATGTGGGTGCCCCAAACCTGCCCCACTGGGTGCCCCAAAACTGCCCCACATGGATCCCCAAACCTGCCCCATGTGGGTGCCCCAAACCCCTGCTCTGCTGAGGGTCCCCAAAGGCCACATGAGGCTTTAGGGTCTGGGTGTTGCTCTGCAGCCTGAGCCCCTCTGTGTGTGGGGCTGGGGGGATCTGCTCTCCTGCCACGACCACTGGACACTCCCAGGGTGTCCCACACGGTGCCCCGGGGCTGGGACAGGGAGGTCCCATAGCCAGGAATTCTGAGCTGGGAGGCCCAGATGGGATGGGATTGTGGATGGGATGGGATGGGATGGGATTGTGGATGGGATGGGATTGTGGATGGGATGGGATGGGATGGGATAGGATGGGATTGTGGATGGGATGGGATGGGATTGTGGATGGGATGGGATTGTGGATGGGATGGGATTGTGGATGGGATGGGATGGGATTGTGGATGGGATGGGATGGGATTGTGGATGGGATGGGATTGTGGATGGGATGGGATGGGATAGGATGGGATTGTGGATGGGATGGGATAGGATTGTGGATGGGATAGGATTGTGGATGTGATGGGATTGTGGATGGGATGGGATGGGATTGTGGATGGGATGGGATTGTGGATGCTGTGCTCTGCTTTTGCCAGGCCTTGTTTGGAAGCAGAGGAGATGCTGGAATGAGGTCCCTGATAACCCAAATCCACGGGAATCCAGCTCCATGGCTGATCCCACTGAGCAGCCTGCTGACCTTCCCCTGTGGCTGGCCTGGAGATTCCTCTGCTCTCCACAGCTCTTATGTTTGAAGGATCCTAAAGACCAGGAGAAGGATAAAAGAGGTGGAATGAGAGGAGAGAGACATTCCTGCCGTGCCCCAAATAATTCCCGTGCTCCTCAGAGCTCCTCAGGGCTCCTCCTCTCCTGCTGAGGGCCACTGCATGTTCCTGCAGGCATTTCTGTGTGCCAGGGAGCAATAATGGATATTTATGGGCTGCCCACTTGTGCTCACGTCTCCCAGCTGGGATGACGCCGCTCACTGGGGACGGCGTGTGCCCCAAATCCAGGGGAACTGCTCAGGAATTCCGGGCTCCGGGGCTGACCAGGCCAAGCCATGAATTAAATCCCACCTTGGCTTAGGCCTGGCTCAGGGGGAGGGATTAAAGGGCGAGGTTTGGAGGTGTCATCCTGCACTGATGGATGTTGTGGCTCGGGCTGTTTTATCCCAGCATCATGGAATGTCCTGGTGGAAGAGACTCCCAGGGATCACCGATCCAACTCCTGCCCTGCACAGACACCCCAGACTCCCCTTTGTGCCTGGGAGTGTTTCATGCTGTGTTTTTCCCTGGTTTTCATCCCCCACTGCACCTCCCCTCCACAGGAAAGAATTTGCTCTACCCTGAATTCCTGCTGTTCCACTGCTCCAAGGAGCTGTTATTCATCAAATTCCCTGCTTAAAGAGCTGTTTCACATCTCTAATTTATATCATTTCCATTCCCCTGAAAAACACTCCTTAAATCCCATCCCATTCCACCCCTGCCATGGCAGGGACACCTCCCACTGTCCCAGTGTCCAGCCTGGCCTTGGGCACTGCAGGGATCCAGGGGCAGCCACAGCTTCTCTGGGCACCTGTGCCAGGGCCTGCCCATCCTGCCAGGGAACAATTCCCAATTCCCAATTCCCAATGTCCCATCCATCCCTGCCCTCTGGCACTGGGAGCCATTCCCTGTGTCCCGTCCCTCCATCCCCTGTCCCCAGTCCCTCTGCAGCTCTCCTGGAGCCCCTCCAGGCCCTGCCAGGGGCTCTGAGCTCTCCCTGGATCCTTCTCCTCTCCAGGTGAGCACCCCCAGGTGTCCCAGCCTGGCTCCAGAGCCTCCTCTGGACTGATTTAAGGGTTTGTTTTTATAAATTAAAACATGTCCATAAAGCACTTGCAGTAAAGCACTTTCCACTTCAGGGTGTTTATTTGATCAATATTGAGCAAATATTGGCACCCTCTCAGCTGAATTTGTTTAACAAAGGGAAGGAGCCTCGTGGGCATGGCTCAGGAGCCTCATTAAGGAGGAACCTCATTAAGGGTGATTCTCATTGAAGGTGATCTGCATCACAGGTGAATCTCATTAAAGGTGATCCTCATCACAGGTGAGCCTCATTAAGGGTGATCCTCATCCCAGGTGATTCTCATTAAAGGTGATCCTCATCACAGGTGTTCCTTGTTAATGAGGAGCACATTTGGGGGGTGTCTGTTAATGAGGAACACATGATGAGAGGTTTTGGGGGTGTCTGTTAATGAGGAGCACATGATGAGGGGTTTTGGGGGTGTCTGTTAATGAGCTGCACATGATGAGGGGTTTTGGGGATGTCTGTTAATGAGCTGCACATGATGAGGGGTTTGGGGGTGGGCTCTGAGCCCCCAGGACAGGGATGGGGGCACTGGGGTGATGCCCCGAGGGTCAGGATGCCCCTGGGAGCATTGGCTGCCCCTGGTGCCCTCTGGCAGCGCTGTCCCTGCCCCTCTGTGCCCCCTCCAATGCCAGGAACCTCCTGGATCCAGGCTTGCATCCCTCTCCCGGCCCTGCTGGCTCCTCTCGGTTTATTTCTGTTTCTCAGTTTATCTTGCAGTTCCTCTCTGTGTGCAGTCTGTGTGCCAATTTTCCTCCTCAGGGCACAGATTTTCCATTCCCAGCTCTGTCCTGGGGGCTCAGCACAAGAGACCCAAGAGGTTAAAGCTGAACGTGTTGAGGGAAAATACAACATTCTCCCACAGAGAGAGAGAGAATAGGAGGCTTTGGAGAACCACAGGACCGGGGAGTGAACTTGGAAAAGGTTGGGAAAGGCCTCCAGGACCATGGAGTGCAGCCTTGCAGTGAAAGGGGATTTTGTGTTTTGCTGAGCCTGGTGACGTGGAGCAGTCAGGACATGGGGCTGGGTGTAGGAGCAACAGGGGTAGGACAGGCAGGATGGATGGAGACAGAGATCCCTGCAGCCAGGGCTGGAACTTGGGGTTCATTGCAAAGGGCCTGGGGCAGGGCCCTGCTGGAGCTGCCAGGCACAGCTGGAGCAGGACTGAGAGAAGAGAGGGGAGAGAGGATGAGAGGGTGAGAGAGGGAAGTTCCCATTCCAATACAATAAATCTTCTTCTCTGTTGAATATTCTGATTCTCACTAACCAATCCAGTACAGGATACAAATCCTACAGCATTTCCATACAGCCTGTAAGAATCATTACATTACCATCCTGGGTTACATTTTAAACCCCAAAAACTCCTCTTGGGGCCCCTTCTGCCAAGCTGTAGGGTCTGCTCTGCCCCTTGGGCCTGTCTGCAAGCAGAGGGTGTTGTTCCATCAAAAGGGGATCACCTTCAGCAGCCACACCATTGTTTTCCAGTTGTTCAGTACCTGAGGGATCTCAAAGCTTGCTTTCATTTCAGTCTCACTGATAGTTTCCATATTCTCAAAATCCTTTGCCAGACAATGATGTTTGTAAGGCTTTCCTGTTCCATCTTCCCCACCAGCTGGGGCCTCTCCCTGGGGCACAGCAGGAGGAGCTGGGCCAGCCCTGGGAGCCACCAGCAGCCAGGGAAAAGCTGAGCTGCCCCAGGGTCAGGGACACGGGGTGTCTGCACAGGGCAGGGCCTGGGGGAGATGCTGGAGAGCCCAGAGCTCTGGGACAGGCCCTGTGGCTGCCCCGACCCTGGCAGCGTCCCTGGCCATGCCCACAGTGTCCCTGGCCATCCCTGGCACTGCCCCTGTCCATGCCCACAGTGTCCCTGTCCATGCTCACAGTGTCCCTGGCCATCCCTGGTGCTGTCCCTGTCCATGCCCACAGTGTCCCTGGCCACCCCTGGCACTGTCCCTGTCCATGCCCACAGTGTCCCTGGCCATCCCTGGTGCTGTCCCTGTCCATGCCCACAGTGTCCCTGGCCACCCCTGGCACTGTCCCTGTCCATGCCCACAGTGTCCCTGGCCATCCCTGGCACTGTCCCTGGCCATCCCTGGTGCTGTCCCTGGCCATGCCCACAGTGTCCCTGGCCATGCCCACATTGTCCCTGGCCATCCCTGGCACTGTCCCTGTCCATGCCCACAGTGTCCCTGTCCATGCCCACAGTGTCCCTGGCCATCCCTGGTGCTGTCCCTGGCCATGCCCACAGTGTCCCTGGCCATGCCCACAGTGTCCCCAGCCGAGGTGACCTCTCCAGCCAAGGCTGAGCTCATCCCCATCCCTCTGCAGCTGCCAAACCCAGCACAGCCAGGGACATGAATTCCCTTCACAATGGACCAGCGAGGAAAAAACGGCTCCTGGGCCTGGAGGAGGAATTTCCATGTGCACAAGTTTTCCAGATAAAAAAGACAGGGATTTGTTAACATGTGTCATTTCTCTCTGTGGTTGTATTTCACAGAGGAAAGCTTTCAAAACAACTCTGACTTTTATTAGAGGACACACGTAAAGAACTTTTTTTATTTTTTTTTTTTTTAATGAATCAGCTGTTCCATCTCCCCTGAGTCCAGATCCTGAGAAGCATAAATTCTGCAGAAATACTTTTGGGAACCAAGAACTGAGGATGGACTTGCAGCAGTTGGAAAATTTAAATGCTGGATGTTCAGGCTCCTCCATGCTGGCAAGGACGTCAGGAGGGCTCTGAGCACCCCGGGGTGCCCAGCCTGCTCCCCAGGGACAGGGACTGCAGGGACCCCCTTGTGTCCAGCCTGGAGCTCTGAGGGGGAGCCTGGGGAGTGGCAGAAATCCCGGCAGCCTGAGCTATCCCGGGATAAATCCCTCCCTGTGCTGGGGGCAGGCTGGAGCTGCAGCCCCCTCCAGGGCCTCAGGGAATGTCCCCACTCCTGCCACCCCCCTGGGGACGTTTGGAGAGCTCCCCTTGCAAACCCCGTGGATTTTGTGCTGTCCCCCTGCCCCTCACCCGTCAGACAAAGACTCCCATGAGAACTGGGAGGACAATGTGGCAGCAGCAGGGTTTGTCCTGCTCAGGAGCTGCCACAGCTGCGGCCAGCCCAGCCCCAGCTCCTGCAGAGCCCAGCAAACATCACATCACATCCCATTCCATCCCATTATCCCAGCCCATCCCATTATCCCAGCCCATCCCAGCCCCAGCTCCTGCAGAGCCCAGCAAACATCACATCACATCCCATTCCATCCCATTATCCCAGCCCATCCCAGCCCCAGCTCCTGCAGAGCCCAGCAAACATCACATCACATCCCATTCCATCTCATTATCCCATCCCTCAGAGCCTCAGCACCTCAGAGCCCCCAGACCCAGTTCCTGCTCCTCCCAGGGCTGTGCCAGCCCCATGCCCAGCCAGCAGCAGCAGGACAGTCCCCTCTGCACAGGGACACGGCCCTGGCACCCCCTGGCACCCCGGGGCTTCCCCTGGGCTGGCTCCTGGCACCCGAGCCCCAGATGTGCCAGGGGAGCCCCAGATGTGCCAAGGAGAGCCCCCATCTCCGGGCTGTGACCCCCCCAAGTCACCCCCAGCAGCCCAGGAGTGTCCCCTGCTCTGTGACATTGAGGCCACCCCGAGCTGGGGGTGCTGGGCTCCTGCACTCCTGGGACTGTCACGGTTTGTGTACCTTGGCAGGACATCCAGGAGAGCAGAGCCTGGCTCCCTAGCAGGGTGAAAACCTCCTGTTTGCTTTTTATTTATTTATTTGAAACAACTTCCTCTGCTGCTTTCCATCCCCAGTGCTGTACACAGATCCTGCTGAGCCAAACACTGCTGTTGGTTTGCAGGGACAAGAACAATGTCCTGGTGAATGTCCCCAGAACCCAGCTCTGGAGGAGCTTTTGAACCACTCCCATGCCTGCAGACTCCTCTGCCGCCTCCCCCATCCTGCATCTTGCAAAATCAGAAGCCACAACCTCCCAGGCTGGCCAGGAGGAATAGACTCCACAGACAGCTCAGGTGGCTGGGTTTAAATCAGGCTGGGTTTACACCAGGGTGGGTTTAAATCAGGCTGGTTTACATCAGGCCGGGTTTACACCAGACCGGGTTTAAATCAGGCCGGGTTTACACCAGGCCGGGTTTAAATCAGGCTGGGTTTAAATCAGGCTGGGTTTACACCAGGCTGGGTTTAAATCAGGCTGGGTTTACACCAGGCTGGGTTTACACCAGGCTGGGTTTAAATCAGGCTGGGTTTAAACCAGGCCGGGTTTACACCAGGCCATTCCCAGAGCTCTGAGGTGCGAAGGGCAGGGGATGTTTGTGGGGATGCTGGGGATGGACACCAACACCAGCGTGGTTTTTGCTGCTGTTTTGGGCCCACATGCTGGGGCAGGAGGGACATCTGCCCAGCCAGCACATTCCTGTGGCTCAGGGACCCTGGGACATCACCTCACCCTGAAATTGTCATTTGGCACCTGGGGCCAGGGCCAGGGCCACAGCTGTGACACGGCCTCAGTGCCAGGGCTGAGGGGAAGGGGAGCAGAGCAGGCCCTGGCACAGGTGCCCAGAGCAGCCCCTGGACCCCTGGCAGTGCCCCAGGCCAGGCTGGAGCACCTGGGACAGTGGGAGTGTCCCTGCCATGGCAGGGGTGGCACTGGGTGGGATTTGAGTCCCTCCCAACCCAATCAAGTCTGGGGTCCCATAATTCTATAATGCTAAAATAATTTGGGAAAGGGCCGCACCTGCTGCTAGGGATTGACTGATTGATCTATTTATTTATCTCTCTATTTATTTATCTCTCTATTTATTTGCTGCATTTCCACCCAGCCTCTGGCTGAGCAGAGCCAGCTGAGGCCATCAGAATCCCTCGGGCAGGAGCCCAGGAAGATGCAGAGCTCAGAGCTCTGGGCCAGGCTCGGTGGGGCTGCCCTGGTGCCCTGCAGAGCCTGGCAGGGCCGGGCTCTGGGCTCAGCCTGGGCTCAGCCCAAAGCTCTGCCTGTGTGCTGCAGACCCAGCCCCCAGTTCACCTCCTGCCCCTTCCCTGTGCTCCTGAGCCTCTGCAGGTGCTCCCTGCTGTCCTCCTGGGGGTGTCCCAGGCCAGGCTGGAGCAGCCTGGGGCAGCAGGACATGTCCCTGCCCTGGATGAGATGGCCTTTAATGCCCCTCCAGCCTAAACCAGTCTGGGATCCCCTGTTTCTGGGTAATTCTCTGTTTTTGAAAATTGCCAAAAGCTTTTTGCTGCTTCAGCTCTGCCTCCAGCCCCGTTCCCTTGCCCACACTCCCAGGCTCCCTCTCCGTGCCCCACTGGGAGCCTGAAGGCAGCTCCTGGCCCTGGACCCTGCACTCGGGCCATGGGATGGCCCCACAGCTGCCCAGGGCTGAGGGAAATGGGAATAAAGGGGCTTGAAGAGGTAAATGCTGGTCGGAAAGCAGAGAATGGCCTGTGGAGAGAAGATGGGGGAGAATCTGGATGGGATTATGCAGATGGAGAGCCCTGAGCTGCTCTGCCATAATTGGTATTTATGAACCAGAGGGCACTGGCACCGCTGGTGTTTGGTGCCATGGCAACTGCTGCTGCCAAAGGATCAATAAATAAACAGAGGGCAGAAATAAATGGCAGTAAAGGCAGGATGTGGGGAAGCACTGCCTGCTCCTGCTGCCCCAGGTTAAAGCGCTGCTGAGCAGAGGGAGGAACGAACTGCTGGAAGCCAAATTGCAGCTGGAACTGCCTCAATCCCTTTGTTTTCCATGCCTGGGGGAGCTGCAAGGGTGGGGACCAGGCTGGCACAGCCACAGCACCCTCAGCAGCTGCTCCTTGGGGCTCCAGGAGTCCAAATTCTGAGTTTGCAGCCACGAGCAGGAGCAGTCCCCGAGCACCACGAGGGCTGACAGCCCAGTGCCAGCAGCTTCCACCTCAGAGGGAAGGAAGTGGTTTGAGGGTTGGTTTTTGTCAAAGAACTGTGGTGGCTATTTTGAACAGGGGAAGCTGTCCCGTTCAAGAGCGCTCTGAGTCAGGGCTTTTTGCAAGGAAAATAATACTTTAAAGAGTAAGTTAATGACAGACAAGCCACGTGTATTTCTGCTGGGAAAGCAAAACCAACCTCCACCCTCTTTTGGTCTATTTTGGGGTGTGGATTAGAGGAACCCCAAAGGTCCCTTCCAACCCAAACTGTTCTGTGATTTTACAGCCCTGTGGAAGGTTGAAAGAAAGCCTGACAGATGGAACACTGCTTTTGTTGTCGTTGCTGTTTGAGGATGCTGCTGTTCATGCTTTGGTTTAACAATCCAGCCTGGAAGAAAAGAGCAGAGCTGGAACCAAGGGAGTCACAGAATGACAGAATATCCTGAGCTGGAAAGGATCCACAGGGATCATCAAGCCCAGCCTTCAGTACTCACTGGGAAGTGTGGGAATGTACAGATGTGTTACAGATAAAACCCAGATGGGAACAGGAATGGGGCACTGGCCGTGGCACTCAGAGCTCTGGGCTGGTGACAAGGCTGGGTCAGAGCTTGGCTTTGATGCTCTTGGAGAGCTTTTCCAGCCTTATTAACTCAGTGAATCAGCAGGTTCTTCCTTTCCTGTGGCCTGTTCTAAAAACGATGAAGGTTTCTCTCCTGTCCCCACTGGAGGCTGTGCTGTCCTTTGGGAAGGGACATTGTCCCTTCAGGGCTGAATTCCTGCTGAGGGGGCACAAAGCCACCCAAATGTCCCTGGAGGGATGCTCCAGGTCTGCTCCTTCTCTTCCTGCCCAGCTCTAAACCCAAGAGCAGCAACAGAGGGGTTTGGGCTCAGGGGGTTTGTGGGGTTGGTCCCTGTCGGGGCTCAGTGCATCCCTCGGGGTGTCCAGAGCTGCTGGGACCCCTGCCAGGGGCTCAGAGACCCCGGCACACAGCCCAGAGCACCTGGGGGTTTCATTGTGACCCCTGGAGCAAATCACCAGCTTTGTATGAAGACCTGAAAGCCACAGAAGCTTAAGTAGTGTAATAATAAAATTATCACTGGGTGAAAAAGTCAATTTTGGGGTTTTTAGAATAGAGGTTTTGGGAACAAGATGGAGGGACTTGGGTGTGTCCAGCCTTTCTTCTTCTTCTTCTTCTTCTTCTTCTTCTTCTTCTTCTTCTTCTTCTTCTCTACCTCCATCTTCTGCAGTGATGTTGGCACTTTGGGATTGGTTTAGAGTAGAAGTGCACTGTCTAACATGGGTGATGGGTATTGGGAATTAAGTGTAAATATTGTACACATAGTTTTTAGTATAAAAAGACAACACCGCCTTGGGGTGGTCAGAGTGCCTGTGGCTGCTCTGCTGAGCAGATCTCAGCTGGGCAGAAAGAGAATTTTATAGATAAGAATGAATAAACAACTTCAAGACCGAAAACTGAAGATCTCTGACTCGTTCTTCACATGCGCGGGCCAAAACAGAGACACCCTGCACATCTGGGGGCAGCAATTAACAACCAAAACCCGGGACCCCGAGGGCTCAGGGGGTTTGTGGGGTTGGTCCCCACGTGGGGCTGACCCCAAGGAGCACAGCAGTGGCTCGTGTCCCCCTCGTGTCCCCCTCAAGGCCCAGGCTGCAGCAGCTCAGCCTCAGCAGAGGCAGGAGGCCGCTGCAGGAGGATCTGAGGAGGCAGGAGAGCAGCCCCGGGGAAATCCGGGTGCTGGGGGGTTCTTGCCACCCAGGGTCACTGCTCAGGGTCTGCTCCACTGCTCTGATTAATGCAGGGCTTCATTAAGGCCAGCAGAGCTCCCGTGGAGGATGTTTGGTTCTGCCCCCACAGGAAATGAATTGATGTGCTTGGTAAAATACGCCTCGGTTAATATTTAATGCCACGGTTGAAAGGGAAAATGGAAACAAAAATAAATTACCTTTCTTCAGTGCTTACAGCAGTTTAATTTCACTCTGCAAACACTTAGAATAAAAGAAACACCTTTCAGACTCCAGCCTGTGGAATTATTAATGTCTTTATGGGGGTAAATGTGCTATTTGTGTTCTGCAGAAACCAGCCCATGGAACAATTCAGCGGAGCAGGGGCTGAATTTCCCTGAGCTGCCCTTCCTGTTGGGAAATGGGAAACTTTCCAACCCCTTTCCCCTCCAGGGCCACCTGCCCTGTCTCCCAGAGCCTGTGGGGCCGGCAGGAGCAGGGCAGGGTCCCAGGGTCCATCCCAGCACAGAGTATCCCTGGAGCATCACTCCAGGCTGGAGCTCCAAGCACTGCCCGGGACAGCTCCAGCCCTTGGGAGAGGCAGCTTTTCCCAAAGCCCCTGTGCAGAGTCCCTGGAGGAAAATCTTCCTGAAAGAGCAGGAAAACAAGGGACAAACATTGAATGTCATTGGTTGGGTCGTGCCCCACAAAGTCTGGGGGACACTCGGATCCAGCACAGGAACCAAACCCAACTGGAAATGAAACCCAGCTGGAAACCAACCCCAACTGGAAATGAAACTCAACTGGAAATGAAATTCAACTGGAAATGAAATTCAACTGGAAATGAAACCCAACTGGAAACCAACCCCAACTGGAAATGAAACTCAACTGGAAATGAAATTCAACTGGAAATGAAACCCAACTGGAAGTGAAACCCAACTGGAAATTAAACCCAACTGGAAACCAACACCAACTGGAAATGAAATCCAACTGGAAATGAAACCCAACGGGAATCCAAACCCAAACTGGAATCCAAACCCAACTGGAAATGAAATCCAATATGGAATTCAAACCCCAGAGGGTGTTGGGAAGAGGTGCTGGAAGGGGCATCTGCAGTGGCCTTTGCCATAAATCACTGTGACATCACTGTGACATCACTATGACATCACTATGACATGACTGACATCCCTTTGATATCACAGTGATGTCACCATGTCATCACCATGACTTCCCACTCTCATCTCAATGACTCATTGTGACATCACTGTCATATCACTGTGACGTCACAATGACATCATTTTGATATCTTAGTGACGTCACCATGCTATCACCATGGCATCACACTGGCATCACAATGACATCACAGCTACACCGTCACACTATCACTGTGACGTCACTGTGACATCACAATTATATCACTGTGATGCCACCATGCAATCACAGCGACACCACCATGACATCACAGTGACGTCATCATGACATCACCGCGGTTCACCCTCTGCCATTGAATGTCTGGGTCACCGTGACGTCACAGTGACATCACAGTGACATCACAGTGACATCACAGTGACATTGCTGTGACATTGCTGTGCCATCACCGTGATTCCCTCTTTGCCTAGAATGTCTGGGTCCCCCCTTCTCTTCTCTTCCCTGGAAAATGCCCCTCCAGGGCTCAGTGTTTCCCCTTTTCCCAGGACTGGGTGGACTTAAACTAAACTTGGAACTGGAAGTAGGGTTGGAGGTTGGACAACGCTGTGACAGAAGTAGATTTTCTGCTTTTTTATACTTTATGTTTGTTTTTTTTTAAGGTTTTTTCCCTCCTTTTTCAGGTTGTGCTCACCCTCCCTCTGCTCAGCTGAGCTCTGCAGCCTGCTGAGAGAGACACGAGGATCTGGTGCCTCTGAGCCCCAGCCAGGCCAGGCTCTCCCCAGCTGCTCAGCTGCCCTCACATGGAGCCTCTGGAGCAGTTTCCTGAGTGGCTTTGGGCCCGTGGTGCTGTGCAAGGGATGGAATTCTGTTCTGTTCCCGGGGAATGGCTGCAGCTCCCAGCAGTGGAACGGGGAGCAAGCTCACCCAGCTCTCAGCTGACACTTGAGACTGAGAGGAAAAAGGAAAAAAACAAAAAAATGGGTGAGATTGGGATAAAACCATTGAATTTCAGAGGTTTTTCAGCGTGGTCACAGATTGTGGCAGAGAAGGGCATTTTGTGGCTGTGGATCCAGCTGGGAACCCTGGGCTGCTCTGCCTTGGACAGCCTCACTGGGAACTCAGGGAAATTAAAATTACTTGGGTGTTAAGTGACACTAGAAACTTAATTAAAACCCCCGTAAATAGTGAGCAAAGCACAAATAAAACCTCTGCTGCCTGGGGCTCAGCCCTCCTGGGCTGGGTTCCCCTGTGCCTTCGGAGGGGGAGGATTTGCAGCGGGGATGTTTTGGAGGAGACGTACAAGCTTCCCAAAAAAGGAATAAATTGTGGCTCTTGTGCTTAATTTACAGTGCTGGGAAGCGCAAGGTGCAGCCCTGGGGCTGGGCTGTCCCCGTGGCCCTGCCAGGAGCAGCTCCCAGGACACAACAGAGTGTTGGGAATGGCGCTGGAATTCCGCAGAAAACGGGAACTGCTGCTGAAGCCAGGCCTTAAAACGTGACAGGGACAGGCAGGGATTGCACCCAGCCGCCCACCCAGCCCCTTCCCAGTGCTCCTTATGGGGCGGCCCCAGAGCTCTGTGGGTCAGGACACACAAGGGGGGCTCTGGGGGCCCAGCCTTGCCCCCTCCCCTGCCCTGTGCATGGTCCTGCTCCAGCCCCGGTGATCCCAGAGATCCTGGTGATCCCCAGCCCTCAAAATCCATCACAAACCCCAACCCCACAGCCAGCAGGGCCCTGCAGGGAACCTGAGCCCCCCCTCAGCACTCCATCCACGGGGAGGCATGGAAACCCTGGGAATCAGAAGTGAAACCAAAAGGATCACGGAATCCCAGAATGCCAGACTGGTTTGGGTTGGAAGAGAGCTCAAAGTCCACCCAGTGCCACCCCTGCCATGGCAGGGACACCTTCCCAGGGTGTCCCAGGCTGCTCCTTGGGCACTGCCAGGGATCCAGGGCAGCCCCAGCTCCCCCTGTGGGTCTGGTGTGAGTGAGGGGCTCTCCAGGAGCTGAGGGCAATGGGGTGTGCACAGAGGGGGCCGAGCCCTGTCTGTGCCCATTCCTGCCCTTCCCAGTGCTCCCAGTGCTCCCAGTGCTCCCAGGCTCCCTTCCCTGGGGCCGAGCTTGGCAGCAGCTCCTGCTCCGGGGCTCTGGCCATCCCTCGGCATTCCCTGTCACAGGGCATCTCTCCAATGGCATTTCTGCCTCTCGGCTTCGTTTGTTCTGCTGCTCCCGGAGCGCTGCCATCCCTCTCCTCCCTGGATCCTGCAGGTGGGACGGGAGGGGCAGCAGGTGGGATGCTGCCCCCGGCCCACGGGTGCTCCATCCCCCTGGATGGGCAGGGAAACCCTCTGGAAGCCTGGCTGGGCTCTGCTCCTGCCCCGGGCTCTGCTCCTGCCCTGGGCTCTCTCTGCTCCTGCCCGGTTCTCTCTCTGCTCCTGTCCCGGGTCTCTCTCTGCTCCTGTCCCGGGTCTCTCTCTGCTCCTGCCCCGGGCTCTGCTCCTGCCCCGGCTCTCTCTGCTCCTGCCCTGGGCTCTCTCTGCTCCTGTCCCGGGTCTCTCTCTGCTCCTGTCCCGGGCTCTGCTCCTGCCCCGGTTCTCTCTCTGCTCCTGTCCGGTTCTCTCTCTGCCCCTGTCCCGGGTCTCTCTCTGCTCCTGTCCCGGGTCTCTCTCTGCTCCTGTCCCGGGTCTCTCTCTGCTCCTGCCCGGTTCTCTCTCTGCTCCTGCCCCGGGTCTCTCTCTGCTCCTGCCCCGGTTCTCTCTCTGCTCCTGTCCCGGGTCTCTCTCTGCTCCTGTCCGGGTCTCTCTCTGCTCCTGCCCGGGTTTCTCTCTGCTCCTGCCCGGGTCTCTCTCTGCTCCTGTCCCGGGTCTCTCTCTGCTCCTGCCCTGGGCTCTCTCTGCTCCTGTCCCGGGCTCTGCTCCTGCCCGGTTCTCTCTCTGCTCCTGCCCTGGGCTCTCTCTGCTCCTGCCCTGGGCTCTCTCTGCTCCTGTCCCGGGCTCTGCTCCTGCCCGGTTCTCTCTCTGCTCCTGCCCTGGGCTCTCTCTGCTCCTGCCCTGGGTCTCTCTGCTCCTGTCCCGGGCTCTGCTCCTGCCCGGTTCTCTCTCTGCTCCTGCCCTGGGCTCTCTCTGCTCCTGCCCTGGGCTCTGCTCCTGCCCCGGGCTCTCTCTGCTCCTGCCCCGGTTCTCTCTCTGCTCCTGCCCGGGGTCAGGAACAGGCTGGGCTGGTCCCTCTGAACCGCAGAATCCATCGCCAAAAGGGGAAAACGCCCCAGAGCACGATGCTGCCTCCCAGCTGGAGGGGAAATAGGGATGGAACCGTGGATGCTCCCCTGGGAAGTGCCCGTGGGCTCGGGGTGCTGCTGCAGGGGGGTCCCTCAGGGCACGGGGAGCTCTCGGCACCCTCACCTGACGCAGGTGTGACCGCAGGGGCTGCGAGGAGAGGGGAAATCAGTGCGACCCCGGGGATTTCTAACCCAGAGTCACAGCCCGGGCTGGGCTGGGCTGGAAGGGGCTGCAGAGCGCCCCTCGTTCCGTGTCACCGGCAGGAGCAGTGAGCCGAGCCCTCCTCCCTGCGACACAGACACTGAGTGATGTCCCCGACATTGCACAACCCTGCCGGGGCTGCCAGATCTTGGGAAACCTCTCCAGGATTTCAGCACGGCTCCTGTGCCAGAGTAACACCGCGTCCTCAGGCGGGGGGATCAGCCCCAAGCAGCTGCAATGGCAGAGCAGACCCCAAACCAGACCCCAAAGGGAGCTCCGCGGTCACCGCTGCAGCCGTGCTGTGCCCAAACCCCCCGGCAGGGCTCACCTGCCGCAGGTAAATCCCCGCCAGGGCCAGCAGCGACCAGCGGCACCACGGAGCTCACCCCAGGCAGGGCTTGGGGCACTTGAGGGATGTCCTGGAGGGAGCTGCTGGGGCCTTGGCTCCAGCCCTGCGCTGCTGCACTCAGACAGGGAGGAGAACCGGCGGGAAGTCTCGGGACTCTGCTGCTCACAGGGACCCCCAGATGTGTCACAAACTCTCTTTTCCCAGCCTGGTGCTCGAAGAAGGAGTCAGGATTCTTCTGTTCTCAGTCTCAAGGTTGTTTATTGTTCCTTATCTATAAAATTCTTTCTCCTGCTCTGCTGAGGTCTGCCCAGCAGGACAGACAGACACACTCTGCCTTCCCTGGGCAGTGTTATCTTTTTATACTAAAAACTACCTGTACAATATTTACCATAACTTCCCAACACCTATCACCTATGTTAGACACTGAGCTTCTGCTCTAAACCAATGCAAAAGTGCCACCATCACAGCAGGAGATGGAGGCCAAGAAGAATAAGAAGGAGAAAGGCTGGACATGCCCAGATTCCTCCATCTTGCTCCTTGAACCCCCATTCTAAAAACTTCAAAAATCTATTTTTTCACTCTGTGACAAACTAATTATTATTCTATTTATACTTTCGTGGCTTGCAGATCCTCATACAAGGTTGGTAACTTTTTCCATGGGTCATGATCAGAGTCACAGGGTCCTGGGCTCTGTGCCAGGGTCTGTGAGCCCCCTGGCAGGGTCCTGGCAGTCCAGGGCAGCCAGAGGGATGTCCTGAATTCTGACAGGGAAGGGCACAGCTGGCACTGCAGCACTGGTGTCCCCAGTGGGCTGGGTTTGGGAGCACGTGGTGACAACTTGGCATGGATAATCCCAAGGGCTTTGGGGATGAAGCTGGGCTGTGCTGCAGCAGGGCAGTGACAGTGACAGCCCTCAGAGCCAGCCTGGCTGGGGCTTGTGACACCTCACTGCTGGCCGTGGCACACCAACCCCTGGAACGCCAGCCCTTGGAACACCAACCTCTGGAATGCCAGCCCTTGGCACCCCAGCCCCTGGAACACCATCAGCCCTTGGAAAGCAGCCCTTGCACTCTCACCAGCCTTTCCCAACGGTGGCAGCTCCCATTCTGGGAAAGGTCGTGCCTGGTGTGAATCCAGGGTGAGTCTCCTGAGGGGCAGTGCTGGGAAGCAGCTTGGGAATGTCCCGTGGGCACCCTGTGTCTGCTGTGAAATCCAGGGTCACGCTTGCACAAACCCCTCTGATGTGGGAGAGCAGCTCTCATTTTTGGGGTGTTGCTCAGCCCGGGTATTTTGGGAAGGAAAAGGCCCTGGGGGTGCCAGGCGTTGCTAAATGCTTGTTTTGTCAGGAGGGAGCAGCTGGTGTTCCAGAGGCTGTGGAGCTCCTGCCGTGTTCTTCCTTCAAACCCAGCAGGGCTCAGAATTCCCAGCACTGAGGAGCAGCTCTGGTTGTGCCAGTCACAGCCACAGGCAGGACTGAGGTCTGGAGCAGGCAGGGAACTCACCACGATGTGCAATGCCTGCCTGGAGAGCCTGGGACAGCCCTGGGACAGCCCTGGGACACCTGGGACACCCTTGGGACACTCCTGGGACAGCCCTGGGACAGCCCTGGGACAGCCCTGGGACACCCTTGGGACACCCCTGGGACTGCCCTGGGACACCCTTGGGACACCCTTGGGACACCCCTGGGACTGCCCTGGGACAGCCCTGGGACAGCCCTGGGACAGCTCTGGGACTGCCCTGGGACACCCCTGGGACACCCTTGGGACAGCCCTGGGACACCCTTGGGACATCCTTGGGACACCCCAGGGACACTCCTGGGACACTCTCTGCCTCAGAGTTAAGGGATGGGAAAAGGGCAATGTAAATGCCCTTGAAGGCAGGTGACAGGGTGATGTTAAGACATCTATTTTAATATGCTAATTAAAATTATTTGTGTAAAAATGAGAGGAATTTTGTCCCTGGTGTTTGTAAACACGACTGGAGAAGATCAGGGACTCACAGCACGAGGTCAGCCAGCAGCAGTGAGTGATTTAACTCCACTCCATCACTGAGGGATTTTATGCCACTCCAACGTGGCACAAGCCAAGGATAACTGATGTCCAGGTGGGATGGGGACCTTTGGATCAAGTGGAAAATGGGAATTAAAATGCCCTCCTGGTCAGGGGCATCTGGTTGGGGTGAGCCTGGTGGCTGCAGGGCCCAGCACAGAGCAGAGGGGACACGAGGGGACACATGGGGACACCAACCCTTCCTGAGGGAGACCTTCCACCCAGCACCAGGCAGAGGTTTCTGCACCTGCAGAGGTTTCTGAGCTGTGCCAGTGCCCACGGGGGAGGCTCCAGGCAGGGCAGTGTGACAGGGGTGCAGTGACACTGTCACCACGGGGGCAGTGCCACCGTCACCGTGAGCAGGCACGTTCCCAAATGGGGAATGCAGCTCGCCCTGCCTGGCCCTGGCTCCAGCACAGCAGCCAGGCTGGGGCTGGGACACTTCAGTGCCACCGCCAGAGCCACGCGAGGCTGTGTGGAGTCACCTCCACCTGGGTCTGTTTGGGGTGGAAAACGCAGAGGAAGGGACAGCTCAGTGTCCCACAGCACCTGCTCTGCACCCAGCCCTGGGAAACAGCTCCGTGCTGGCTGCCAGCCCTGCGGGACAGCGGGGACACTGGGGACAGTGGGGACAGCGGGGGCACTGGGGACACTGGGGACACTGGGGACAGGGGGGACACTGGGGACACTGGGGATAGTGGGGACACCGGGGACAGGGGGGACACCAGGGACACTGGGGACACTGGGGATAGTGGGGACACCAGGGACAGTGGGGACAGCGGGGGCACTGGGGATACGGGGGATACTGGGGACACTGGGGACACCGGGGACACTGGGGATAGTGGGGACAGCAGGGATACCAGGGATAGTGGGGACACTGGGGACATCAGGGACACCAGGGACACAGGAGATACTGGGGGCACTGGGAATACCAGGGATACAGGGGACACTGGGACACTGGGGACACTGAAAAGACCGGGAATACCGGGGATACGTGGGGACATAGGGGACACAGGGGACACAGGGGACACTGGGGACACTGGGGACAGCGGTGTCCCTTCCGGAGCTGTTTGCTGGGAGTGTGCCCGGTGTGGCACGGCTGCCGGAGCAGCGGTGAATGTTTAACCGTGCCATTGTCGGGAAAGGGCTCCGAGCCCTCCTTCCCCGCACCGGGACCGCCCCGTGCCGGCACGGCCGGGCTGCAGGGAACGGGGACAAACAGCGACATGGACCGGGGGGCTGTGACACCGGGGAACGGGGACCGGGGGGCTGTGACACCGGGGAATGGGACAAACAGCGACATGGATCTGTGGGGCTGTGACACCGGGGAATGGGACAAACAGCGACATGGATATGGGGGGCTGTGACACCAGGGAACGGGGACAAACAGCGACATGGACCGGGGGGCTGTGACACCGGGGAACGGGGACAAACAGCGACATGGACCGGGGGCTGTGACACCGGGGAACGGGGACAAACAGCGACATGGACCGGGGGGCTGTGACACCGGGGAACGGGGACAAACAGCGACATGGACCGGGGGCTGTGACACCGGGGAATGGGGACAAACAGCGACATGGATATGGGGGGCTGTGACACCGGGGAACGGGACAAACAGCGACATGGACCGGGGGGCTGTGACACCGGGGAACGGGGACCGGGGGGCTGTGACACCGGGGAATGGGGACAAACAGCGACATGGACCGGGGGGCTGTGACACCGGAGAACGGGACAAACAGCGACATGGACCGGGGGGCTGTGACACCGGGGAATGGGGACAAACAGCGACATGGATATGGGGGGCTGTGACACCGGGGAATGGGGACAAACAGCGACATGGATATGGGGGGCTGTGACACCGGGGAACGGGACAAACAGCGACATGGACCGGGGGGCTGTGACACCGGGGAACGGGGACAAACAGCGACATGGGCTCGGCTGGCTCGGCTTTCGCACGGATTGATGCCGGTGAGCTGACGGGAGCCGCTGCGTGTGTGAGCATCCCATAGGGGCTGTGCAGCCCCGTGAAACCCATGCGGGACGGACGGACGGACGGACGGACGGCCGGGCTGTCCCCACCTCGGGAGTCCCCATCCCATCGAGGACGGGATTCCCGAGCAGCCCCGGGAGCGGGCGCTGCCATCTGGGGATGGATCCTGTCCCCGGCAGGGCTCGGGGGCTGCTGCTGGGGTGCCCGAGCCCTCCCCATGGTCACTGGGCTCTCCATCAGGGCTGTGCCTGAGCATGGTGTTTGTCCATCCACTCCGAAGGACCTGAGCTAAGCTGACCTGAACAAATCCAGCTTGGGGTGGATCTTTATGCTCTGGGCTTTCTTTCCATTGTATCTTTGGAGAAAATCCTATTTTTAATGCCATATTTTTAAAGATAGGGGATTAAAAATCCTATTTTTAATGCCGTATTTTTAAAGATATGGGATTAAAAATCCTATTTTTAATGCCATATTTTTAAAGATATGGGATTAAAAAACCTATTTTAATGCCATATTTTAAAAAAAACAGGGGATTAAAAATCCAATTTTTAATGCCATATTTTTATGGCATTAACTGGGTTTGGCTCTTGGTTGTTTTTGCTGTGCTGGGGGTGCCTTTGTGCCCTGAACGCAGAGTGGGACACGCCACGGTCACACTGCTGGGGGTGACGTCCCCAGGAGAGGGGTGGGACAGAGCCACCTCCAGCAGGAGCCCTGCAAAGGTGGCACCTGGAGGGAGCCTGTCCCTGCCGGCCCTGGCAGCTGCACTGCCGCCACCGGGCCCTGCTGCTGCGGGCACCCAGCGTGTCCTGGCTGTCACCAGCGGCAGGGGACACCGGCACAGGGAGTTCTTGGCTGTCACCGTGTAAACAGCCCTGGAGGAGGAGCTGGGCAGCGGGGCTGGCTCTGAGCCCTGCTGGCTCTCACTGTGCCAGGGGACACGTCCTGCACAGAGCTGGCCTTGCCCTGCCCCCGGGACACGTGTGTGCCACAGCTGACCAGTGCCTCAAAGAGCCACAGAATCACAGGGATTTGGGTTGGAAAACGCCTCCAGGATCACTGAGCCCAAGCTTTGGCTGATCCCCACCTTGTCCCCAGACCCTTCCTTTGGGTTTGAGTGTTTGAAGTTGTGGCATTTACAGGTGCCCAGACCATTCCTTTGGGTTTGAATATTTAAAGTTGTGCACTGTAGAGGCTGCAGATCCCACTCAGCCCCAGGAGCAGTACAGGGGAGGGCTGGAGGGAGGCGGGCATCCAGGTGGGTTTGGAGCATTCCCCTGGCAGGATGATGCCCTGGGGTGGTTGGGCTCCGTGCCAGGGCACTCCCAGCCCAAAGCCCAGCGTGTGCAGCCCCAGTGAGCCCTGCCTGGGCTGGGCACTGCTCCGGGCTCAGCCCTGGGTGCTGGTGAGGCGTGCAGCTCCCTGGGCTGGGGCTGGGCACAGCTCTCTGGTGGCACTGCCCGGCTCTGAGCTCCCCCTGAGGCCAGGATGGGACAGAGCCCTGCCCAAATGCGGGCAGAGGGTTTCAGTCCGTGTTTGTCTCTGCTCCTTGGGGCCTGCTCAGAGCCAGGGAGCTCCAAGCACATCAGGCCAAGTCCAACCTGTCCCATAAAGCACGAGGCGCTGGGAAGGACACCCTGCATGGACAGGCCCTGCAAGGGGGGATGAACACTCCCTTCCATGTGCCAGCCCAGAGCCCTCACAGAGGCTGAGCTGACGTGTCCTGATGGATGCAGGGCAGAGCAAACAGGGGGGGCAAGGTCTGTCCAAGCACTGTGTTTACAGAAACAAAAATAACTGGGGCTTCTATCCCTGCCCATGATGGATTCTTCAAACAAAGCAGCCCCAAACATAAATACATTGTCTTTTACAAAACGCATTTGGGCATATTTGACATATTTCATATTCAGAGCAGCTCTTTCATGTTGTGCCCTGGAGTGCAGGGGGGGCCCAGCTCCTGCTCCCCCTCCCTGCTGGGGCTGCTCTGTCTTGCTGACAAGCCTGGCCCAGCTCAGGATTATCTCTCCTTTTGGCTTCAGCCCTGAAAAACCCAAACTGCTGCGAGGGAAGGCAGAGCTGGAGGGAGCCAGGGCCTGCCTGGGGTCTGGCTAAGGACAGACAGAGTGTGCAGCAGGGAGAAGGGGGACAGCCTGGGGGACACCCAAGGGACAGCCAGGGGACAGCCAGGGGACAGCCAGGGGACAGCCAGGGGACATCCAGGGGGACACCCAGCGGGACAGCCAGGGGACATCCAGGGGGACATCCAGGGGATATCCAGGGGACAGCCAGGGGGACATCCAGGGCTCTCTGGGGATGGCAGCGGGGCTGGGAAGGGCAGAACTGCCCATGGAGAGCAGGGAAAGCCCTTGGGATGCAGGGCTGGGATGGAGCTGCAGCAGCAGGAGCAGCACAGACCCTCCCAGCACAGCCCAGGCACTGCCCAGGTGCTGCCCAGGCACTGCCCAGGCGCTGCCCACGTTTCCTCCTGCCCGGGGCAGCCCAGCCATGGAGCAGCAGCAGCAGAGTTAATTTGTAAGCCAGGCTGTGCAGGGAAAAGCTGCAGTTTATGGTGCCCAGCAGGAACCTGCAGAGCCTGAACTGTGGAGCTGCTCCCAGCAAGCCCTGGGGAGCTGCAGGGCCCAGCTGGCCACACCTGGGCAGATCCTGCAGGGCAGCTCCCTCAACCACAGGCCTGGGAAATGTGCCAGGGAAGGGACTGCAGGGGGTGCAAACTCCGTGAAGGACCTGGAGCAGGGTGAGATCCTGGAAAACACAGGGATGGATGGGAAGGAAGGGAAGGAATTCCTCCTTGTGAAGATGGAGAGGCCCTGGGATTCCCAGAGCAGCTGGGGTTGCCCTGGATCCCTGGCAGTGCCCAGGGCCAGGTTGGACACTGGGGTTTGGAGCACCTGGGACAGTGGGAGGTGTCCCTGCCATGGCAGGGGTGGCTCTGGGTGGGATTTGAGCTCCCTCCCACCCCAGTCCAGTCTGGGGTTCTGTGGGATCCCTCCAAGTCTCCTGAAGCCCTGGGCAGAGCCTGGTGCATCTTGAAGGAGCTGCTTGTCCTGACAGCCTGGGGAGCTTTCTGCTGTCTCTGGGCAACCAAACCTATCAGCTCAGGCTCTTCCTGCTGCTGCTGAAGATCAGAGAGATTTGCCTTTTGTGGTCCCAGCTCTGTCTCTGCCTTCACAGCTCTCCTGTGCTCTGCTCATTTTCAAACCCGGGTTCTGTGTTGCCTTTTGTTGTTTTATTTTTTTAAAAACCGAGATCAAACCGATAAAGGGAAACTCAAACCCAGCTGCTCAGTGGGGGCTGGAGCTGGTGCTGAGGCGTTCCTGCCATCCCCTGGGAAATTTATTTTGGGATTTCATGGAGTCCCCATCCCTGGAGGTGTCCAAGGAAGGCCTGGGTGTGGCACTCAGTGCTCTGGGCTGCTGACAAGCTGGGCATTGGTCACAGGCTGGACTCTGTGATCTGGGAGGGCTTTTCCAGCCTCAGAGATTCTGGGATTTGCCTGCCTGGAACTCCTGTGTTAGTTCAGACCCCATAGCAATCAGGGATTTCCCATTCATGGGCTGGGCTGGGGTGCCCATCCCAGAGCTGCTCCCCTGTGTCAACCTGCCTCAGGAGCTCAAAAAGTTCCTGTTAAATTCCACAATGCAAAAACCCAGTAAAATAATAGCAATAATGGGATAAAATCATGGGAACAGCCTTGGCAGGGGGGGTTGCAGATGATTCACCTCTGCTGGGATATGGCAGAGCCTGAGCTGGGTTTGGGATTGGGGTGCAGGTGCTGTGCTCCCCATGGATCCCTGGCTGGTTTGGGGTCGGGGTGCAGGTGCTGTGCCCCCCATGGATCCCTGGCTGGTTTGGGGTGCAGGTGCTGTGCTCCCCATGGATCCCTGGCTGGGTTGGGGTTGGGGTGCTGTGCTCCCCATGGATCCCTGGGCTGGTTTGGGATTGGGGTGCAGGTGCTGTGCTCCCCATGGATCCCTGGGCTGGTTTGGGGTGCAGGTGCAGGTGCTGTGCTCCCCATGGATCCCTGGCTGGTTTGGGGTTGGGGTGCAGGTGCTGTGCTCCCCATGGATCCCTGGCTGGTTTGGGGTGCAGGTGCTGTGCCCCCCATGGATCCCTGGCTGGTTTGGGGTGCAGGTGCAGGTGCTGTGCTCCCTATGGATCCCTGGGTTGGTTTGGAGTGCAGGTGCTGTGCTCCCCATGGATCCCTGGGCTGGTTTGGGGTTGGGGTGCAGGTGCTGTGCTCCCCATGGATCCCGGGCTGGTTTGGGGTGCAGGTGCAGGTGCTGTGCTCCCCATGGATCCCTGGCTGGTTTGGGGTCAGGGTGCAGGTGCTGTGCTCCCCATGGATCCCTGGCTGGTTTGGGGTGCAGGTGCTGTGCTCCCCATGGATCCCTGGCTGGTTTGGGGTCAGGGTGCAGGTGCTGTGCTCCCCATGGATCCCTGGCTGGTTTGGGGTCAGGGTGCAGGTGCTGTGCTCCCCATGGATCCCTGGGCTGGTTTGGGATTGGGGTGCAGGTGCTGTGCTCCCCATGGATCCCTGGCTGGGTTGGGGTGCAGGTGCTGTGCTCCCCATGGATCCCTGGCTGGTTTGGGGTGCAGGTGCTGTGCTCCCTATGGATCCCTGGCTGGTTTGGGGTGCAGGTGCTGTGCTCCCCATGGATCCCTGGGCTGGTTTGGGGTTTGGGGTGCAGGTGCTGTGCTCCCCATGGATCCCTGGGCTGGTTTGGGATTGGGGTGCAGGTGCTGTGCTCCCCATGGATCCCTGGCTGGTTTGGGGTGCAGGTGCTGTGCTCCCTATGGATCCCTGGCTGGTTTGGGGTCGGGGTGCAGGTGCTGTGCTCCCCATGGATCCTGGGCTGGTTTGGGGTGCAGGTGCAGGTGCTGTGCTCCCTATGGATCCCTGGGTTGGTTTGGAGTGCAGGTGCTGTGCTCCCCATGGATCCCTGGCTGGAATTCCCAGCAGAGCAGCTCCCACGGGCAGTTCCTGGATCACGGGGCAGATAAGATCTGCTCTGGCCCCACCCAGCAGCTCCTGCAGAAACCCAGCACACGCCAGGGTCCCTCCTGTTTTTATCCCCCCGGTCCAGCACGCTCGGCTTTGGGACACGCAGGGGCGGCTTGCAGGCACAGCATCACCTCCAGGGGCACCCTCTGTGCCCTGCAGCTCCCAACGTGCAGCGGCTGGAGGAACAACACACAGAGAGCAAGCTGAAAAGGCATCGTTAAAGAAACCCGCCTCTAACACAGCTTCCCGTGCCATGGACGTGGGAATGGAAGCTCCCAGGGGCACTTCAACGCCTTGGAGCGGGTTTAGGAAGGGCAGCCCCTCACAGAGCCGTGGCTGGAGGGCACAGCTCCCACTCCTCCTCTCCTGGAAACAAACAGGAAACTCCCATCCCTTCCCACCTGGGCAAAGATCCCATGCCTTCCCACTTGGGTAAGGCTCCCATCCCTTCCCATTTGGGTAAAGCTCCCATCCCTTCCCATTTGGGTAAAGCTCCCATCCCTTCCCATTTGGACAGAGCTCCCATCCCTTCCCATTTGGGTAAAGCTCCCATCCCCTCCCATTTGGGTAAAGCTCCCATCCCTTCCCATTTGGACAAAGCTCCCATCCCTTCCCACCTGGGTAAAGCCCCCATCCCTTCCCATTAGGACAAAGCTCCATCCCTTCCCATTTTGATGAAGTAGCTTCTTCCTTTTACCCCAGCACGGAGGGGCAGAAGTGCCCACCCCAAACACTGAATATTCATGACAGAAGGCATTGTTTTATGTGAACTGGAGTGAAACCATGCCCGTATTAAGAACCAGCTGCCCTGAATGTGCTGAAGAACCCTTCCCAATGTCACATTCCTGGTTTTCCGTGCGGGATCCATGGTGCTCAGAGACACAGCGCCCTGCTCCTCCTGTAAAGGAGCAGCTCACAGGGTGGATTGCCTCTTCCTCCCAGAACTGCCCTCCATCCCAGCCTGACCCCAGACAGTCCCAGAGCCAGGAATGTGCCGGCCAGGGCTGATGCAGGCGGCTGAGGTCATCCCGACATATTTCACAAGTGAGCGGCTCTGCTGAGCTCCTTCCCAAAGGAAAAGTACACAGAGGGAACAAAAGGGATCCTCTGCACAACACGGGCTTTTTCCAGCCCCAGTCATTCCAACAAGACAGTCTGACTCCAGCAAGGCGCTTTTTAAAGCAGAAAGAGCCCGTATTTTCCCTTAAAGCACCACCCAGGAACCGAAGCACGGATGAACCTGCAGTTGTTACACCCAGGAGTAGCTCAGCACAGAGCAGGGTCCAGCAACTCTTAACTAAAAAAGGCATTTAATCCATTAGTTTTAGGCTGGGTCTTCAATTAAAGCTAAACCTTGGCTTTTAGGCTGGACTCAGACATCACCTGGATAAAATCAGATTTATGTGGACAAGAATCAGACAATGCAGAACAAAAATGAAGGCACAGGTTCTTCGCTGAGGAGGTACTTTTATAAACAAATTAAATAGAGTAAAACAAAGGTTTTGTGCAAGAAATTCCTCACAGACGCAGGACTTCATTTGCCTGTAAGACCCCTGAATTCCACAGTGCCTGGCACATGGAATATCAGATGCATTTTATTGTATTTGCATTTAACTTCACCCCAAAGGCCACAAAACAGGAGACATGAGAGGCTGTCAGCTACAAAAGGGTGAAGAAAATGCATTAAGACACAGCTTTTTAAAAAACAAGCCTCAGATGTGGCACAAGTGGATCGGAACTGAGTTTGTAACTAAACCATGGAAGTTTCTTTGGGAAAAGACCTGACAAATTCACACACTCCCACCCCCTGCTTCCAGTCTGCCGCAGTTTAAAACCTCCCAGAGCTGCCACATTTGTGTTTTTGGAGGAGCTGAACTCTTTGGGATGCTGCTCTGGGCACTCTGTGGGGCACTGCAGGAACAGAGTGCCATCCCCACTGCTCACACAGCATTTGCTGCTGCTGGTGCCCTGACCCCAGGAGAATGAGCAGCAGCCTCTGCTCCAGCTCCTCTGCCCCCAGCAGCTCTGAGGGTGCTGTGCAAGCAGCAATTCCAGCAATTCCAGCCTGTCTGGGCATTCCACGGGGAAAAATCAGGGGTTTCTCCCCTTGCCCCAGTGCTAATCCTCCTCAAGCTCCCCTCAGCTGCCACACGGACGGACGAGTGCTTATCAGGACACATCTGTGACTCAGGAGACTCGTGCTGCCTTCAGTTCCTGGAAGGGATGGATGTTCCATCACTGCCACCACCCCTGCTCAGCTTTAAGACACTGAAACCCAATCAAATTTCTTTTTTCTTTCTTATTCCTGTGGTTTTTCTCCCTGTCTCCCCTTGCCCCTCCAGAAAAGAGGAGGAAGGACTCTCTGAAGGAGGTAATGTTAGTACTAAAGATTCCTAGGAGTGAGTCCCCCCAGTAATTTCTTCTCTAGAATCTGCTGGCTGTCAGGAAAGCAATTTTTTCCACCTGAAAGCAAGAGAGGCCTCCACAGGCTCTACTTCAAGCCCGCAAGACTTTCATCTCAGCCACGAGTGGCAGTGGCCATGGGATGTCCTCGTCCTGTTGTGCAGTGACCATGGGATGTCCTCATCCCGTTCTGCAGCTCAGATACGAGTGGCAGTGGCCATGGGATGTCCTTGTCCTGTTTGCAGTGACATGGGATGTCCTCATCCTGTTCTGCAGCTCAGCCAGGAGTGGCAGTGGCCATGGGATGTCCTCGTCCTGTCTGCAGTGACCATGGGATGTCCTTATCTCGTTCTGCAGGGACCATGGGATGTCCCCATCCCGTTGTGCAGCTCAGCCACCAGTGACCATGGAGTGTCCTGTCCTGTCCTGCTGTATCCCAGCACTTTTGGCACCCTGCAGGAAGAATTTGGTACTCTGGGTCCAAGCAGTGACACAGTGAGGGGGTGCCAGCATGGAGCAGATTCCCAGGAGGGTTTCCAGGTGGCTGCAGCTCCTGGAGCTCTGGGAATGTCCCCTCAGGACATTGTGGAGTGTCCCTCAGACCATTGTGCAGTGTCCCTCAAGCCACTGTAGTGCCCCTCAGGCCATTGTGAGATGTCCCTCAGGCCATTGTGGGATGTCCCCCAGGCCACTGCAGTGTCCGCCAGGCCGCTGTGCAGTGTCCCCAGGCCATTGTGGGATGTCTCCTTGGGTCATTGTGCAGTGTCCCCAGGCCATTGTGGGATGTCCCTCAGGCCATGGTGCAGTGCCCCTTAGGCCACTGCCGAGCCACTGTAGTGTCCCCCAGGCCACTGTGGTGTCCTCAGGCCATTGTGGGATGTCTCTCAGGCCGCAGTGCAGCGTCCCCCAGGCCGCTGTGGGATGAACCCCCAGGCCACTGTTCTGTCCCCAGGCCATTGTGCAGCATCCATCAGGGATGTCCCCCAGGCCACTGCAGTGTCCCCAGGCTGCTGTTCTGTCCCCAGGCCATTGTGCAGCATCCATCAGAGATGTCCCCTAGGCCACTGCAGTGTCCCCCAGGCCGTGGTGCTGTCTCCAGGCCATTGTGGGATGTCTCTCAGGCCGCAGTGCAGTGTCCCCCAGGCCACTGCAGTGTCCCCAGGCCGCGGTGCTGTCCCCAGGCAATTGTGGGATGTCCCCCGGGCCACTGCGGTGTCCCCAGGCCGCGGTGCTGTCCCCAGGCAATTGTGGGATGTCTCTCAGGCCGCAGTGCAGTGTCCCCCAGGCCACTGCAGTGTCCCCAGGCCGCGGTGCTGTCCCCAGGCAATTGTGGGATGTCCCCCAGGCCACTGCAGTGTCCCCAGGCCGCGGTGCTGTCCCCAGGCAATTGTGGGATGTCCCCCGGGCCACTGCGGTGTCCCCAGGCCATTGTGGGATGTCCCCCAGGCCACGGTGGTGTCCCCAGGCCATTGTGGGATGTCCCCCAGGCCACTGTGGTGTCCCCAGGCCGCGGTGGTGTCCCCAGGCCATTGTGGGATGTCTCTCAGGCCGCAGTGCAGTGTCCCCCAGGCCACTGCGGTGTCCCCAGGCCGCGGTGCTGTCCCCAGGCCATTGTGAGCACCCCTCAGGCGGCGGTGCGGCGTGTCTCCCGGGACAGGGTGAGAGCGCTGTCCCTGTCGCGGCACTCGGCGGCGTTGGAGCAGCGTGACACGGCGCCGGCGGCCTGGCGGCACTTGCGCAGCAGGATGCGGCGCAGCAGCAGGTACACCCAGGGGTCCAGGATCTGGTTGAGCGAGGCCAGGCGCACAGCTGTCAGCGGCAGGTTGCACTCCCTGCGCGGCTCCCAGCGCTGCCAGCCCCGGCACGGCCCGGCTATGGGCTCCGACACCATCCGCAGCATGGTCACCTGCGGGGACAGTGACAGGGACACGGTCAGGGCTGAGGGTCACCACAGGGGCAGGCTGGGGCTGCCCCTGCATCCCTGCAGGGCCCCAGACAGGGATTGGGGCCCAGCTATGGGCTCTGACACCATCTGCAGCATGGTCACCTGCGGGGACAGTGACAGGGACACAGTGAGGGCTGCGGGCCACCACAGGGCAGGCTGGGGCTGCCCCTGCATCCCTGCAGGGCCCCAGACAGGGATTGGGGCCCGGCTATGGGCTCCGACACCATCCGCAGCATGGTCACCTGCAGGGACAGTGACAGGGACACAGTGAGGGCTGAGGGTCACCACAGAGCAGGCTGGAGCTGCCCCTGCATCCCTGCAGGGCCACAGACAGGGACTGGGGCCCAGCTGTGTGCTCCTGTTGCAGTGTGATGGCATTTCCTGTGTCACCTATCCCAACCCCTCAGGTGTGCCAACCTTTCCTTTCCCCTTTGCCCTCCTGCTAAGAGCTGCCTTAACATTCCAGCAGGGTCGTGGTGTGGTTGGCAGAAGTTCCAAAGATGCCCCTCAGCTCCGGGCTCATTGGCCTGTCCCAGTGTCTTTATCCCTTGAGCCTTCCCCTCCTCACACCTGGTTGGTCCTCACCTGTCCCTTTGTCCCTCCCCCTGTCCCCAGGGCTTAAAAGGACACGGGACCATGGGGTCTGGATTCTGCTGGGAGCTGTTACCACATTCAGAGTCTGTCAGCCTGGAATAAACTCTGGATTAAAACTCTACCATAGAATCCTCTCCTTTCTCTTCACCATCGCCTGAACCTTTTCCACCAGAGGTAAACTGAGTTCCTGCTGTGCCTGGATTTGTTCCCAGTGCCCAGCTGCAGCACCCAGCCAGCCAAAGGTGTCTCTGAGGTGAAACACCACAGCTGCTGCCTTTGGCCCAGCAGCAAGGGCCAGATGGGGCCAGGCATGTCCCACCCGGAAATATTGGGATTAATATTCCATATGCTCCAACACCATCTGCAGCATGGTCACCTGGGGGGACAGCGACAGGGGACACAGTGAGGGCTGCTGGCTGCGTGTCACCACAGCTGTGGCACTGCCACACCGCAGGCTGGGGCTGCCCCTGCATCCCTGCAGTGCCCCAGACAGGGCTTGGGGCAGCCGGGGATGGTGGAAGGTGTCCCTGCCCGTGGAACTGGATGAGTTTAAGTCCCTCCCAACCCCAGCCTGTAAGGGACTCTGTGGGACAGCTCCTGAACACCTGGTTTTCCTCAACAGATTCTTTTTCTGCTCACAAATCTTTCCTGGACATGACTTGGAGGCCCCAGCTGTCTGAGTGTGCTGCCTGGGATCCCTGTGGAACAGAGCTGTCCATCCTGCTGTGTGTGCTCCCAGTGGGGCTGTCAGTCTGTCCATCCTGCTGTGTGTGCTCCCAGTGGGGCTGTCACTGTGCTGTGTGTGCTCCCAATGGGGTCTGTCAGTCTGTCCATCCCGCTGTGTGTGCTCCCAGTGGGTCTGTCAGTCTGTCCATCCTGCTGTGTGTGCTCCCAGTGGGGCTGTCACTGTGCTGTGTGTGCTCCCAATGGGGTCTGTCTGTCCATCCTGCTGTGTGTGCTCCCAGTGGGGCTGTCAGTCTGTCCATCCTGCTGTGTGTGCTCCCAATGGGGTCTGTCTGTCCATTGTGCTGTGTGTGCTCCCAGTGGGGCTGTCACTGTGCTGTGTGTGCTCCCAGTGGGGTCTGTCTGTCCATCCTGCTGTGTGTGCTCCCAGTGGGGTCTGTCTGTCCATCCTGCTGTGTGTGCTCCCAGTGGGGCTGTCAGTCTGTCCATCCTGCTGTGTGTGCTCCCAGTGGGGGCTGTCTGTCCATCCTGCTGTGTGTGCTCCCAGTGGGGCTGTCAGTCTGTCCATCGTGCTGTGTGTGCTCCCAGAGCCACAGTGATGGATGCACCCCCGATCTGCCCAGCACTCCCAGCCCTTCCAGCCCCAGAGAAGCCGGCAGCCAGGCCCAAAACTGCTGGGAAGAGGCTGAGGGAGCAGACCCGCTGGGAATCACTGCCAGCCCTGGCCCTTGCAGAGAGGCAGGCCAACCTGCAATCCCACAGGAAGGCTCCTCGGAGCTGTGTCACCACAAAGGTCACAGCTGGGCTGCTGCTGTCCCCGCGGGCTGGGACAGCCGGAGCCACGGTGACCGGGAGCAGAGGCTCCAGGGAGGATTTTTCCACTCAAAGGGATATTCTGGGTGCCAGATCAATAACCATGTGTTGACCTTGGAAAGCCTGGGCTGAGTCTGGAGGGCAGGGCAGCGTGGACAGCACAGGATTGTTTTTGTTTCTTTAAACAGAAGCAGCTGAGGATTCTACCCACGACATTTCATTGACCGAAGTGGCCACGGATAGAGCCTTGTGAAAACAGGGATGTAGAGCTTTGTAAAAACGAGGACACAGACCCAGAGCACATCAGGAGCCACCAGAGCACCAGACCCACACTGCCAGAACCTGACCACTTCCCTGGCTCTTCACACACTGGCCCTGTCCAGACTCTGCCATCTCTTTTTCAGATGGAGCTCCAAAACCACCAGGCTAATAAAAATACATTTCCCAAGCACACAACTGCTGCTCTTTTCTGGTTTTATTACATAATATCCCTTTATTGGAGTAGTTGTTGGGCCAACAGCTGCTCTACTGGAAATTTTGTTTGTTTGATATCATTAGAGGTTGTTTATCATGGCCTGTATTGGTCTTCTAAATGGATTAAAAGCCTGCACAAGGCAGAGGAACAACATCAGGTGGAATAAAGTCAACATAATTCATGCCATTAAAAATTTGGCTCAAAATGCTGATGATTGGATTTATTCAACAAGAGCAGCCAAAACTTTACTGTTATCATGAGTGTGGTTTTATACGTCTGTAATTTCTGTCTGCCAGGAGGGATAAGGAGCAGAACTATTTTAACAGGAAGAGCAGAAGAACTTCTGAGCATTTTAGCTTTAAATAACTTGGGAACAACTCTGGGAAGGAATAATTTGTAGCTGGAACTCCAAAATTATTATTATAGTTCTAAGTTGTGCTGCAGCAGCATTTCTGTGAAATCGAACTTGCTCCGTTTCACCTCGGGGTCATTTATCTGCTTCCCTCCAGCTCAGGGGCTATCCCAGAATCCCAGACTGGTTTGGGAACGGAGGGACCTTAAATCCCATCCCATTCCACCCCTGCCAGGGCAGGGACACCTCCCACTGTCCCAAGCTGCTCCCAGCCCCAGTGTCCAGCCTGGCCAGGGACCCAGGGGCAGCCACAGCTGCTGTGGGCACCCTGTGCCAGGAATTCCTTCCAATATCCCCTCTAACCCTGCCTCTGGGAAGCCATTCCCTGAATCCTGTCAGAACAGGCTCCAAACAAACGGGTCAGTGTGAACTGCAAACCAACCAGGCCAGCCTGGAGCGGGCTGTTCTCCCAGGTGCTCCCTGTGAGTCCTCCTCGGAGAAAGGGAACAATTCCTGCCCTGTCTGCTCTCCTCCCTCCTTCCCAAGGCAGCCGAGAGCCAGACGCGCAGGACACTGCAAGGAGCCCTCCAGAGCACAGCCACGATGTCAGAGCTTTCCCTCTGCTGCTAAATCACATTTGATTTTGTCGTTTACATCAACAGATCAGCTCTAAAAATACCGTGTGTGGCGAGGGTGTTGTTTACCTCACAGCAGCAGCTGCCAGGATCCATTAGTTCTCAGTTACAAAACTCAGATGTCTTTAAAAAAAACACAGAAACAAAAAAACCTCCCCTGTCAAGTGCCAGATTTCCATTTCAGCTGTTTCTTACAACTGCTGAGGGCTGCAGCTACGGGTTAAATGATTGCTATGAGCTGGCTTTCACTGAAAAGGCGTTTGCATTCTCCGTGCTTACTTCTCCAAAAGTCTGGTCTCTAATTCCTGACCTACACCTCAGGGGTGTACAGAGCACGTTGGGGAGCATGTAAATGGAGGTTTATGTATAAAAATGGAGGTGTATTTGTAAAAATAACCCCGCAGCCATGAGTCTGGATTGTGCGAACCCCACAGAAGTTGTTCCACACCTCCAAGTGTTGCTGCTGCCACCAAGGGAAGGGAAGTGCTGCTGAAATCCCTCGTGCCTGTGGCTTGACTCCTGCCTCTGAAACCACAGAAATGCCCAGGGCACCAAACCACCAAGCAGAATCCATGTTCCTCACTGGTTCACCTGGTTATGAGGGAGGAGGAAACGCTTCCCCCACCTCAGGGCTCTCCTCTCAAGCTGCAAGGCTGGTGGAACCCTCACGGGTGACAGGACAAGAAGAAAACTCTTTCTCCAGCCAGAAAGAGCCTTTCACATAACCTCAGCATTTCCTCAGCCAGCTTCAGCCCATCCTGCTCAGAGAGCCCAAGAACAAATTTTCCCAAAATCCTACTAGTCCTTGATAGAACAACCCAGCCTTTTGGGATTCCAGACCCCCGGGTGTGCCCTGGTCCCACACAGCAGGGATGTGCATTCTGCCTCCCCCTCTCCTACATCACGAGGAGGGGTTCTTAAAGAAGGAATAATAAAATAGTGGAAAGCAATGCAAAAGATCCTTAAAGACCAGGCTGGACAAGCCCTGAAGGCTGCTGTAAATCAAACACAGCGGGCTGCCAGCCACAAGGCACTCACAGAGTCACAGCTTGCGCATTTTCTCATAAAACATCGATGGAAGTTTTGCTGCAAGGTGGGAGCAAACAAAACCCCCTAAATCCCATCCAGCTGCAGTGTCCTGCTCCCAGAGCCTCTCGCCACATCCCCCTTTTCTCTCTGCTCAAGAGCCTTGTTCTCCTCCTTTTATTTGCTGTTCCTGCAGCTGCTTTCCCTGCACTCGGCTCTCCTCTGGGGCCTCTCCCAGCTCCTCTCCTACACCCGTACCACACTCGGCACCCCTGTCCCCATTCCCGCTGTCCTCCCGAGGGGCTGTCCATGGATGTCCTCCTCTGGGGCCTCTCCCAGCTCCTCTCCTACACCCATCCCACGCTCTGCGCCCCTGTCCCTGTCCCCATCCCCGCTGTCCTCCTCTCCTACACCCGTCCCACGCTCTGCGCCCCTGTCCCTGTCCCCATCCCCGCTGTCCATGGATGTCCCCGGAGCCCCCCCGTGCCGGCCCCGCTGGCTCCCGCCCCCGAGGGCAGCCCGGGGCTCACCTACCAGCAGCGGTGCCCAGCACGCCGAGAGCACGCACATGATGCCCAGCAGCTGCAGCAGCGTCTCGGTGGCGATGCGGCCCCAGCGCGAGCCGGGCTGCGCCGCGCCGGCCTTGGCGCGGCAGCGCGACACCAGCGCCTCGATGGTGGCCAGGTTGCAGGCGCCGGTCACCACGAGGGACAGCAGCCCCAGCGCGGCGAAGGCGGCGGCGAAGGCGCTGCCGCCGGCCGTGCTGATGAAGCACCAGGTGCCGGGCCACTGCAGCGCGTAGCGGCCCAGCCCGGCCAGCGGCAGCAGCGCGAAGGCCACGCCGGCGGCCCAGATGGCGGCCAGGCCGCGCTCGGTGGCCCGCGGGCTCATGTGGCTGGCGTACCAGTGCGGGGCGCGGATGGCCAGCGCCCGCTCCACCGCCATGGCGCTGGCGATCAGCAGCGGGCACAGCCCGAACACCGTCATGCTGAAGCCGAAGAAGTCGCAGAGGCGGCCCGAGGGGTCCATGGCCGCCCAGGGCCGGCCCGACAGGTACACGGAGATGACGACGGGGCTGGTGAGCAGCTGGCCCAGCATGTCGGTGAGCGCCAGGGAGCCGATGCACAGCAGGAACGAGCGCTTCCTGCGGCTGCCCTTGGCGCGGTAGCTGCGGGACACGAGCAGCATGGCCAGGGCATTGCCCGCGACGCCCGTCAGCATCATGGTCAGCGGGATGGCCACGGATACGGCGCTGCCGCGCTCCGCCGCCCGGCCCGTGCCGTTCCCCCGCGGGCCCGGCCCGCCGGCCGCGCTGGCGTTGGGCGGGCGCTGCTGCCACGGGCTCATCCCGGAGCCGGCAGAGCCCGCATGGAGCGGGCACGGAGCGGGCGCGGAGCCGGCAGAACCCGCAGGAAGCGGGCACGGAGGCGGCAGCGCCGCACTTTATGTGAGGGAGGGACGGGAGCCGCCCCGGGGCCGGCAGAGGCGGAGCGGGAGCGAGAGCGGGCACAGCCCGAGGGGACGGAGCGGGAACCGGGCTGGGAAGGGAACGGAGCTGGGCAGGGGCTGCAGAATCCCTGAAGGAGCTGGGCAGGGGCTGTAGAATCCCTGAGGGAGCTGGGCAGGGGCTGAGCCTGGAGCAAAGGAGGCTCAGGGGGCCCTTGTGGCTCTGCACAGCTCCTGCCAGGAGGGCACAGCCGGGGGGTCGGGCTCTGCTCCAGGGAACAGGGACAGGAGCAGAGGGAACGGCCCCAGGCTGGGCCAGGGGAGGGACAGGGTGGATTTTGGGAATGGTTCTACCCCCAAAGGGTGCTGGGCACGGCCCCGAGGCTGCCAGAGCTCCCGGAGAGTTTGGATGCTGCCAGGGATGCCCATGGTGGGATTGCTGGGGGGTCTGGATCAATGATCCCTGTGGGTCCCATCTAACCCAAGATATTCCATGATTCTGTGAAAACACCTGGAAGTTTTATAAAGTATTTTGCTGTTGAAATTAAAAATTATTTTTAAGACTTAAAGGATTGCAACAATGTGAATGTGTGGGTGGACCAGGTGAGCTGACTCACAGGATCAGGGTCAGTGCAGGTGACAGGAACCAGGGTTGGTGGAGGTGACAGGGTCAGTGTAGGTGACAGGAATCAGGGTCGGGGGCGGTGACAGGGTCAGTGTAGGTGACAGGAACCAGGGTTGGTGGAGGTGACAGGGACCAGGGCAGGGCAGGGCAGCGGGAAGCCTGAGTGTCCCCAAGACAAAGCACTCGAGCACAGTTGACTCACAGGTTTTATTTACACTTGTCTACAGCATCATTTTGCCTTACACGTTCTCTAAGCCAAATGAACCATCCTCCTCCTGCTTTGCCTGTGGCCTATCAGTTGCTAAATTTAAAACCTCCCCTCTGTTAAGTACAGCAACAATTGGAATACAAAGCACAAGAAAACCCAAGGCTAACAACAGAGCGTCTACTTGATCTGGTTTTACAGTTTAGTTGGACGTTGAAGTCAGAGGCACAGTTACAGACTAACCTGCTCTTGTGCAACCTACACACATTTAGCATGGAAATTAGAGAGAAAAGAAAGCATTAAAGAAGAAACTGCATTTTTTTTTCTGCAAAGAGATTTATCAAAATACCTCTACACCAAAAACATTTTGCTTCTAGACCAGTCCAAAAGACGTGGCTCAAAAAAAGGAAAAAAAAAAAGAGGAAAAAAAAGCAGAATGGAGTTTTTCAATTTTGCTCCGTTTGTTTCTGTGCAGTTTATCAAAACAAGCAGCAAATCTGGCAGTTTTATTACTGAAATAAATGAAGGTTCTTTGCTTGCTTAAGAAGAAGAGTTTTCCTTACCATACTTACCTTGTGACGGCACTGAAGAAACTTAAACCTTTCTTAACCAAACGGAGCTCAAGAGAGACCAAGTTTTATACTCAAATGGATTCCATAAAGCATTTTAAGCCATAAATTGTGTTGAAGGGAAAAAGTATGATTGATGAAGAAGACGTTGAAGATGCCAGAACTTTCTCCACAGTTTATTCATTCTCATTTTTAAAGAAAAATAAAATTAAGATACCTTGAAAATTTTAGTCAGCCCCAAAGGAAATTTTACAGGCGGCCTGCAGAAGCTTCCCTTGATTCCAAGGAGCCAGTTCCATACTCCTCCAGCCCAAGAGCAGATCCCAACCGATCCGTTTGGAAGGAGGGATCCCGGAGTCCCGGCTCTGGAAACCACCACAGCCACAGCACTGTGCTGGCTGCAAATGTCCTCCCTCGCCAGGAATGAGGCTAATTCCCTCTGGAATCATGATGGACAGGGGGGTTGAGCTGCTAGAGAGGGGTGTCCATCTGCACTGGCACTGCTACGTGGCAAAACAAGAACTGCTCAGCCCAAGGCCCCACTGCTGGCCCCAGGTCCCCCAGCCCTGCCCCTGCTGTGGTCCCAAGGGAGCTCCATCCCGCTCGGGAAAACTCACGGCTTCCTCCTCGCACAAAGAGCTGTGCCAGGGCATTCCCAACCTGCTCCTCCAGCTGAGGGAGCCAGGGATGGAGGAACTGATCTTGAAAAATAATAAAACCCCCCCCACACCACAGAACTTCCCCCTGTGCCGGGGAGTTTATGGCTTAAAATGCTACTGCGGGTTTGGGTGATGGATGAACAAAGCTGCAGTTTGCCAGAAAGCCAGGACAGACATGCACCTCTACTAGCAGATTGAGCACTTCTGACCAAGTAAGACACCAACTTCTTAAAAATGTCTCATGCACTGACTGGAATTTTGGTGGGTTTTTGTAAGTGTGAGCTTTTAGACATTATTTCTTTTTAGAACTCGTACGGGAACCAGAATGGGAGGATCCGGAGGAAGATCTGCGGCGTCTGCAAGATACAAATGGAGAAAGCATGCACAGAAATGAGCTCAGATTCATCCTGGCACCCACTTTGAGCAGCATCCTACCATAGCTGGAAGCCAAGTATATCTCATGGGGGCCTTACAAGAATATACAAGTAACTTTAAGCAACTAATTTAACACTAAAAGTCTACGTTTAATACTGAGAGTAGAATACAGTTTCTATTTCAATGCAATATTTGCTTAAGAAAGTAATTCGGTAATGAACACATTAATACTGTCACACACTGAAAGAAGGGTGAGCCAGGTCTTTATACAGAACATGCTCCTACCAGGAGGACTTTCATTGGAGGGGGGAAAATTATCAAAAAAAAGCAATTCCAGAGGGGTTAACAAAAGTAAGAGTAGGGCAAGTGAGGAAACTACTTTGACTATGAGAATAACTGCTCGGATTCAATAGCTTCCCAGCGAATCTCAGTCCTTGGATAACTACAATAAACCATCACACATCTCAATACAGCCATTCTTATTCTACATAAACCCAAACCTTTCGGGTGACCGTGATCTCGAGCGCCTTTTTTTGCGATCACCAGAGGAAGAGGATCTAGAGCGGCTTCGCTTCTTGCCTCTCTCGGGGGAAGACGAGGAGCGAGAGCTGGAGCAAGATCTTTTCCTTGGGGTGGAAGACCCCCTGTAGGACCTGGAGCTGGATCTTTATTGATTGAGAAATAAACCACATTTAATTCTGGGATCATGGAGGAGGCACAAAGACAGAACAAGCAGAGACAGTTTTCATCAACATTCACTACTCTGTTTTCTCCAAGGATATGGAAAATAAACATCAGGGGCTTCCATACTTACTCTGCCAAGAACACTGCTACTGCCAGGGCAGCTTGCCCAAGAAATTCTGCTAAGTAGTGTTTCCTGATAAATGGACCACCAATGGTTTGGAAAGCTCTCCCCAGCCTTCACCAAAATGAGCCTTTTTGGCAAAAAAGCACTGAGAGGCTGCTGGGAAGTTGCCTCTGTAAGGATCTTCCTCAGCAGTTAAACTCACACATCAGAATAACCTGGAAACCAGAGATCTAAAGCTGATTTACCATGGTTCACTTTATCCTACCAGACATTTCACACTGCAGGTTCATCTGACCAAAGAGTATCAAATCCAGCTGCTATATTTACAGATCTCAAACTACATTTATGAAGAGACTTAAACCTTCCTCAACCAAAATACTGCAAAAAACCCTCTCAGAATAGAGCCAGCATATATAAAAAACATCTCTTGGAACACAGTGCCCCTCTGGTGGGGCACAGGGACACCTTTCCTCTTCCCAAAAGCATAGATTCCATCCTGTGCTGACCCTCACAGGATAATCCACAGCGTGTCCCTGCCCCCAGGGGGAGGTGCACTGTTTTTGATTGTTCTTCCCAACCCAAGCTTCCTCACTTAGAATTTTGGGATTCTCTGCATGCATGGAGAAGGGACAGCCCTTCACTCCATCACAGAGGGAATGTTCTGCCAATGGAAAGCCTGTGCAAGGAGAGACCTCAAACATGCTTTTGTTCCTGCGCCCTGCCCAGCTCAGTGATGGTCTACACAAATCCTTCTGCTCTCAGCTTCTCCCACCATTTCCTACCAACATGTTCCTGTGATCCCCCAGGTTCATACAGGAACGGCTGCCCTGTCTTGTGGAAGATGCAGAATCCTCACTGAACACAAAACCAGAAGGACAGCGGCATTCCTAACGCTCCTCCAGCTCAAGCAGCCCCAGTGGAAACAGGAAAAGCGCCCAAATGCCTGCAGCAGGGAACCATGCACTCAAATCCTTCTTCCTCCACTGCAGCTCGGTGGCGTCCGCTCGCGCGGCTTAGGCCAGACTTAACCTCTCGCACCAAAACCTCTGCTCCTCAGTGAACTCAGCTCCTGCAGAGACCCAGCAGGTCTGACTTCCAAGATAAAAAGCAGTTAATGTTTGTCTGAGCAGCACAGCCTTACGGTGGGGCCAGAGCAGCTGCAGCCTGTGCCCTGTGTCTGTGCAGGGACAGGCTGGTACCGCATTCACCTGGATTTGGACCCACGGGACCGCGACTGTTCCCTGGAGCTGGAGCGGGATCTCGATCTGGAACTGGAAGAACTCCTGGAATGGGACCTGCAACAACACGGGAGATCTTTTTCCAGTGTCTGACTTGCATTTAGCAGAGTTACTGCTCCTGAGAGCAGCAGACACGAGGCAGCAACACAGTCTGAGTCCTAAAATGCCAATCCCCTCCTGCCCCCAGCACACTTAAAACCAGACACTTCTACACAGCATTAAAAACATTACAAAGGCAGCTTTAGATTATGGCTCCTAAAACAAAGCACAACAATTAAACAGGATTGCAGTTATCTGGCAAAAAGAAATAACTTCCTATCTGTTCATTATTTAATGAAATCAATGCTTTAATTTGTGCCTTAACTGGAAACCCATCAGTTTCCTTCAGAGGCAGAGCAGATGAGAGCATTAGGATTGGTCAGTTCAATTTTCCCCCAGCCAGTTCTCACAAGCACTTTGCAATCATCTTCAAATTTTCATAAAGATTTTCCCCTGCATTATAAATTAAGTGGTTAATCTGGGGCTAAAATACTGCCATATCCAACACAACTTATAACTGGCCACAATTATTTCCCAGTTTTTCACTGATGGATTTTCTCTAAAGCACAAACCACAAGAGGAATTTAACAATGGCAGCAGGCTCCAGCAGCCACTGGAACCAAAAGCACTGAAAACAAATTCTAATAATAAATTCTAATAACAAGTTCTAATAATATTTTCAGGTAAAATATATTCTACTTGCTGTCAGCCTCTGTTACCACGACTTTCTCATTTTACTGGGCAGGACATAGTATGAACATTTCCTAGCTAGGAAATTACGTTTAAACCTTTTTAAAACCCACAAAAAAAGGCATCCACAAATGGCAACTGCTATTTCCAATTATCTGTAGCTAAAAGGAAAAAGTTTAAGAGGAAGTTGAAATCTCAGTTAGGACAAGTTACTTTCTACTTCACTGTTAATATCTGTGAATTAATGACCAAAGTTATGGGTGGGTGAGATTGTTGAGTGTCCTTGGAGCCTCCCAGCCAAGCACTCACACTGCTCTGAGCAGTGGGAAGCAGGGGAGGCTGAGGAACAGAAGAGGCAGCAGGAGCAAGAGCCAACAGTGATGGGGAGAAGCCAAGCCAGAGGCTGCAGAATTTGGGCAGTGACAGCACTGAGAACACTGAGAGGGGCAATGATGAAGCTGGGAAGATTAGAAGAAACTTGAACTTTACAGATGTGAATTTAATAAGTGACCCTGGGAGCTTGTTCTGAATAATCAGGATCCTCCTTGCATGAGCTGTAAGGCAGCTCAAAAGCTCCAATATTGACATCACCCAATTTCAAAGCACTGACTGAACTGTTCATTTATTACTGAATTTAAATAGCAATGTGAGAGCTTAAGCCTGCCCAGCAGACCTTTGTGAGGTCCCCTATAAATCTTCAGTGTTATTAGAGAATTCCAGAGTGGTTTGTGTTGGGAGGGACCTTAAAGCTCATCTCATTTCACTGTTCCATGGGCAGGGACACCTTTCACCAGACCAGGCTGCTCCAAGTCCTGTCCAGCCTGGCCTTGGACAGTTCCAGGGATAGGAAGGTTCTGACAACATTGCCGCTGCATTTAAAACTTTGTTACTTGCCATTAACTCAAGTTCAAGTTTCTTGTCTTTATTCCCAGGATATTCCCACTTGTCCTTTCCCTGAATCTGCCTGGGCTGCATTGTCACTGCCTCTTCTGCCACCTCCTCCCACTCCAGCAGTGCCCCCCTCTGTCCAACAACAGAACCACACACGGCCAACGAGCTGAAAACCTGAAAATAAATTCCATTATTCCATTTCTCTGAAGGATTTCACCAAACACCAACTTAAATCCCTGAAACAAGCCCCAGAGAGCCTCCCTGCTGCAGCTCAGGCAGAGCATCACCTCCTCTGTAAACGGAGAGTTATTCACATCATCACACAACTGTAAGGCAATCAAACAAAGTAAATAAGGAAGTCAGATACTGACATTTTGCCTGGCGTTACCCTGGACCTGTACCCGTTTACCTGGACCTAGACCTTGAGCTCGAGTGAGAGGATGAGCGCGAGGACGAGCGCGAGTGGGAGGAGCGGGACTTGGAGCGGCTGCGCCGCGGCGCCTTCTTCTTCTTGTTGGTGTCCTCCTCCTCACTGGCATCCAGGTTGTACTTGGACAGGTCAGCATCATCTTCATCCTCATCCTGCCACGGGCACAACACACAAGACTCAGGCAATGCTTTGAGCTCCCCTTCAGTTTTGACTTATCTCGGACTTTACTTCATGTTCTTTCCCCGCCTTTGAAAGCTGAACGGAATGTAACGAGACCTCACAATTTTAAGCAGTAAGGAGTGACTGAAAATTGGTTTTGAACCAAACCCCCCGTTATTTAATGGAGCTAATGAGCACACAGACACATTTTTACCACTTACTTTAAATGAATTTTCACCCTCAGAATCTCTAAGCAAAGCCCAACTCTGCAGAGACAGATCTCATATGCAAAGTTTGGTGATGGCTGTGTAAAACAGCACCATCTGCACGTCTCTGCAGGGCTGCTGCCCAAAGATGTGGAAAATCCAATAAATGATACTCACATAGCTCAGAAAAGATGGAAAAAACTCTCAGATTATTTTATTTCATTTTATAAAAAATAAATCTGATGTGGTTTTAAAAGCCTAGGAAGAAAACTCAAGAGCACTCGCTATACATGGTAACCACATATCCAGGTTCAAATAAACATCTTGGAGTTCTGGGTTCTGATCTCAGGCTTGTCACTGATGATTTAAGGAACTGCCCATTTTTGAGTGCAGGTATTTAGAACAAAGCAGAGCTTGTGCACATCTCTTCCAGCAGCTTTGGGCACCATTATTGCCAGAGCTCTGCTCTAAAGGCAGCTGAAAAACACTGACCAGCCCTTCCCCTGCTCCTGGGCAGCCCTGAAATCATGATTAAAAACTGCTTCAAGACAACACACCATCCTACCTCATCCAATTTATACTTGGAGAGATCTTCATCCTCATCGTCCTCATCCTCCCCCTCAGACTCTTTATCTTCCACTTCCTTCAGGATGGAGGCAGGGCCCACTGGCTTCCCCCGGTACTTTTTCTTTTTGCGCCCAAACTGAGGAATTTTGTGCCAGGATTAGAACAGGATTTAATCAAAAACAATCACCAACTGTAATTTTGGTAACACTTCCATAAGAAAACAAATACTCATCAATTTTAAATAGGATCTTGACCCAAGGGAAAGGGGAGCACTGTGGAACATTAATTAGCACCAAGGAACTTCTAAAGAGATGCTTGTCTTGGGGACAATGAACCTCCACAGAGATGAATGGGAATCTGAGCATTCTGCATTTCAATTTTATGGGATATCCTTAAACAACACAAGAGTCTCCCCAGAGCATTCCCTGCCCTCCCTTACCTCATCATACTCCCCGTCGGACTCCTCCCGCTCTATGTATTCCACGTTCTCCCGCTCATTGAATCCTCCTCCATAGCCTTGAGAAAGGGGCAAAACAACACAATGCCTTCAGCTGCCTGCAGCACAGAAACCTCCACAGGGGCTCTGGAAACCCTCAGGGGATCACAAATCTGCCATAAGGATGTAACAGGATCTCAGGAGGAACAGGAATTGTTCCCACGCACGTTTATTAAATGCAGTTTCTCACAAATCCAATTAAAAGAATGGATTAGGAACACTAAAAGTATTCATCAACTTATTTAAGTACTAAGTACTTCAATAAGTTATTTAAATAATAAATACATGGATATATTCTTTACAATTATAATAATTATATGAAATATGATTACATTATCTAATATCCTTTACTATTTTCCCAATACTCAATACTGAAATCTTGTTTTTCCTTTTGAATCATAAGCCCTGTGCTTTTCTCTAGGCTCCTTTATTTCTGTGCCCTTGTGTTCCACCCTGTGCTCCAAACTCCCTGCCCTGCTCCAGTCCTGCAGTGCATTCCCTGTCTGATCCCAGGTGCAGAGGGGAGAGTGCAGGAGCTGTAAGGAGATCCTGCCCCAGCTCCCTCTGGGCTCACATTCCCTCAGGGGAGCTGAAACTGAGCCCCAGCCCTCCTGAGCAGATAACAGCCTTATCTGTACGTGGCCAGCCCACGGGAGGCCTCTGCAGATTAATTAAACATTGCCTCCAAAGTCCTGACATCAAAACCCAACACAGGGGCAGCTTAGGCTGAACATTCCCCAATTCCCCACCCGGAGCCACCGCTTCCTTCAGCACTGAAACTCGCTGGGGCCACGAACCTGCACCTTGTATGAACTGTGCCTGTTCAGGGAACACAAGGAATGCCCACTCTGATTCCCAGAGCCCTTTCTGCCAGCAGTGCCAGCAGCCAGGCACCCCCAGCTCACCTGTCCTCTCCTCCAGCTTGGCGTACTTGGGGGTGTTGCACATGTTACACTCTGAGCGCCGCGCCCAGTTCACATTGCCACAGCTGCAGGGAGACACAGAGACATGGAAACCTTACCCTTCACACTGGGATTAAACATCCCTCACACTGGGGATAAAACATCCTGCAGATGGGAGTAAGACATCCCTCACACTGGGGATAAAACATCCTTTAGATGGGAATAAAACATCCCTCAGGCTGGGAATAAAACATCCTTCAGACTGGGAATAAAACCTTACCCTTCAGACTGGGGATTAAACATCCCTCACACTGGGGATAAAACATCCTTCAGATGGGAATAAAACATCCCTCAAACTGGGGAAGAAACATCCTTCAGATGGGAATAAAACATCCCTCAGACTGGGAATAAAACATCCTTCAGATGGGAATAAAACATCCCTCAGATTGGGAATAAAACATCCTTCAGACTGGGAATAAAACCTTATCCATCAGACTGGGAATAAAACCTTACCCTTCAGACTAGGAATAAAACCTTACCCTTCAGACTGGGAATAAAACCTTACCCTTCAGACTGGGAATAAAACCTTACCCTTCAGACTGGGAATAAAACCTTACCCTTCAGACTGGGGATTAAACATCCTTCAGATGGGAATAAAACATCCCTCAGATGGGTATAAAACCTTATCCCTAAGACTGGGGATTAAATATCCTTCAGAAGGGAATAAAACCTTATCCTTCAGATGGGAATAAAACCTTATCCTTCAGACTGGGGATTAAACATCCTTCAGATGGGAATGAAATCTTACCCCTCAGACTGGGAATAAAACATCCCTCAGATGGGAATGAAATCTTACCCCTCAGACTGGGAATAAAACATCCCTCAGATGGGAATAAAACATCTTTCAAATGGGAAAAAAACCCCTTTTCCTTGACATAGGAATAAAACCTTACCCTTCAGACTGGGAATAAAAGATTATCCTTGGATTGGGAATGTTATCCTTCAGGCTAGGGCTAAAAGGCTACCCTCCAGACTGAGAATACAAGGGTGGGGACACAGCACTGGGGAAGGTGACAGCACTGGACAGATGTGGGGAAGATGTCAAATCAATGGGCAGGAGCAGGGCCAGGAGCACAGCTGCACAGAAGGGCCCTTTCCCAGCTCCCTGAGCTCTCCTGGGGCTCCAGCCCCTTCCCAGCTCTGTTCCCTGCCTGCAAGGGAAGGGCTGCTGGTGCCAGGCCAGGTGCTCACTGGAACTGCCACATCCAAGAATCCCAGAGCCACAGCTGGTTTGGGTGTGAAGGGACATCACAGCCCACCCAGTGCCACCCCTGCCATGGCAGGGACCCCTCCCACTGCCCCAGGGAGCTCCAGCCCCAGTGTCCAGCCTGGCCTTGGGCACTGCCAGGGATCCAGGGGCAGCCCCAGCTGCTCTGGGCACCTGTGCCAGAGCCTGCCCACCCTGCCAGGGAAGGCAGCACCTCCCAATGCCATGGGGGTGGCAGTGCCATCTCCACATTCCCTCCAAACCTGGGCACTGTCCCAGCTTATCAAACCTGGCCTTTTTCCTGGGCAGTGCTGCCGTTTCTGCTGCTCTATTAATTAACGTGCAGCAAACAGCAGGGCTCCCAGAGCACGCCCCGGAGCCCTGCTATCCCGGCAGCACAGGGAGTTCCCAGGCAGAGGCAGCAGCCGTGTGTCGGTGCCTACGTTTTGCACTGCCAGTCGTTGGCGCTGAACAGCCCCCGGCTCTTCTCGGCCAGCGTCTTCCCGATCTCCGTCCCCCCCGCCTTCATCATCTTGGCCTCCGTCGTCTTCTCTGCGGGGGAGACACAAAAGCGCCTGAAACGGCAGCCTCGGAACTTACCGGAACATTTCAGGGTCTTTTAAAGAAAAATAAGTGGACTTCTCAAACAGTTTCGGGTTGGGCAGGAATTTTTAGAGCAGTTTTACGGGGCACAAGGAGACGAGGGGACAAGGCGTGTGTGCTGCCGAGAACTCACCTCTGCCACATCTGTTACAGCTCGTCCTCCTGGCGAAGTTCACGTTCCCGCACCTGGGCACGGAGCAGAGCACGAGGGCCGGCATTAACCGGGGCCGGAATCCGCGCAGCGCGGGGCTCCGGCGCCGGAGGCTCGCCCCGAGCCGAGCGCCGCGATTTACCCCGGCTCGGTCCCACGCCGAGAGCTAGCTCCCTGAGGCCGGGCCGGGCCCCGTGCCCCCCGAGCCGGCGGCCGCGGCTCCCGGAGCCCCACTCCCGCTCCCTGCCTCGCTCCCCGGCCGCACTGCCGCTGGCCGCGCCCCGCTCCCCGCCCCGCTCCCGCTCCCGGCCGTGCCCTCACTTCTTGTCGGGGCAGATCCAGTCGCCGTCGCTCACGCGGAAGTTCTTGGTCGCCATCTCGGGCCGAGCCGGGCCGGGCCGAGCGCCGCCGCCACACGCAGGACCCGGGCCCTGCGCCGCGCGGGCTGCCCGCCGCACGCCTGCGCCCTGCCCCGCCCCGCCCGCGCACCTTCCGCTCAGGCAGCGCCGCGGACGCCTCGGCCGCACGGTGAGGGGAAGGGCGGGGAGCGGGGCGCGAGCGCCCCCTGGCGGAGGGGAGGGCGGGGGGCGCGAAAAGAAAAAGAGCAAGAAAAAGAGAAAAAAATAGAGAAAAAAAAAGAAAAGAAAAAAAGAAAAAGAAAAAGAAAAAGAAGGAAAGGGAAAAGGACAGGGAAAAAGGAAGGGGAAGGGGAAAAGGGAAAGGGAAAAGGAAAAAAGGGAAAGGGAAAGGGAAAATGGAAAAGGGAAAAGGAGAAAAAGGGAAAGGGAAAAAGGGAAAGGGAAAAAGGAAAGGGGAAAGGGAAAAAGGAAAGAGAAAATGGAAAGGGGAAAAGGGGAAAAGAGAAAAAGGGAAAAGTGAATGGGAAAGGAAAATGGAAAAGGGAACAGGAAAGGAAAATGGGAAAAGGGAATGGGAGCAGGACAGGGTGGGGCTGTGTGAGGGTGGGCAGGCCCTGGCACTGGTGCCCAGAGCAGCTGGGGCTGCCCCTGGATCCCTGGCAGTGCCCAAGGCCAGGCTGGAGCAGCCTGGGACAGTGGGAGGTGTCCCTGCCATGGCAGGGCTGGCACTGGATGGATTGCAGGGGTTCAATCTCCTCTGCCCCCGGCCCGTTCCGTGTCTCTGTCTGTGCCCTGTCTCACGCTGCCCGTCCCTCACGGGGGCTCTGGGCCGTTCCCTCCCGGCCCCGCAGTGCCCGGCTGCTGACGGCTCCGCGCAGCCACCCCGCACACCCTCCTTGCCACAGACACGCTGGTCTGGGCTGTGCTCCTTGGGCACGGTCCCAGGGACATCCCGAGGGGACAGGAGTGCTCAGGTATCACACAGTGACAGTCAGGGAATGTCCTGAGCTGTACTGACCCCAAAGATCTCCCAGCCCAGGCCCTGGCCCTGCACAGACCCCAAATCCCACCCTGGGCATCCCTGGTAGCGCTGTCCAAACCCTCCTGGAGCTGCTCTGGCAGCCTCAAGGTTGTGCCCGTTCCCTGGGGATCTGGGCAGTGCCAGCACCCTCTGGGGATGAACCTTTCACAATATCATTGGGATAACAATCAGTGTGGGAATGTTCGAGTCAAACCATTATTTAAATAAATATTTTTATTTCGACTAATGACCATGCCAGGGTTTACGGGTGGGTTTGTGCCAGCACTGGGACATTGTCCTCTGTCCCCTGGGTGTCCCCAGGGTGCCAGGGCTGTGCCCATCCTCAGTGCTCTCCCGGTATCTCCCTTCAAACCATCTCTGATATTCCCCTTCCTGCTTTGCTCTGGCCTGGCTGTGATCTGCCAACATCTGCAGTGCTCAGGTTGGCCCAGCATTCCTGAGCCACATCCGTGCTGCGTGTTTGTTTACAGCACACGTTACCTTCCTGGAAGTTTTCACTCTCTCTCTCTCCTTCTTGCAGCCACATCCTGTGGAAAAATCATCTGGGATCTGCTCCTGGAGCTGGTTTTCATCACTCCCTCTCAGGGCGATGGGGATTATTGCTGTTTATTTATACAAGTGTAAAGCAGAGCTGGGGCACCCGAGCAGGGGGCCGTGCAAATTCCCACCTAGGGAATGTCCCCGGCAATCAGGGAGGACAGGGCTGTGTTTTCCTGCTGCCGGGGAAGGGCTGGGCTGGAATTTGGAATGAGGCAGCTGCAGGGATTCCCCACTGCCCTGTCCTGCTGCAGCCAGTACAGCAGGTGGCACTTGAGGAACGCCTGTTTCCCGTGGAAAAACCTGCTTTTCCATGGGGTGTTCTAAATATCAGCCATCAATGAGAAACACCACCAGTGTCACCGTGAGGGGCTGGCCCTGGGACCGAGCATGGACTGACCTGGGGCTGCTCCTGGCACAGGACACGGAGTGTTGGGTGCAGCAGGAGCAGCAAAGCTATTCATTTTATTCTGCAAAACTATTCGTTTTATTCTGCAAAGCTATTAGTCTTATTCTGCAAAACTATTAATGTTCTTCTTATTATTATTATTTTATATATATATTCTTTAATATATTCTTTATATTAATTTTATTCTTATTATTAATTTTGCTCATGCTATGCAGCTGAAAATCCGAAGTAATTAACAAAAAAGAGTCTACAGAAAAGGAGCTGCCTTACAGTTGGCTAAAAACCATCTCAGTTTAAGCCAACTAGACAAACTATCTTTTTTACCATACCAGTGCAGGCCATTGATCCATTTTAATAATCACTTCTTATTTAAAGCTTTTTCCCACGAAAGAGATGTGACAAAACTTGACCTCTGGTCATGGGATATTCCCAGTATTCCCTGCCTGCTGCTGCTCCCGAAGGCTCCAGGGAGGAACAACCTGGAGCTGATCCATTCCCGGCTGCCTTTAGGGAAAAGCCTTTCGTGGAAGTGGGAATATCCATCAGAAAGTGTCGTGCCAGGGAGAGCAAACCAGCCTGGGGTGTAAATTAATGAGTGATGGAAAGGATTCTTCTGCTGGGCCAAAAAATGTTGGCTGAGTAGGAATCTCAGAAGGAAATCTGCTAAACTCTGCTCATCTAATATTTAGGAAATTTAATGTAATTCCAGAGCAGTTTGGGCTGGGAAGGACATTAAATCCCACCTGGTGCCACCCCTGCCATGGCAGGGACACCTCCCACTGTCCCAGGTGGATCCAGCCTGGCCTTGGGCACTGCCAGGGATCCAGGGGGAGCCCCAGCTGTGATAAAAGCTTAAAATCCAACTGGGAACTGAAAAATAGCCCCAAACTTTTAATTTATGACTAAAGCAAAGCCCAGGTGGACGAGGGGGGGACCTGGAGTTCCCAGACACAGTCCTGTGTCTCTCCAGGATATTCCCTTTGCCGAAGGAGCAGCTTTGCTCTCGGATTTCCATTGTGCTGCTCCTCTTTTCCCGTGTTCCTCCCACAAAGCTCCATTTAAATCTCTTCCCCCCGTATCCCAATAGCTTGTGAACACTTTTATTGGATTCCTGTTTCTATCACAGCACATTTGGCCTTCAGACGAGGCTGAGGAATTGATAATAACCCGGTAAATGAGAAATACATCAGCCATCATTTTAGCGTAATGAAAGCGAGCAGTTGAGAATGAATCAATGTGCAGAAAACTGTTTAATTGGCCCAGCTCTAGACAGCCAGCTCCTACCAACGAGCCCTGAAAATCAGTTTCCTGAAGAAAACTAAATGGTACAAAGGCCAGGAAGATCAAAGGCAGGTAATTAAAGGAAGGTTGTGCCTGCAGCCCTTCCCAGCCCTTCCTGGGGTGCTGCCTCCATGCCACGCTCTTCACTCAGCAGCTCAGGGCTCCCAGGTTTTTAAGCATCACTTTAAAGCACTTAATACACTGTTGATGCCTTCCAAGACACAATAATAATAATAATAATAATAATAATTTCAGCTCTGGGAGTTAAAGGAGCGCAGTGCTTCCAGCTGTGGGCTTGCTTTGAGCTGCTGGGATTGCACCAAGCAGGGGTGCTCCTGGGATAACCAGGGATAACCAGGGTGTGGGATGTGGGATGTGCTGGGCTCTGCAGGGGCCAGAGAGCCCTGGGACACCCCCAGGGCTGTGTGGGGTTGGTGTGGGATCCCAGGGGGGTGTAGGATGCCCATGGACACCTGGTCAGCCGTGGTTGGTTCCAGTGCCACCTTTGGGTGTGGAGCTTGCCAAGCAAGTGGGGAGGTTTGGATTTAGAGCAGGGATTGGGCAGGAATTGCTCCTTCGAGGGGAGGGATGGGATATTGGGAATTAGGAATTGTTCCCTGGCAGGGTGGGATGGGATATTGGGAATTAGGAATTGTTCCCTGGAGGGGAGGGATGGGATATTGGGAATTAGGAATTGTTCCCTGGAGGGGAGGGATGGGATATTGGGAATTAGGAATTGTTCCCTGGGAAGGTGGGATGGGATATTGGGAGTTGGGAATTGTTCCCTGGGAGGGTGGGATGGGACATTGGGAATTAGGAATTGTTCCCTGGAGGGGAGGGATGGGATATTGGGAATTAGGAATTGTTCCTGGGAGGGAGAGGTGGGATATTGGGAATTAGGAATTGTTCCCTGGAGGGTGGGATGGGACATTGGGAGTTGGGAATTGTTCCCTGGGAGGGTGGGATGGGATATTGGGAGTTGGGAATTGTTCCCTGGGAGGGTGGGATGGGACATTGGGAGTTGGGAATTGTTCCCTGGGAGGGAGGGATGGGATATTGGGAATTAGGAATTGTTCCCTGGCAGGGTGGGATGGGCTGGGATGGAATTCCCAGATTTGCTGTGGCTGCCCCTGGATCCCTGGCAGTGCCCAAGGCCAGGCTGGACACTGGGACAGTGGGAGGTGTCCCTGCCATGGGTGAGCTCTGAGGTCCCCCCAGCCCCATCCATCCTGGGTTCCATGGTGATCCCAAGCTGCTGAGCTTTTGGAATGATCTCCTTCAAGGTGTGACCCGTGCAGAAGTCACTGCCTGCGTGACATTCATTGATTTAATAATTAAAGAACGATTCAAACCTGCTGAGCTCACATCAAATCACAACAGAAATACCTGAAATAACATTTAAATGTATTTTAGCAAGGGTAGAGCTAGCAAATGTCCACTGAGCCCTGGTTCCGTGGGGGAGGGCACACAGGGGTCCCTCATGTGTCGCACGCATCACATGTCCCTCATGTGTCACACACGTGTCACACACACATCACACCCGTGTCACACAGCTCAGGGCCCGGGAGATTCCCAGGGGGATGTGGATCCCTGTGATGGTGCTCACAGGGGTCCCAGGATGAGGGAAGAGACGAGGATCTGACTCCATGTTTCAGAAGGCTGATTTATTATTTTATGATATATATTACATTAAAACTATGCTAAAGGAATAGAAGAAAGGATTTCATCAGAAGGCTGGCTAAGAATAGAAAAAGAAAGAATGATAACAAAGGTTTGTGGCTCAGCTCTCTGTCCCAGCTGATTGGCCATTAATTAGAAACAACAACATGGGCCCAATCACAGACCCACCTGTTGCATTCCACAGCAGCAGATAACCATTGTTTGCATTTTGTTCCTGAGGCCTCTCAGCCTCTCAGGATGGGGGAATCCTAAGGAAAGGGTTTTCCATCAAAGATGTCTGTGACAGATCCCACCTGGCCATTGCCCTCCTGCTGCTGGAGGTGCTGAGGGAGTGATGGATCCCAGGCCCAGCTTCCTTGGCTGTGGGAGTTTGCATTTGCCCCCAAGCTGCTCCTCAACGTGTTTGCTCCTGCTCTGCCAGCATCCCCTGGTTCTGTGTGCCGCTGGGGAGGCAGCAGTGGGGAATGCTTTCAGCAGTGGAACCCTCAGCTGTCAGAGGAGCAGCCTCCCCAGCCGGCCCGTGCTCAGCTCAGGGCTCTGCTCTGCCCAGCCCTGGCAGCCCTGATCCCGGGATAACAGGGGCTTGCAGCAGGAAGGGATCACAGCCCGTCAAATCCTGCTCCCAAACAGCAGCAGCGCGTTCCCCCCTGCCTCCAGCACCGACAGAGCCTCCCTGCAGCCTCAGCTTGGTGGAGAGGTGGGATTTTCTCCAGCAAATCCCTCCTGGCAGGAGCTGCTGCAGGGCTGGGCTCACTCAGGGATCAGGATGCTCCTCACTCCTCTGGCAGGGAAGCCAAACTGGGCTTGCCCTCAATTCCCTTGGCCTTGGCAGCTCAGCCCAGCATCTCCTGGAGCCACAGGGTTTAGCGTTTTAAGCTCAGTCTTCAAAGCCAGATGGAATGAAGCCAAGTTTGGCTCGTTTCAGGAGAAGTCACTGAGCTGTGGGGCCTCTCCCAAGCCACGCCAGCCTGTGCTTCCGAGCTTATCCAAGAAACTGCTCCGTGGGTCTTGCTGTTTTCCTCTCATTTTCCTTCTGTTCCCCTCCTCTGGGGTGCCTTTCAGGAGAGGACTGCAGGGTTCCCCTCTGGAATCAGAGGAGTCTGTCAGACAGGAGAAACAGCACAAAACCTTGTCTTGTTCCTTTTGCAGCTTGGTGCAGATCCTTCTGTGAGGACAGCAAAGCCTCCTCCTCCGCTGTAAGAGCTGAAATGAGGGATGCAGGACTCCAGGGGATCTCCAAAATGCAGTTTATTGTGTCCAAAATGCAGTTTATTGCATCTAAAATGCAGTTTATTGTGTTCAAAATGCAGTTTATTGTATCTAAATGCAGTTTATTGTATACAAAATGCAGTTTATTGTGTCCAGAATGCAGTTTATTGTGTCCAAAATGCAGTTTATTATATACAAAATGCAGTTTATTCCATCCAAAATGCAGTTTATTGTGTCCAAAATGCAGTTTATTGTATACAAAATGCAGTTTATTGTATCCATGAGTTACAGCAGTCCAGGGTGGTGGGTGGCAGAGCTGTGCCCACAGCTGTCAGCTCCAGCTGCAGGCAGGCCTGGACACCCTTAGTTTAGGTTACAAATGCATTATATATTTCTCTTTTGTTACATTGCATTCTATACTTTTCTTTTGGTTACATTGCATTCTATACTTTTCTTTGCTGAGCACCTTCACACAGCAGAACCAATCCATACCTTAACTATTATCTACAGCCCATCATAACTGCTGTAATTCCCATATTCATGTCACTGATCCCCAATCACTCACAGTCAGTACATCACAGTTTAAGCTGGGAGTTGTTTCTCAGTTTTCTTGCAGTGGAAAATTCTGAGCCCTTTTTTCTCCTTGCCACATTTGCTGCCTTGTTTGCCTGTGCTCTCTCCCTGCTTGGTGAAAACATCTTCTTGTTTGGGGTGGGTTTATCCTTTGCTCTAAGCCATAAAACCCCTTCTAACTCACACACCCTGTGCCTCCTTGGTTATCCAGTGAGACTGGCTCAGCAATTCTTGTCTTCTGTATCAAAACTTGCTTCCATCTCTATTCCTTCATCAGATTCTACATTCAAAAATCTTTCTGCCAAGCACACACACATCTGTGAGACTTTCTTGTCAAACTTTCCTCCTTCCCAGCACTCTGGTATTCCAGTGTCCCTGTAGGCTCTTCCAGCATTCCAGCCTGGCAGTGCAGGTGGGCAGGGAGGGGTTGCAGCACCTGTGGGATGCTGGGCAATGGTGCTGAGGGGCTCTGTGCTCCTGTGTCACCCCAGGAGGGGCACTCCCAGCAGGAATCCTCTTCTCCAGACCTGCTCCCTGACTGTGTGTGTTCCCAAAAAACACGCAGGGAAAAGCCAATATTTGTACATTTCAAAGGTGTGTTTGGACCCCAGTGTGAGATGCAGGATAAATAATGCCCCCACTAGCAGCATTAATTACTGTGCTTCAAAGGACCTGGTTTTGATCACAAATTTCTTTAATGGGCAAGTGTAGGAGTAGAGCTGAGGCAGGTAAAAAGGGGATCTAATAGATATATTTATAAAAGGCAGGTTGGAAAAGGTTCATCATTTGGGGAGGGGTTGTCAAGGAAAACAAGCAGTGATTAACCTCTGCTGGGTGCTGCTCCTGCCCTGCTCTCCTCACTCCACCACCAACCAGGAGCTCCTGGAGTTCCCACCTGCAGGAATGGCCATCCCTGGCACTTGAGCACCTCCCTGGAGGCTGCAGCCCTGCCCGGGGAGGTTTCTGTGCTTTCAGGCCCTCCTCACCTTTGGCTTTCCGCCTCTGCCCGTGCTCCCTGTGAGGCTTTGCAGATCCAGCCGCTCCTGCAGTTTCAAGTTTACTCCTTGAAATTTGGTGTGAAGGTGACCACAGTGTGACTCGGGCTCAGAAACAATTAACCCCTTCACAGCTGTCGATTTGAACCACAATTTTCTGCTTTGTTCTTGTAAATGAAATGTATTTGCCAGAGCATCTCTCCCTCTGGCAGTCTGCCTCCACAAACAAGTGCTGCAGTCTGTTCACACGGATCCCAGTCCATGGGAATGTGCCAGCTGAACATTTAAAGGGTAAGGAACAATTCCAGAAGAAACTGCAGCAGCAAGTTTTTGCACTGATTTTAACTAAAATATTTTTACTCTGAGCCCTGTTCGTGTTGAAGGCGTTGACCTGCACCAAACTCTGGGGCAGAATTTGGCTCCTCCGGGTGCTGAAGGGGCTCCTCACACCTGGAGTTCACTGCTGCTCTCTGCTTTTTGCATCTCCCTGACAGGAAATGTTTGGCTTCTTCTCCAAATTGCGTTCTAACAAAATGAAACAACAACCAACCAACCAACGAGGATGAGTCTGGCTGAAGGAACTGAGCAGCCCCGAGAGGGAGCAGCCCAGAGGGCCCTCCATGGTTTGCTGGGTCATTCCTAGAGCTCCATCCCCTAGAGCTCCATCACCCGATCCTCTGGATGTCCAAGGAGATCCCCGGGTGTTTTTGGCTCCTGGGGAATTTGGGAATCCCACTCAAGCCTGTTTGCCACCAGCGAAAGGGCCAGAGCCCTCTCTGGGAGCCTCCAGAGGGTTTGGGGGCTGGCAGTTCAGCACCTCCTCAGCTCAGACCTGCTCCCCAAACCCTCCTGACATGAGTCCCTCACACCTTGCCTGAGGTGTGATCCCCAGCCCAAACTTGTGACAAGGGGACGGTGCAGAGCCTTGGTGAGGCAGAGGGATCCCGGGAGGTGCCAGGTGGGGCAGAGATGGGTGCAGGAGGGATCCCAGGAGGTGCCAGGTGAGACAGAGATGGGTGCAGGAGGGATCCTGGGATGTCCCAGGTGAGACAGGAAGGATCCTGGGATGTCCCAGGTGAGACAGGAAGGATCCCAGGAGGTGCCAGGTGAGGCAGAGATGGGTGCAGGAGGGATCCCAGGAGGTGCCAGCTGAGGCAGGAAGGATCCCGGGATGTCCCAGGTGAGGCAGGAGGGATCCCGGGAGGTGCCAGGTGAGACAGGAAGGATCCCGGGAGGTGCCAGGTGAGGCAGGAGGGATCTTGGGAGGTGCCAGGTGAGGCAGGAGGGATCCCGGGATGTCCCAGGTGAGACAGGAAGGATCCCGGGAGGTGCCAGGTGAGGCAGGAAGGATCCCGGGATGTCCCAGCTGAGGCAGGTGTGTCCCCAGCGTGGGATCAGTGCCCACGGCTCAGTCTGCCCCCGCTGCCCTCCATCCCCAGGGTGTCGCTGCCTCCTGCCCGTGCCGCAGCTCCGCAGCAGCGATCCCACGTTGCCATGGTTATGGCAGAGCCGGCCCCGGGAGCACGGCGGGTCCGGGTCCTGCTGTGCCGTTTCTCAGGGATGGGAAACCTCTGGCAGCTGGGAGCTCTTCACCGGAATGGGCTCCCCCTGCAAGAACGGCACCGCTCCCCATGCGAGCTGGAGGCATCCACGCACCGGGGAAACATCGAATGGCTTGGGCTGGAAGGGACCCTAAAGCTCCTCTGCTTCCATGGCAGGGACATGGCAGGGACACTGCCACAGCCCAGGGTGCTGCCAGCCCCACCCAGCTTTCCTTTCCCTTTCCTTTCCTTTCCTTTCCTTTCCTTTCCTTTCCTTTCCTTTCCTTTCCTTTCCTTTCCTTTCCTTTCCTTTCCTTTCCTTTCCTTTCCTTTCCTTTCCTTTCCTTTCCTTTCCTTTCCTTTCCTTTCCTTTCCTTTCCTTTCCTTTCCTTTCCTTTCCTTTCTCTCCTCTCTCTTCTTCTCTCTCTTCTCTTCTCTTCTCTTCTCTTCTCTTCTCTTCTCTTCTCTTCTCTTCTCTTCTCTTCTCTTCTCTTCTCTTCTCTTCTCTTCTCTTCTCTTCTCTTCTCTTCTCTTCTCTTCTCTTCTCTTCTCTCCTCTCCTCTCCTCTCCTCTCCTCTCCTCTCCTCTCCTCTCCTCTCCTCTCCTCTCCTCTCCTCTCCTCTCCTCTCCTCTCCTCTCCTCTCCTCTCCTCTCCTCTCCTCTCCTCTCCTCTCCTCTCCTCTCCTCTCCTCTCCTCTCCTCTCCTCTCCTCTCCTCTCCTCTCCTCTCCTCTCCTCTCCTCTCCTCTCCTCTCCTCTCCTCTCCTCTCCTCTCCTCTCCTCTCTTCTCTCTTGCCAGGTAATTGCAGGTGCCAGGTAATGCAGAGTGACAATTCCATCTTGCAGCCGTGGCTGGGCACGTCAGGTGTCACAGGGACATGACAGCCTTGTCAGGGAAACAGCAGAGCCCTGACAGCCTCTCCATTGAATCCCTCACCCAGCACTCCAGCATTAGCACTGCCTTAAAACAACTCCATTCATTATTCAAAAAAGGAAAAAAAACCCACAACCCAGTGAGATGCTGACAAAATATATCTTTTATTTTGAGTCCTAAAAATCCACCTGATTTTGCTTCTCCCATGCCTTCAGAACAACCTGTCTGGGCTCATTAAGCACTGCTTTATTTGTTGTCAGTGAGAAGCCAAGCTTGGGTCATTCTGCCAACGAGTGGGAGTCACTTGTTGGCCATGAATGATTCATAGCTCTGATTTTAATAAAACGCTTGTGTTAAAATTCTACATATGCTCGGAAGGAAGAAATAAAAATCCCTGACTCTGTTTGCATTAGAATTTGTAATAAATGACCACGTGGAGATTTATTCTTGTGTCGGAGTGGCCTCCTAGCAGAGGCACCACTGCTGGACAGGGCTTGCCCAGGGTCCCTGGATCCCTCTGGGTTCCTGGATCCCTTTGGGTTCCTGGATCCTTTTGGGTTCCTGGATCCACTGGGTCCCCCAGATCCCTCTGGGTCCCTCTGGGTCCCTGGATTCTCTGGGTCACTGGATCCCTCTGGGTCACTGGATCCCTCTGCATCCCTCTGGGTCTCCAGATCCCTCTGGGTCCCTCAATCCTCTGGGTTCCTGAATCCTCTGGGTCTCTGGATCCCTCTGCATCCCTCTGGATCCCTGGATTCCTCTGGATACCTCTGGATCCTTGGATCCTCTGGGTCTCTGGATCCCTCTGGGTCCCTGGATTCTCTGGTTCCCCAAATCCTCTGGATCCCTGCATCCCTCTGGATCCCTGAATCCTTTGGGTTCCTGGGTTCTCTGGGGTCCCTCTGGGTCCCTGGAGTCTCTGGGGTGCTGCTCCCATACAAACACTGCAGGGTCACAGTGAGCTCTGGTTTTACCCTGACTAAAAAAAAAAAATAAAAAATCAATAGAAGGATTCCAAGTGAAGGTCAAGGAGGTGGAGCTCATAAAATCAGAGTCTCGGCTGGTTTGGGTATGAGGGGTCTCAAATCCCACCCAGCGCCAGCCCTGCCATGGCAGGGACACCTCCCTCTGTCCCAGGTGCTCCAGCCCCAGTGCCCAGCCTGGGATCCAGGGGCAGCCCCAGCTGCTCTGGGAATTCCATCCCAGGGCCTCTCCTGCCCCAGGGAGGGATTCCCCGCTCTGGGCACAGCCCCTGAGCTGAGCACTGGGGTCAGCTGGGGCTGGGTGGGGTGAGCTGAGCCCAGGGCCTGGGACCCCTCCCCGTGCTGGGACAGCCCCCAGCCCCTCCTCGGGCTGGACCATGAATATTCAGAGATGTAAAGCAGCAGGTGCAGCAAGGCTCTGCTGAGGACCTGCTCAATGGGAGAGGGACTCAAACAACTCTCTATGGAAACTCCATCTGTAGCTTTTCATGGGATGTTGAGGGGTTTTTAAAATTAAAAGCACGGTTTATTTTAAAAAGTACAGATACTCTTGTAAAGGATGGTTTTGTACAATGAAATGGCAAAGTGTATTAAAGCCATTGATAGAAATGTAAGGATTTGAGCAATTTTAGGTTTCGTCTCATGTTGAGAACAAAAACCTTGTCCTGTGCAGTTCTTCGTGTTCCATTTCCAATGGGAATGTTCTTGCTCACGATTGCTCTCTTCCTTTGGACTGTTCTTCCTTTGTTCCCATTTCCCCTCTCTGTGCTTCCCCAGCAGCTCTGGGTGCTCCAGGGCCTCACTGCCCACCTGCCCAGAGCCAGGGGCAGAGCCTGGGCTCCCAGCAGGGCAGCTCCCTGGAAAGCAATGCCTGCTATTTCCATTTATTTCCCCAAAATGCCTCCACAACCCCCCCGTGCTCACCTTGTCTCTCATTAATTGCTGTTTGTAGAGTCCTGACATTTACATGGGAAAATCCCAATATTTGGATCAATTTGTACTCCACAGACCTGATTCATTTACTGAGGAAATCAATGGATGCCTTGACTTGTGCCAGACACTTCCAACTGACCAGAGCTTCCTCCAAAGGAATCTCCCATGGGATCTGGCTGCCCCTGGATCCCTGGCAGTGCCCAAGGCCAGGCTGGACCCTGGGGCTGGGACAGGGAATTTTCCAACCTGGATGATCCTGTGGTTCTGTCAGGATCAGCTGGCCTCAAATCCAGGAGCTGCAGGGCTGAAGTTTCTCGCTGGAGCAGAAGTTTTGCCCCACAGCCCATAATTAACAGTTGTTTCATGCACTAACACACACTGCTAATTACTCTTTGGGATGAGCTCACAATCAAAGCCTTGATTTAAACCCACATCTATTTCTCTGTGACCTCTGATCCTCCAAGGCATGGAGACATTGATGTTCCAGTAATTAGCTGTTCCTGCCCTGCTAATCCATTAACTCTGTGATTCTGGGCAGGACAGGGCTGGGCTGAGTCAGGGCTGAGAACAGGGAAATAAATTCCATGTGCTAAAGCAGAAGGGTTGAACTCTGGCTCCTCACCAGCACTTACAGTTGCTGCTGGTGGTGTTAACACTGGGAAATGTTATATTGCTGAGAAACCGCTAAAAAATGAAAATAAACGTTGTTTCCAGGAGGTCCCGAGCATCACTGGTGGGAATGGATGAATAAATAAATGGTGAGGTTTATGGGCTGTGATTAAGGATCTGTGGGAAGAGCTGCAGCACAGTGTGTGTGGGAATGCACAGAGCAGCAGGGACCTGCACAGCTGAGGCTCCTGAACGCCCCAAACCTGGCCAATCCCCCTTGCCCAGCCCCGAAAATCCAAAATCCACTTTCTCCGTGTGAGCTGCTTGCTCCAGGCTGCTCCGTGCTGCTGGTGACGTGGGTGAACTCCAGCCCAACCAAACTGCACCTGTACAGCTCAGGAGCTCATTAAAAACTGTCCCAGGATCTGTGCAAAGGAGCTAAAATGAATAATGAGCCTGGTTTTAATTAATGCATGGAAATTTATCATAAGCCAAGGGCGTTGGGATCCAGGGGTGAGGAATACAAGAGGAAACTTCTTGGGAAGGAATTCCTGCTGGGAGGGTGGGCAGAACCTGGAACAGAATTCCCAGAGCAGCTGGGGCTGCCCCTGGATCCCTGGCAGTGCCCAAGGCCAGGCTGGACACTTGGGGACAGTGGGAGCTGTCCCTGCCATGGCAGGGGTGGGATCACTGGGTGGGGTTTAAGGTCCCTCCCAGCCCAAACTGCTCTGGGATTCTGGGGTTCTGAGATCTGGCCAGTTAAACCAGCTCTGGAGCAAGCAATCAGCCCTAAATGCACTTTCTAGGCTGAGCCCTGTGCTTTGGACACGTCTCAGAATGCCCCTTGATTCCCTTTACCTGCACAGTAATCCTGCTGCTGGATTTTATCCGTGTTTTCCCATGGAAATGCACATCACCCACATCCCTGTGACCGTGTTCACTGGGGTTTCAGACTGGGAAAGAGAGGAGGATCTGACTCCATGTTTCACAAGGCTGATTTATTATTTTATGATATATATTACATTAAAACTATACTAAAAGAATAGAAGAAAGGATCTCATCAGAAGGCTGGCTAAGAATAGAATAGCAAAGAGTGATAACAAAGACTTGTGGCTTGGACAGAGAGTCCGAGCCTGCTGGGCTGTGATTGGCCATTAATCAGAAACAACCACATGAGCCCAATCCCAGACCCACCTGTTGCATCCCACAGCAGCAGATAACCATTGGTTACATTTTGTTCCTGAGGCCTCTCAGCTTCTCAGGAGGGGAAATCCTAAGGAAAGGATTTTCCATAAAAGCTGTCTGCAGCACATCCCCTCCCTTCCAGGATCTGCTGTTTTTATTTCCCCTGCCCAGTGCATGGGTGACAGGGCCATTTCAGCAGCTCCAGCCATGGATTTCCCACAGAGCTGCCTGGCTATGTGGGGCAGTGAAACAGGAATGTTTTCCAGCAAAACCCAGAGATTTCTGCTGGGGGTTGCATTTCTCTGTGAGAATGGTTTTCTGGGAAGCGCTTCGTGTCCTTCAGGCAAAGTACTGAAGTTAAAAATCATTTCTCCTCGAGGAACTGTAGATATTATTCTTCGGGTTTTAGTCAAACTCACATAAATCCTGCCTGGGAGAAACCTCTGTATTTCAAGCTTCATTCTCAGCCACGTCAGGAGAGTGAATCTGGAAATTGGAGATCCATAGGAAACAAAAGCTGCTGCTCAGAGGCAGGACATGGAACGCCTCACACAGCTCAGAGCTGGGAGAGCAGGGATGGATGGGAGGAGAGAGGGATTATTGCCAGTGTGTTTTGGTTCCAGCCCCTCCTGAGCACTGCTCTGCATTAAGGTGGATGCCTGCAGGTGATGGACTCAGCGTGGAGGCTCCTGGAGATTAATACCCGCATCAGCTAGAAGGGGAAAAGTGCAGGGATTTCTCTTTACCTGCAAGAGATGGAGGTTGGGTATAAATCTTGTGGAAAGCAGCACAAACCCCTCCTCTGAAAGCCTCAGTGAGGGATAAAAGCCTGTCACTCCTGGACAGCTGGTGACAAATGGGTCTGGAGGTGTCCAGGCAGGGACCCTAAAGGGCTCAGGCTGGGCCAGGGAGGGTCAGGCTGGATTTTGGGGAAATTCCTCCTGGAATGGGCCGTCCAGGAGGGAGGATTGGTTGTGGAAGAGGTAAATAAAACTGCCCAATGAGCAGAGGGTAACTGCCCCACCTCTGACAGATGCTGACAGAACACATACACCCCCAGGCACACCTTGCATTTGCAACCTCAGACAGGATGTGAGGGTTTAATTCCAAAGGGAGCAGGATGCTCTGAGCCCACGTTGTTCCTCTGGGAGCGTGTGGCTCTGCTGCTCTTGTGCTGCTGGAGCATCCCAGGGGGGTTTGGGTCTCAAGCTGGCACCTCTCAATCCCTCGGTGTTTAACCCATGGAGCAGATTTTCAGCCAGGCAAGAGCTGTGGCAAAGGGCTGGGATCAATGCAGTGTTTGTGTGTTGCCAAGGCTTCAAAGCAGAGCATGGAGAAGAAAATTCATCTTGGGCCAGCCAGCTCCCAAAATATTCCCAGCCAAGTGGGCAGGCTCGTGTTTCTATAGACACTGGGACTGGCCAGGGCAAGTATCCCAGTTTAACAGGCATCCCCAGCCATCCCAGGAGAGGGAAATGTCCCTCTCCCCTTCCCTGGATGAGGGAATCCCTGTCCTGTCACCCTGCAGCCTCTGCACCCCATTCCTGAGCTGCAGATCTGTCCCTGTCCTGTCACTCTGTCACTCTGCAGCCTCTCTATCCCATTCCTGAGCTGCAGGGCTGTCCCTGTCCCTGTCCTGTCACCCTGCAGCCTCTCCATCCCACTCCTGAGCTGCAGAACTGTCCCTGTCCTATCACTCTGTCACCCTGCAGCCTCTCCATCCCATTCCTGAGCTGCAGGGCTGTCCCTGTCCTATCACTCTGTCACCCTGCAGCCTCTCCATCCCATTCCTGAGCTGCAGGGCTGTCCCTGTCCCTGTCCTGTCACCCTGCAGTCCCTCCATCCCATTCCTGATGGGAATTCCTGAGCTGCAGAGCCCTCCTGAGCTCCTTCCCAGGAATGCAGGGCAGGAGGCACTGGGACACTGTGGGACCCCAGCTGGGAATTGGCATCCCAGAGCCACTCACAGCTTGTCACACGGCCACCAAGGCCTCCTGAGAAGGCTCCACTGCTCAAGGCTCCTCTTCTGCCTCCAGATATTTGGGCTGCATTGTTGTTCTTAAATAATTTCCTTTATAATGTGGAGAGTAGGTTGGAATTGAACACAATCTTATGCAGTCCCCCCCCACCCCCTTTCTGTTTAGTCCTAACTAGTCAAGGCCATTCCCAAATATTTCATTAATTAATTTAGTCTCAGGAGTTGCTATTTTTCAGCATCCCAATCCAATTGTTCGGTGGGTTTCAGTAAATCATCCCTGAAAGCTTTTTTTTTCCTACTTAGATACTGGTTTTGCACAGCATCAATCATTCTGCTTGTTGACAGGAAAAAATGTTTTCTAAATCTGGCCTGCTTTATTGTTCTCCCTTACATAAACAAAATGATTTATGAAGTAAGAGAAGGAAAGGAGGAAGAGTTGGATGACCTTTTTAGCACTATTTCTTTTCATCTGCAGTTTCATGCTTTTTTTTTTTTCCTCCTGGGCTCACGTTGCTGCTGGAGCAGAATTTCCACCTCATGGTGACCTCTGTGCTGCTGAGATTGGGAAAACCTGAACATGTGGCTGCTCCAGGAGGGGCTGAGGGGATTAAACTGGGGGCACTTTGGGACCATCAGGACCAGAGATGTGGAGGGGATGGAGCAGGGGCAGGGAATGGAGCTGCAGAATCCCTGAGGGAGCTGGGCAGGGGCTGCAGAATCCCTGAGGGAGCTGGGCAGGGGCTGCAGAATCCCTGAGGGAGCCGGGCAGGGGCTGCAGAATCCCTGAGGGAGCTGGGCAGGGGCTGGAGAATCCCTGAGGGAGCTGGGCAGGGGCTGCAGAATCCCTGAGGGAGCCTGGCAGGGGCTGCAGAATCCCTGAGGGAGCCGGGCAGGGGCTGCAGAATCCCTGAGGGAGCTGGGCAGGGGCTCAGCCTGGAGCAAAGGAGGCTCAGGGGCCCTTGTGGCTCTGCACAGCTCCTGCCAGGAGGGGACAGCCGGGGGAGAGTCAGAGAACAGGGACAGGAGGAGAGGAAATGGCCCCAAGCTCTGTCAGGGGAGAATTGGGTTGGACAGCAGCAGGAATTCCCCCATGGAAACGGGGTCCATGGAAAGGCACAGGAACTGCCCAGGGAGGGTTGCAGTGCCCATCCCTGGAGGTGTCCCAGGAATTCCTGGGGGTGGCACTCGGAGCCCTGGGCTGGGCACAGGGTGGGGATGAGCCCCAGGCTGGGCTCGGTGGCCCTGGGAGGGTTTCCCAGCCCAGAAGGGTCACTGGGATTCTCTGGGGTCCTGCCCAGGGCAGACAGGGACAGGGGTGCAGCCTCTCCCAGGGACAGGGATCCTCTCCCTGCACCAATGCCAGGCAACGACAGCCTTGGAGCCAAAATTCACCCCTGGCTCCTAATCCCGGATTCTCTTTCAAAACTGGGATGGCACAAAGGTCAGAAGCCACAGCTCTTATTTCCAGCTGCCTTATGTGTTCCTTTGGAGATGGAAGAGTTCAACCTTTAAGCTTCCCCCACACCTCTGTGGTTCCATCTCCTTTTCTGAGGATTGTTCAATGGTAACAAATCCGATTTCTCCTCGGCAGCCGGCGACGTTCTGCCTCTTAGAAATACTTAAGAAGAAAGGAATCATAAAATATTGAACATCTCACACAAGAGCTGCATGTAGGACTCCAGTCACTCTGAAATAGACTTATTTTTTTTTTCCTCCTGAACAGAAACTCGTAGTAAGGAATGAGAACATAAAAGGAGCCATAACAGATAACTCAGAGCTGAAAAATTGTTTCTCTGAATATTAGAGGAATGTGCTTATGATAAATGATCCTTCCCTGGTATTGTCTGCCCCAGAAAAGCCTGCCAAGGGCTGGTAAGTTAAATCTCAGTGTTTTCTTGCCCAGCTTTGGTGTGGATCAGAGCTCTGCTGGTGCCCAGAGGGGTGGGGTTCATTCCTTGTGCCACAGAGACTGCATCCAGGGGGAGGCAATGGCTCAGAGCCAAGAGGGGTCAGTGTTGGTGCCCCTCGGCCCCAGGGGGTGAAATCTGGGGGACACAGGTGTCCCAAAGGAGAGACTGTGCCCTTTTTGGGATGGGACAAAGCATCCTTAAAAGGACGACCCCAGAAGCAGCTCTGGTCCTTGTGCAGTGGTGAGAGCACTGGGCATGGAAGGGAGAGGTCACAATGGCAGATGTTCTCTGGGCAGTGCCATGAGTGACACGGAAACACAAGAGGCTTCAATGGTGGACAGCCCCAGGAGGGTCCTGTCCCCTCTCCCAGAGCAGAGGACGTGGCTGGGAGGGTGAGGGGAGGGCTCCCATGCCCTGGAACCCTTTGGCATCTCGGGAAAACAATCACTGATTCTTGGGTCTCTGGCTGCTCACAGTGACCCCAGATGTGTCACAAAGTCTCTTTTCCCAGCCTGGTGCTCAAAGAAGGAGTCAGAGCTCTTCATTTCTCATTTTCAGGGTTGTTTATTGTTCCTTATCTATAAAATTCTTTCTCCTGCCCTGCCGAGGTCCATTCAGCAGGACAGACAGACACACTCTGCCTTCCCTGGACAGTGTTATCTTTTTATATTAAAAACTACCTGTACAATATTTACCATAACTTCCCAACACCTATCACCCATGTTAGACACTGAGCTTCTGCTCTAAACCAATCCAAAAGTGCCACCATCACAGCAGGAGATGGAGGCCAAGAGGAAGAAGAAGGAGAAAGGCTGGACATGCCCAGATTCCTTTATCTTTCTCCTTGAACCCCCATTCTAAAAACCCCAAAAATCTATTTTTCCACCCTGTGATAAATTCACTATCATTCTACTAAAAGTTTTGTGCCTTGTAATCCTTCATATAAAGGTTGGTAATTGTTTTTTCCAAGGGCTCAGTCAAAGGCACAGGGGGCCTGGGCTCTGTGCTGAGGTCTCTGAGCCCCCTGGGCAGGGTCTGGAGCCCTCCAGGGCAGCCAGAGGGATTCCCTGGGCTCCCACAACTGATGGGAATTCCCAGCCTGGCAGCTGGGACACAACGAGGTGCAGGGTATCAAAAACAGCAGGGATTCTATCAGGGACACAACGAGATGCAGGGTATCAAAAACAGCAGGGATTTTATCAGGACCACAATGAGGGGCAGAAAGGGCCGGTGAGCAGTGGGCACCTGAGGTAAATGTCACAGAGGCAGCCTGGGAATTAATTTGCTGCCTGGATTGTCCTGACACATCACATTCTGGATGCAATGTGCCTCTGTTGGCATTTCCGAGCTCCAGCCCCAGCCTGGGAATCCTCAGAGCCTCTCCTGGCTCTTTATGAGATTTTTGACTTGAAGCTGCATTTGTTTAGCTTTAAGCACTACACCACAGGTCCCTGCAATTTGCATTTCAAACTTGGCAGAAGGGGAAGAACAAAAATCCAGAAGGCAAATTTTGCCATTATCTCTGGGTTTCCGTGGGTTTATCGCTCCCACTCCGAACCCAGCACGTCTCAGCAAGGCTGCCTTGGACTGATAAAAATAGGAATTTCACATTGCCAGAGCAAAATGGATCGATAAAAGAAGGAAGGAAGAAATAATGGGGGGGAGAGCACCCACCCATGCTCTGAAAGGATGCTCCAAAGTGAGGGATAAGGCAGAAAATGTGAATTTTGAATTGTGGGAGGTGTTTCCTGAGGAGAGCCAGTGCAATCTGAAATCCTGTATTTTTACTTGGCTGATCCTTGGACAATTCCTGGGGTGTAAAACTTAATCCTCTGCAGGAGGGAGAGGGAACAAAATTCCAGCATTTTTCCCCCTTGGAGCTCTCAAAGCTGTGTTTAAGCAATAAACTTTATTTGGATCACAGAACCCTCACCTCTCTGGACCAAACACGCTCCCTGCCCGTTGCTGGTTCTGTGCTCCCAGCTGGTGAAGCTCTGGTTTCTGAGGAGCCCAGGCTGGGTTATTGTTTGCAGGTTATTCACATTTATTGTGCTTTATCAGGATGGGTAAATCAGCTCCTGCCCCTGAAGCACACCGTGGCAGGGAGGGGAAACCAATGGGATTGACTGGGGACACTGAGGGGGAAAGGCCTCAGTGGGTTTGAAGGGAAATCCAAGCCATGGTCAGATCCAGCAGAGCTGCTGGGACAAAGGCAGGGCTGGGGGAGCTGCAGGAGGACACCCCTGGAGTGTCCTGGGGTCAGCACGGGCAGCTGCACCTGCCCAGGTGAGGCCAGGGACGTTCCCAGAGCAGGGACACTCCTGTACCTGCCCAGGTGAGTGCAGAGACACTCCCAGTGCAGGGACACTCCCATACCTGCCCAGGTGAGTGCAGGGACATTCCCAGAGCAGGGACACTCCTGTACCTGCCCAGGTGAGTGCAGAGACACTCCCAGTGCAGGGACACTCCCATACCTGCCCAGGTGAGTGCAGGGACATTCCCAGAGCAGGGACACTCCTGTACCTGCCCAGGTGAGTGCAGAGACACTCCCAGTGCAGGGACACTCCCATACCTGCCCAGGTGAGTGCAGGGACATTCCCAGAGCAGGGACACTCCTGTACCTGCCCAGGTGAGTGCAGAGACACTCCCAGTGCAGGGACACTCCTGTACCTGCCCAGGTGAGTGCAGAGACACTCCCAGTGCAGGGACACTCCCATACCTGCCCAGGTGAGTGCAGAGACACTCCCAGTGCAGGGACACTCCCATACCTGCCCAGGGGAGTGCAGGGACACTCCCAGTGCAGGGACACTCCCATACCTGCCCAGGGGAGTGCAGGGACATTCCCAGTGCAGGGACACTCCCATACCTGCCCAGGTGAGGGCAGGGACACTCCCAGTGCAGGGACATTCCCATACCTGCCCAGGTGAGTGCAGGGACACTCCTGTACCTGCCCAGGTGAGTGCAGGGACACTCCCATACCTGCCCAGGTGAGTGCAGAGACACTCCCAGTGCAGGGACACTCCTGTACCTGCCCAGGTGAGTGCAGGGACACTCCTGTACCTGCCCAGGTGAGTGCAGGGACACTCCCAGTGCAGGGACACTCCTGTACCTGCCCAGGTGAGTGCAGAGACACTCCCAGTGCAGGGACACTCCTGTACCTGCCCAGGTGAGTGCAGGGACACTCCCATACCTGCCCAGGTGAGTGCAGGGACATTCCCGGGGCAGGGACATTCCCAGAGCAGGGACACTCCCGTACCTGCCCAGGTGAGGGCAGGGACACTCCTGTACCTGCCCAGGGGAGTGCAGGGATGTTCCCAGAGCAGGCACACTCCCATACCTGCCCAGGTGAGGGCAGGGACGCTCGGTGGCCCGGGAGGGGCTGGCACGGGGGCACAGCTCGGTGCAGCAGGGGGAACTGTTCACCTGCACATGGCACGGGGCAGGCAGCACTGCCAGGTGCTCCTGGCATGATCCTGCTCATCCAGGACCAGCCTGTGGTGCAGCAGTGGCACAGCCCAGCCTGAAACTCGGGAAAACAGCCTGGATCCTATGGAGATGACAAGAGGGCGAGAGGCAGAGGAGCTGCCTGCACCCAGAAGTTACAGAGAGGTGTTTGGGAGCTCCTGCATCGGGAGGGTTTGGGCAGGGCTCCCAGCACAGGGTGGGATGGCTGGGGGTCAGTGCAGGGCCAGGAGATGGATCCATGATCCCTGTGGGTGCCTCCAGCTCACAGGAATGGCAGAACCACTCCCACCTGGTGCTGCTGTGGATTCACTGCCCTTGTCCCCTTCCCCAGGGATCCATCCTGTATTTATGGCTGCCATCAGTGACACTCCAGGACCATAAACAACTCTGCATCCACAATGCGTGGCTTTGCTTTATGGGTCCCCATCAGTGATTAAATTACATTTTCCTGGATATAACTTTTACTGGGGAGGGACACACTCACAGAGAAAGAGCTGCCTGGGTGACCTTGGCCTTCAACTTCGGGGCTTTGGCAAAAAAGGGTTTATAAAAAGTAAGGAAGAGGATAAAGGAAGTTCAGGGAGGGTAGGAGATGATTGCAGTCAACACGAGGATGCATTTCCTCCCTCTGTGTGTTCATAGGGGCATGGAATGGTTCCGGGCTCCCCCAGCCCTCCAAATGTCACTGGCTTTTCCTTTTCCTTAGAAAAAGGCAGCAATTAAAGAGACAGGGCTTTTTTTTTGTGCTGTTTTGGTCTCTTTTTTTAAAGTGTAGAAAACAATCTCCGTTCAGAGCCTTGGAAAAAATGCTCCTTTCTGCCAACAAAGGGAGGCTGGGGAGCGTGAGGCAGCAGCAGCAGCAGCAGCGATTTCTTTTTGGGAAGAAAGGCCAGGAAAGCAGCGTAGCAGCAAGATTTGTGCTTATTAAAGACAGCACCGGGCCTCGAGGCAACATTTATTAGACACAGTCACAAAAGTCTGGTGTGGGATTTACCAGTGCCTATCGCCGGGAAAAATAACAGCTAATGAAGGCTGCATTTGCTCAAACAAGTCAAATATCCCATTAAAATTCCTGCTGGCATTTGCAGGTGGGGAAAGCAAGGGAATGCATTTTCCAGAGGGGTTGTTTGTCAGGAGCAAAGGGAAGCTGGGCCCTGGGGCCCATCCAGGAGGAGCTGGGGCTGCTCCCAGGGCAGGGCTGGGGTGTGAGGATCCCCTTGATGGGCTGGGGGGGTCAGTGATTGGACCTGGGGGTGTTCAGGCTGGAAAACCCCTCAGACCCCAGAGCCCAACCATTCCCCAGCCCTTTCCAGGAAGGAATTTTCCCAATATCCACCCTGAGCTGCCCTGGGCCAGCCTGGGGCCGTTCCCTCTGCTCCTGTCCCTGTGCCCTGGAGCAGAGCCCGACCCCCCCGGCTGTGCCCTCCTGGCAGGGAATTCCAGAGAGGGAAAAGATCCCTGGGGATCCTCCTTGGCTCCAGGCTCAGCCCCTGCCCAGCTCCCTCAGGGATTCTGCAGCCCCTGCCCGGCTCCCTCAGGGATTCTGCAGCCCCTGCCCAGCTCCCTCAGGGATTCTGCAGCCCCTGCCCAGCTCCCTCAGGGATTCTCCAGCCCCTGCCCAGCTCCCTCAGGGATTCTGCAGCCCCTGCCCAGCTCCTCAGGGATTCTCCAGCCCCTGCCCAGCTCCGTTCCCTGCCCTGGGAGGGAAGAGCTGCTGGTGCCAGGCCAGGTGCTCGCTGGAATTGCCATATGCAAGAAGCAAAAACGCCTAGAAAAATGTATCTTGCAGCAAAATTCTGTTCTATTTATAATTTATATATACGTGTATAATATTTACATATGATCCCCATTTAACTCCCTGCACGCCAAGCCACTCAAAGCACATTTTTGTAATCCCCACTGAGATCCTCAGAGCAGCCAACCCCACCTGTCTCCTTTTGAATTCCATTTGCAAAGATCTCTGGTGGGAGAAATTGAGCAATAAATTTAATTCTTGGCCAGTTTAACCCCAAGTAAGTATTTAAATCTAAGTAAAGATAATTACTAGAGAGGATCCTCTGGTAAAGGTGATGATTAAAGTGTTCTTGGGCACTTTGCACTCCTCCAGAATTTAATGTGCAAAGTGCCTTTTTCTAGGGGTGCATGAACACAAAGCTGAAGATCCTGTAAGGGACGCAGATGGTTAAACAAGTGTGGGACACAAAAATGAATTAAAAACCAAATAATCTCAAGGAATTCTTTAATCTCTCTTTAAGGCAGCGTTCCTTGCTCTCCATGTATTAATTAAAGTGTGGCCTGTCTGCTGAGCTTATCTGTTCAAAGTCAGAGCTGTTCATATTCTCCTTTTCTGTGCTCCCTTTATTGGCTTTGCACCCGGGCACAGCAGCACTGCCGAACCAATTAAGTGGCCGGAGTACAAGGTTTATTCCACATGCTCAGAAATTAAATCTTCCAACACCCAGTAATGAGGCACCTTAAAATGCAAGAGAGTGGGCAGGTGCAATCCATCAAAATAAACCCAGCCTGATACTCTCTTTAAGGGTTTATGGGAACTATGAAGCCGGAGTAGGGCAGCAGTGATCAGAATAGAAACCTCTGATTAAAATTCCCTGGGTTTCTCCTTCCTGGTGGGAAGGAGGCTCTGCTGGGCAGGGCAGGGAACCCAGGCTGTGCTCTGGGAAAAGCAAAGGGAATGCAGGCTGTGCTCTGGGAAAAGCAAAGGGAACCCAGGCTGTGCTCTGGGAAAAGGAAAGGGAACCCAGGCTGTGCTCTGGGAAAAGGAAAGGGAATCGAGGCTGTGCTCTGGGAAAAGGAAAGGGAATCCAGGCTGTGCTCTGGGAAAAGGGAAGGGAACCCAGGCTGTGCTCTGGGAAAAGGGAAGGGAATGCAGGCTATTCCAGGGATATTCCTGATCCCAGCTCCCGCTCCAGCAGTGCTGGCAGAGGGATATTCCCAGGATATTCCCAGGATATTCCCAGGATATTCCCGGATATTCCCAGGATATTCCCAGGATATTGCCGGGATATTCCCAGGATATTCCCAGGATATTCCTGGGATATTCCCGAGATATTCCCAGGATATTCCCAGGATATTCCCAGGATATTCCCGGGATATTCCCGGGATATTCCTGATCCCAGCTCCCACTCCAGCAGTGCTGGCAGAGGGATATTCCCAGGATATTCCTGAGATATTCCCAGGATATTGCCGGGATATTCCCACTCTGGCTCCCGGCTGCCCCATGTGTCCCTCCCAGCTCCCAGCCGTGGGTCAGCAGCAGCTGAAGGGGTTCAGGAGCGTGCGAATGTTCCCGAGGTGTTTCCAGGCCCTTTGGAGACGGAAGCGCTTCCCGAGCCCCCTTTTCCCATCACGCTTCTCCTGCTTCAGCAGCGTTCCAGGCCAGAGCTGTGTCTGGTGGGGTTGTCAGGGAAACGCGGCGATGCTGGGGATGCTCTGGAGGTGGCTCCATGTGCTCTGTGCTCTGGGAATGCTGGGGATGCTCTGGGGGTGGCTCTGTGCTCTGGGAATGCTGGGGATGCTCTGGAGGTGGCTCTGTGCTCTGTGCCCTGGGAATGCTGGGGATGCTCTGGAGGTGGCTCTGGGCCCTGGGAATGCTGGGGATGCTCTGGAGGTGGCTCTGGGCCCTGGGAATGCTGGGGATGCTCTGGGGGTGGCTCTGTGCCCTGGGAATGAATGCTGGGGATGCTCTGGAGGTGGCTCTGTGCTCTGGGAATGCTGGGGATGCTCTGGAGGTGGCTCCATGTGCTCTGTGCTCTGGGAATGCTGGGGATGCTCTGGGGGTCGCTCTGTGCCCTGTGCCCTGTGCTAGCAGAACTGCTGGGCTCGGGAGGGTCCCAGAGCCCCAGACTGGGCTGGGCTGGGCTGGGAGGGACCTCAAATCCCACCCCAGGGACCCCTCCCACTGTCCCAGACTGCTCCAGCCCCAGTGTCCAGCCTGGCCTTGGGCACTGCCAGGGATCCAGGGGCAGCCACAGCTGCTCTGGGAATTCCAGCCCAGCCCCTCCTCATCCTTGCAGGGAACAATTCCTGCCCAGCATCCCATCCATCCCTGCCCTTGGCAGTGGGAATTGTCTCCCTTTTGTCCTAAGGCTGAAATGCCACCGGTGTCACTGCTCAGCTCCCACAGAGTTCCCCTCACAGAGCCCTCGAGGGCTCTCCCCGAGCTCTGCCTGAGCTGAAAGAAGAATTGTTCCTTTCTCACCAATAAACAGCAACGTGCAGGAAAAATCCATCCAGGAATTCATTGTGGGAGCTGCAGCACAAGAGGGACGATGTTTGCTCAGGGCAGCTGGTAATTCACTGTGGAAAATTTGGTCATTCCTCTTTCCCTTTCCCCGAATAAAGTCAATTATTGTGAAACAAATACACTTCCCCCCCCCTTAAAAAGGAAAGGTAAGAGTTAGGAACAATACAGCCAAAATGTTTTATTTGGGCAATACAAATACAATCAAATCAAAAATATCACAGATTTTCATACATTAGTAAGAAGTTACTGTACACTTGAACAGTTGCCATTTTTTACAGCTAAACAAAGCTTTACCTTTATTAAAATGTATTTTCCTCTCACATAAAATATACACTTTGCACTGACGTATTTTACATGGGACACCTCTCTGGGGAAGAACAGCTCACGAACAACACGACAGGGCCACCTTCTCTACCCCACACAAGAGCACACGAAGCGAGACACACTCGGGGCTGTCCCAGGACACGCTCGGGGCTGTCCCAGGGCTGTGGCTGCGGGAACCCTGCTCCTCCTGGCCCGGGCTCCCCCAGGGCCCCTGCTCCACACTGATGGGGTCGGTGCATTTTGGGGTCGGGGGATTTTTGGGGTCAGTGGATTTTTAGGGTCGGTGGATTTTTGGGGTAAGTGGGTTTTTGGGGTAAGTGGATTTTTTGGGGTGGGTGGATTTTTGGGGGCAGTGGATTTTTGGGGTTGGTGGGGTTTTGGCGTTGATGGATTTTTGGGGTCAGCGGATTTTTGGGGTGGGCGGATTTTCCGGGTCAGTAGATTTTTGGAGTGGGTGGATTTTTGGGGGCAGTGGATTTTTGGGGTCAGTAGATTTTTGGGGTCAGTGGGTTTTTGGGGTTGATGGATTTTTGGAGTCAGTGGATTTTTGGAGTTGATGGATTTTTTGGAGTTGGTGCATTTTTGGGATCAGTGGATTTTGGGGTCTGTGGATTTTGGGGTTGGTGCATTTTTGGGATCAGTGGATTTTGGGGTCTGTGGATTTTGGGGTTGGTGCATTTTTGGGATCAGTGGATTTTGGGGTCTGTGGATTTTGGGGTTGGGGGATTTTTGGGGTCTGTGGAATTTTGGGCTGGGGGATTTTTGGGGTTGACGGATTTTTGGGATTGGCGGATTTTCGGGTCAGAAGAAGGGACTTTGGGCAGGGGTGAGCATGGCTCTGGTGGCCCTTCCTGGGGTTCAGCTGCCAGGAAAGCCCTCCCGGGATGTTCCTGTGCCAGGGCAGGGGTTTGGGGGTACAACACCACCCCAGCTTTGGGTCACTCCAAAGCTGCCCTGCTCCCAGTGGAACTCTGGATCCAAGGGACCCAGGGGAAACCCTGGCACACAGAGCCAGTGGAGCCCTGCCGTGGTGCTGGGTGCCCCGACCACCAGGACAAACCCAGGAGGGGTGGAAGTGGTGTGGGAGCAGCTCTGGATCAGGGAGGCTCCCTGGGAGCCCTGCAGGAACCGCTGGATGGTTTTGGGATTGAGTTTGGAGAACAGATGCAGCAATAAATGCACTCACCCTAAGGGCTGGAGTGAAACCTGGGGTGAGCTCGGGACTCTGCCAGCCTCAGGTGAAACGGATCAAAGAAAGGGGGAAAAGGAAATGTCACCGTGGTTTAATCCTGGAGAGGAGAAGCTCTGCTCTTAACCGAAGGAAAAACTTCTGGGAAAGGGATTTTCCTCCCTGCCCGTGGAACAGCAGTGAGGGGATGTCAACGAGTGGCTTTGGGAAAATCTCTGCGTATTTCAAAGAGGATTTTTGTGGAATTGCGGGGAGGGAGATCTGTGGGACATGGGCACAGACACTGTGTGCTGCAGCATTGGGCCTGTAATGATCTGCCTTGGCCTGAGACCCCCCCAAAAGGCACCAAGCCTCTTCTGAGGGCTCGGGGGGCTCGGGCAGTGCCTGGACCTGGGAATGTCAGCCCAAGCCTGGGGTCCCAAGGCGCCTCTCAGACCCCAGCTCCTCCCTCTGCTCCCCACAGAAACACCCTCCCTGCCTCAGGCATCCCTGCCGGCCAGGACCTGGGAATAGGGGCTTGTTCCTCTTCCAAAAACTCCTGCCATCCTCAGGAATAAGGCATCTGTTGAGTTGAGTTACTGTAAACCACTTGTGAAAAACGAAAATCCTCACCGTGTCCTGGCACCCCGAGGGGATTCATTTAGAAATGAATAAAAAAGAGTAAAATATATATTTGTATATATATATATATAATTATCCTTTGCTAATTGTAACACAATGTACAATCCGAACCTGATTTGGGAATAAAATACAATCCTGGGCAGAAACAGAGGGAAAAGGGACTCAAAACCTCCCGTTGTTTGTGCACTTACTGGGTTCAATGGCTTTGTCCTCTCTGGGGCTCGGGGTCCCTCAGGGACCTCAGGGCAGCTCAAGGGTTCTGCACCCCCAGGTTCCTTCCCTGGGGAGGATGGAGCCACATCTTCACTGGGAATGAGGATCAAATCCTTGCTGGGAATGAGGATCAGACCCTCCCTGTGAGCAAGGATCAAATGCTCACTGGAGGAAGGATTAAATCCTCACTGGGAATGAGGGAGGATCAAATCCTTACTGGAGTCAGGATCAATTCCTCCCTATTCGCAAGGATCAAATCCTCCCTGGAATGAGGATCAAATCCTCCCTGGTATGAGGATCAAACCTTCCCTGGAATGAGGGTGAATCTCTCCCTGTTTGAGGATGCAGCTCCCTGGAATGAGGATCACATCCTCCCTGGAATGAGGGTGAATCCCTCCCTGGAGTGAGGGTGAATCCCTCCCTGTTTGAGGATGCAGCTCCCTGGGATGAGGGTGAATCCCTCCCTGTTTGAGGATGCAGCTCCCTGGAATGAGGATCAATCCCTCTCTGGAGTGAGGGTGAATCCCTCCCTGGAATGAGGATCAATCCCTCCCTGGAATGAGGGTGAAGGGTGAATCCCTCGCTGTTTGAGGATGCAGCTCCCTGGAATGAGCCCCCGTGCTGGAGTGCTGGGCTGACAGTGGGATGGGCACACACGGAACGAGCTCCCGGCCCTGGCTGGGCTGGGTGAGGAATTCCCGGCCCCAGGTGCCTCAGGTGGGAGCTGGCCCTGCTCCCCCAGCCCTGCCAGGAGCTCTGGGGATGCGTTTCTGCACGGCTGCTGCCGGCTGATGGAGTGTAAGTGGAATTTGATGCAGTTGGAGCGGCCCCAGCTGTGGGAATAGATTTCTGCAGCAGTGCAGGGGTGACCAGGGCACTGCCAGGGATTTGATTTCCTTGGATTCGCTTGGCTTGTGCTGCTGTCAGCTGTAAACAAGCCAGCAGACAAATACAGGATGTGATCCTTCCAAACAGACGCCGCACGTGGCGCTGGAAGAGGGATTTTGGCAGGGATGGGGGAGTGGGCATCGCCTGGAATGTGATGGAATTATGGCTCTGGAATGGTGAGAATTGCACATTTTACAGAAACACTTCCAGGCTGATTATCCAGAGCAGCTGTGGCTGCCCTGCCTCCCTGGCAGTGCCCAAGGCCAGGCTGGGACTGGGGCTGGGAGCACCTGGGACAGTGGGAAGAGCAGGGAAGAGGAACTGTGTGGGCTTTAAGGTCCCTCCCAACCCAAAGCATTCCATGATTTTATGATTACTCTTGGATTTATTATGAATTCAGGCAAGAATTCACCTGTGAGGAAGCTGCCCATGCTCCCACAGGGCTGGGACTTGGCTTTGCCTTCCCCTGGTGCTGTGGCATTGGCTGGGATAAACCCAGGATTGATTGTGGCTCTCACTCCCCCCTCAGCTCACAGGCCTGCAGCTCATTAAGGGTTGACTCTCGAGGCTGAGTTTCCTTCAGCCTCATCATTAATAAAATCAGAATAAATTTATTTAACTAAGCTGAGCTTTGGGAAATTCAATAATTTTTTTTTTTCTTACAGTTAAGGTGCATGTGTGGGATAGTCTTTAGAGGCTGGAGCATATGTGAAGTTTTTTATTCTACGTGTCCTTGCTTTCCTTGGATCACTGGTGTGGCTCTGGCTCAACTACGGAAATATTCTGGAATTGTTTGGGGTTACCTGGCTTTCTTCACTGTGGGCCTCAGTCAAACCCCTCCATTTGCAGGTTGATTTCATTCTTTCCCATATTTCATTTAATGGTTCTGCCTCACTTTCTGTAGGGAATGAGAAGGGAAGGCCAATATTTGCCATGAATGAAAATGGAAATTCATAAGTCAACAGCCAGGGCCAGCCCTCCCTCTCAGTTACACAGACCCAGCAGGGTTTGCTTTGTTTAAAGCACCGAGGTCTGAACCTCTCTGATTTTGTGTTTATTTTAATAAGAGCATTTGACGGCTGTGGGCGGCTGCTTCTCAGAGCACGCGTGTCAAACCTGGCAGGTTGCTTTCTGAGAGGATGGCTTTGGGCTGCATTCACCTCAGCCCTTTATTCTGCAGGAAAAAGAACGCTGGGCTTCTGCCAAGGGCCTTTTTTAGCACTTCAGGGATGGAAATGAGTGGGAAACACGGGGTTTCATCCATCAGCCTTCTGTAAACGGGCCCTGATTTAGTTTTTCCAAGGCAATACGGTGGGATGGTCACTGGGGGGATGCAGAGGTGCAGAACTGGGAGCTGCTGAGCAAATGCTGATGTCCCATGGACAGCCCCATGCCCATCAGGGAGGGAGGAGGGAATGCAGTCCCTGGGAAAGCCCCTCTCCCTTGTCACAGCCACCAGAGCTGCTGGCAGGATTCCTGATGGCTGCTTTGTTCTCTTCCCCCAGCTTGCTGCTAATACAACTCACACTTGGTCACAGTTTGTGGGTTTACTCTGGGGTATAAAGGGAGGGAGCAGGGAGCACAAACTGCTGAGCTGCTGCTGAGGGGAACGGGGAAATCCATCAGGGAGCAGGCACGGAGCAGGGGAGAGTGGAATTAGCTAATTCCAGAGCCAGGGAAGCAATTCCAGACACAGCTCCTGTGCTGCTGGGGCTCTGAGTCCCACCCGGCCAGCTGGGCTGCCCTAGCTGGGTGGGATTGCCCCATTTCCTCATTTCCCCATTTCCCATTTCCCCATTTCCCATTTCCCATTTCCCCATTTCCCATTTCCCATTTGCCCATTTGCCCATTTGCCCATTTCCCCCTTTCTCCACTTCTCCATTTCCCATTTCCCCATTTCCCTGTCCTGGATGGCATTTCCCCATTTCCCCATTTCCCCATTTCCCCATTTCCCTGCCCTGGATGGAATTTCCCCATTTCCCCATTTCCCATTTCCCCATTTCCCCATTTCCCTGCCCTGGAGGGGCTCCCAGGGACTGTGGAGTGCTCTGTGAGCAGAGGCAAGGCCAGGCTGGATGGGCTTGGAGCAGCCTGGGATGGTGGGACTTAGGGTCCCCCCAAAGCCCTGGGTGGGATTTAGGGTCCCTCCAAACCCAGCCCAGTCTGGGATTCTAAAATTAAGAGGGAGCAGCTTTGGAATATTGAATTGTTTGGGAATTGGCCACATGATCTGTGGAATTCCAGCAGCACCTTGGAATTGATGGTGGGCAGAAACAGAGGTTAACTTTATTTTATTTTATTTTATTTTATTTTATTTTATTTTATTTTATTTTATTTTATTTTATTTTATTTTATTTTATTTCAAACCTCTGAGCCAGGCCCTGCCATTGGCCACTGTCAGCTCCCTGGAGAGCTCTGGATTGCCCTTGGTGTGCCAGGCAGGGATCAGCCTGGACAGAGAAGGGGGAAATGGCTCTTGGTTCCCTCAGCTGTGCAAACAGTGCCCATTTTCCCTGCCCTGGTTTGCAGTTTTTCCCTGGAGGTGCCTCCCTGGTGCCCCAGGAATGCCTTTGCCTGGTTTCTCCCTTTCCCATTGCTGCCCTGCACAGGTGGAGCTGCCTCCTCCCCACCCTGCCCCTCTCATTGCTTTTTCTGGTGGAACAGAGATTTTAACAAAATCTCTCCCCCAGGTCCTGTCCCTGTTTCCCCCTGTGAAACATCCAGGGGGGCTGGAGTGAGTTATTAACACAGTGAGATTATTGTGTTTATTCCAATTTCACTGCTCACAGCTCAGCACAAAGACAGCACTGCCTCATAATTCCTAATGAATCACCTCAAAACCACACTTTCATTGCTTGTCTGCGAGTATTTTTGTTTCCCTGGGCTATTTTTGGCTCTAATCTCTGCTGTATCATCCAGGTGTTGCTGTGCGTGGGCTGCTCAGTGCTGGGCTGGGTGTTTGGGGTTTATTTATTCCTTGGGGTTGTCTGGGGAGGTGCTGCTGGCCCGAGCCCTGTGCTCAGGGAAGGGATGCTGTGGGGTGGGGAGCTCTGAGCCAGGTGTGCCCCAGGTGTGCTCTGCACCCCCTGCCCGCTGAGGGAGGATTCACACCCCAGCAAGGTGCCCTGGTGTTGGGAAGGAGGAAAGTTTGACCAGAAAGTCTCACAGATGTGTGTGTGCTTAGCAGAAAGATTTTTAAATGTAGAATCTGATGAAGGAATAGAGATGGAAGCAAGTTTTGATACAGAAGACAAGAATTGCTGAGCCAGCCTCACTGGATAACCAAGGAGGCACAGGGTGTGGGAGTTAGAAGGGGTTTGTATGGCTTAGAGCAAAGGATAAACCCACCCCAAACATGAAGATGTTTTTACCAAGCACAAAGAGAGCACAGGCAAACAGGGCAGCAAATGTGGCAAGGAGAAAAAAGGGCTCAGAATTTTCCACTGCAAGAAAACTGAGAAACAACTCCCAGCTTAAACTGTGATGTACTGACTGTGAGTGACTGGAGATCAGTGACATGAATATGGGAATTACAGCAGTTATGATGGGCTGTAGATAATAGTTAAGGTGTGGATTGGTTCTGCTGTGTGAAAGCGCTCAGCAAAGAAAAGTTTATAATGTATTGTGACCAAAAGAAAAGTATAGAATGCAATGTAACAAAAGAGAAATATATAATGCATTTGTAACCTAAACTAAGGGTGTCCAGGCCTGCCTGCAGCTGGAGCTGACAGCTGTGGGCACAGCTCTGCCACCCACCACCCTGGACTGCTGGAACACCTTGGATGCAATAAACTGCATTTTGGACACAATAAACTGCATCTTGGACACAATAAACTGCATTTCGGAGAGACACCTGGAGTCCCACATCTCTCATTCAGGCTCTTACAGCCCAGGACCAGAGGGGTTTGTGCTCAGGGTGGGGCTGTGTCCCGCCCTCAGTTCCCTGATGGAAAACAGGAGGGAAAATGCCAAACTCTGCCAGGGCAGAGGGAGAATGGACAGCTGCAGGCTCTCAGAGATGGGCTGTGCTTGAATTGAGGGGCACTGCAGCTGAAGGAGGGATTGGGATGGGAAACTGGGGAGAAATCCCTCCCTGGCAGGCTGGGATGGGATTGCCAGAGCAGCTGGGGCTGCCCTGGATCCCTGGCAGTGCCCAAGGCCAGGCTGGACACTGGGACAGTGGGAGGTGTCCCTGCCATGGCAGGGGGGCACTGGGTGGGGTTTAAGTCCCTTCCAACCCAACCCAACCCCATCTGGGATATTCCGTGCTCTGTCCTTGCCCTAATCTTTCACTGAGCTTGGGTGGGATGTGTCTCACAGCTCTGGCTCCAGCAGGCAAAGCCCCTTTGTAGAAGAACATTTCACTCACAGGTGATGCCACTGGACCATGTTTGGGCAGCATATCCTGACTATATTCCAGATATCCTGAATATATTCTGGATACTATGACTATATTCCGGATATCCTGAATATATTCCAGATACTCTGACCATATTCTGGATATCCTGAATATATACCAGATATCCTGACTATATTCCAGATACCCTGACTATATTCCAGATACCCTGACTATATTCCAGATATCCTGACTATATTCCAGATACTCTGACTATATTCCAGATACCCTGAATATGTTCCAGATACTCTGACTATATTCCGGATACCCTGACTATATTCCAGATATCCTGAATATATTCCGGATACTATGACTATATTCCAGATATCCTGAATACATTCCGGATATCCTGAATATATTCCAGATATCCTGACTATATTCCAGATACTCTGAATATATTCCAGATATCCTGACTATATTCCAGATATCCTGAATATATTCCAGATACTCTGACTATATTCCAGATACTCTGACTATATTTCAGATACCTTGAATATATTCCAGATACTCTGACCATATTCTGGATATCCTGACTATATTCCAGATACTCTGAATATATTCCAGATATCCTGACTATATTTCAGATATCTTGAATATATTCCAGATACTCTGACCATATTCTGGATATCCTGACTATATTCCAGACACCCTGACTATCTTTGGCCACTCAGATCACTGCAGTGCCAGTATCAGCGAGGTGCCCCAGGAAAGCACAGGTCCTTACCCTCAGCCCCTCGGGTTATCCCAGCATCACTCACATCACCCTCTCATCCCTGTGCATTTGCAGGAGCTGCAGGAACAGGTGATGGTTTCCCTGGGAGTGGCTGCTCCATGTGCCAGGGCTCTGAGCAGGGCTGAGGGGCAGGGAGGGACACAGAGGCTGCATTGTCCAACCTGGGCCATTCCCCAGCTGGATGAGCTGTGCAGGACACTGGTGCTCCCTGGAAATCCTTGTGAACAATGAAGGAAAAGCTGCTCCAAACCCCAGCTTCATTAGGGTTGGGCTTTGGAAGCTCAGAAAATGTGATTTTATGACTGACCTGGGTTCCTCCCTCAGACTTCCAGGAGCCTTTTTCAGCACATCAGAGACTGAAGGAGCCACAGCCAAGATCTCCTGACCAGCCTGGGCTGGGTGAGCAGCCCCAGTGAGCCCTCAGGGGTCACTGCAGCAGGATGGGGCTGTGGGGATGCCCTGCTGAAATTCCAGATATCAGTTTCATCCTGCAGTTCGTGCCACACAACCCTCACGAACCCCTTCACCCTGCCTGAGACATTTTGAAAGCTGAAATAATTCTGTGTGTTACAGTTCTGCAGCGAGCAATGCTTTATATGGAATAGGTGTCCTGTCCTTTAACATGAATTCTTCACTTTTAGAAAAGAATTCCACCAGATGCATAATTTGTCTAACTACAAATCTAATTTGCAATTGAGGTTGATTTTTCCACTAGATGGTTTTGATTTTGGCAAGGTTTCCTTGGGAAACCACAGGAATTCCACAGAGCCCAAGACACCTGAATCTTTGAGGGGAGCACCTGCTGCAGCCCCCTGGAAGGTCACTGGGATGGTCACGTTTCATTGGGCAGCTCCTCTCTGTCGGGGTGTGAGAGATTTCCAAAGTTAATTACGAAATCTTTGCCATTAAATATTCAGCAACGCTTATTTTTGAGTACCTCCGGTTTAATTTAGGTCCCTTGAAATTTTAATATCTGGCTTTAATATTTAATAGTGCCCTGAGATGGGTGTAGGAATTTAAAGTCTATGCTTTGAATGAAAGGAATCCTGGATTTCTTTATGGAAAAGGCTGAGATGGAGGGTTGAGGGAAGGGTCTGCCTTGAAAGGACCCAACTCATCCTACACGTGTGTATTTTATGTGGAGGGGCACTGTAGGGCTCACTCTGCTCTAATTAAGGCCTCTCATTTATTAAAACATCTTACACACGTTTGCAGCACAGCACCAAAAATGAGAAGCATTATGATAATTTTTAAGGTTGCTTTTTTCTTCTGGGAGGGGGATTAGCTGCCCAATTAACACCCACCATTAATTTGGGAGCTGCACTCAGAGTGAAATGAGTAACACAGGATTTGTGGAGTTATTTAAGAATCTACACTAAACTCACTTCCTTTTCAAACCAAGAGAGAGTCAAAAAGCACTAAAGCACTTGGAAAAGTCTGGTGAGCTGCTGGGGTTCAGTGTTCAGAGGCTGCAGGGGAGCCTGGAGCTGGCGGAGCATGGGGATTAACAGGGTTCAGGGTAAGGATGGGGAGTGAGCCTGGCAGTGACAGGTTCAGGGTAAGGATGGGTTTGAGCCTGGGATTGACAGGTTCAGGGTAAGGATGGGCTGTGAGCCTGGCAGTGACAGGTTCAGGGTAAGGATGGGTTTGAGCCTGGGATTGACAGGTTCAGGGTAAGGATGGGCTGTGAGCCTGGCAGTGACAGGTTCAGGGTAAGGATGGGTTTGAGCCTGGCAGTGACAGGTTCAGGGTAAGGATGGGCTGTGAGCCTTGCCTGGCATTGACAGGTTCAGGGTAAGGATGGGCTGTGAGCCTGGCAGTGACAGGTTCAGGGTAAGGATGGGTTTGAGCCTGGGATTGACAGGTTCAGGGTAAGGATGGGCTGTGAGCCTTGCCTGGCATTGACAGGTTCAGGGTAAGGATGGGCTGTGAGCCTGGCAGTGACAGGTTCAGGGTAAGGATGGGTTTGAGCCTGGGATTGACAGGTTCAGGGTAAGGATGGGCTGTGAGCCTTGCCTGGCATTGACAGGTTCAGGGTAAGGATGGGGAGTGAGCCTGGCATTGACAGGTTCAGGGTAAGGATGGGTTTGAGCCTGGGATTGACAGGTTCAGGGTAAGGATGGGCTGTGAGCCTTGCCTGGGATTGACAGGTTCAGGGTAAGGATGGGCTGTGAGCCTGGCAGTGACAGGTTCAGGGTAAGGATGGGTTTGAGCCTGGGATTGACAGGTTCAGGGTAAGGATGGGCTGTGAGCCTTGCCTGGCATTGACAGGTTCAGGGTAAGGATGGGCTGTGAGCCTGGCAGTGACAGGTTCAGGGTAAGGATGGGCTGTGAGCCTTGCCTGGCATTGACAGGTTCAGGGTAAGGATGGGTTTGAGCCTGGCATTGACAGGCTCAGGGTAAGGATGGGCTGTGAGCCCTGTCCAGGGATTGACAGGTTCAGGGTAAGGATGGGCTGTGAGCCGTGCCTGGCATTGACAGGTTCAGGGTAAGGATGGGCTGTGAGCCTGGCAGTGACAGGTTCAGGGTAAGGATGGGCTGTGAGCCTTGCCTGGGATTGACAGGCTCAGGGTAAGGATGGGCTGTGAGCCTGGCATTGACAGGTTCAGGGTAAGGATGGGCTGTGAGCCCTGCCTGGCATTGACAGGTTCAGGGTAAGGATGGGCTGTGAGCCTGGCATTGACAGGTTCAGGGTAAGGATGGGCTGTGAGCCTGGCATTGACAGGCTCAGGGTAAGGATGGGCTGTGAGCCTGGCATTGACAGGTTCAGGGTAAGGATGGGCTGTGAGCCTGGGATTGACAGGTTCAGGGTAAGGATGGGTTTGAGCCTTGCCTGGCATTGACAGGTTCAGGGTAAGGATGGGCTGTGAGCCTGGCATTGACAGGTTCAGGCTAAGGATGAGCTCTGAGCCGTGCCTGGAGAGCTCTGCCCCAGCCATAGGGAAAGGGAAAACTCCCCTGGAGGGGCTGTTGGAACCCAGGACATTCCTCTGGCTGCCCTGGAGGGCTCCAGACCCTGGGGGCTCAGGGACCTTGGCACAGAGTCAAAACCACCTGTGCCTTCTATTTTAGTGCATGGAAACAATTCCCAACTTTGTGTGAAGAGGCACAAGCCACAAGGGTTTGAGTAGAATGGCAGTGAATTTGTCACAGGGTGAAAATGTAGAATTTTGGGGTTTTTAGAATGGGGGTTCAAGAGGCAAGATGGAGGAATTTGGGCATGTCCTGTCCTTCTCCTTCTTCTTGTCCTCCATCTTCTGCTGTGATGGTGACACTTTTGGATTGGTTTAGAGGAGAGACAGACTGTCTAACATAGGGGATAGGTATTGGAACATTATTGTAAATAAAGTACAGGTTGTTCTTAGTATGAAAAGCCAACAGCACCCCAAGGCAGGGACTGTGCCACAACCCGACCTGCTGGACAGATCTCAGCAGGTCAGAGAAAGAATGGAACAGATAAGAGAAAATAAACAACCTTAAAAAGCAGAACCGAGGAATGTCGACTTCTTTAGTTGTGGGGCTGGGAGAAAAAAAACCAACTTTCTAATACCTTGGGGTCATCTAAACCACAGAAACCCCAGAGGTGTGGGACCAGGCTGGGGGTGCTGCCAAAGAGCCAGAGGATGAGCGTGACAAGGAAGAACAGCAGCACAGGGAAGGGCAGCTGTGGGACACACAGGGATGAAGGCTGGGAGGAGCAGCCTGGGCCAGTCCTGTGCTGCACTTTCCTGGTGCCAGAGCTCCTCATGGCCCCGTTTGTGCACCCAGATGTTCCCTCCCAGCTCCTGCTGCCCCAGCTCCAGGGCTTTGGCTATGCCCAGGATGTGGGCTCAGCCACTCTGTGTGCCAAGGAGATGCTCTCGTGTCAGATGTGGGAATGGCATCCCTGAGGTGGCCGTAGTCCCTGCCGGGTCTGCAGGGCTCCTGGAGCCAGGTGGGAATGGGGCTCTGCTCCAGGGACCAGGGACAGGAGGGCAGCAAGGACTGAGGCTGTGCAGGGCACCTTCAGCTTGGCTGCTGGCAGAGTTTCCATGGGAAATGTCAGGCATTGCAGCAGCTGCCCAGGGCAGGGGTGAGCGCCCATCCCTGGGGGATTTAACAGCCTGGGCATGTGGCACCTGGGGACACGGGGCAGTGTGGCCTGGGCAGTGCTGGGCATGGCTGCATTTGGGGATCTCAGAGGGCTTTTCCAGCCTCAACAGCTCCATGGTTCCCTGGGATGTATCCTGGCTTTTCCAGCCTGAACAGCTCCATGGTTCCCTGGGATGTATCTTGGCTTTTTCAACATGAACAGCTCCATGGTTCCCTGGGATGTATCCTGGCTTTTCCAACATGAACAGCTCCATGGTTCCCTGGGATGTATCCTGGCTTTTCCAGCCTGAACAGCTCCATGGTTCCAGGGGATGTATCCCATTCATTGCAAAGGAGAAGAGGCTGAGTGTCAGCTCTGATGGCAGTGGTGCTGTTTAAATCCTGCAGCTGTTGTAGATCCCTTCCAGGGAAATACCCCATTCCATTCCATTCCATTCCATTCCATTCCATTCCATTCCATTCCATTCCATTCCATCCCCCTTTTCCTGAGAACGCCCACCCTGCTGCTCTCCAGGGGCTGTGGATGTTCCTGCCCGGCTCAAGGTGGGCTTTGAAAGGTCAGAAAATGTGATTTTATACCAGACCTGGAGGCACACCCTGTCCTTTCTCCCGTGGCACTTTGCTGAAGCCGTCCTGGATGGGGGATTGTCCCTGAGGGAAGAGGCAGCTCAGGAAAGGGAAGCTGGGGAGTGGGAGCAATTCAGGCTTGAAGAAGTGACAAAGAAGGGAAGAGTGCCGAGGCCTCTGATGGAAATTCATCAGCTCCCGGCTGAATAAGGAGCTGTGAATCTCTTTGAGTGCAGCAGCTCTGCCAGCTTGCAAAGGAGCAGATGTGCTCACAAGATGGATAGTTGCAAATAGTCAAAATACTGTTTTTTGGGCGTTTTTGTGCTTTAGTGATTATCTTTTTTCATCTAAAATAAATCCAGATTGTGCATAGGCTGGAAAACAAAATAACAATATTTGGAGAGTGGGAGTGTTTATTTAACAGGTGGCCTATTTAGCAAATGGTTTACTCCTACAAAAATAATATTCCTGCAGGATCCTGCAGCAGTGATTGGGAACATCTGAGAGCAGGAAGGCGTTTTGGGGGGTGATTGCTCCGTGTGGGCTCGGGGTGGGCTGCTTTAATTAAGAACATCTGCAGGAGCACTTTGCTGAGTGCATCTGCATCTCTAATTGACTGGGAGGGGTGCTGGGCCCTGGAGAGTCCCCCCTTCCCTGGGAGCAGGGACCCCAAGGATGGCTTTGTAAGGGACACTGGGATATTCCCTACAACAGGATGTCATCCCTGTCATTCCCAGGAATTTATCCCATGGAGGGAACAAGCAGGAAGATGCCCTGGTGGAAAAGGGGAAGGGCAGGAGCTGAGCTGATCCCAGCATTTCCCTAGGGCTGTTTTTTGGTGCAAGTCGCTCTTTGCCCCTCAGTCACCAGCTCCAGCCTTGGGGTTTGCAGGAATGTTGAGGGGTTTTGGGAATTGGAGGGCTCTGCAGGACAGTGGTGTCCCCATGCTGGGGCCAGGTCCTGCCCCAGAGCAAAGCTGTGTTCCCTGCTCTGGCTGTGCTGCCTGTGCTGGAAGCTGAGCTGGGAGCTGTTTAATAGCAATATTTTGGGTGGCCAGGGGATAATTACAGACCTGGCTCCCTCCAAGGCCTGGCTTTCTTTGTTTTCAGCTGTGCCTCTTGACATTCAGCAAATACTAATGACTCCATGCTGTGGGGTTTTTTCACCTAGGCCATAAATAGCTCCTCCAGAGGCACTGTCCATCCCCACTGGATGGTCCTTAAGGTCCCTTCCAGCCCAAACCTCTCCATGACCCTGTGATAAAGTCACTGGTAATGAGCAGCACCTGTTTTGGTGGGCTGTGGTTTGGTTTTGCTTGTCTGCCTCAGCTTGTGGAAAGAATTATTTTCCAAAATGTTTGTAATCCATTGGAATATTGAAGCACTTGTCAGAACTCCCGGGTTTTTCCAGAGGCCTGAGCATTAAATTCAGGTAAAGTGCCTTTGATGACAGAGATAATGAACACAACAAGTGATTATTAAGTTGGAGCAGCCCGAATTCTTGACATTCATTTGAGGTCTCCCCCAGTATTTATCTGATCTGTCATTTACAGCAGTGATGCCATGATTTTGGGTGGGAGAGGATTAGAAATGGAGGAAGTTTTGGAAGAGTTTGGGAGAAAGGCTGGGTTGTTTTTTTGGGCTGGCCAACCCAGCCCTTTGGAGGAGCCAAACAGGAGGGGAAGAGCCTGGCAGCAATGCTGGCACCTTCCCCCACATGGCAAAAGGATTCCTCTGCTCCAGCCCCAGCTGGATAAGGAGGCAGGGAAAGGAATTTAACTCAGGATCCCAGTTCCCAGAGAAATGAACACATTTGGGATGCTCAGAGCCAGGTCCTGTGTGCTCCGTGGGGATCTCAGCTGAGAACAAAGCCCAGGCCTGCGGTGGAGCCCTGTTCCCTCCATCCCCTGGGAAATCACCCTCTGCTCTTTCCTCCTGTCTCTGGGGTGCCTGTCCTGGTGCCCGGGGAGCCCTGAGTGTGCTGGATGCCCTCTCAGAGCGCTCAGTGCACAGTCCCCTCTCCCTGCTCCTCGTGCTCATTAACCTTTGCTGGAGTGCTGCTGCTGCGCTCCTGCAGAAGGTCAAAGCCCTCAGCTGTGATTTTCCCGAGGCATTAAGAGTGTGATCTGCAATCTCGTGGAGAGAAGTGCTGCAGCAGGAGAGCTCTCAGGGCCCCTCACTGTGCTGTGCCTCCCCGCACAGGGAGAGCAGCCCGGGGGGATTAACAGCGGGAAATTAATTCTGAAATGAGCTCTGACAGCCGGGGCTCTGCACAGCGCTGCTGGGGCTGCACACAGAGGGGCTCACAGGGGCTGGGGACACCCACTGGGGCTGGGGGCACCCACTGGGACTGGGGACACCACAGGGGCTGTGGGGCAGCTGCTGGGGCTGTGGGACACCCACTGGGGCTGGGGGACACCCACTGGGGCTGGGGGCACCCACTGGGACTGGGGACACCCCTGGGGCTGTGGGGCAGCTGCTGGGGCTGTGGGGACACCCACTGGGGCTGTGGGACACCCACTGGGGCTGTGGGGCAGCTGCTGGGGCTGGGGGACACCCACTGGGGCTGTGGGACTCCCACTGGGGCTGGGGGACACCCCTGGGGCTGTGGGACTCCCACTGGGGCTGGGGGACACCACAGGGGCTGTGGGGCAGCTGCTGGGGCTGGGGACAGGCTCAGGAGCTGGTCCTGCTCTCTGTGACATCAGCAGTTCTGTGTGACATCATCTCCTCTGTGTGACATCAGCCCCTCCATGTGTGACATCAGCTCCTCTCTGTGATATCAGCCATGCCCTGTGACATCAGCCATTCTCTGTGACATCAGCCCCTCCATGTGACAGCAGCCGCTCCGTGTGACAGAGAGTCTGTTCAGGTGGAGCTGGGAGCCAGGGAAGAAAGGGGAGCTCAGCCCTGTGGGCACCAGGGGGGTCTCTGCCATTGTCTGGGTCTGATGGCTTCTTTAGGGGGCAGAGGATGGGCTGGGAGCCCAGCCTGGGCTGCAAGAAATAGGGAGCAAGAGATGGGGACCAAGAAATAGGGAGCAAGAGATGGGGACCAAGAAATAGGGAGCAAGAGATGGGGATCAAGAAATAGGGAGCAAGAAATGGGAGTGGAGAGAAGGGCACAAAGACATGGGGACCAAGAGATGGGGAAGGAGAGAAAGGGACCAAGAGATGGGGACCAAGAAATAGGCACCAAGAGATGGGAAAAGAGAGAAAGGAAAGGAACCAAGAGATGGGGATCAAGAGATGGGAAAGAGAGAAAGGGACCAAGAGATGGGGATCAAGAAATAGGGACCAAGAGAAGGGGACCAAGAGATGGAAAGGAGAGAAAGGGACCAAGAGTTGGGGACTAAGAGATGGAAAGGAGAGAAGGGCACCAAGAGATGGGGGCCAAGAGAAGGGGGCCAAGAGACAGGGATCAAAAGATGGGAATGAAGAGACAGGGACAAAACCCCAGGGACCAGGACCCAGAGTGCAAGGCCTCAGGAGCAGCATACAGGAAGGTGCCCAGTCCCATCACACACTTTGTCTTTCTGCCACTCCTAACACAAAGTACAGGGGAGGATACGTGCACCTGTCCTGCTAAAAGTCATTTCTAAACAGGGAACCGCAGGGATTTAGGATCCATAATTTTTGGCAAACAGACATTAAATCCTCTTTACACAGAAAACAGTGGCAAGCAAGAGCCATTGCTCCCCAGCCTCCCAGGCTCTGTTTTTAAACATTTTTTGGGGAGGGATTTGCAGTAATTTACTCCAAAGTTAATTTTTTCCCCACTTATGGTAACAAATGTGAAAAGGTCAAGGATAATGAAAGAGCAGTGAATTTGAAATGCTCTGGAAGAATAACTCAGTGCTTTTAGCAGCTCACTGAAACAGGGGAGGAGGAAAAGCAGCTCCTTCAAGGACTGAGGGCTTTGCCAGCCTAATGAAGCGTGCTGCCTCCTTAAACCCAAATCCCTGCAAGGACCGGGCTCCTTAGGGGGGTGGAGCAGCTCCTGCCCGGCCCCAGCTGAAGGGACACATCCCAAAAGCTGAGCACCCCTCAAAGGCTGCCCCTCCAAGCCAGAGTTACCCACCCTGCAACGAGGAGAGGCTGGTTTATATTAAAAAAGCCACAAAACAGAGGGAGGGGAGGCTGGCCCCGCCATCCCACCCTCAGCCACCCACTGGAAAACGAGGCTGCTGCTGCTCCATCTCTGCCTGGAGGGTTGTTCTCACTCGGGGCTCACACTGAAGTGCCTGTCGTGGGGATTAATGGGACCAGCGTGCCTCTAATGGTGCTGGGAGGGGGGCAGCTGATGGCTCTGCACAGAAATCACAGGGTGTCCGTGCCAGCTGTGCTTGGTTTGCTGAGAAATCCTAAAAGGAGGGAGCAGATTTCCCCCTCCGGGTACTGACTGGAATAAAGATCCTCACTGCAGGCAGCGTGGGAGCTGGGAAAGGAGAGCAGGGGGGTAATGAGTGTCCCAGCACCTGGCTGATGAGGGGAGCCCCTGTGGCTGGGGCAGCACTGCGCTGTCCCCTCGCTGTCCTTGCTGCTGCAGAGGGGTCATTTCTGCTGTCCCCGTGCTGGGCTGGGAAGCTGGGCACACTTTGGGCTGGGCTGGTTGTCACAGCTGCTCCTGGAGGGTTCTGAGTGCCTGTGGGAGAGCCCAGCCCTGCTGTGCCCGGCCGTGGGCAGGGAGGGAGGCAGGGCCCTGTCACACCGCTCCCGTCCCCAGAGGGCTGGGAATGAGCTGGATAAACCCGGGGACAGCTCTGGCACTGGGGCATGACGGGGCCCAGATCAGCGCCTGGGGCTGGCCTGCACCCCCTGAGCCCCCAGGCAGAGCCCCAGGGCCTGGCCCGGCCTGGCCCAGCCAAGGGCAGAGCAGCTGGAACTGCTCCATCCCCTAATGCAGATTTTCATCCTGCCGCTGACGGGAACGCTCCCTCTGCCCTGAAATATGAATGACTGAGAACTCAGCTCATGAGAGGTGGCAAATATGCTGATCTCCGCATCTTTTAACACGAGAATTTTCTAATAAGAAGGAGCCTTGGAGCCCTTCATGAATTAGGCATCAGGAGCCAGAGCAAACAGCGCTGAAGGTGCCCCAGTAAAGCCTTGCTCACACAGAGCTCCGAGAGCAGGATTTGCTGAGAATCCCTTCCCCAGCAGCCCCTGTGCCACTGCCTTGCCCTGGCTGTTTCCAGGTGGATTATGGACTTTCCTGGCTGCAGAGCAAATCCCTGCCCTGCCCCTGGAGCTCAGGGCAGGAGCACAAACCAGGAGCCAGCCCAGCACGGCCAAGGTCCCTGTCCCACCACATCCCCCTTGCTCTTGGCCAAGTCCAGGGCCAGCTCCTCCCTGCCCTGCCAGCACTCGTCCCTCTGCTCTCAATACTAAGGCAGAATGGAGAATTTTTAACTCCTGGTTTTAAATTCCCTTTTTTGGCCAACATTTCCCTGTTTCCCAGGATCCTGTGTTGCCAGCTGCAGCAGGAGAGGCTGTGGGTTGTGGCCCCGTTCCCACAGCCCTGTGGGATTGGGAAGCACCCAGACCCCTCACCCTGTCCCCCCTCAGAGGGATTTGGGTGCGAGGGGCACATGGGAGAGGATGTGGCAGTTTTTGGTGGCACCACAGCCCTGCCAGCCCCGCGGCAAACCCTGCAGTGCTGGAGCGCCAGGCTCAGCTCCATCCTCTCCCCACTCCTCCTCACACATGGCAGTTCATGCAAGGATTTTAAAACTGTTGAAGATTCTTTTGAAAGAAATGCTTCCCCACCCTCCCCTTTTCTTTTTCTTTTTTTGTTTTTCCTCCAAAGAAGCACCCCCCTCCACGGCAGCTGTGAAATTTATGGACTATTTACCTCCAGACTGGGCACAAGGCTGATCCAGCCTTAGAAGTAAATGCATACTTAGTCTTTAAGGCATATTTATCCATGTAAATACATATTTTGGTATACACATTCTTCATAACACAGTTCTGTGGGCTCTGTGGAGGTTTTGGTAGCAGAACATTTGCCATTGTCTATTTTGAACACTCGCTCAGAAAATGTGCAAAAAAAGCAGCTGTCACTGGGATGGGTTTAACACTCCTGGATCTCAAAAACAGCATCGACTCTAAAAAAAACCTATTGAAAAGTTTTAAAAAAGCTGTCTGGCTCTGAAGGATCCTGCCAAGACACAAACCCTTGGGAAGCTGCGTTTGTTGCTGAGTTGTGAGACACGCCTCAGCTGAGTGTCAGCCCAGTGCCAGGGCCAGCAGCCGTGTGACAGCAGTGTCACAGCGTGGGGACAGCCCTGAGGCACTGCACAGGAGCCCTCCCGGCCCGGGGCTCCAGCAGCCCGCTGGAAATGCTCAGCTGAGCCTTCTCTTGTCGTGTTGGGAAGGAGGGAACGCACAGAGCCAGCCTGGCTGGCAGACAGAGCAGGGAAGCACAGAACAAACCTTTGCCCAACGTGCCCCCACCAATGAGGGGCTGGAAGCAGCCCCAGGCACCCTCCCATCCTGCAGAGCCTGGAGTGGATGTGCCCACTCTGCTGCCCCTTTGGGAGCACAAACCCCAGCCCGTCCCAGCCCAGCTCACCCCGGCCAGGTGTGTCCCCCTGACCCCTCTGCTGCAGCTGCAGCCCTGCCCAAGCCCTGCAGAGCCCCTCAGCTCCCTGCCCCTCTCACCCCCAGCGCTCCCCTGCCTCACAAAAGCACCCCTGGCACCCAGACACAGCTCCCAGTTCTGCTGCTCTTGGGGTTTGGGGGTTTCTTTTTGGGCTTGGCGGGCAGGGTGTCCCCCACCGAGTGAAAATCAAATGTGGGACAGGGCCTCTTGTCCGTGCCACCCGGTGGCTCTCCCTGGTGTGAATGCAAACATTCAAGGCTTCACTGAATATTCTGTTTTTTCATGTTTAATCAAGCTGCTGCTCGTTCTATCCTGTTGCTGGAAAGATCAGGTTCCAAATGTCAGGAATCACTGGAATGCAGGGTTTGATCCAGCCACAGCATAGAACCCTCTCCCAGTTTTATACACATGGGTGGGGTTATCCAGAGCCTCGTTTCTTCCTTCATAAAACTGCACTGACACAAGACTTCCTGCAGCACCACTGTTTCTAGTGAATGGATTCTGAAATAGAGCACTTTAAAGCTGCAATACAAGAGAGATGGGGGTATCAGGACTGATAAGCTCATTTGAGGTGAGTCTGTACCCTTTCCTTACAGCAGAATGGGTTCGTTCATGTTATTCCAGGTTTTAAAAAGTGCCACATTTCTGAAAACAGCAACTGCTTGGCACACGGCTGTGAATCATAAGAGAAATAATACAGCCTGTCACTGACCACATGCAGAGTGACCCAGGATGTTTTATTGCCATCTGTTGGAGTGAACATCTCTGCTCTCTCAGCAGGGACAGCAGAGGCGCTGCACCTCCTGGCTGTGCACTGGCCTGGGACAGCTCAGACTGAGCCCAGCGAGCTCCGAGCCCTCCTTGCTGGAAAAAAGGGGATTTTGGGACTGCTGAGTGTTCCCAGGGCCCAGCTGGGGCTGCTCACTGCCAGCACCTGCTGTGAGCAGGAAAAGTGGGGAACTGGGAAATTCCAGCCGCCTGCTGGAGCTCAAACACAGAGCCTGGGAGCGATGATCACAGTGAAAGTGGTGCTGCCCCACCCAAGGCCAGGCTGGACGGGGCTTGGAGCAGCCTGGGATAGTGGAGGTGTCCCTGGATAGTGGACATGTCCCTGTCCCTGTCTCTGTCCCTGTCCCTGTCAGGGGTGGGATGGGATGGGCACTGAGGTCCCTCCCAGCCCAACCCAAGCCAGCCCAGCCCAGGATTCTGTGATAAGGATTTTGCTATTCCTGCTGTCAGTAGTTGTTGGTGAGCAGGTCAGGAGCTCTTGGGGCCACCAGGGGATGTGGTGCCCAAGGGCTGCTGGCCACGGCCACGCCAGTGAGTGACACGGGTGGCAGCTCTGTGTGAGCTGTGAGCAGCACCTCACACCAGCGCCGTGCAGGGCTGTGAAGGATGGTGCACCATGGCACAGGATTTCTGGGCTGATCCTTCAGGGTCCCTGCACGGGATGCTGTGGGGCTGGAGGGCCAGCCCTGGCCAGGGGAGCAGGGCAGGGCCAGCCCTGGCCAGGGGAGCAGGTCCCCAAGCCCTGCCTGCCCAGGTGGCTCTCCAAGCACAGCCACGTGCCCCCAGCAGGAGCGGCCCCGCTGCTGCCACACGGATATGTGGAGAGAGAAAATTGACACTCCAGGGATTTGCAGGTGTCTCATGGTTCAAAGCATCCTTTATCATTGCTAAATCAGCCAAACCAGTACAAAATTGAGTGCAAGAAAAATACCAATTCGCGTCGGCTTTGCCAGCAATACAAAAGGGACGGTCCTGACATTTACAGCCAGGTGGGAATTTGGCTTTGGGGGAACATTCCCACATTCAAAAGGTGCCACAAAATCGTTGGAGCTCTGTTTTCTAATGGGAAATGTCGTTTTTACAGAGGTCACCTACTGCTCAGTGGTGGTGGAGGGAGGGACAGGAAGGAGCTGGTGCTGCCCATGAGCTGAGCCCTGCCCCTGGAGCAGCTCCTGCAGGGGGACAGGAGCCTTTCCTGGGGGCTCCTCTGGCCTCACCCAGACACCTCCTGTGCTCCAAAGGATGCTCCAGCATTTCCCAGAACACATTCCAGACCGGTTGGAGAGGAAGAGGAAAGTCGTGTTTCATGAAGGCACAACCATGCTGAACTGGCAGGAAGGAGGGAAGAGAACAAAAGCGGTACTGCGCAACGCAGTTATAGTACAAGGCTCATTCTTGAAACCTGAATATCATGCTAGAAGAAAATCTAGATATGTGTAATATTTTGAAGAAATATTTTGAAGGCAATATTATTCGATTTTTTTTTTTTTTTACTCAAAAAAGAACAAATGTTTTTTGTGTAAGTTTGGATAGAATGCTAGTTGAGGAGGGAACTGAATGTTTGTATTGCAGCCTTAAAGAAGCACATTTTTACTGCAATATCCTTTTTTTGTAAACTACAGTCTGCGAGTCAGCAGACCATGACTGAATGCTTCTGAAAACTTGTCGATTACAAACATGAAATCACAATTAATATCCTCTAAAAGTAATTTCAGAGTTCTCACGTCTTAAAAAAGGACAATGTGTACTGCTCCACAAGGTAATGCAGCTAATCAAAAAAAAAGGAGTCGAATTAAAGTATTTACATAATGAGCAATTCTACAGAAGGCGATCATCCCCATGTAAGCACTGATTATATCCCACGCCGCTTTTAACAAACTCTACCAGATTGGATCCAGTCATCAGCACTTTCAGAGAATCCTTAAAAGCCTTTTATGGGTCTTTACATTTAGTGCAGAAGGATGTTCTTCAGGTAGAATATGCTGCTGAGGGAGGAGAGCGTCAGCACCAGGGACCAGCAGGAGAAGAGCACCTCGGCGTGCCCGGTGATGCCGTACTGGGCCGTGCTGGGAGCTGCAAGGCAAGCACAGGGGTCAGTGGCAGTTCCCTCTCTTGGCCCCCACACTGCATCCCTCTCCACGGGTAAGGAGTTTTTCCCTCTCAGGGCAGCAGCAGGATTGCTCTGGGCGGCACAGAGAAGGCTGCCCAGCTCTGCTGCCACCTGCCCAGGGAACGGCCCCGCTTGCTCCAGCAGCTGGAATTGTTTTTAAGGCGAGCACTTAGAAACGGGAGTGCTTGGTTTTTAACCAGCTGGATAATCGATCCATCTTTAGGTTACTGAGCCTGAAGATCTGCAGTGCAATCAATGAGAGGGGACTGGATGAAGCCCTCGTGGGAAACAGCTCATTGTCTGCCCAACTCCAGAAGCCAGAGTTTGACAATGGTGCTCAGCTAAAGACATTAATACTAATTTTGAAGAAATTGTATTTATTTGTTTACCACAAAGCCTTTCTCGAATTCCTGGGCAAATGCACACGAAGTGCAAAGAGAAAGGAATCAGTGCTGAGGAGCAAGGGAGGAGCTGGTCCCTGGGACTGGGAGTGTCCCAGCTGTGCCTCAGGGATGGACCTGGCAGAAACCCTGTCCTTGACAGGACAAGAGGAACGGCCTTAAACTGAGTGAGAGCTGATTTAGACGGGACACAGGGCAGGAATTGTTCCTGGCAGGGTGGGCAGGCCATGGAATAGAATTCCCAGAGCTGCTGGGGCTGCCCCTGGGTCCCTGGCAGTGCCCAAGGCCAGGCTGGACACTGGGGCTGGAGCACCTGGGACAGTGGGAGGTGTCCCTGCCATGGCAGGGCTGGCACTGGGGGGCTTTGCAGTCCTTCCCAACCCAAACCATGCCAGGATCCTGTGAAACCCCTGGCTTTGCTCTTGGAAAGCCTCAGGCAGGAGGAGGGAGCACAAGGAGCTGCTCCCTCACCCTGCACCAAATCCTGTTTGCTTTCCCAGGATGCAGCCTCCCAGTCCCCAGCCTTGCTCAGCCCAGATCTTGGATCAAATCCCAACCACCAGGGTCCCTTTGGTTTCTGTACAGACCCCTGCAGCTCCCCTTGCAGTGTGTGACATTTTACTGGCACAGAGAATGTGACACAACCCCAAATCCTCTGCTTTCCCCCCATGCAGAAAGGCTCAGGTAATAAACCCAAAACAAAACAAGATTAAACTCGGTTTTGAAGCTTAGTTTAGTGACTGATGACTGTGACTAACTGCAGGCCAGGGCACTTCCTCTCCTCTCATTACAAAAGGACTTTCTCTGCTAAGTCAGGATGACAAATCAACCTTTAATTTATTACGAGGGCCGGGTGGGGAAGCTGAAGCATAACACAGGTGCTATTTCATTTTATGGTGTGAAGAGAGTTTCCCCAACTTAAGGATAATTTGAACTACAGTAGCTATAAAAGCCAGTGGAAAATTATGTAAATCTGATTTCCTGCATATGAACCAGCTCTGTCTTCCCAGGGCTTATTAAATCATACCTGGATTGTTTCTGCACAAAGGCAAGAGGGGAGTTAATGGGGGGAAAATGCACTGACTTGGGAGATAATAGAAAAGTTTCAGTTCCCAAAGCTGCCTAAGCAGAAGAATTGGATGGAAAAGAAACCTGAAGGAGAAGCAAACCTGGAGAAGCTTAATTATCAATTATGATGTCACACGAGGCCTACTGGATGGCACATAGTTTAAAATATTGGACTAGACTCTTAAAAATCCTTAAAAATTAATAATCTCCTGCAGAATTTTTCTTCTCCCCCTCAGAATTTTGATTATTTTTCTTGTGGCTCCCTGAATTCATTGCTGGCCAAGCAAAATGCTGTTGCTGGATATTAATAAAATTTCATAGCTTTGTGCTGATGTATAAACTTTAGAAATAAACACACCTTTAAAATTTAAAGACTCTTAGCATGGTCTGCTCAGTCCTTGATCTACTCTGAGCAATTATTTTGGTAAGGACTGAGCAATCCTTGCTTTCCTGTGCAAGGCCATGCAAGGTCACTTTGTTCTTTTTTCAAAGCACTTTTGGATGGTTCTCTGTGTCGGACTAAGCCCTCAGTTTAGGGGAAAATGAAAAGGTTGAGATGTTTGAGAGCAGCATAAACCAGCTGCCTTTTTTTCCCCCACTGAAATATTACCATGCCATTGTTTCACACACACACACACACACACGAGCTCCCAGTCTTAATATTTATGCAGGGAGGTAATGGTGGAGGAATGTGTGATTAGGCTTTAAATAAAAGCTGAAATGATCAGAGTCTGTGATTACACCTGCAGCCCTGCTGGGCATTTCCATAAGCCCCATCCCCAGCGTGACACAGAGCTGATTTCAGAGGGCTGGGGTGCCCAGGGGGAAGGAGCCCTGTGTCCAGGGAGGGTCAGGATGGGCTGCAGGAGTTTCTCCAGGGAAGGGCTGCCCAGCCCTGGCACAGCTGCCCAGGCAGGTTTGGGTTCCTGTGAAAAATGCATGTATTTTGTGATTGGCTTTTTGCAAATATTGAAATGAATGTTATAGGTGTTGTGTTAGAAAGTCATGCTGTATTAATTCTCTTAAGTAGAGAAAGAGAATTTATGGCCCCATTATCAGAAGAAATGAACTTCTTCCCACCTTGAAGGCGCTGTCAGGATTTGGAGGAAGCAGCTGACACTGCCCAGCCAGAATCCTGTGTTTGAATGGAATTTATGCATTGTGGATGAGGTGTATGAATATGCAACAGGCTGCTGCTTTTAAGGGTTAATCCTCTGTTAACGTGGGGCCTTTTTCGGGCTTATTTTGCCTAGAAAAGGTACCCAGACTGTCCGTAACTCTTTGTCTCTATTGTCTCATATTGTCCTAATCCAAATTGTCCAAATTATTATTAATACTCTAATTGTATCACTATTTTTATAACCATTTTATTACCATTAAACTTTCACAATTTTACAGACAAGTGATTGTTGTTTTTCATGGTTGCCCTTCCCCAGGGGCATCTCAAAGTGCATGTGACACTTGGGGACGTGGCTCAGGGGTGGCCCTGCCAGTGCTGGCCATGGTTGGACTCCTTGGTCTGGGGGGGCTTTTCCAACCTAAACAATTCCATGACTTTATGATCTGGTGCTGCAAATTCAGAGCCCGTGGGGGTGACACCTTGACATGCCTGAAAAGAAAGTGAGTTTCCATCCAGGAAAAGATTAAAACCAGCTCCACGAGCAGCCTGATGTCTGAAATACCAAATGACCCAGGATTTACAGGACACAATGGGTTTAAAATGTCAGCTGCAGCCACTGAGGGGCAATAATTTACTTTTGTGCTGCTGTGTAAGTCAAATTTTGCTCAGAGCCAGAGTGGCTGCATACCTCAAAGGGAAAGGGAAAGGGAAAGGGAAAGGGAAAGGGAAAGGGGGAAGGGAAAGGGAAAGGGAAAGGGAAAGGGAAAGGGGACACACACAGAGCATCACCAGGGCTGGGAAGGGACCCACAGGGGCTGGGGGTGGAAACTGAGGTCAGAGGGGACCTTCAATGTCCCCTCAGGGCGAGGAGAAATCCCTGCCTGCCATGGCACCACCCCGGTGCCAGGCACACCTGGCGTGCCCACATGCCTTTGTGAGCTCTCCTTTCTTCCAATTCAGGGATTATTGGACCTAATCCTAATGTTTTACACCAGCCAGCACTTGTGGAAATATTTAAGACACCCTTAGCACAGATAGGATTATATTCAGACATCTCTCCTGGTGCTGAATAGAAAGGAACAAAGTAATATTATATCAGTATCTCTAATTAATACAAGAGATTAGGAGAAGTGCTATGCTGGAACACACAAACCAGCATTTCCTAGCACCAAGGGCTGCATTAACCAGAAATAATTATAAGCTTTAATGCTGATGCTGTGTAGACAAAAGCACAGACCCCTTTAGGTTGTCTGAATAAGCAAGACTAATTCTGTTAAATGGATTATGCAGGGAGATGTTAATAAGCATTGCATTTAACCATATTCAGGTTAATCATTTACTAAAGGAAAGCCTTAATAAATTGGATTTTTTGGTGCAACGTTTAAAACATACAGAGAGGGAAGGAATAAACTAACTCAAGGTCAGAGCAGTAAGGCAAAAAAGAAGGATGAAAAAGGCTAGGCTGTCAAATAAGGTTCTTTTAGGAGAAAAGATGGGGAGATAATGGGCCTCAGAAGGCTGGGGCGAGGCCTGGGGATAACATCTCTTCATTTTGTTCCACTTGAAGCTGCTGGAGGATTTATGGCTCTGGAGGAGGAGGTGGACAGTCTATAAAGGCTCTGTTAGGGAGCAGCAGCGGTGATGGGCACAGGGTGCCTGCAGAGCTCTGGAACCAGCCCCTCTGGCAGCAGAGAAACCTCCTTGGAGGCCAGGGCAGAGCTTGGCCTTGGGAGAGCCAAGCCTTGTCTGAAAATGGATCAGGGATTTGTTCAGACTCATCCAAATGCAGTCATGCTGAGGCTGAGTGCCCAGGCAGGAGCTGCACAGGATGGCAGAGGCAGGAGTGCAGGTGAATGGATCACTCTGAAGTGATGCCAGCTGCAGGCTGGAGCTAAACAGAGCCACGGTGGCAGCACCTGGAGAAGGCTGGGAATTCCAGAAATGTGGAAATGCCTTGGGAACGGGCATGTGGGCATGGAGGATCTCTCCAGCCTGGTGTTCCTCTGTCCTGGCCTGCTTCAAAACATCCTCCTGTGCTGGGGTCAGCTTCAAAACATCCCTCCTGTGCTGGGGTCAGCTTCAAAACATCCCTCCTGTGCTGGGGTCAGCTCTGGGCACCCCCAGCCCTGGGTCAGTTCTGGGTCAGTTCTGGGTCAGTTCTGGGTCAGTTCTGGGTCAGTTCTGGGCCCCTCAAGACAGGAAGGACACTGAGGGGCTGGAGCATGTCCAGGGAAGGGAATGGAGATGGGAAGGGGCTGGAGAATCCCTGAGGGAGCTGGGCAGGGGCTGCAGAATCCCTGAGGGAGCTGGGCAGGGGCTGAGCCTGGAGCAAAGGAGGCTCAGGGGGCCTTGTGGCTCTGCACAGCTCCTGCCAGGAGGGCACAGCTGGGGGGGTCGGGCTCTGCTCCAGGGAACAGGGACAGGAGGAGAGGGAACGGCCCCAGGCTGGGCCAGGGCAGGTTTGGGTGGGATTTTAGGGAGAATTCCTTCCTGGAAGGGCTGCCCAGCCTGGCACAGCTGGCCAGGGCAGGGCTGGAAGCTGCAGGGATGAGGATTCTGCAGGAATGTGCTGTGAGCCTCCCTCTCCCACAGCATCCTCCCAGCCCAGGGCACAGATTGGGCTCAGCCTGTCCCTGGGTGGTGGGGCTGCAGTCAGATCCTGCTTTGTGCATTATCTGTCAAGCAGAGCTCAGCGCTGCTCAGACAAATCTCTCGGAAAATCCTTGAGGAAGGACACGGAATATTGCAGGAGCTGTCCAAGAGCTGACTCTGCCCATGGATAAGCCAGGGCTGGGCAGGATAAAGCTGGGAAGTGCCAGGTGCTTAACTGAGGGGCTTTATCATCCTCTGGGATGGGAGTGTTGGCAGAAAGATCCAGGAAATGAGCCCCAGAAGAGTGATGGGGTTGATAAGAGAGGGGTGTTATCAGGCCCTGTCCATCAGCATTCACACTGGGCTGCTGGCAGGGCAGGAGTTGGGAGATGAAATGCTGATTTGTCCTTATTTTAAATTTAAATGAATAAAAAAGCATTTTGTGAGTCTTAAAATGGGAAAACAGGGACTAAAATACGATTACTAGAACTGCAGAAGCAAAAAATCAGCTGTTTGTTGTGCTGAACTCTGAAAGCTTAGTAATTTAAACACTTGAGACATGCCACCAGCAATGTCCTAAAGTGAAATATTATCCCAGCCTGTGTTTGTGTAGGCACAGAAAATGAGACAGAGGCATTTCTTGTTCCAGTCATGAAGAGCCCACTTGGGATGTGCCCTGTGTCCAATGCAAAGCTGATCCTGGTGCAGATTTGGACTGAGCTAAAATGTAAAATATGACATTTACAGGTTGGAAAAAACGCCCCAGCAAGGAGCACACGGTAACCACGGCCAGCAGCTGTGCAGCCCTGAACTGTGGGGCTCTGTGCCTGGGCCTGGGGCTCCCTGGCTGGGGGAGCCCTGCCCAGGGGGGCAGAGGGGGACCCACGCTCCCCGCCTGCCCTCCGCAGCAGCCAGGGTCACCTTTCCCCAGCCAACAACTCACGCTAAATAACTCATGCTAAACAGCACAGACTCGTTTCACACTGCTAAAAATACACCCAGCCCTGGAGATGTCAAAGTCAGATGGGTTCTGCTGGTGGGGGGTGGTGTGGCTCAAACAGAGCAGTCCCACCAGGGCTGCCAGCCCTGGCTCACTGGGCACGGAGGGACAGCAGCGCTGGCATGGGGGGACACGGGGGGCTGAGGGTCCCAAATCAGCCTCTGGAGCAAAGCATTTCCCAAGCCAGCAACTGCTCAAGAGCTCTGAGTGGTTCCTCACTCAAAATCCCTGCAGTTCCTGATCCCTCTGTGGGTCCTGCCGTGGGTCCTGCTGTGGGTCCTGCTCAGTCACGGAGAGGAGAAGGATCCAGAGAGAGCTCAGAGCCCCTGGCAGGGCCTGAAGGGGCTCCAGGAGAGCTGCAGAGGGACTGGGGACAGGGGATGGAGGGACAGGACACAGGGAATGGCTCCCAGTGCCAGAGGGCAGGGATGGATGGGACATTGGGAATTGGGAATTGTTCCCTGGGACAGGCTGGGATGGAATTCCCAGAGCAGCTGGGGCTGCCCCTGGATCCCTGGCAGTGCCCAAGGCCAGGCTGGACACTGGGGCCTGGACCACCTGGGACAGTGGGAGGTTTATTCTGCAGGTGTCTATTCTGCAGGTGTTTATTTTGCAGGTGTCTATTCTGCAGGTGTTTATTCTGCAGGGGTTTATTTTGCAGGGGTTTATTTTGCAGGTGTCTATTCTGCAGGTGTTTATTCTGCAGGGGTTTATTTTGCAGGTGTCTATTCTACAGGTGTTTATTCTGCAGGGGTTTATTTTGCAGGTGTTTATTCTGCAGGTATTTATTCTGCAGGGGTTTATTCTGCAGGTGTTTATTTTGCAGGTGTTTATTCTGCAGGGGTTTATTCTGCAGGTGTTTATTCTGCAGGTGTTTATTTTGCAGGGGTTTATTCTGCAGGTGTTTATTCTGCAGGTGTTTATTCTGCAGGTGTTTATTTTGCAGGGGTTTATTTTGCAGGGGTTTATTTTGCAGGTGTCTATTCTGCAGGTGTTTATTCTGCAGGTGTTTATTCTGCAGGTGTTTATTTTTCAGGGGTTTATTCTGCAGGTGTTTATTTTGCAGGTGTTTATTTTGCAGGGGTTTATTCTGCAGGTGTTTATCCTGCAGGGGTGGCACTGGGTGATCCCTATAGCCCACCCCAAAGCATTGCAGGATGCTGTGGATGTGCCCGGGTGTCCCATGGTCAGGGCAGTGGTGACAGTGACAGCACAGGACAAGCTTTGGTGAAACACCCCCCGTTTTCAGCCTTCACACTCTGCTCAGGGGTGTTTCAGTGGAGTTTCATGCAGACAGAGACAAAGCTGGTGGTATCAAAGAGAAGCTCCTTCCCTGAAATAGTGCAGGGAACAGAGTCCCTGTGGTGCCTGCCTGGGATGAATGAAGCACGGAGAGCTGAGCAGGATGAAATAGCACAGCCCTGATGGACTCCCACTCTGCTGCAAGGAACACTTCACAGCCCCCAGAAGCATTTATGGGGGAAATTACTGTGAGGGAACAGAAGGAAATTTGGCTTTATATATCATCCTTGATCCTGGAGCCGTGTCCCGTTTCTTTGTGTGGCTGAGGAGTGCAGTGGTGTTGGGGAAATGGAACATCCCTGGGGAGCTCTGGAGTTACAGATGTGTGAAAAATGCCTATTTCATGATTGGCTTTTTTGCAAATATTCAAATGAATATTATATGTGCTGTGTTAGAAAGTAATGCTGTATTAATTCTCTTAAGTAGTGTAAGTATAGTTTTGGGTTATAAAAAAATGTTCAAATAGAAACTATGCTATGTAGGATACTTTTTTTAAAGAGAGGACTTACACTGAAATAGCAGCCACAGGACACCTGAATCCTTCAGAGAAACAGAATTTATGGCCCCATTATCAGAAGAAATGAACTTCTTCCCACCTTGAAGGCAATGTTAGGATTCAGAGGAAGCAGCTGACACTGCCCAGCCAGAATCCTGTGTTTGAATGGAATTTATGCATCATGGATGAGGTGTATGAATATGCAACAGGCTGTTGCTTTTAAGGGTTAATCCTCTGTTAACGTGGGGCCTTTTTCGGGCTCGTGCTGCCCAGAAAAGGTACCCGGACTGTCTGTAACTCTTTGGTTCTATTGTCTCATATTGTCCTAATCCAAATTGCCCAAATTATTATTACTCTAATTGTATTACTACCTTTATAACCATTTTATTACCATTAAACTTTTACAATTTTACAAACAAGTGATTGGCATTTCTCACAGATGGGAACAGCCCTGAGGAGGAGCTGGCCTGGACAGAATCCACCCCAGCCCTGGGCTGGACCCATGCTGAAGGGGATCCCCACCTCACCCCCTTCCAGCAGCAAAGGAGAGGGCAGAAATCAGCCAAGGGAGCAGGGGCTCGGTGGCTCTGGGCACCAGGAGCACACCCATCACTCACAGTCCCAAATCCTGGCCCCTGGGCCTTCCTGCACTGCCCAAACACTCCTGGGGCAGGGTTGGGAGTGTGCCCATTCCCTGGGAGCCCGGGCAGTGCCAGCACCCTCTGGGGTGAACCTTTCCTTTTCCCTAATGGCTGAGATGCTGAGTGAGGCTCACCCTGTCCCTCCCTTTAAGCATCCTGCAGATTTACTGCTCTTGGCACACCCAGGGCGAAGCAAACCACACATCCAGCTTGCATTTCTGAGTCTAAACCCTGCTGGCTGGTCTGGAGGAAGTGGAATAGCAGCAGCTGTAAAGGGGAGCAGCCACTGGAAGGGAGCAGGCCAGTCCTGTGTTATTCCAGGGCTCTGTGCACCCTCTGGTCACAGCTGGCTTGGGATGGGGCGTGCTCAAGGCTGGGACTCCATCCTCCCCAACATCTGCCCTGATTTTGGGTTCATCTGCAGCAAACCCAACCTTGTTTAGCCTGAAGTTAAATGGAAACCAAGCCTGACTCTGAGTCCTGCCTGGGAATCCAAAACTAAACAGGAGAACAGATCAGGATCCTCCTCTGGACGGGGCACACACAGCTTTGGTTGAGAGGGCATTGAGAATAAACCATGAAAGTGCCAGAGAAAGCACTGGGCTGAGGAAGCTGCTCATCCCCAGCCCTATTCCCATTCCCATTCCCATTTCCATCCCCATCCCCATTCCTTTTCCTATTCCCATTCCCATCCCTGTTCCCATTCCTGTCCCCATCCCCATCCCCGTTCCCATTCTCCCATCGCTGTGTCCCAGCCCAGGAGCTCTGGAAGGTTCCTCAGGGAAGGAGGAGCAGGAAGAGCCAAGCACTGAGGCTCTCCACCAGGGATAGTCCCAGGCCCAGGGATGGGGCAGCTCTGGAGCCACCTGCCAGGGATCCAGCTGGATAAATTGCTGGGTAATCTATCCCACGTGGGGTGAGCAGCACAGGAAGGAGGGGAAACCAGGACTGCTGGGGAGCTCAGGTTCCTCAGGCATCATTCTGGCAGCCTACAATAACTGCTTTCCTGACAATGTGGCTCTCATTTGTAAGTGTCACACTGGAGACAAGGAAAAGCGTTTTAATGTGACAGAAAAATTTGACTTGGGAGCTAATTACTTTAATTTGAGAGAATTTTTGGCTCATCTGCATGCTTGACAATTATTTACAACTTACATTGGTAATTAGAGGTTGGGCCTTGTGCTGAAATACTGCAAATGGCTTTGGAGACATTTGCTGATCCTCCTAACTTTGAGAGGAAATGAATTTATTAGTAGTTAATATGTAAAATATTTGTACTTCTGACCTTTTGTAAAACATTCTTCCTATATTTTAAATGATTGGTTGTCAGAGCCATTTTTCTCCAAGTGACGTGTGACATTGTAAATAAGCTCTTGAATTAAGCAGCACATTAAATCTCCGTGTTCAGTGGCAATCTCTGATAGTTCTCATATATCAGGAAGACTTTGTTGGTTCTGCTGTGTTGAGGCAATGTCATACAGCAGCGTGAATGATAATTTTTTACCCTGAGCTTTCCAGTTTCTGCACGGTTTCCACATCATTCTTGTGCTCTTGACAAAGGATGTGGAGCTAAGCAGGTTGGAACATGGTTTCTCTCCCTTTTTGGGTGTATGAGGAGGGAAGTTTTTGGCTGGAAGTGCTGGTAGCCTTTCAGCAAATCTTCCACTGAGGTGCCTGGCAGATGATTTCTAAGATGTAGCGTTTATTCAGATTTCTGTTGATTTTCTTAAGCATTTCTGGTGGGTTCCTCTTGGTCACATTTCTGCACAGTGCATGTATTCCTCTCTTTTTACAGGAATATTAAAAACCCCATAACCCATGGAAATTTATCCCCAAACTGTGCCCATATGGCCAAAGGATTAATCATCAGTAGTGTTTTGATTAGAAGAAGGTGGTGGGTGAAATAAACAACCAAGTCCAACTGTTTGCTGGTTGCAGAGGTTACAGTGGCTCCTTGCATCCTAACAGCCTCAGGGGAGCTCAGGGTGGGCACCAGTGTCACAGACATTTCTATGGAAAAGCCTTTCCTTAGGAATTTCCCTCCTGAGAAGCTGAGAGGCCTCAGGAACAACATGCAAACAATGGTTATCTGCTGCTGTGGGATGCAACAGGTGGGTCTGGGATTGGGCTCATGGGGTTGTTTCTAATTAATGGCAAATCACAGCCCAGCTGGCTTGGACAGAGAGTCCAAGCCACAAGCCTTTGTTATCACTCTTTCCTATTCTATTCTTAGCCAGCCTTCTGATGGAATCCTTTCTTCTACTCTTTTAGTATAGTTTTAATGTAATATATATATATATAATATATATATATTTTATATATATATAAATAATATAATAATATAATATATATTATATTATAATATTATATTATAATATAATAATATAATATAATAATATATATAATAATATATATAATAATATATATAATAAATATATATATATATATATATATATATATAAAATATATAATAAAATAATAAATCAGCCTTGTGAACCATGGAGTCAGATCCTCATCTCTTCCCTCATTCCCCTGTGAACACGGTGACACACCAGCAGGAATTCCCCCATGGAAAGGGGCTTAGGCACTGGAACTGCCCAGGGAGGGCTGGAGTGCCCACCCTGGAGGTACCCAGGGAGTCCCTGGAGGTGGTGTTAGTGTTCAGAGACACATGATGACATAAGTGATTAGATGCAGGTGCTTTTATGAAGAGCTCTGGGTGTCAGGAGCACTCAACTCAAATCTGACTCCCACCATACATTCGAGATGATTGTGGTTTTATATTCTATCGTTATATAACTTCCATGTTAATTACTAAAGTTATATTGTTCTATTGTATACACAGATTTCAGTCAAGCCTGGCTTCTCATGGTTCCCCCTTACATTTCTAACACAGTTCTCATGATTCTTCTTATGATTATACAATAATTATATTTAGTTACTAAACAATCATCACATCTAACAATTATATCATTTATCATACTGCTTACGCAGGTGCAGTGATCTGAGAAAACACAAAGCCCCGCATTTTCAAAGTCTATCTTTCACATTTTCCAGGGCTCCACTATCAGTGGCACTCAGAGCTCTGGGCTGGGCACAGGGTGGGGATGGAACCTCCCCGTGGAAAAGGGGTCAGGGATTGGAACTGCCCAGGGAGGGCTGGGGTGCCCATCCCTGGAGGTGGCACCTGGAGGTGGCACTCAGAGCCCTGGGTGGGGACAGGGTGGGGATGGCTCAGGGACTGGACTCTGGGGGGCTTTTCCAACCCCCTGGATTTGGGATGGAGGGGCTGAGAGCTGTGCCAGCTCCCAGGGCTGCCCTGTCCTTGGCAAGGGGCACAAACTGAGGGGCACGGGGAGAGTGCCCTCCGCACAGGGATCCACCTGGACTCCCCAGAGGCATCTGCGTGTGCCCAGCAGCAGGGAGGGCACAGCAGGCTGCCCTGGCACTTCCCAGAGCAGCAGCCAGGCAGAGCCGCCCCTCCTGGGCTGCAGCGAGCCCCTCGTGAGGGATGGTTGCAATTTCCACGGGGCTGTGTGTGCAGGGAACAAACATCACTCACAGCAGCCTGAGCTATTGGCTCTCCAGAGCCAGCAGCGTTTGTCTGCAGCCCTCGACGTGACATTAACTATTCATGGGGCCCCACAGTGTTCAAACACTGCCCCAGCAAAATTATTGCTCCTTTGCAACTTGATTGAGATCTTCCCCAAGCCAGGCTGGGCTGCAGCCAGCACTGGGCTCTCCTCATGGCAGGAATGCCAGAGTGCCCAGGTGCTCAGGGATGGCAGTGCCCAGGTGTTCAGGGATGCCCAGAGTGCCCAGGTACTCAGGGATGCCCAGAGTGCCCAGGTGCTCAGGGATACCCAGAATGCCAAGGTGCTCAGGGATGCCCAAAGTGCCCAGGTGCTCAGGGATGCTCAGGTGCTCAGGGATGGCAGTGCCCAGGTGCTCAGGAATGCCAGAATGCCCAGGTGCTCAGGAATGGCAGTGCTCAGGTGCTCAGGGATGCCCAGAGTGCCCAGGTGCTCAGGGATGGCAGTGCCCAGGTGCTCAGGGATGCCCAGAGTGCCCAGGTGCTCAGGAATGCCAGAATGCCCAGGTGCTCAGGGATGCCCAGAGTGCCCAGGTGCTCAGGGATGCCCAGAGTGCCAAGGTGCTCAGGGATGCTCAGGTGCTCAGGGATGCCAGAATGCCCAGGTGCTGGGCTGGGAGCCATCATTCCCTGCCTCCTCCTCCTCCCAGCTGACCCTCCAGAGCTGTGGGGCACACGGGGTTCAGTCCCTGCACCTTTGAATGCAGTGATTTAGTGATGTGTCACTCTGAACACAGCCTTTGCCACCCGCAGCTGTGCCTCCCTGTTAGGGATCCATCTCCCAGCACTGACCCTGCTGAGGGATCCTTTTGTTAGAATGGGCAGCCCTGGCACAGGGTGCCCAGAGCAGCTGGGGCTGCCCCTGGATCCCTGGAATGTCCCAGGCCAGGCTGGACACTGGGACAGGGGAAGGTGTCCCTGCCATGGCCAGTGGGGCTCTGGGTGGGATTTATTTAAGGTCCCTCCCAACCCAGGCCAGTCTGTGATTCTGTTGTTCCATTTGCCTCCAATCCCTGCTCCCTGGGATGAGTTATTTGGGATTGCAGCAGGAGCTGATTTGCCATTGGGAGGACTCTGAGCTCTTGCAGCTGCCTGTGGGGGAGAGGCGATGATCCCCCCGCTCCCAGAGCCATTTGGGGTTGGGATTTCTGCAGGGGGTCCCTTTCCAGAGCCCCTCACCCTTCCTGCCTGTGCTGCTCTGCAGCTTTTCCTGCTGCTGCAGGATTTGGCATCAGGAAGCTTTTCATGCCCCAGCCTTCCCCACTCGCTTTTCAGCTTAATCCTGAGGATTTTGGAGACATTATGGCTCAGCTTTGCATATGTTATTACACAGAAGAGAGGGAAAAAACCCCAACAGCTGAGATTTTTCAAAGCTGGCTGGGAGCTTTAGGCGTGCAGGTTCTGCTAAGAGCCATGCCTATGAAAATCTCTGTCAATTAGTGCAGTACCTTGGTGCTTTTGGGACAGAGATGGATGCCTTCAAACTGGCTCTGATAGCCTTGGAGACACGTGCAGGAAGACACATTCTGCCCCAAACCCAAACTTTCTGTCCTAGTTTGTACCATGCATAACCCCTAAGCACTAAAATCCTTCAGGTTTGGCCAGCACCTGCCTGGGAATTAGACAGTGATGGCATTGAGCAGGGTGGGATTCCACCTCTGTCAAACACTTCTGCTCCTCCTGCTGGCAGCTGGGCTGGTCCTGTGGGTCCCTCCCAGCTCAGGATATTCTGTGATTCTGGGGAAATTGGGCTCTGACTGGGGCTGTGCAGCATGGGAGGGCAGGGCAGAGCAGGGTTGGGATCCTTACAGGCAGGCACTGCTCGTTCCTGCAGGGTCTCTCTGAGCAGAGCTCTCTGCTCTGGGTTATTCACATCTCTCCCTGTTTTCCCTCTGGAAAATCCACACCCTGTTTGCTCCTGCTGAGCTTCCCAAAGCCAGCTGATCTCTGAGCTGCCTGGCTTTGCAGAGAGCTCCCTCTGGGTGGCTCTGAGCAGGGAGGCTGAGCTGGGGACAGCCACTGCAGAGCCACCAGGGACAGAGGAAGGGCGAGTGACAACGCTCACTGCACAGGCAGGCAGCATCTGGGGCAGGATGGGCCGAGGAGCACAGAGCTGGGCCATGGGCCTGCACCTGAGGGGCACAAGAGGGGCCAAGGTCAATCATTGCAGCCCTGAGTGTGCAGTGGCAGGTGCTGCTGGCTGACCCAGAGCCACCCAGAGCCACCCAGAACCAACCAGTGCCACCCAGTGCCGCCCAGTGCCACCCAGTGCTGCCCAGTGCCGCCCAGTGCCACCCAGTGCCACCCAGAGCCACCCAATGCCACCCAGTGCCACCCAGAGCCACCCAGTGCCGCCCAGTGCCACCCAGAGCCACCCAGTGCCGCCCAGTGCCACCCAGAGCCACCCAGTGCCACCCAGTGCCGCCCAGTGCCGCCCAGTGCCGCCCAGTGCCACCCAGTGCCACCCAGAGCCTCCCAGAGCCACCCAGTGCCGCCCAGTGCTGCCCAGTGCCGCCCAGTGCCACCCAGTGCCACCCAGAGCCACCCAGTGCCGCCCAGTGCCACCCAGAGCCACCCAGTGCCGCCCAGTGCCACCCAGTGCCACCCAGTGCCACCCAGTGCCGCCCAGTGCCACCCAGTGCCACCCAGAGCCACCCAGTGCCACCCAGTGCCACCCAGTGCCGCCCAGAGCCACCCAGAGCCACCCAGTGCCGCCCAGTGCCGCCCAGTGCCGCCCAGAACCACCCAGAGCCACCCAGTGCCACCCAGAGCCTCCCAGTGCCACCCAGTGCCACCCAGAGCCACCCAGTGCCACCCAGTGCCACCCAGAGCCACCCAGTGCCGCCCAGAGCCACCCAGAGCCACCCAGTGCCACCCAGAGCCACCCAGTGCCACCCAGTGCCACCCAGAGCCACCCAGTGCCACCCAGTGCTGCCCAGTGCCGCCCAGTGCCACCCAGTGCCACCCAGAGCCACCCAGTGCCGCCCAGAGCCACCCAGTGCCAGCCAGTGCCACCCAGAGCCACCCAGTGCCGCCCAGTGCCGCCCAGTGCCGCCCAGTGCCACCCAGAGCCACCCAGTGCCACCCAGAGCCACCCAGGGCCACCAAGAGCCACCCAGAGCCACCCAGAGCCACCCAGTGCCACCCAGTGCTGCCCAGTGCCGCCCAGTGCCACCCAGTGCCACCCAGTGCCGCCCAGTGCCGCCCAGTGCCACCCAGAGCCACCCAGAGCCACCCAGTGCCACCCAGTGCCGCCCAGTGCCACCCAGTGCCCGCCAGTGCCACCCAGAGCCACCCAGGGCCACCCAGTGCCACCCAGAGCCACCCAGTGCCACCCAGAGCCTCCCAGAGCCACCCAGTGCCACCCAGTGCCGCCCAGTGCCACCCAGAGCCACCCAGTGCCACCCAGTGCCGCCCAGTGCCACCCAGTGCCACCCAGAGCCACCCAGTGCCACCCAGTGCCGCCCAGTGCCACCCAGGACCTGGCCCAGTGTGGAGCAGGCTGCCACCCACCCCCTGAGCTCAGCTCCACTGCCTCATCCAGCAGCTCTTTCTCGTGGAGCTGCCTGACTCAGCAGCTGGAAACGGGAAAATGTTTTTGCACAGCTTCCATCTTAATGAAAAGCATCTTTAAAATTTTAATCAGATGGCTCCACATTGTTCTGTGGATTTAGAGGCTCGGTTAAAATCTGGGCTTCCTGAGCACCATGAACAGGAGCAGGTGCCAGTGATAAAAGAGTGTTTATTTAATTGTTCAGAGCTGCTGCTTGAACCTGTTCCCACCCTGCTCTGGAAGGATGCAGGCCTGGCTCAGCCACAATACAAATCCCACAGATGCTGGTGCTGCTTTCTTTAACCCAGAGAGCCTCCTGGAAGAGCCCACACTCAGCCTTTCAGGGTTGCCTGGTGACACGTTAAGGGCACATCTGGAAAGTTTAAATGAGGACAAAGCCCAGCTTAAAATCCACCTCAGCAGGCTGGGCTTTGCAATTGTAGAGAGGGGAAGGAAAAAATGCAGCTTTGAAACACCGGGTTCAGAGTGAGGAAATGCCTGATCCTGTGTCATCCTGGGATGTTGTTTTCCATCCTGGCTGGAAATATTGTTGGCAACTCCATCAAAATGTCCATGTTGCACAGATACTCTAAATGCAGCTGGCATGGAACTGAAATTTCCATTTGGTGCGAAATTCAGACAGGGAAAAGACAAAAAAAGAAGAAGTGTTGCCTGGAATGAGATGGGGAGCCTGGAAGGAAGCCAACCTATTTTTTTTCCCACTCAAAACTCAACAGGCCTTTATTTGAATTTCTTTAAAACTGACATATTCATGGAGTTTTCAAACAGGCTTTTTCTGACAAGTCCCCTAATCCCCCAAGCCTTCCCTCCCTCAACAGCCCAAGTTTGTCAGATCCTTCCCTGCCAGCTGTAGCTGGAGGCTCCTCCGAGTTCCACACGGAGCTGGGCCCTCCCTGAGGTTCTGGATCCACAGCTCCATGTGCATTTTAAATCCCTGCACATGGGCACCCATCTCATCGAGATGGATGTATGCATATTTATTCCTGTACAATTCCCGTAGTCAGCCAGTTCTGGCTGATCAAACCTTCACTTAAAACATATCCTTCTGTGATAAATAAAAACACGGACTGCTCTCTTCCTGCTGCTGAATCACATGCTGGAATCTCCTGCTTGTCTTCTCTCAGGCGGAGCTGGGGCTTGTCTCAGCCTCGGGGAAGGTGTAAATAGGTTGTGTAAAGAACAGGGGAACAGCTGCAGCTGGGCCAGGGCGCTTTGGGGTGGGTTTTGGGACAGGCTCATCCCCAGAGGGTGCTGGCACTGCCCAGATCCCCAGGGAATGGGCACAGCCCCGAGGCTGGCAGAGCAGCTCCAGGAGGGTTTGGACATCCAGGGATGCTCGGGGTGGGATTTGGGGGGTCTGTGCAGGGCCAGGGGCTGGATCCATGACCCTTGGGTCCCTCCAGCTCAGGATATTATCTGATTCTGTGAATATCCATGTTTAAACCCCAGTAACTGCAGGAAATTAGAGCTGCACTGGGAAGAGCCCTCCCCGTGTTCCCCAGGCTCCCACACTGGAGTTCCTACACACACCTGCCAAAAGCAGGAATTGATCTGGACCCTGACACACACCCAGCACCGAGGACACTGATCCCTCCCTCAGAGATGGGAGGAACCTCCTGGCTCGCCCCCAGCCCTGGGAACGCACGGGTGGGAGAAAGCAGCAGCAGGAGGCTGAGCATCTCCCCAGCCTCCACACCCCCCTCACAGCCTCCAGGAGCCGTTTCACACCTGGCCCTGCTCTGCCTCCCTGGCATCTCTCACAGGCACTCCTTGGTTAAGATGTGAAACTCCAGCCAACTGATCGATGTGTGATATTGTAAAATATTCAGGATTCTCACGGCAGCTTCTTCTCCTAAGTGGGCTTCTCATATTAGTGGGAAAACTCATTAATATTGAAATCCCCGCTGACAGAAGGCTTGTAGGCAATACAGTATCAGGAAAAAAACATTCTTGTATTTTACATGCCGGCTTAGAGAGTGGGAATCAATGGACTAAAAACGACCTAGTTCTAGTCCTATTTTTCAGCTGATAGAAAGCAGCTCTCTTGATATTAAATAATGCATCTCTTCAGCAAGCAGTGAATAATATGATTTAGTGTGTTCAAACATTCTGCTGGAATGATGATGCAGGCTCTGAGCACGCTGAATGTCACTGAGCACAGCCTGAGACACTCGTTCAGCTTAAACAGGAATGTTTACCTAATTCCACACATTCGCTGGGAGGATGTGCCTTCCCGGGAAGATTTACAAGCACAGAGTTCACCTGTTTGAAGCAGCAGGTGACTGCAGCACTGGAAGGCAGCTATTTCCCCCAGGATATAATTCCCAGTGTGGCTGGGCCATGGGTTCCCACAGAAACCCAGAATTACCGGTGCAGGTGTGTGGAGCTGGCTGCATGCAGACATTCCAGCTTTTCCTGGAGCCATGCTGGAATTTCACACCTGCCTGGGCTCTGGGATGCAGCAGCACTGCCCACGATGTGCTCTGAGCACAGAGCTGTCAGCTGACTAACAAGGAGGTTTAATATATTGATATTTTGGAGACATTCACCCTGTTGATGCCAATCTACTCATGGCAAGGCCTGGTAGCCCTGTACCTGTCCTGGGTCTGTTACTGGGACAGAAGGACCCCTGGTGTTGTGGGACTGGGTGCTGAGGGGGATTCTCATCAGCTGATGGAGATGGGATCTCAGGCAGGGGATTTGGGGGGCAACAAAGCAGCCACCAAGCATCAGAAGCTCTAAGAACAAACACACACCTGCTCCTGGCAGGATTTAGAAGTTAAGTTTGCCATGATCCATGACCTGCTACCCGAAACGTGGATCACCTTTTCAGAGCCCTTTAGAGTTCGGAAGGAATTGCAGGAGTGGGGAGAAGGAAGAGCAGCTTTGGCAGTGAAGCCCAGCTGGCCCTGCCTCTTGCCCCTGCCCCAGGGGTGCTGCACCAGCATCTCCTGCTGCCATGCAGAGCCCCCAGCTGCAGGAGCACGGCGCTTTCCTCACCAACAGACACAACCAATGGCAACACAGAGCGCTGTGAATCCCAAATCCAGAGTCCAGCCCTGCAGATTCTCCTTACACAAAATCACCGATTGATTTAAATGGGATTTGAGACTGCATAAAGAGGAGAAAAACTGGAGGGGTTGGCAGGTTTCCCACGGAACAAACAGAGCCTGCTTGAAATGAGGAATTATTTGATATCCTGGCATATTAAATGTGTTAGATATGCAGAAAGGCAGAGTGGGGAGAAGCAACTGGGGTTCAAGGAGTTGTCCAACCTGCCCAAGTGCTCATTTAAACACACGCTTTTGTTCCTGAGAAAATTAAATAACTTAAGGTCCTTCTCTCTCCCACTCCAATTTTTATAAAAGTGCCTCATAAGATGTGAAATCATTAATTAAAGAAGATTCCTCAATTATTCTCTCTGACCTGTCACAGTTACTTGTTTAGTCAGCGTTAAGAATTCAGCAACATCTTCAAAGGCTTTCCAAGACACCACCTGTGAACTAATTATGCTGAAGGAGGAGAGATTTGTAAGGAGCTCCAGCTCCTGGCGCTGGCTGACAACACAGATACCAACCGTGGCCCCAATTTTGTAACTTTCTGCAGCTAATTCTACATGCTTGAAGCACTGTCGCTTCAAATTAGGAGAGCAAATCCCCAAATGTGCGGAAAGGGGCTCCAGCAGGGAAATGCACAAATGTGTCACCGGGGCTCTCGAACACGGCGCTGCTTTGCATGAATTAAAAATGTCTTAAATGCTTTGTCCCCTGTTGGGAACTGGGGGGGGTGCAGAAAGTTCTGCAGGGTTGCTGCAGATTCCTCACTCCCTGCAGAGAGTCCCTTCCAAGGCTGGTGCGGGAGGAGGGCCCTGGGACTCAGGCGGTGCTGATGGGACGCCGACCACCCTGCCAGGATTTTCCTGCATTTCTGGGGAGCCCTGGCCCCAGCTGTCCCCCTGCAGGCACAGACTGCCGCCCTTGGGGTGCTCTCACAGCCTCTGGCCCAGCACTGAACCCCACCAAGGGTCTGTGTCCTCCAGCAGCAGGACCTGCTCCAGGGAGCACAGCCCCTGAAGCGGTGAAGGATGGTGGTAATTAGCTAATTAGCTGCACAGCCTTGATTGAGCAGGAAGGAGGCCGATGCTCTGGTTTCTGGCTGATGTGAGACACGAGGCTGAAATGAGCTGCCACAGCTTTTCCATGGTTGGTATTCCTGCACCAGGGAAGCAGGGCAGGCAGAGCCAGAGCACTCCTGGCCAAACCTCCCTGCAGGATGTGAGCAAAGCCAGAAACCCTGGCCCTGCTCGTGGCAGGGGGTGGAACGAGATGATTTTAAGGCCCCTTCCAGCCCAAACCATTCTGTGATTTATGACAAACCTGATTTTACAGTCATAAGCAGCTGTGGACAGATAACCCAGGTTTTCTGCCACCATCTCCCAGCCCAACCTGCTGCCTTCACTGCTGGTGCTGCAGCACACGAGGGGCTCAGTTCCCAGCACTCTGGGAAGGTTTTCATTGCCTCTGCAGCTGAATAACTTGGTTACAATAGTGCTGGCATTTTCCAGCTATTTACCAGGCTAAAATTAGCCAAGTAGAGGGACTATCACGGTGTTATTTAATTATGGAAGGCAAACAGAACAGTTCATTGCAATGTCACTGCTGCTACCAGGGCTGATTTCCAGGAGGAAAGACTCAATAATAAATTTGCAACCATTTTGAGAAGTGTCTTTAAACCCTCCTCCCCTTTTCTGTTGTCTTTCAGCAGAACAGATGTTGGTTTTCAACTGCAAACTGAGCTCAGTGCTTTCCTTGGTAATTTAAAGTTGGATTTGCTCATGTAGTTCATAACTACTGCAACTTTAATGATTCCTAAATTTTTCCACTGTTGTGTTCAGAGGTTTTCATATTCTCAATTTCATTTTGCAAAAGGCCCTCTCTATTTAGCACTGTGCTTTCAGAATTAAGAGGGATCATTGTTAAAGGACTCTATTCCTTTCCACTCCCCCATCTCCATGCTGCTCCCAAAAATACACATAATTTTGCTCATTTGGTGCAAATTTCTGCAGACAAGAATTCAAACACTTCTCAAAGCTGTGCTACTTGAACAGCAGTTTTTGAAAGTGAGGAACGACTGTGACTCTGTTGGAGCACTCCCTTACGGAGATCAAAGCCAGAAATGTTACTGGAGCCCATTCCAGCTGCAACCAGCTGGCATTATCCCTCCTTCCCTGGACAGAGCTGGAACAGGATCAGGCTGAGGGCCCTTTTTCAGGAATTACAAACCCCAGAGTTGAACACCACCAGAGTGGGGCTCTCCTATCGCCACTTTGCACGGCCGACACAGCGGCAGCCCCTTCCTTCTTCTCAGCCTCTCTTGGCTCAACAAATAATTCCCCAGCTTATTTCCAGCTGCTTGGTAGTGCAAAGCAACTGTGGAAAATCCCAAGGACAGGGACTTTTATTGCAGGCACTATCAGCTTTTTGCAGCCCAGTCCCCCCTTCCATGCCGTGGATTTGGATGGAGATGATGTGCAGAGGTTGTGCTGCAGCTCTGGCTGCAGCCACAGGACAATCTCTGCCCTAGAGGAGATGGAGGCAGGGCACAGTCTCTGCCCTAGAGGGGATGGAGAGCTTTGGGAAGCTCCCTGGGGCCTGCGAAGGCAGGGAGGCAGCACCTCTGCCCCTCAAGCGACACCAGAGCTCGCCCTCCCTAAGCTCTTCAATTAAAGCTCTGCAGATTTAAACACTTGTCTTGCTGCTCCTGTAGGTCTAAGGGTGCTGGAATCACCTGTGCCTGCTGTCCCTTCTGCAGCCCTTGGTTAAACCTGCCTCACTTGGTTTAATCACCTCACTTCTGTGGCTTTCTGGCACAGTCCTCCCAATCTTTTAATCTCAGTTAGGAAATAAAAGCGCACATCTGGTGAAGGTTTTGCCAGAGGAAAATTCTGCTTGTTTTTGTCTTGCAGATGGGATATTGGGAAGGAATTGTTCCTGGCAGGGTGGGCAGGCCCTGGCACAGGTGCCCAGAGCAGCTGTGGCTGCCCCTGGATCCCTGGCAGTGCCCAAGGCCAGGCTGGACACTGGGACACCCTGGGATACCCTGGGACAGTGGAAGGTGTCCCTGCCATGGCAGGGCTGGCACGGGGGGGCTCTGAGGTCCCTCCCAACCCAAACCATCCCAGGATTCTGTGACCAGCTCCCCTGAGGGTGTCCTGCAGCAACAGGAGAGAACAGGGATGCAGCAGGAGCACTCGTGAGCTGTGAACACCCTCCAGGCACACGCAGAGGGTCCAGCTCCCACCATCCCCTCCTGGCCCTGGCAGTGAAAACACCTCCCAACAGCTCCTGGCTCCGTGCCACGGTCAGCCAGAGACGAGACAGTGAGAAATCTGCACATCCTCAAACCAACATCCACATTGGCCACAACACCAGCGAGGGCTCAGGGGGCGAGGTGGTTCCAGAGCAGGGAACTGCCCACAGGGAGCAGTGCCCTGCACAGCCCCACCAGGACACACCATGGCAGGGACAGGCGTGGGGAGAGGCTGCTCCGAACGGGGAGAAAGAGGACAAGACACAAAGGCTGCAGGGCAGACACACCAATGGAAGCACAACGACAGGGACAGCCCAGCACTACCACAACACAGCAGGCCGGGCCAGCCCCGGGCACGGATGGCAATGAGCCCTGCAGGCACCGACCCTCCTCGGGGGATACTGACCTGGGCTTGAGACACGACTAGAGGTAGTAGGCTCAATAATTTCTACAAAAAGGGAAAAGGAAAAAAAAAAAAAAAAAAAAAAAAGAGAACATTTGGGTGTTAATCACACATGGAAGACAAGTACAGAATGAGACAGCAAACAGTCATGCAAGAGACAGCACAGTTGAACCTGGAGTGGGGCTGGGACAGAGCCCTGTGCTGGAGCTGCACCCAGCACTGCTCTTACCCTCATTCTGTGCACACCATCAGCACCACCACACTCCCAGCGGGCCAGGCCTGCTGCCCCTGGGTTCTCCAGCTCCAAAGCTTCCTCCAGGGGGGCACTGACACCTGGCTAAGGGAAGGGCTGTGCTCACTCCACTGGAGGCAATTTCCTCCCATGAATATCAGTCAAGGTAACAATTTTGAACAAAGAATGTTTTAAGGCAATAGGTTTGTGCTTCATTGAACTTTTAAGAAGGCATATCTTTTTAATTATTGAAGTCTTTCCAGAAGAGAACATTTCTCAGAAACATCAAACCCATTTGGAAGTTGTTTACTTCCCCCAGGGCAACCAATACAAACAGGCAAAGTTAAGAGAAGACACAGTTCTCCTGCATCCAGCCTAATGAAACAATCACCTGTGGCTTTTCATTATAATTTGACTTTAGAATTCATTATTCTGGGCCTTTTTATTAGCTTTGAATAGCGCTATGCAAAATGAAATACCGGTCCCAATTAATCTTGCACGGAAGCAAGCTCCCATCTCAATGCAGCAATTCAATACTGCTCATAAAAAAGGTTTAACAAAATTACCAAGCTCAAAAGATCATTGACCATATCTTGACTATAACAAGAAACTAATGAAAAAAAATGGGAGCGAGTTGACAAGCAGGGATGTGCAGGGAATGGCTGAGCACACACCAGCTCCTGGCCAATTTTGAGGGGTGGTTTTTTCCACCTAAAATTGCTTTTCAGGTTAATACTGTGCAAACACGAGTCCAAGAGAAATAGCAGACAAATATTTCCCCAAATAAAAAGTTATGAAGTTTCTTTAGCCAACTGCTAAACTTGTGCTAATGCAGATGAATGTTTCCAACCTTAAAGCCAATTATTCAACACCTTGACAAACACACCGTGGGTGCTGATGAACCCAAAGCACGTTTTAAAAGTGAAATGGAATTTGAGCTGTGTTACACTTTTAATTGGCATTAAAATCCATGAAGTTGGTGACTCCTTCAGCATGAAAAGGGTTCCAGGTTTCCCACCCCAGTGCAGGGGCAGGAGCAGTGGAAGTGCTGTGGACAGATGGGTCTGTCCCTGATATCCCACATCACTCAGCACGGGGAAAAAGGGAAACTCAGCATGAGGAAAAAGGGAAACAACACAGGGAAAAAGGGAAACTCAGCACAGGGAAAAAGGGAAACAACACAGGGAAAAAGGGAAACAGCACAGGGAAAAAGGGAAACTCAACACAAGGAAAAGGGAAACTCAGCACAGGGAAAAAGGGAAACTCAGCACAGGGAAAAGGGAAACTCAACATGAGGAAAAAGGGAAACAACACAGGGAAAAAGGGAAACAACACAGGGAAAAAGGGAAACAGCACAGGGAAAAAGGGAAACTCAACACAAGGAAAAGGGAAACTCAAAATGAAGGGAAAAGGGAAACTCAACATGAAGGGAAAAGGGAAACTCAACATGAAGGAAAAGGGAAAGTCAGCATGAGGGAAAAGGAAAATTCCGCATGAGGGGAAAAGGAAACTCAACATGAGGAAAAGGGAAACAGCATGAGGAAAAGGGGAAACTCAGCACCAGGGAAAAGGGAAACAGCACCAGGGAAAAGGGAAACTCAGCACAGCAAATGCTCCCACCCCAAAATGTTCCCCTGGGAAAGGAGGCTGTGCCCCTGCACAGACCAACCCTGTCTTCAGCAGGAGAAACAGGAATTGGGGTCCAACAAGAGACTCAGAGTAAGCAAAAACCTATCAAGATTTCATTGAGTTCGTATTTCAATGACTGTTTTAAAAGTGTGACAATAATTTGATTTAGTTCTCCTTAACTTCTCCCAGACCTTCATGTTCTGAGCAATTACAGCCTGCTCCTCTCGGATAATCCTCAAACTGGCTCAAATGTGTTGTGCAATGATGACAAAAGTTATTTTTCTGGCTGCCTTAGGTTAACAGCATTTTTTCTCGGGAATTTAGAAGTCAATCCTCGTGACTGTGGCTTGGTAGGAAAGGAGAAGTTCCTCTTGCTGCAGATGAACACCATTCTTTCCAACAATCAGGCAAATTAACACACTCAGTCAGTACAATATTTCATTAAAAAACAAATACCCTCCCCAAACCAGCAGGGGTTGTGCTGGGATCGTGTCTCCCCGGGAAACATCAGATCTAGACTTAATTATAGGTGCTTAAGGTAGCATAAAGTCACAGATTCCTGCCAGCACTGAGGCTGGAAGCGAGGGCAGTGATTTCATGTATTATTCTTGCAAAAAAATCTCATTTTTAAACACATTATTAGATCAAGGCATTGGAGAGACGGATCTATTTCTAGTTTCAAGTTCTGAAACTCTTTGCGAATCTTTATTCATGAAAATGTTCAGGTCTATAGAGGGAAAACAAAACCAGCTGGTTCTGCAGGAGCACGCTAGGCTGGTTCATTCAAATTAAAATTTGTTAATGACTCCTCAGGAGCACTGGGAGGCAGGGATGCGTGGGCAAGAGTGGCACTATCTGCACTGCACTTTCCTGGGACCCCCATCCCACGGTGTCAGGACTGCTCACATTTCCAAGGGTGGAGAAGGAATCTCTGCAAGTCTAATGGGAAGCCAGGAGTTTCTGTGCCATTCCCGTGGCTGCACTGGGAGGCTCTCCTGGAGCTGAACTTTGGGCTCTGGAGGAGCAGCGGGTGCCCAGCAGCTGCTGCTGTGCCCATGGCAGAGCTGGGGCTGCGTGTGCAGGGGCCCGGGTGCCCTGCAGGGCCACCTCCCATGGGCAGAGCACAGCCAGACCCAGCTCGCTGGCTTAAAGCAGAGCTTGGCGTCAGGCTGGGTTCAAAAACACAAAATGAGGAATGTTCTGGGCACAGGGAGACTGGCACAACAGCCCTGGGTGCCAAACGAACCTGGAGAACTGGGGATTTCTGCCCAGCTCTAAATGCACCAAGCTCCTGACTGACTTCCTGGCCCGAACTCTTCAGTGAAGGAATTTTCCTTCATATCCACACTAAACCTGCCCTGGAGCACAAGGGAAATGCTCTGGCAGGTGCTGGTGTGGCAGCCCAGCTCTGCTGCAGCATTCCCCAGCACCTTGTCATGGGAAGAAGTAAAGCCTGCTGTTCTCCTTAAAATCAGTTTTGGTTGGGGGTGCTGAGCTGGATCAAACACTGGAAATGACCCAGACAAGCAGCAGCTGAGAGGCTTTAAATGGAGAGGGAGAATAAACCCCGGGGATTTGCAGCTGCAGCTCTAATCCTGGGAAGGGAAACCTCTGGAGGATGTAAGCACTACAGACAGCTGGGCCAGGGAGGTGAGGGTAAATGTCAAGGACGTTTAGTGCTGCCTTTTACCAAAGGCACGGAGATTGTATCTGGAAATTCCTTTCTGATCCCAGGCTGGCAGAAAAGAGCTGGCAGAGAGAACCTCTTATCAGAATGGGACACATCCCATGAAAGGGGAGCACAAGGAGGCAAATTACAGGCAACAAAAGGAATTGGCTGCAAAAAGGCCCCGTCTGGGAAAGCCAGGACAGGAAGGGAACCACCAGAGCAAACCTGAGGGAGGCACTCCCTGCCCCCAGAGACTGCACAGCCACGAAGGCTGGAAGAGACCTCTGAGACCATAAAGTCCAAGTTAAACACCACCATGTCCACCCAAGCACACAGTGAGGGAATGAGGTACCCTGAGAGAAATGAGAGCCCCTCTGCTCACACACAGAAATTCAGCACGGACCCAAACCTATTTTTGTCTCAGCTTTATCACAAGCTGAAACCCTGGCATTCTGCATAAAAACATGGAAATGGAAATTGCCAGACCAAAGTTAGAGCAAAATTCAATCAGCTCAGGAGGCTGAGGTCAGAGGGATTTAAATATGTTTGCACATAAAATTGTCAAAACAACAGTAAATTCCCAGGCAGGGGAGGACAGCGGGACTGGAAATTACAGGCGTGCTCCAGGAGGGCAGGACCCACAGCTGCAGCTTCCTGACATCCAAGGCTTGGGAAAAATATGAGCTGCAAGGAGCTATTAGAGGATACAAGCAGGTAAAAACAAGCAAGTAAATAAACCCTGACTTTTAGTTTACCAGGGGCCAATTACTTGTAATTATTTGCCCAGCAAGTCTCCTTGTACGTGGCTAGGAAGGCAGCGATTCCTCAGCCTGTTTGCCACAGCAAAGGGAACAAACTGGGGGCAGATTCCTGCAGAATTCCAGTGGGGATGTGCAGCTCTGCAGCCTGGCTGTGCTCACACTGCTCCTCCCCAGAGCTCCTGAAACAAACCCTGGCTCCTGTGAGGAGGAAACTCGAGTAATTGGGGCAGGGATTACCGAGGGAGCAGAGCACTGTCCATGGCAAAGCCCAGATTTCATCCCCCAGAGAGCAGGGAGAGCTCAGCAAAGGGCACAGCAGTGATCTCAGCCTGTACCACAAGAGGAGAGCCATGGCCCCAGAGACATCCACGCCAGGAGCAGCTCCCAGCAGAGCCAGAGCAGCCCGGGCACTGCCCCGGGCATCACAGCTCTTTTCCTTTCCATCTCATTCCATTCCATTCCATCTCATCCCATTCCATTCCATCCCATTCCATTCCATCTCATCCCATTCCATTCCATTCCATTCCATTCCATTCCATTCCATTCCATCCCATTCCATCCCATCCCATTCCATTCCATTCCATCCCATCCCCTCCCATCCCATCCCATTCCATTCCATTCCATTCCATTCCATTCCATTCCATTCCATTCCATCCCATCCCCTCCCATCCCATTCCATTCCATTCCATCCCATTCCATTCCATTCCATTCCATTCCATTCCATTCCATTCCATCCCATTCCATTCCTATTCAATTCCATCCCATCCCATTCCATTCCATCCCATTCCATTCCATTCCCATCCCATTCCATCCCAATTCCATTCCCATTCCAAAGGCCCGTGCCCTTTTCCAGCTCCCTGGAGCCCCCTCCCAGCATCAGCTCAGCACCAGCCCATCCCTGGGACCAGGTCTAGAGTTAAAGCCACCAATATCCCACTTTCTGTTAACAGTGGCACCTTATTTTATCACTCTGCAGCTGGTCCAAAAGCAAACTATTGTGTTTGGAGCAATTAAAGCTGCTAGGGGGATGCCAGCTTTTAAAAGTGAAAAATGTGCTTTACTGTGAGTAAAGCCACGCCTAATTTCTGGTTTGGGGAACAGAAAAGCAATGCTGTAATGAAGTCTCGGTGTAATGAACTCTTCTCTGCTTCAGTGGCAGAAAATCCGACCTGTTTTCCACAGAGCAGAGGCTCTGGAATGTTCCAGAGCTTTCTGCAGCCCCTCACTGGTGACTGTGGTCTCTGCCACTCGTCAGGGACGTGTCAGGGCAGCTTTAGGGTGGGTACCGGGTGAGGTCCTGGGCACATTCCCCAGCCTGCCAGAGCCCAGCGATGCCCAGGGTGGGATTGCTGGGAGGGTCCCAAGGAGAGCATTTCCCAGCTGGAGAACACAAAAAGCTTCTTTCATTTCCATCTGCATCAGTGCAATTGTTTGACTTTGATATTTCGACTTGGAGGAATCAATAACTGGACCAAAACACAACTGGCAGTTAAATACCAACTCATTAGTTAATTAAAAAAATGCTCATAACTGCTTCCATTTATGACCTTTGATAATTAACTGGGTTTATTTAAGCTAATCTCCCCCAGGCTTCATCAGCTTTGTTAAAGATTAATGATTTATTGTGAAATCGAGGTCTTTAAGCCCAGGGAAGCCAGAGCCCGTTTGAGAACCACAAAAAATGGAAAAACACTTCATAATAAATCTTTGGGATGGAAACTCTGAGTGGATGGGGCAGAGACGTGACCTTAATTTATTCTATGTCTTTCTCCCATCCTTAATATTTTGCAATTACAATTAGAGCTTTTCTGCAGGTTTGAGTTATTACACCTTAATTGCCTCGTAATGGTTTATTTTATTTAAATAGTTTATTCTTTTATTACAGGATGATAAATATTTAATAGCTCTACACCGGTGAGACGTTAAAAAAATAATAATTGTGAACTTGAAGTTTGAGGGCTGAAATTGCCAGGGAGTTTTCTCACTCCATCCTCCAGCAGCTCTACACCTCCAGCTGATTGCTTTGCTTGATAGCAGGGGCTTCTCAATAAATATTCAAATATTTCTAAGGCTGTAGAAAACCACATTATTGGCAGCTTTTTGTGCCCTGTTGTAAAAAAAGCCCAATGGAAGGCAATTTTTAAGAGCCTCCAGGCTTGTGGATTCCAGCCCCGAGTCCCAGACTTGTTCTCACCTGCCAGCACAATGGGATGGATTTCAAATTTGACTTAAATTCAGATGGAATTTGATTTTCTTATGGAAAGGTAAGGAAAGATACTAAACACATTGTTTTAATGCTCCAGTCTACTAAAAAGCTTTTTTATTTGTTTATTTTTAATGCTCCAGAGTGAACCATCATGTTTTATGTAGGATGAACGATTTTATAGTGAAAAAAATTAATTTAATTTAATTTAGTTAAATTAAATCGAATTTAATTTAAATGTGAGGGGCGGTGTTATATGTGTGTGTGAACCAGCAACAGACAAATTTATATTTTAATTAAAACATTCAAAATAATGTTTTAATTAAAGGTCACACATTTGATTCTCTTGGCAGTAAAAATATTCAGTTTCCTTCCTCACTCTCACAACAATTTCACATCTATAAGACACTGGTATATGCTCAAGGCTTTACCGTTTGCAGGACTGCCTGTATTTTGAATAAATGAATAAATCAGGGGACTTTGTCCTCAGCAAATGGATGCTGGCAAAAGCAGCCATTCATTTGCAGGCCACTTTTTGAGTATCACAAAAATATACCCACTAATGTGAGGGCACATTTGCATCAGCATTTACAGCACCAAACCATGAAAAACGAAAACGTGCAACACAGGAAGAGAAAAAAAAAATCTACTAAATTAACTATGGATTTTGTCAGATTTAAGGAATAAATGTGGGCAGTGAGATCTTTACAGGTTTCAGAAGCCCCCCCAGCACTTGCACCCCACCTTGGTGTGCCTGGAGAGGCTCCTGCCAAGCACAACTCAGAGAAAACCTAAACCAGAGCAGGCCAGGAAGAGAGAAACCCACTGAATTTCACACATTTGGATATGTCTGTGTCACCAAAGGGACATGAAGGACAATGCTTTGATTTAGGTATTCAAGGTACACTGTTCTAAAGGATAAACAATATCTGCTCACTAGTCCTCATTCCCCATTTCAGGTTTTTCCAGGGAAAACTGCTGCTTTAATGATTTTTACAGCTGTTGAGACCATAACAAAATGAAGAAAAAGTGACAAAGTTGGCCGTGTCCTTTGAGCTTGGTCTTTCATTCATATGGATAAATGGAAGCTCATGAATAATGCAGACCTGGAAATCTGTTAGCATTTTCCTGCTCAGAAACATATGATTAGCAGTGCTCTGACTCCCAGTAATGATATTCCTGCTCTCAGAGGTCACTCTCTAAATCCGCACAACCGTGGGTGTATTTCTGGAGATAAACACGGCAGAGCAGCCCCTGGCGATGCTGCAGCAGGGGACACCTGCGAGGGGCAGGTGCTGGGGCACAGCCACTCGTGTGCCACTGCCCAGGGCAGGGCTGGGAGCACCCCCCAGTGCCAAGCCCAGCTGCAGAGGTGACCCAGCAGCTCACGCCGGGCTGGAGGGACTCAAATTCCATCTATTCCCACCCCAGCCAGGGCAGCGGCGCCTTCCACCATCCCAGGCTGCTCCCAACCCAGTGTCCAGCCTGGCCCTGGGCACTGCAGGGATCCAGGGGCAGCCCCAGCTGCTCTGGGAATCCCATCCCAGCCCCTGCCCGCCCTGCCAGGGACAATTCTGCCAAAAGGATACCTTGGGGATAAGGTTTTCTGTTCTGTTTTGGTGTGCAGCTTTTAGCTTTACATTAATGTTACTAGGATCCTTTCACAAAGCAATCCTGCTCCAGCTGGAGACTCAAGGACAATCTCTTCAAGCGTCAGGCCCAAAGCACAAACAACAGCAGGCAGGCAAGCAAGGAGGGTGAAACTTCATCATTTTAAGCTATTAATTGGACAGTTGGCTTCTATATGCAAATGAACTGAAACTTATAAAAATGTGAGATCTCATGGCCAAGCCCACTTTTGTTCCCATCTTGGAGCTACCCAGGCAGAGCCATGACTGTGGCTCAGGTAAAGCCAGGGTGTGGCCTTCGGAGGCCCTTCCATAAATATCCACTTTATTCCTCTTAACTCCATCTAGCCTCTGTTCCAGCTCCTCAGGGCATCATTGCCCAACATCCCAGCCATGGGGTCCATGGATTCCCGGCCCTGTTTCCCTCATTTTTCCATGGATTCCCAGCAGCTCTCCCTCATTCTCCATGGATTCCCAACACCCTGTCCTCATTCTCCATGGATTCCCAGCAGCTCTCCCTCCTGCTCCATGGATTCCCAGCACCCTCTCCTCATGCTCCATGGATTCCCAGCAGCTCTCCCTCATTCTCCATGGATTCCCTGCAGCTCTCCCTCCTGCTCCATGAATTCCCAGCCCTGTCTCCCTCATTCTCCATGGATTCCCAGCACCTCTCCCTCATGCTCCATGGATTCCCAACACCCTGTCCTCATTCTCCATGGGTTTCCAGCACCCTGTCCTCATGCTCCATGGATTCCCAGCATCTCTCCCTCATTCTCCATGGATTCCCAGCACCTCTCCCTCATTCTCCATGGATTCCCAACACCTCAGCCCCACACTCCCTGCACGGGCCGAACACGTGCCCAGAACTGGAAACTCTTCAAGTGCTCTGCTATTTGCTTTCACTGGCACAGCAATTTGTGAATAACTTATTTAGTAATTACTGTGTAATTATAGCTCTGCTGATCCCTGACGAGCCGAAATCCACAGACAATGCCTATCAAATGAATCATTACAATCTCTATAAATTACACGGGAGATGTGCCCATGTCATGATGAGATTCATGAAATGACTACAATTTCTGTGAAAGGAGATTAATTAAGATGGAGTTAGAGTTTAAGAAGGAGCAGATTATCCTGCTGCATGCCCAGCCCTGGGGACACCTCTGGGTGCTGTGTCCAGCTCTGGCTCCTCAGCACAGCAGGGACAGGAGCTCCTGGAGCTGAGCAAGGGCCTGGGGCATCTCAATGCCCAGGAAAGGCTGAGGGAGCTGGGGCTGCTCAGCCTGGAGAGGAGCCCCAGCTGAGAGGGGCCTCAGCCCTGCCTGTCCCTGGGTGTCCCTGAGTGTCCCCTGAGTGTCCCTGAGTGTCCCCTGAGTGTCCCCTGTGTGTCCCTGGGTGTCTCCTGGGTGTCCCTGTGTGTCCCTGTCTGTCCCTGTGTGTTCCTGAGTGTCCCCTGTGTGTCCCTGGGTGTCCCTGGGTGTCTCCTGTGTGTCCCTGTCTGTCCCTGGGTGTCCCTGGGTGTCTCTGGGTGTCTCCTGTCTGTCCCTGTGTGTCCCTGGGTGTCTCCTGGGTGTCCCCTGTGTGTCCCTGTGTGTCCCTGTCTGTCCCTGTGTGTCCCTGGGTGCAGGGAGGTCAGAGCAGGCCCAGGCTCTGCTCCAGACCCAGCAATGGCAGCAGAGCCACGGGCAGGGACTGAGCCCAGCAGTTGCCCCAGCACAGGAGGCAGAGCTTCTGCTCCAGCCCTGAGCAGATTGTGCACAGAGGCTGCGGACTCTCCTCTCTGGGGATATTCCAGAACCATTGGGACACAATCCTGTGCTCTGGGATGTCCCTGCTGGAGCAGAGAGGTGGCTGCAGAGGAGCCCCTGTGGTCCCAGCCTGGGACTGAAGAATGTGAATTTCCAGGTGTGTGACCATGTTCACAGGGGTCCCAGGATGAGGGATGAGATGAGGATCTGACTCCATGGTTCAGAAGGCTGATTTATTATTTTATGATATATATTACATTAAAACTGTACTAAAAGAATAGAAGAAAGGATTTCATCAGAAGGCTGGCTAAGAATAGAATAGGAAAGAATGATAACAAAGGTTTGTGGCTCGGACAGAGTCTGAGCCAGCTGGGCTGTGATTGGCTATTAATTAGAAACAACCACATGAGCCCAATCCCAGACCCACCTGTTGCATTCCACAGCAGCAGATAACCATTGTTTGCATTTTGTTCCTGAGGCCTCTCAGCCTCTCAGGAGGGGAAACCCTAAGGAAAGGGTTTCCATAGAAGATGCCTGTGACACAGGGGCTGTGCAGCGGGGCAGGGAGCAGAGAGGAGCCCAGCAAGGAGCCCTGGTGGGGGTTACTGCAGGGTCAGGGGAGCCCCAGGGAGGCACCGCTGCCTCCTTTGGCACAGCTCTCCTGGAAAACAGAGCAGGGGTGAGCAGAGCCTGGTGCAACCCTCAGGGCAGGGCAGTGCTCTGCTAAAGCACTTCCAAAAGCACAGCTTGGAACCAGGCATCCTTCATACAGCATTCTGCTCTGGCAATAGCAGGAGCCGATTTTTTTAACTCTGTGCTTGATTAGGATGAATAAATTGAATTAGCTTGATGAAGAAGATGAAGAAATGCACACAACTATCTCTGGCTGTAAAATTACATTTAAAAAACCCAAAAAACCAAGCCAAACAAAACCCACATTTATGTCCCCTTTGATTCAGATGAGCCACAGTTCGATCTTGACTCAGATTTCCCATTCCTGCAGGCATTTCCTCACTACCTGCAGCACCCTGGACAGCTCAGCACCAGCCTCAGAAAAAGGGCTGGCGAAAAATGGACAATTTTTTGCCTAAATTAAAGCTGCTACATCGTCATAGGGTGCAGCCACTCCATGAGATTTGCTCCTTTCTTCCTCACATCCCCAGCAATTTAAAATTTCTCTTCTTTCCTCTGGAATATAATTTTAACTGAATAAATTAACAGAATTTAAATGATCCAGTCCTCATGCTTGCATTTTATTTTTGAATAAAGTTAGTAAATCCAAATATTGCCAAGCCTAAAAATCTGAATATCAGGGCGATTTATAAGAAATGGTCTCTGCAGGAACAGCGCCTTCCCCCACAGTAAAATTCAGGTTATTTCTCTAGGTGCTTCATGGCAGGACATTTAAAAGTCAGGAAATCAGCTTTGTTACTTTAGATAGGTGCTGGGGAAAAGGAAGTTTCTGAAAAATTCATTACAGGCGCTTTTCTGTGAATAGTTCTGATATCACAAATCAAAGCCTCTGATGCCAGAGGCTTGGAAGAGCCCTGAGAAGAGAAAGCTTTTATGCTCAATTTATTATTGTAAATCCAGTCCAAATCTCCACACATAAACCTGGAGGAGGAATTAAGGCTAGCAGTAATTGAGCTCTTGCTTTTCGAGGCTCGTTGAGGCACCTCAGCATTTTGCTGCCTCTGCGGTTCAGCACAGAGGTTAATTAGTGCTTCTAGTGTGGGCTCACTGAAAACCTCTTGTTTTTAAACCTCTGAAGTTATTTTTAGCTTGCTTGCCGCCAGAAAAAAAAAAAAAAAAAAAAAAGAAAAAAAAGGATTTATTTTTTCCCCCTTCCTCCTTTCATTCAGCTCCCTGAGTGCCCAGACACCCAGGAGCTCCCAGCAGCTCCCAGGGAAGGGCAGTGAAGCTCTGGAATCACCATCTCCCTGCTTTTTCTGGTAATCCCCAAATTACAAACACTTGACTCGGTAGAAGCACACAAACTTTACAGGTAAATGTTTGGGTTTAAGCAAATGCTTTTGTCAATTAACCCAGAATTTGTCTGGGAAATTATTTCAGTTTTGGCATTTTCCGACCTGTTAGATTATTTGCTTAAATACCAAAGTCTTGGGTTTAAAATCTATTTTCTGATCTCTCTGAAAACTCAGGATATCCCTGATCAATATCTAATTCCTTTGTAAAGTCCCCTGAGCTGTGCTCAACAACTGGATATGAAAATAAGTTCTGCACTTAATAACCCTCTAATGAAGGAGTGCTTTGCATTGGGTTGAGGATTGGCCTCTGATCAGTGTAAGTGACTCTCTCCTGGGCCTGGGTTATGAGAAAATTTCCTGATGCACCTCCACCAATATTCCAATAACCCACTTTTCCTGCCCAGGAGGGATGGTAATTGCCTCCAGTGCCTTCACCTGGGGGCTGTTCCCTCCTCTGCTCCTGTCTCTCCTTTCTGAGCCTCCTCCCTCCCTCCTCCCCAGGTTCTGAGGCCAAGCTGAAGTTTGTGTTCCAGACTGTAAAATAAATCTATATCATTATTTATAGTGCTATTTATAGCACTTCTTGTCTTCATCCCATTTGTTACACAAGGTATTCTTTGGATTTTCAATTTCTTTTCATTTGCTTTGAGGTTTTGTGCTCTGAGAAGGAACTCGAGGTACAGCGAGCTCTGCCCACGGGTGCTTCTGCCATGGGGATTAAATTCCATGGAATGGTTTAATCATTGCTTGGAGCACACAGTCAGGGACAGGGGGGACTGTGGGTGTGTGCAGGGCCAGGAGCTGGGTCAGTGACCACTGTGAGTCCCTCCCCACCCAGGATATTCCAGGATTTTATCAGAATTAACCGATACTTGAGATGAAGGTTTGGCCACGCCTCAATCCCTCTGATTTAACCAGGTGGGCAAGAAGAGGAGTCTGAACCCCGTGAGCTGTGGGCAACTGCACAATTTGTGCAAATAAACACAAATGGAACAGACCAGAGCATTGGGGCAACTTCAGCAAGAACCCACAGCCAAGATCCCACGGCTTCTGTTTGGTTCCTCTTTGATTTTTCCCTGATCCACTCTCAGGCCTTTAAATTTCTGCTACATGTCAAGGAGAAACTTGTGTTCCTGGCCTTGCTCAAACGGGTTATTTCTGCCTCATCCCATCTCAGTCACTTATTGTCATATAATTCATAATAAAGCTCAAGCTGGAAAATGGATTTAGAGAAAATTCCTCCATAACTCTCGGTAATTGTTACCTGGAGCAGCAGTTGGCATCCATATGGAAGGAGCTCAAACCCAACGTTTAACAGAATTGTTATGACTTGCACAAATGGGGGATTTGGCCATTTATCTCACTCTCTGGAATGTGTGAATCCGAGGTGCAGAGCTCCAGCAATGTGCAGCTCTGGAGCAGCCCTGCCAGGGCAGGGGGGCTCTGGCTCAGCTGAGCTGCTGGCCCAGGGCAGAGGGGAGGCCAGGGAGGTTTTCCTGGATGGGAATGCCAGAATCTGGGAATTCTGGGGCAGGCTGGGAGCTCTCAGAGCTGTTTTCCTTTGGGAACAGCAGCGCTCCATCAATCCCTGGCTCTCTGAGCAGGCTTTCTGTGCCTTTACAGCCCTGCTGCTCTGAATTCTCCCCCAGCCCTGAGGAACTGGGACTTGTTGGACTCCAAGAGCATTTCACTGTGGAGTGGATGTGTAGTTATATTTTATGAAAAATCATTTCCTTAGGATTTTTTTTTCCTGAGAAGCTGAGAGGCCTCAGGAACAAAATGCAAACAATGGTTATCTGCTGCTGTGGGATGCAACAGGTGGGTCTGGGATTGGTCTCATGTGGTTGTTTCTAATTAATGGCCAATCACAGCCCAGCTGGCTCAGACTCTCTGTCTGAGACACAAACCTTTGTTATCATTCTTTCTTATTCTATTCTTAGCCAGCCTTCTGATGAAACCTTTTCTTCTATTCTTTTAGTATAGTTTTAATGTAATATATATCATAAAATAATAAATCAGCCTTGTGAACCATGGAGTCAGATCCTCCTCTCTTCCCTCATCCTGGGACCCCTGTGAACACCATCACATGGATGCCCTCAGAAAAGCAGGGCACAGAAATGAAATCTCCACCAACATCCATCTGAAGGGCTCTGAGGGCAGGTCCAACTCATGGCACGTGACCAGGGGGTGCAGCTGGACTCAGGGCACTCCTGGGGACACTCAGGGTTCCTACAGCTTCCACTCCTGGCTGGAGACTGTAGGAACCAGAGACACCAAGGGATCTGCCACGGGCACGAAGAAGCTCCCAAAAGATCTGGGAGCAGAAAGAGAAACCCCAGACTGTGGCTGTGTGCTCAGTCCTGCCCTGAGCTGCATTGCCAGCCAGGGGCTGTTTACAGACCATGAACAGGACAGGGCTGCTGTGGAACTGCCTCCAGCTGTTTGATTTTCCAGCATCAGCCTCATTCCATGGCTCTGACAATGGGAAGATGCCCTCAGCTCACATCCCAGGCAGCAGACCCAGAACTCAATGTCACAACTCACTTTATGAGCTCCTTGACCAATCCCACAAAGCAAAGCACATTGACAGTGTTTATATCTGTACAGTATATATTCTATATTGACAGCAGTTCCATCCAACCACTGTAAGCACAGGTACCTGTGGTTAAACAATGCCTGCTTATTTCAAATACAATACCTGCTTGTGAGCCTTCAAACACAACGCACAGAGCTCCATTATTGAGCTTCAACCTTCCTAATATCTCGCTAGATGAACTTTCTGTAGCTTAGAGAGTTGTTCTAGCCAAGTGTTAATACACAGACCATTGTTCTATTTGCCCTTGCTTTTCTACAGTTTAAATGCTTTTTCTGCTGCCCAATCTCATGGCTGCTGCTCAGCTCCAATCCCAGTTCTGCTGTCTCTGGGGCCTGCCTTTTGCAGCATTCCCAGCCCCTCTGGTTCTGGCCCTTCCCAGGCTGAGCAGAGCCTCTCCTCTGGCCAGCCAGTGCTGCGTGCCCAGCAGGGCTTGGGGCAGAAATGCCCCATGAGGACAGAGCAGGGGGGAAAGCAGAACCCCCTCAGGCTGTCAGGGAGAGGCAGAGCCTGGGGCTCCTGAGCTCGGCTGGGACGTGCTGGAGCCTTGGAGGGCGCACCAGGAGCCCTCTGTGCAGCCTGGGTGTCCCACAGCCCGAGCAGGAGCGGCTCAGGGGTGTGCGCAGCCCTCTACAGAGCGTTTGCAATCTCCTGGAGTGGATTTCAGACCTGCTCCCTGTCCATACCCTCCAGACCGTGGAGGGAGAGGCCCAGCAGGGGCTGGGGGAGCTCAGGACAGCAGCCAGGGGCAGGGCTGGGAGGGATGAAGGGACAATGAGCTGCAGGGCTCCAGTTCTCTGCACAGCGATGGCTCCTGGAGACCTTGGGCTGCGCCCAAACCTTGCTGAATCAATAACTGCCCTCTGACTGACTGCAGCAGGCTTGCAGCAGGCTCCTAATGAGAACAGGAATTTTCATTTAAGCTTATAAATATATATATATACCTACAGACACTTTTTCTATTATATTTTCTGATGCAGACCAGCCCTCCTGGCTGAGACAGAACTATGCAAATTGAAATTTGATTTGCTTTCCAGGCCGGTATTTGAGAGATAAAATTGCAAAATCTTTCTTAGGTAATTGGACAACAGTAGAAACTGTGGACACAAAGAGAATTTCCCTGGAGAGTGCATTTCTCTCCAGAAATGTCAGATTTGGTGGGCCAGGCAAAGCTGTGGAGCTAAAACTGAGCAGAACCTGACACAGACCCAAAGGCACTGAGATTTCTCAGTCAATAAAAGAGAACTGCTGAGTTTAAGGATGAACTTTGTGAACAGGGCAGTGGCAGCACGTTAATGAATGAAGTCTGGGTAAACTGCTGATGAGCCTGCCTGTCGCCGACATCTTTGATGGAAAATCCTTTCCTTAGGATTTTTTCTTCCTGAGAAGCTGAGAGGCCTCAGGAACAAAATGCAAACAATGGTTATCTGCTGCTGTGGAATGCAACAGGTGGGTCTGGGATTGGGCTCATGTGGTTGGTTGTAATAAATGGCCAATCACAGCCCAGCTGGCTCGGACAGAGAGCCAAGCCACAAACCTTTGTTATCATTCTTGGCTATTCTATTCTTAGCTGGCCTTCTGATGAAATCCTTTCTTCTATTCTTTTAGTATAGTTTCAATGTAATATATATCATAAAATAATAAATCAGCCTTCTGAACCATGGAGTCAGATCCTCGTCCCTTCCCTCACCCTCAGACCCCTGTGAGCACCCTCACAACCCGGGATGCAGGGCACAGATCCCATGGGGGATGCAGGGCCAGGGCTGGCAGAGGAGCCCAGCAGGGACAGGGTGGGCAGAGCCACCTCAGGGCACTGCCCTGCCCCTGCCTGTGCCCACAGCCCAGCTCTGTGCCAGAACCCAGCACATCCCTCTGCATGCTCAGAGGCCTTGCCACGAAGCCAAAGATACCTGTGCCTTTGATTTCAACCCACGGAAACAATCACCAACTTTATGTGAAGATTTTCAAGCCATGAGGGTTTGGGTAGAAAGGTAGCTAGTTTGTCACAAGATAGAAAAGTAGAATTTTGGGTTTTTAGAATGGGGGGGGGTTCAGAAGCCAAGATGGAGGAATCTGGGTGTGCCTTGTCCTTCTTCTTTCTTCCTCTTAGCCTCCATCCTCTGAAGGATTGTCACCCTGATGTTTTTAAGTTTTTCTAAGCCTTCTGATGTTTATATTCTTGTAGCAAACTTTCTCACACACTTTCTGTGAATAACTCATTGTTTTGCACTCTTTCATGGAGGGGGAGAAATCTGATGGGCTGTTGGTTTGCCCAGTGTCATTGGAGAGGTGGCACTGTCACCCTCCAATCCACTGTCACTTTTGGAATTCTATAAATGTTGGAGTCAGGAAATAAACTTCCCTTTTTCCTCACCTTGAGAGCACGGTGTGTGCTTTTGTTGTTTTGTGTCCTATAGTGACCAGTGATGGTGGCATTTTTGGATTGGTTTAGAGACAGACTGTCTAACATAGGTGATAGGTACTGGGAAATTATTGTAAATAAAGTACAGCTAGTTTTTAGTATAAAAAGCCAACACCACCCCGAGGGCGGTCAGTGTGCCACGGACCAACTTGCTAGACAGAGCTCAGCAGGTCAGGAAAAGAATGTCCCAGATAACAGAGAATAAACAACCTTGAAAGCCACAGCTCCTCAGAATCCTGACCCCTCCTTCGCTCTGGGGTGGCAAAGAGAGGCTCTCTAACAGGAACCCCGAGAGCTCTCCTCCTTCCTGGCAAACCCTGCCCCTCTCCCTTCTTCCCTCAGGGCTGCACAGGCTGGAGCACCCAGGAGAACCCCGGGACAGGTGCCAGAGGGAGGAAGAGGCAGGGCTGTGAGGTGCCCACAGCGTGGAGGCTCTCTCTGGGTCACAGGCAGTGAGCAACGCTGCAGGAGAGGGGACAGCAGCAGGGCTGTGCCCCCAGGCCCCTCCATCCAGCCTGGAAAGGACCTCTGAGACCTCATTCCATGGCTGAGGAGATCTCTGGAGCCCCCGAGCTCTGGTGGCAGAGCCAGCAGCCCTGCAGGAATGACCGTGGGGACAGTGGGGACCGTGGGGACAGCAGAGGGGCCACAGCAGGACCCTTCCCCTTTGCAGGGACCCTGAGCCAGCCCCAGGGCTGCTGCTGGTGCCTCTGGGGAGCTCTGAGAGGGATTTACACCGAGCTCATTCACACCTGGGGGAGGACACTCCCGTTATTTACATCTCTGACACAGGCACTGGGAGCATGGATACAGGAGTTTGATCAGGGATCTCCTGTAGGAACCAGCACACGGGGCAATCAGCACATGGAAATTGAGGGCATGGTCTGGCGCCTCCGCAGGGTGGAGACAAGATTCCCAACGGGTGCCACCAACCAGGAGTGCACAGGCAGGTGCTGGCTCAGTGAAGTCCTCGTGTGATGAGACCAGCACAGAAAATACCAGCACATCCCTCTCACAAGGCTCCTTCTCCTTCCCAATGCCACTCCCGACTGACCTCTTGGGCAGCTTCCCACAATCATTTACATTTTCCATAGTTCTTGGCAGTGTATCCAAGGATTCTGCGTGAACCTGGACACTAGTAACACCTCTGGACCACAGAACCAGCCATGGAAAAAGCAATTTCTCTGGCAGAACCTGTTAGGAAAGGACGAGGATGCTTCCTGTGGAGTGCCAGGATTTGTAAAGAACCTCAGACTGTGCGACCCCAGCGCGGCCCCAGAGTGCCCCAGGCCCTGAAATAGGGCAGCAGCTCTATTCCAGCACTGCCCAGGAGCAAATGGAGCTGCCCTGGAGGCCACATTTGGTTCCTGGGCGCTGCAGCGGGCGGGCAGAGCTCGCAGCTCCCTCACACACACCTGAACCAGCACATATGGCCACTCTCCCTGCCAGCAAAATGAAATAAATGCAAGAGTTTCACAGCACAACATTCTCGCTCAAGGATTGAGGAGCCCACACTCAGCGAGCTGCTACCCTGAGAATTATTGCTGCTTTTTTTTTTTTTTTTTTGTCGTTTTTTTAAAGGGATAATGCTTCTGGATAATACTAATGTAAATTATAAGCCAAGGAAAAACTTCACCAAATGATCCTCATTCCCAACCAAAATCCAGATCACCACCTTTAGGACAGCTCTCCTTGTTTGGAGAGCTGGATTAAAACAATCACAGTATAAAATAAGACACTTCAGCTTGCTCTTGGAGTCAAACCTCTGAGCCAACATCCCCCCATTTCCCTCCCGAGGTCAGAAGCAGACCCAGATTTCCAGAATTTTCTCTCAGACCATTCTGCTTCCCACCTCCCCTTTCTTTCATGATGGAGAACATCTATTTTTATGATTTGTACCGATGCACTCGATACTTCTATGACATTTTCAACCTCTGCCTCTCAAAGTGCTTTGTAAGGGTGGCTACAAGGCACCTTACAATTTAAGATGGAAAAAATCCTGGCAGCAGCTCAGAGACAGATTCAGCTCTGCTCTGTTCAAATGAAGCCAGACCTTCCTTCTACCTGCTCTGAATTGCAAATACACCAAATTCCAGCTCCTTCTGGCTTAATATTCCTTTGTTTTCACTTGCATTTTCTGTTTAAAATAAGTGTAACGTCGTTCCCGCTTTGGTAATGATCCCTCAAATATTAAATAAATGGCAGCAAAGGCTCCCTGTTATTTTGTGCCTGTTACATCTCTCCTGCAGGAATTCAGAACCTCTGACAACACTCATCATATGGGGAGTAGGCTCATGAGGAAATTTCATGGAAGGAAGGCAATAATTGTGGGATTTGAGCAACTGAAGCTCTGCATTTCCACGCAGTGAGGAATATCTTTACCAGTAGGATACACCCAGAGTTTTGTCTCTCTTTTTTCACCATCAGGACAACAGAGCAGCACCAGAGCTGCACCACGAACACCTTTGGATAGCAGCAGGTGGCCGAACGCCCAGCAGCATGAAATGATACCAAGGCACTGCTAAAAATCCCTCCCCAACAGCACCTGGGGGCCCCTCTGGCAACCCCCACACTGAGCATCCAGCCCCTCACCTCTCACACTGCCTTCCCCAGAGACTGCGCTGCTCTGCACCAGCCGCTGCCACAGCCAGGTGGGACAGAGCCCTGGCACATCCCAGCTCTGCAGCCCAGGCTGCTCCTGGGAACGCGCTGGGAAACCTCTGCCCCTGCTGGCAGTGCCCCCGCAGGGACCTGGGGCTGCTGCTGGGAGCAGGGACCAGAATCACGGAATCACAGAATTGCAGAATCAGAGAATCAGAGAATCAGAGAATTGCAGAATTGCAGAATCGCAAAATCAGAGAATCAGAGAATTGCAGAATCGCAGAGTCACAGAGTCACAGAATCAGAGAATCAGAGAATCACAGAATTGCAGAATCAGAGAATCAGAGAATCAGAGAATCAGAGAATCACAGAATCCCAGAATCGCAGAATCGCAGAATCAGAGAATTGCAGAATCCCAGATCAGAGAATTGCAGAATCCCAGAACCACAGAATCCCAGAATCCCAGAGTCACAGAACCACAGAATCCCAGAATCCCAGAGTCACAGAATCAGAGAATCACAGAATCACAGCATCTCAGAATCCCAGAATCCCAGAATCACAGAATCCCAGAATCCCAGAATCACAGAATCACAGAATCAGAGAATCACAGAGTCACAGAATCACAGAATCCCAGAATCCCAGAGTCACAGAGTCACAGAATCCCAGGAAGCTGTGCCTGTGCCCATTGTGCCTCTGCACCACCATGGCAGGGGGGGTTATCTGGGATTGCTGGCACAGCCCCTGATGCCCCAAAACGCAGCACAGAGCCCGAGCTCGGAGCCCAAACCCTTCCCCAGCACGGAACAGCCAGGCCAGGCGCGGAACGCCGAGCCCCGACGGGCACAGGGGCGTTTCCAGGTGTTCAGGGGAACAAACACACTGCTCCTCCTGGCTCTGGGACCCTCGGGGCTGGGAGGAAGCAACCAGAGCACTGGCCCCACGTCCCCGTTACTTACGGTTGAGAGGCAGGCTGGCATTGGTCGTCCCTAGCTTGTTGGCAGCGACACAAGTATAGTTGCCAAAGTGCTCTTCTGTCACATTGGTAACAGTAAGAAGGGATCTTGTACTATAATTTTTAATAGTGATTCCTTGTTGACCATTGATCAGTCTAGAAAGCAAAAAGAAAATGTCTATAACTCATATACCACAACCAAGATTTTATTTATTTATTTTTTTTCCCCAGCTCTCTTTTCTTTCCTGGTTTTACAGAAAGCCCTGGGAGCACGGTGAGCTCTCTGCGAGCTGCCAGTGCCTGTGCTGAGCACAATTCCTGGCACTCTGGGGAGCCCTGGGGCTGGGGGCGCTGGGGGGAACAGTGCTGCCTCAATGTCCTGCAGCTGAGAGAAAAGAAACCCCCACAGCCCTTCCTGCCTGCAGGAGCAGGGACAGAGACTCCGGGATGCAGAGCTTGGATTTCAAACCGGGCAAAGCCAACTGGGAATTGCAATGCTCTCCCTGGGGCAGAAAGGGGTCCTGGTAAGCCTTTCTAAGAGGGTCTTTGTCATTCCAAGAGGGTCTTTTCAGGCTCTGGAGTTTGTTGTGTGCTTTCCCAGCTCTGGCTGGTGGCAGGTGAGGATTAGGAGCCAGGGTTGTCACAGTGGTTTTGTTTATGGGGCTCTACAGCTGCAAATGAGCCTTGCAATTAGGGACAAAACGCTCCAGCAGCGCTGCTGAGGCAGCAGCCTGGGCAGGATCAGGTAATGAAGCAGAGAAAAAAGCCCAATCAGGACTCCTCTCACCCAGCTTTGAGCTTCCCACCCCAAATTCACAGGAAAAATGCAGGTGTGTGGATACTGCTCCCAAAGCCATGCCGGGAGCATTGCTGGGCACCAGGACAAAGCAGGAGAACCAATTTAACGGTGCTGTCCTAGGCAAACCACGTCTGATCAAACAAGGAGACGAGAAGGGGAACCGTGTTATTAAAAACTCGCCACAGTTATTACTCATAATTCCTTCTATTTCCCATAAGGAGCAGAGCTTTGGATTAAGAATGCAATTTTTGTCTGCTATATGGAAGGATATAATCATATATCCTGGGAATTAGGGCCATCTTCCCCCGTTCTGTCTGAAAACCTTGGCAAATCTGTCATTAATTGCACTTGTGCAGGTTGTGGACTGAGCATTGCTCATTGCTATGGGAGTGCCTCTCTTCCCATCAGAGCCCTGCAGGTGCTGCTCACATGGGGATTTCTCCTCCCTGGGCAGGCTGTGTTGCTGTAAAGGACCCTGCTCCTCCAGCCCAGGGCTGGGCAGAGGATGTGCCACATCCCATGGGCACGAAAACATAGAAAAATGAGATTGCAGTGCCTGCTTTGGGGTGAACACTGCTCTTGGGAGATTCATCTTTTGTCCAGAAAGAGAAAACTTCTGTGCCAGGTGGGAATTTGTCCCTTCAGCCTTTCTGATGGGTGGATGTTCTCCCCTAAACCCACCAATGGCTGTCCCTCTGCTTCCTGCCTCTCCTGCAGAAAATTCCAGAAGAGTTCTTCACTCCCAGCCATCCTTGCTGGCTGCTCCCATGCACAGGGTGCCCAGAGAGGCTGGGGCTGCCCCTGGATCCCAGGCCAGGCTGGGCACTGGGGCTGGAGCACCTGGGACAGAGGAGGTGTCGCTGCCATGGCAGGGCTGGCACTGGGTGGGTTTAAGGTCCTCTCCAACCCAAGCCAGTCTGGGATCCTGTGCTCTGCCCCAGCTGTTTCCAAGCCAGCTCCACACTTGTGGCCCGAGTTGGAGCTGCACCATCTCCATTTCAGCTGTAAGGGTCACCTCCTCTTTCCCCAGGAACCGTGGAGTGTTGGGGTCTGTGCTGTCCCCGTGCCCTGTCCCAGGTGACATCTGCCCCACAACAAGTGGGAGTGCCTGCCTGCTGTGGCCCAGGGGTGCCAGCCCGGGGCCCTTCCCCTGTCACTGTCCCCACATCCCCTCCCTGCTGTGCCCTGCTGTGGCCCAGGGGTGCCAGCCCGGGGCCCTTCCCCTGTCACTGTCCCCACATCCCCTCCCTGCTGTGCCCTGCTGTGGCCCAGGGGTGCCAGCCCGGGGCCCTTCCCCTGTCACTGTCCCCACATCCCTTCCCTGCTGTGCCCTGCTGTGGCCCAGGGGTGCCAGCCCGGGGCCCTTCCCCTGTCACTGTCCCCACATCCCCTCCCTGCTGTGCCCTGCTGTGGCCCAGGGGTGCCAGCCCGGGGCCCTTCCCCTGTCACTGTCCCCACATCCCCTCCCTGCTGCCCTGCTGTGGCCCAGGGGTGCCAGCCCGGGGCCCTTCCCCTGTCACTGTCCCCACATCCCCTCCCTGCTGCCCTGCAGGGACGGGGCTGGCGCTGGGGCTCGGGGCTGGGGCCCTGGGGTGCCCGGGGCTGCACAGGGATGCAGAGGGATGAGCCCACGATGCCCAGAGCAGGGGCTGGCCACAGCTGCCCAGGGTCTCTGTGTGCAGCTGGAGGAGCAGGAGCTGCTCCTGGGGAACTTGTGCTCCGTGTGCGCCTTGGCCACGCACAGCGCTGAGCTCACATTGGTCATTTATTGTATAATTACTTATTATATAGGCATTTATTGTATGATAATGTATTGCTGGGCCTCACCCAGTGACTGCCAGGCTGCAACAGCATCCTGAGGGGTGTACAACAGTGTCCTGGGGGTGCAAAACAGTGTCCTGGGGTGTACAACACCCAGAGATGTACAACAGTGTACTGTCCTGGAGATGTACAACAGTGTTCTGGGGTGTACAACAGTGTTCTAGGGGTGTACAACAGTGTCCTGGGGTGTGTACAACAGTGTCCTGGGGTGTGTACAACAGTGTTCTGGGGTGTACAACAGCACTCTGGGGGTGTACAGCAGTGTTCTGGGGGTGCACAACACCAGTCTGGTTGTGCACAGCAGCTCTCTGGGGTGTGCACAGCAGCTCTCTGGGTGTACAGCAGCTCTCTGGGTGTATAACAGCTCTCTGGGGGTGCACAGCAGCTCTCTGGGTGTACAGCAGCTCTCTGGGTGTATAACAGCTCTCTGGGGTGTGCACAGTAGCTCTCTGGGGGTGTGCAGCCCCCTGCACGCTCGTTCCCCATTTCTCTGTGTAGCCAGGGCAGAGCCAGCCCCTCCTCATCCCAGGATTGCTCCCTGGCATCCCCAGCTCCCCCAGTGCCAGCCCCAGGCCCTGCCTCTGCTCCCATCCCAGGATACCTGCACCGTGCTATAATGGATGGAGCCGTGATAATGAGCTTTGTCATTCCAAATGTAAGTCTTGTTTGCTTTGAGAAGGAAAAGGGAACTAATACTTTAATATTTCATTAGGTGACTTCTGGGCTTCTTCCCTGTGGCTGTTTGCTGCCTGAGCTCTAATTTCTGCAAGCCCAGAACGCAGCCTGGGAGCAGACTGGGCTCAGAGCTGGCACAGTGGAGCCGTGGTGCTCTGCACAGGGAATCCCCAGCCATCTCCAAAGCCACTCACACTGCTGACACCCCATCCCTGGAAGGGCCCTGGATCCACCTTGGAGCACCCTGGCATAGGGGAAGGTGCCCCTGCCCATGGCAGGGGGCTGGAATGGGGCCGACTTCAGGATCCCTTCCACCCCAACCATCTGATGTTTCTAGGACAATTTGGTGATGATTTGTTAACTTCTCCCCCAAATTTTCTCCAGCTCTCCCCACCCTGTGCAGCAGCACCTGTGGGAATTTCCTGAACAGAGCTCCTGGCAAGTCAGTGATTAGCAGAATCAGCCCTCCCTGCCTCAAAGAGCAATAACTTTAACTCAGTGCAGGCTGTTACTGCCTCTGTGTTTAGCTTTAATGGGTATTTTATGATGAGGTGATCCCTGGAGTCTGGGAATGGTGCTTTTGGATTCACATCAATCTCAGTAACAACAATGCAATTTCCACCTCCAAAAGCCTTGTTTCAGACACTGCACACACACTTATGATTGCAGGGCTAACTCCCACTGCTAATTTATTGAACAATCCATCCAGATTTCTAAGAAAGAGGAGTCCCAGCCCAAGAGTATCTGACAAAAATGGGACCCTCTCTATTGTGTTAGCTGAGAATCCAGCAGGGTGTGCACTCCCAGGGAGTAAATTCAGCCATGGAGCACAGCTGCAAATTACCTGCAGGGTAATGGAGATGCTCCCTCTGAGAGCTGAGCCTCCTCAGCTCTGCACCAAAGCAGTGCCTGAGCTGGCCATGGCTCATGCTGAGCAAGCCAAGGCCCATCCTGAGCTGGCCAGTGCTCACCCTGGGCTGGCTGCCCATCATCCAGAGGCAGAGGGGACACATTGGATCCAAAACCAGCAAAAAAACCCCACCTCTGGGTATTTCCCCCTTTCCTGCAAGGGCTGGGGCTCAGAGATCCCCAGCAAGAGCTCACAGGATGCCCTGAGCTGGAAGGGACCCCCAAGGATCACCAGAGCCCGGCTCCTGAAAGGATGGAGCACAGATTGAGCCCAGTATTTGAGCAGCAAGAGGCAGCAGGACAGAGCTTTTCCTGCTCAGGTGAAACTGCCAGCAGCACAGGAGCAGAAGCACAGCCTGGCTGTCCTGAAATGCTCTGCTTGGCCTCTCCTGCTGCTGCCACGGCACTGGACGTGCTCAGCAGGGAGGAGTTTGGGCAGAGCCACAAACAGAGAGGTGATCAGCGTGCTGGGGGCTGCTAATTGAACCTGGAGTGCCAAAACCTGCTCTGAAATACTCCCACAGAAAGGCTGTTTGTGCTGCAGCGGCCCCGGGATGGGCACAGCAGCACAGCCACGAGCAGCCATGGGAATGGGGTGCAGATGGACCTCACCAGCACAGAGAAACACTCCTGTCCTTACAGGGGAGATCAGCTGGAGAGAAGCTTCAGGATACGGTGGGGTGGCACGGCTCAGCAGAGGGAGGAGGACAGCAGCTCGTGCTGCGGGAGGGGAGCAGCTGAGGAAGGAGCTGACAGATGGCTTTCTGTGAAAAGGGGTCATTAATATTCTCCTGCCAGCTCCCAGGTTTAATGGGATGTTCGAGCTGACAAACCCAGCACTTGGAGGCTGGGAAATTCCCGAAGCTTCCCAGCTACAAGGGACAATATCCACCTGCTTCTGCAGCAGCGTGTGAGCCCGAGAGAAACGAGCTCCTCAAAGGCCCAGAGCTGCAGAATGTCCTGCTGGAAAGCAAAACACCTCCCTGTTTAATGAGCTGCCTTGGGAACAAAGGGCTCTGCAGAGATGCTGTTGCTGACCCAGAAGGGCCCACACAAACCCAGAACACAGGCCAGGTTTGAGGGTCCAGAGCTCCCCTGAGCCCTTTGGCTGCAGCGACCTGCAGATGTCAGCCCAGGGAGCACAGCCAGGGCACCACTCACACTGCCTCAAAGCCCTGCTCTCAAAGGTGAGCAAGACAAACAGAAATCCTCTTTGCGGGTTTTCCCAGTGCTTTTCTGGCTGCCACCCTCCAAAGGCTGGAGCTCCTGCAGCTCCTTTGGATGTCAGGCTGGTGCCATCTCCCCTCTGCCACAACGGGAGCCACGGCCACGGGGCAGCTCAGCAGCTCCAAGCGCTGCTGCTGGGGCTGGGGAGCTGCTGGAACGGGCACCCCGGGGCAGCCCCAGCCTGGCAGCAGCCCTGGCACACGAGGGGTGGGCGAGCAGGGGCTACTTACTTCCTCTCTCCTTTGTACCACTCAAAGAGCGGGGCAGGCACTCCTGCACCTTCGCACCGGATCAGGCCGTTCCCTCCAAGCATCACACCGCTGGATTTAAGTTCCTGAATTGTGGGGACAACTGAAAAATAAGAATTGTGAAATAAATGGACATTGGCATCTGGACAGGCAGGTCACCCAATGCCGCTGCTCCTCTCGGCCCCTCCAGGGGCTTTGCTCCAGCTTGAGGCACGTGGCAGCACTGTGTGTGCTCCAGCAGAGGGAAAACATCCCCACTGCACACCCTGATGGGTGTGCATGGTGCACACTGCACATCCCACACTGCACATTCAGCTCTGTGTGCTTGGTACACATCCCACTCTCCACACCCCACACTGCACATCCCACACTGCACATCCCACACTGCACATCCTGATGTGTGTGCATGGTGCACACTGCACATCCCACACTGCACATCCTGGTGTGTGTGCATGGTGTGGGAACCCACACTGCACATCCCACGCTGCACATCCTGATGTGTGTGCATGGTACACATCCCACTCTCCACATCCCACACTGCACATCCCACACTGCACATCCCACACTGCACATCCCACACTGCACACCCTAATGTGTGTGCATGGTGTGGGAACCCACACTGCACATCCCACACTGCACATCCCACACTGCACATCCCACACTGCACATCCTGATGTGTGTGCATGGTGCACACCCCACACTGCACATCCCACATTGCACATCCTGATGTGTGTGCATGGTGCACATCCCACTCTGCACATCCCACACTGCACATCCCACATTGCACATCCTGATGTGTGTGCATGGTACACATCCCACTCTGCACATCCCACTCTGCACATCCTGCTCTGTGTGCCTGGTACTCATCCCACACTGTACACCCCACACTGCACATCCCACACTGCACATCCTGTTCCATGTGCCCGGCGTGGAAACCCAGCTGAGACGTGGAGACACAGCAATCCAGTCCTGCAAAAAGCCCCTTTTCAGTCCCCCAGCACAGCCCACAGCCAGCAGAACACTTCAATTAGCTACCAGTGTGTAAATCCTGAGCACTGGGAAAGGCCCAGGAGCCCCCAGCACTGGGGGAGCCGTCACTGCAAGGGTCTGGCAGCTCCCTGATCTCCTGCATCAGCTGCACACACCCCCAAACCCCTGAGACCTCCAACTAACAGAGTAAACCTCCAAAACGATGAGCCAACCACAAATATCAAAGAAAAGTGACTTTCCCATCATTCCACTGCATGTGGAGTTGTTTCAGTAAGTGCATTTTGTCTTTTTAAATAGTAAACACTGTAAATAGTAATAAACTTTTTGAGCTTAGAACTACAGACACAAATAAAGATGAAAAGCAATTGTCAGGTTTTCCAGTTGCCAGCAGAAGGAACTGCCAGCTGAAAATAAAACACAGCAAATTCCTCAGGAAAGAGATTATCAAAGGCAACAACTGCCTCCTCCTGGAACTTTTTACGTTCTCTGGCTTTAAACAATAATTTATGTGCATCATCAAAACGCTGTAAAAACCAAACCACATAACTTATAAATAAAAATCTGTTTATTTTTTCCTGAGCAGCTCTCCAGATGTTGCTCTAAGGTGTTTATGGGCACATGGAGCTCTGCCTGCCTTGCTCTGCTCCCCTCACATTGTGGTGCTGCTCCCCCAGCCCAGATCCAGGGGCTCCTCAGGAGCCCTGGCTGAGCCACCCGAGTGCTGAAGGGTCCTGGGACCACCCCAGCCGAGCCTGGCCCTGCCAGGAGCCCTCAGAAAAGCTGTGGAGAAAGCCCAGGAGGTGCTGGCTGGGCTGTGGCCAGGATGGAGCTTGGTGGTGGCCACAGGAAGCACCTTCAGCCCCAGAGCAGCAGCGCTGAGTGACCCCCACCCATCCCCACCCTCCTCCAGGTGCAAACCCGGAGGGATGGGATGGGATGGGATGGGATGGGATGGGATGGGATGGGATGGGGTGGGATGGGATGGGATGGGATGGGATGGGGTGGGATGGGATGGGATGGGATGGGATGGGGTGGGATGGGATGGGATGGGATGGGATGGGGTGGGATGGGATGGGATGGGATGGGATGGGATGGGATGGGATGGGATGGGGATGTCTCACTGAAGCACAGGGAGTTTTGGAGAGGCTATTGCCACACCTGGAAACAGGTGCACTCCAGGTTTTACCTGAGTGTGGGTCGATTATGGATGGGTGCAGCTACCTCAGCTCTGTAGCTGAGCATTGCTGTAATTACAGTAAACTGATTTGTTACCCCACCAAATCGCTTTGTAAATCGGAAACACTCAATGACTGAGCACTGCTAAGCCCTCGTGCAGCCTTATCTCTGCATCCCTGTCCTTTGCACTGCCTTCTGCATGCCCAAATCCTGTGTGGATCACCCCAGACCCTCCTGAGGGATTTCCTTTGTGTGCTTTACGCTGGCAGTGCCCCACACCCAGCTCTGCAGGGCTCCTGTCTCAGATCCGGGGCAGGCCCTGCCTTTGCCAGTCCCTGGGAGGGGGTCGGTGGCAGAGGTTGGGATGTTTTCTGTGAGCCTCAGGGCAGTGACAGCCAGTGCCCCCTCCCAGCAGGGCTCTGTCCCACTCTGCAGGAAGGGAATCTGCTGGGAGCACAGCTGTCCTGGCCAGGGACAGCAAACACAGCCCTCAGCACAACCCCTGGTTTTAACTAAACTGGGAGGGGGAGCTTCACCTGGGGCCAAAGCAGCGCTGCTGCTCCCTCCTCCATCCTCCCTCAATCAGCCTCTCAGACTGGCACACTCAGCCCCTGCCTCCAGCCTCCTCATCCAATGATTACAGCAAACCAATCCATAAATCCATTAGCTTCCACCCAGCAACATTAACATTTGAAGGGGAGAATGCAGGCATAAGCAATTTGCGTGACTCCTTCATAATCTGCCTAAGAAGGAATACAGATTGTTTTTGTGACTCCATAAAATCAACAGGGACACGTGAAACATTCCCACTCCTTCCCCCAGGCTGTGTCAAAGATGTGACCACTGGAAGAGCAAATAAGAGATGAGTGAAGGCCTGAGTCACGTCCCAAGCCCCTGTTCCTGAGAGGCACCACCTTGCTGCTTCCCCCTGAGCCTGCTCACCTTCTCCTTGCTGTTCTGGGGATATTTTTGTCTTGCTTGGCTGGCTGTTTTTTACACAAAGGCAGAACACCCCTGACAATGTGTTTCAGGATGAGCTGGTGCATAAAACCCTGCAGCTTACTGCTGCTTCATGGGCAGCTGGGATGGGGATGCCAGCTGCATCCCAGCTCCAAATAACAATTCCAGGCTCTGCTGCTGGCTTGGAAACTACTGGAAAACTTCTGAGGAGGAAATTTTTTCAGATCTCCCTTTGAGGAGGATTTCAGCTTCTGTTTGTTCAGAACAAGAATGGAAATCAATGTTCCCTGCTCCAGGAAATCCCTGGTTAGTACAGGCACGGAAACACAAAGCAGAGATTGTTGGAGCCACCATCTCCTGGATTTATCATTGTCAGCTTACTTTATGGCTTTTACTCTAAAGACAAACTGTGGGATGCAGCTGTGCTCCTGGAGCTCTAATTAAGGAGCCAGAAATCCATCAGCCCTGGAAGCCTGAGCAGCTGCAGGTGAGATCCCACACCCCAACCCTGCTGCTCTTGCTGCCCAGGTCTGCCCTGTATGGGCAGGGACGAACACCAGGGAGCAGAAAGGTGGTGAAAAAGAAGCTGAGGCTGAAGGGAGGAGTGGGATGAGTGAGGCCCCAGCTCCAGCCCTCCCTCACATCCCACAGCTGGAGCTGCCCCACGGCAGGTGTGAGGGGAGGGATTCCTGCTGGGCAGCCCAGCACAGGCAGCAATGAACACCAGCGAGGAAATGACAAAATAACACCTTGGCTCAAAGATGGGCAGCAGGAGGAGGGAGGCAGGCAGGAGGGGGAGCGGAGGGAGGCTGCAGGAGGAGGGCAGGGGTGCCAGCCCCCCACAGCTCCCAGGGCAGCGTTATCCAGACACATCAACAGCTGAGCGAGACACCGCGCTGAAACCTAACAGGGATCTTAACCAGAAAACCTGGCGTAAAACTAATAATTTAAAATGTATTTGTCATTTCTGGGCCTGCTAAATAACGGTTAAATAAAACGATAGAGGGAAAATGTGATTATCTGTGTCTGCCGGCAGCGCTGGCTCCTGTGACTCAGATCCGGAGGTTTTTGTCCCCACAGTGGCTCCTTGTTCAATCCCCTCCCGTGGCTCATCCCTGCCGAGCAGGGCACTTCAAACAAAGCCTAATTTCTGCCTTGGAAATGAGTTACAGGAACTGCTGGGTAGCAATTTCCCCGCGGGCTCTAAGTGCCTTGCTGGGAAAAGCTTTTGGGGTGGGGGCTCCAGCTCTGTGGAGCGTTCCCCGTGTCCTGCACGTCTGTCCCCTGGGACACGGCTGGCAGGGACAGCTGGCCCTGGCCACAGCTCACAGTCACTGTCCCCAGAACCGCAGATTTGTGCATCCCACAGCAGGGGCTGGCAGGAGGGTGGCAGGGTCTCGGCAGGCTGCAGTTTATTGCAGCCCTGAGACTCGTGAACAGTCTCTGTTTCGGCCCGCACGTTCGAAGAAGGAGTCAGAGCTCTTCAGTCCTCAGTCTCAGAGTTGTTTATTGTTTCTTATCTATAAAAATTTTTCTCCTGCCCTGTCCAGCAGGACAGCTCCAGGCACTCTGCCTGCTCTCAGGGCGGTGTTATCTCTTTATACTACAAACTATGTATAACATATTTATAATTATAAATTTTCCAATGCCTATCACCTATGTTAAACAGTGAGTTTCTGCTCCAAACCAATCCCAAAGTGCCAACATCACTGCAGAAGATGGAGGTAGAGAAGAAGAAGAAGAAAGGCTGGACACACCCAAGTCCCTCCATCTTGTTCCCAAAACCCCTATTCTAAAAACCCCAAAATCGACTTTTTCACCCAGTGACAATTTTATTATTACACTACTTAAGCTTCTGTGGCTTTCAGGTCTTCATACAAAGCTGGTGATCTGCTCCAGGGGTCACAATGAAACCCCCAGGTGCTCTGGGCTGTGTGCCGGGGTCTCTGAGCCCCTGGCAGGGGTCCCAGCAGCTCTGGACACCCCGAGGGATGCACTGAGCCCCGAGAGCAGGCAGGGAGGGAGCTGGGCTCAGCACGCCCGGAGCTGCTGCCAGGTGTGCCCAGGGGCTCGGGTCACACCAGGGACCCACACAGGTGTCACCCCGCTCAGAGCAGGGCCAAGGCCAGGCTGAACGGGGCCTGGGCTATGGACGGGGTCCCTGCCACGGCAGGGGTGGGGTGGGATGGGCTCTAGGGTCCCTCCCAACCCAAACCAGCCCCGGGTTCTCACTCTGCATTTCCCCAACACCTTCACATGGAAACCCAAACTTAACCCCTGAGGTTCTGCTCAAAACCAGCCCAAAGACCTGTTGGAGCAGGTCCCCATCCCAACTACTTCCATTGTGCTTCCAAGTGTCTAAGGGAGAGTTGGACCCATGGCATTGCTGGGCACAGGGAATGCTCCAGCTCCAGCTCCAGCAGGTTTCCTCTTTTAACATTTTAATGAGCTTCGGGACTTTTAGGCACATTAGTTATGTTGCCCTAATTACTCATTATAATTCTAATGTGCATTTTATATTTAATTACAATGCTTATAAAGATTTGGTATGGACAGTAAATTATTATAACTAGCATGTGCATAATGATTACGAGCTGAATTTATTAACTTTTACACGAGCATTCAAGGCTGGAAACTTCCAATTTCACCTTTGTGAGCCCCCATATTGTCTGATTAAACCAACATTTCTGTGGCATTAATTGTAAATGTCAAGAAAAAAAAAAGATCTTTTATTTTCCCTGTTTTCATCAGCTTTTAATTTGGCATCCTAATGCCATCTTTTGTTAGTGAAATTGCTTTCCAGGGTGTTAAGATAAAAAATTCCAGGTAAGAGAACAGGTTTTCTGAGATGTGTTTTGTGCTCAGAAGAACAGATATCAGTGATATTCAAATATATTCTTTTCTGTATATGCACCCTCCGAGTGTTTTACCAACGCAGTAACAAGCCAGACAGTGTTACTTGTACTTTAAATAATTAAGATGGGCTTTCAACACTCTGGATTATTCAATTTTTCTAATTTATTCAGCGCAGCAGCCCTCCCTCTCCCCAGATTAATGGAGTGGTTCCATAATGGCTCCTCATGTCAGAACCTTCTCTGCCGTGCAGAAACATTGGAGAGACACGACTGGAACAACCACTGGGCTCAGCAAGTTGCAGGCTGATTTATTCCAGCTTTTCTCCATGACTTATCAGCGTCTGGACTCACTGCCATCCTGACACGCACATTTCCATAAATTGTACATGCAAACACAGGAGATGGGGGGAAGAATTCAGTTCTGGATGGAACACGGGGTGTCTTTTGAGCTTTTCACTGAATACCAGGCTGGTTTGGGTTGGGAAGGACCCTAAAGCCCACCCAGTGCCACCCCTGCCATGGCAGGGACACCTCCCAGTGTCCAGCCTGGCCTTGGGCACTGCCAGGGATCCAGGGGCAGCCACAGCTGCTCTGGGAATTCCATCCCAGCCAGGAATCCCTTCCCATATCCCCAGTATCCCATGTGCCTTCCTTCAGCTTTGCCTTTCCCACCCAGGCCTTCCCTTTAGGGAAAGTCCAGGCCCAACCCTGCACTTTCAAGGTGGGTTGATTGAACAATGGTGCCATCATTCCCTCATGGATTATCTGAGCAATGGTGCCATCCCCTCATGGATTATCTGAACAATGGCACCATCCCCTCATGGACTAACTGAACAATGGTGCCATCATCCCCTCATGGATTATCTGAGCAATGGTGCCATCCCCTCATGGACTAACTGAACAATGGTGCAATCCCCTCATGGGTTATCTGAACAATGGTGCCATCCCCTCATGGACTAACTGAGCAATGGTGCCATCCCCTCATGGATTATCTGAACAATGGCGCCATCCCCTCATGGACTAACTGAACAATGGTGCCATCATCCCCTCATGGACTAACTGAACAATGGTGCCATCCCCTCATGGACTAACTGAGCAATGGTGCCATCCCCTCATGGATTAATTGAACAATGGTGCCATCCCCTCATGGATTATCTGAGCAATGGTGCCATCCCCTCATGGATTATCTGAGCAATGGCGCCATCCCCTCATGGACTAACTGAACAATGGTGCCATCATCCCCTCATGGATTATCTGAGCAATGGTGCCATCCCCTCATGGACTAACTGAACAATGGTGCCATGCCCTCATGGATTATCTGAACAATGGTGCCATCATCCCCTCATGGACTAACTGAACAATGGTGCCATCCCCTCATGGATTAATTGAACAATGGTGCCATCCCCTCATGGGTTATCTGAGCAATGGTGACATCCCCTCGGGAGAGAGCACCCTCAGGCATTCCCTGGTGGGATCTGGGATGTCACAGGGATGTCACATCTCCCTCAGTCCAGCTCATGATTGCTCTGGAGCCCCCAGATCCCTGCCTGCTGTGCCATTTCTGGGTTTGGACAGGAAACCTGCCTGAGGTGCTGAGCACAAAGCTTATGACCCACAAGTGATTGGTTTGTGGGTGGAAAACATGCGAGTGGCACTGAGGGGCAGGGACAGGACACTGCCACACCACTGTGCCAGGCAGCAGGGAGAGCTGGCCCTGAGCCCGGCTGGGAACTCACACCAGGCTTTGCCTCTGCTGCTTCCCCCCTCCAGGCAAGGCACAAGCAATGGACTTCAACGGCTTCCAGGAATTACTAAGTAGATCTTTTGGCAGCAAAGTTGAGAAGAAGATGAACTACAGCAAGCTGGTGGCTTTCCAAGGAAAGAAAGTTGGGAAGCAAGGAGCCAAGTCCCTGAGGGTAGGTGGGGGATGCAGGCAGAGCCCTGCTGCAGCCCCACAGCAGCACGGAGGGCAGGAGAAACCAGCCCAGGGCACCTTCATGGGACAGGGACCCTGCTGGGGTCACCCTGTGCAGTGCTCCTGCCCCAGACACCCAGCTGGGGGCTGGCTGTGCCCCCCAACCCAGCACAGCCACCAGCACACACCTGAGCCCCACGCTGCAGCTCCCTGATGGATTCACTGCCCTCACTGGGGTCACAGCTGCCAGGGGCTGCCAGAGGTGCCCCACACGCTGGTTACCTACAGCAAACCCCTGGAGCAGGGCCAGGCAGCCCTGGGGGCAGCTGGAGCTCCCCAGGTCCAGGGCACAGAGGGAATTTGGCTCAGCAGAGCTGCAGGAGGGGATTTGCTGGGATGCAGCACTGAGCGTGCAGCACAGCAGGGAGGAGGAATCCGCTCCAGCCCCGCTCTGCCACGGGCCAGGCCTGCAGCAATCAGCCAGAACTGCAGCAAGGCAGATTTGGGGAGGGTGAGACAGAGCTGGGAGACTTTGCTTGAGGGAGATGTGAACGTGCTCTCGCTCTTTTTTCATTTTAGATGCTGACAGTCTGAGTGCTGACACCTGGACAGCAGCACCTGCCTGAGCCCTCAGGTCCTTCCCTTCCCTTCCCTTCCCTTCCCTTCCCTTCCCTTCCCTTCCCTTCCCTTCCCTTCCCTTCCCTTCCCTTCCCTTCCCTTCCCTTCCCTTCCCAGGGTGGGAATCTCGTGGTCGCTGAGGTGCTGGGATAATTAAGCACCAGCCCAAATTTCCTCACTGGTTTCTGTGGATAAACATGTCGTGCTTAAACTGAAATCCATTACTCAACACAGAGGGGGAAATCAGAAACCCCACTCCCGTTAGCTCCCAGCAGTGATGGAACCCCCAGATCCACACGGAGCTACAAAAGCAAGGAAAGGGCTGCACTGGGGTTTGGGTGGGAGCTCAGGGGCAGAGGCAGAGCTGCTCTGCAGCACAGGGCTCCCATCCAGCTCGCTGTGATTGCATCCCCAGGCAGCCAGGTGAGCCCAGCGCTGCTGCCGAGGCCAGCACTCATTACTGCTGATAATAAATGCAAGCATAAGTCACAGTTAGCACTGAACAGATTGTTTGGGGTTGCAAAGACAGCAGCTGTCACAGCTTGACAGCTTTCTTGTTAGTGAATCAGCTTTCCTGACAGTCTTTTTGATTGAAAACCCCTGTTCCCTGACAGAGTGTTGGAGCTGATGTACATATGTAGCTCATGAAGAATGAGAGGGAGCCATGAAAGGTCTCGAAGCTCTTGCTCTGTATTAAAAAGTGCAGTTTGCATAAAGGGAGGGCTGGGCTGCCCCTGCCCAGCTCTGCTGGCAGATGTGAGCTGAGGGGAGGGCTCAGCTCTGCTGGGAGGTGACAGTGGCACGGCCAGAGCCACGGCCTCAGGGGCTCTGCTGAGAGCAGGGAAGCTCCAGAAAGAGTCTGTGCTGTCACAGACATCTTGTATGGAAAATCCTTTCCTGAGGATTTCCCCTCCTGAGAGGCTGAGAGGCCTCAGGAGCAAAATGCAAACAATGGTTATCTGCTGCTGTGGAATGCAACAGGTGGGTCTGGGATTGGGCTCATGGGGTTGTTTCTAATTAATGGCCAATCACAGTCCAGCTGGCTCAGACAGAGAGCCGAGCCACAAACCTTTGTTATCATTCTTTCCTATTCTATTCTTAGCCAGCCTTCTGATGAAATCTTTTCTTCTATTCTTTTAGTATAGTTTTAATGTAATATATATCATAAAATACTAAATCAAGCCTTCTGAAACATGGAGTCAGATCCTCCTCTCTTCCCCAGTCCAAAAACCGCTGTGAACACGGTCACAGTGCAATGGAAAATAAAACTGAAATTTGAAAATGGAACCGAAAAATTCCCCCTGGGTGTGGCTCTGGCAGGGCTTGCCCACCTGGGAGAGGCCGTGCTGGGCTCCAGGAGCATGCCAGGCTGCCCAGCTTGTCCCAGGGCATGGCTGCGTGTCCTCGGGACAGCAAAGGATGTCACCCGTTCCAGGGATGTCACCCGTTCCAGGGGCTGTCACCCGTTCCAGGGGCTGTCACCCGTTCCAGGGATTGTCACCCGTTCCAGGGATGTCACCCGCTCCAGGGATTGTCACCCGTTCCAGGGCTGTCACCTGTTCCAGGGATGTCACCCGTTCCAGGGCTGTCACCCGTTCCAGGGCTGTCATCCGTTCCAGGGCTGTCACCTGTTCCAGGGCTGTCACCTGTTCCAGGGCTGTCATCCGTTCCAAGGATTGTCACCTATTCCAGGGATTGTCACCCGTTCCAGGGCTGTCACCCGTTCCAGGGATGTCACCTGTTCCAGGGATGTCACCCATTCCCGTTCCAGGGATGTCACCGTTCCAGGGCTGTCACCCGTTCCAGGATTGTCACCCGTTCCAAGGATTGTCACCCGTTCCAGGGATTGTCACCCATTCCAGGGATTGTCACCGTTCCTCAGGGAGGGACAGCAGATCCCCTGCACACGCCTGGGTGCAGAGCTGGCTTTTCCTGGGAGCTCCCTGCCCAGGAATTGCTGCCTCAGGAGCACCCCTGACCTCTCCCTTCCCCAGCTCCCTCTGGGGCACCGGTCCCACCCCAAGCAGCAGCAGCAGCAGCAGAACACATGGGTGGGGACACATGCCACATCTCACAGTTTGGTTCCACGTGCACTGGAAATGGAGCATTTTGGAGGGAACTTTTCCAAGGGAAATGAACTCTGCCAGTCCAGCAGCCACTCCCACAGCCAGGAACCAGAGCCACGGGGTCTGTGCTGGTCCTGGCCCTGCCTGGGGCACTGCCTTCCATCACAGAGCCTGGGCTTGCTCTGCACCTCTGAGCTCCAGAGACGGCCACTCCAGCCTCAAAGCACTTTGGCTTTATCTGAAGAGAGCAGAAGAGAAGCAGCTCCATGGATTCTGGTGCCTGAGGGGTGGTGCTGGGAGCTTTTCCTCTCTTTTGCATCCACAGCAGAGCTTTCTTTTAAACCACAAAAGCAAGAGGGGACTTCTCAAAGCTCCTGCAGCTCCCATCTGCTGCCTCCACCACACCTTTGCCACCACAGCAGATACTTGAACCCCAGGAAAAGTCAGGTTGTAATAATGTCATTACAGCACATTCCTAGTGCAGAACCATTTCAAACTGCAATTACTGGGATTAAAAAAACATGAAAAATAAAATATCAAGGGATGGAGAGTTGCACTGGGCTGACACTGCTCAGACCTGGCTTTCTGTGGCCCCAGCAGCAGCTCTCAGACCCCTCTGACCATCACCTCAAAGGCTCTGCAAGGGACAGGGAGGCCTCAGCCTGGCCCCACAGCAGCCAGGAACAATGCAATCACAGGCAGAAATATTGCTTTGCAGTCTGTTGACTATTAGGAAATATTTTAAGTAATTGTTTTTTGCTGAAGAGTGATCTGGGCAGGGGAACACTCCTGGAAGCTGGAGAGCTCTCCATTAATTTTGGCTCTAGCCCGGAGTCTAACACAGCTCTGCTCCAAATTGCTGCTTCCAACGCAGCAGCTCTTTAGAGATGACTCATTTCCATTAAAGCCTCAATTTCCAGAGCTGTATTTTAGCTGGTGGTTAAAGTGGGATCACCTGGAGGCCGGGAGCTGGCAGAGGGAAAGGCACCTGCTGCAGGCAGGGCTGGCTGCCAGGGAGCTCCTGCTCTGCCCCTGGGGGCTCCAAAACCCCCAGATGGGATCCCAGCACCTCTGGGATGGGGGAGCTGCAAGGCTTCAAGGGACCAAATCCCTGGAGGGGAGCAGTGCCACAGACATCTCCTATGGAAAATCCTTTCCTTGGGATTTCCCCTCCTGAGAGGCTGAGAGGCCTCAGGAACAAAATGCAAACAATGGTTATCTGCTGCTGTGGGATGCAACAGGTGGGTCTGTGATTGGCTCATGTGGTTGTTTCTAATTAATGGCCAATCACAGCCCAGCTGGCTCAGACTCTCTGCCCAGCCACAAACCTTTGCTATCATTCTTTGCTATTCTATTCTTAGCCAGCCTTCTGATGAATTCCCTTCTTCTATTCCTTTAGTATAGTTTTAACATAATATATATCATAAAATAATAAATCAGCCTTGTGAACCATGGAGTCAGATCCTCGTCTCGTCCCTCATCCTGGGACCCCTGTGAGCACCATCACAGGAGCACATTCCTGCTGCCCCCAGGAGGGCCAAGAGGGGCCCCAGGGGATGTACAGAGGTGCCCAGAGTCTCACTGGAACCTTCCTTTGGCTTTAAAGTGACAGCAAGAGCAGGGCAGCAGATAAAACCTCCCAAACCCCTTCTCTGCATTGTCCTGCCCCCAGATCCAGGGGCTGGTGCCACACATTCACCAGCAGCGGCCTGAAAACTTCACAAGGTGTCTTTATGAAAACCAGCAATATATTGATTGCAGCATTTCCCACCCATTTTGGGGCAGTGTCTCACGGCTGCTCCCACAGAGTCAGGTGGGGAATGATCTCCAAAGTCACCAAGACCCAGCTGTGCCCCATCCCCACCGTGTCCCCAGCCCAGAGCTCTGAGTGCACTCCAGGGATGGGCACTGTGACCCTCTGCCAAGGCCTGGGCACCCTTTCCATGGGGAACATTCCCTGATCCCAAACCTCCCCTGCCCCAGCTGCCTTTGCAGTGTTTCACATTTCCCAGGCCCTGCACTGCATTGGTGCACAACTCTGAACTCCATATAAATGTCAGCAGCTCTCCTCACAGCTCAGGCACACAGAACAATCCTTTCCTCTCCTCAGGCACACAGAACAATCCTTTTCCAGCCCCAGAACCAAGGACAGCATTGCAGCTTCAGCCCCAAAAGTGCAAACAGCAGGGAATGGGAGAGAGAAACTGGGAGGGTGGGACTGCAGAACCTGGAGCTGGAATTGGACAATGAACCCCAGCATGGAATTGGACCCAAACTTATAAAAGGGTGAAAACTCCTGACCTGGGGTCCAAACTGGGTGGAGCCATGGCCAGGCTCTTGCACTGCCCAAGGTGTGTCCTGTGAATGCCTTTAATAAATCCCCACTTCATTCCTGTAGCTCTACCCAGCTGTGTTCCTGGGAGCCTCTCAAGGAATCAAAGGTCCTGGCACACCTGGGGACAGCAGCACCCCCTGTCCTGGCACACCTGGCACACCTGGGGACAGCAGCACTCACTGTCCTGGCACACCTGGCACACCTGGGGACAGCAGCACTCACTGTCCCTGGCACACCTGGGGACAGCAGCACCCCCTGTCCTGGCACACCTGTCCCACCCTGGCACTGCTGGCTCCCAACCAACACCTCCTGGCAGGGCAAGCAGAGGTTTCTCTTGAAGGTGCAAACCATCTCCTTGTCTTTCAGGAGACCTGAGTGCTGATGCTGCAGCTCCTGTGGCCCTGCCAAGCCCCTGTGAGGAGCTGTGCCAGCACAGTGCCCCTGCCCAGCAGGGACAGCAGCAGCAGCAGCCCTGCCCCTCGAGCAGGGATGAGCAGGGATCTGCAGGGACGAGCAGGGACCTGCAGGGATGAGCAGGGATGAGCAGGGATCTGCAGGGATCTGCAGGGATGAGCAGGGACGAGCAGGGATCTGCAGGAGCCACGCAGAGCTGGCAGAACCTCTGCACAAACCATCCCTCCCCCCAAAGAAATCAATGGGAATTCAAGAGCCAAACTGCACTCCAGTCTCAAACCTGAGCTCCATTGTTTTAATCTGACTGCTGAAATGTTAATAAAAGCACCTGAAGGACACTAAATGACAACCTTGCTTTACAGGAGGCTTCCTTCCCCCCAAGTGAAGGGAAATGTTTTCTTCAAAGCAGCACCATTGCTCCTCACCAAGCAATTGAGATGGCTTTAATTGTCAGAGCAGTTCTTATCGAATTGGTGTGAGCTGCTTTTCATTGTGTTGCTATGAGATAGCACATCACATAGCTCAGATAGGTTCTCAGTGATGAGGCCAGCTTGCAAATGAGCTAAATAACAATTTAGCCCTAATGGTGACCAAAAATAACAAGGCAAAACCCAAAAAGCAAAAAAAAAACAAACTTCAACTGATGACATTGTGCATGAACAAAACCTCCGATTTATAGGATTGCAGGAATTCTCCAAAGACCTTTATCTAATGTAAAAAACCAACAACCCAAACCTGTTATTTGCACTGGTTTCACCTGAAACATTTTGCTGGCAGCCCTGGACTGGTGGCTGCAAACCCAGCTCTGCTGGCCTTGATTTAAACCAGAGCCTGAATTTCCACCGGGGCTGTGCAGCCCCCTCAGCCCGGTGGGCAGCTCAGTCCTCGCACCCTGAGCCCACGGACACAGCTCCTGGTGATTCCCTGCTCCAGCAGTGTGGGATGTGCTGTGGGAAAGGTGTCCCCTCCATCACTGCCCTGACAGCCTCCCCAGAGTCTTCAATCGCTGCAGGATCTGCAGTGTGAGAGTTCTCAGGGCTGGAGCAGCTGCACAGGATCCCATCTGCACGGGGTCCCATCTGCACAGGATCCCATCCGCACAGGATCCCACCTGCACAGGGTCCCATCCGCACGGGGTCCCATCCGCACAGGGTCCCATCCGCACAGGATCCCACCTGCACAGGGTCCCATCCGCACGGGATCCCATCCGCACGGGATCCCATCCGCACGGGGTCCCATCCGCACGGGGTCCCACCTGCACAGGGTCCCATCCGCACGGGATCCCTTCTGCACAGGGTCCCACCTGCACAGGATCCCATCCGCACAGGATCCCATCCGCACAGGATCCCATCCGCACGGGGTCCCATCCGCACGGGGTCCCATCCGCACGGGGTCCCATCCGCACGGGGTCCCATCTGCACGGGGTCCCACCTGCACAGGATCCCATCTGCACGGGGTCCCACCTGCACAGGATCCCATCTGCACGGGGTCCCATCCGCACAGGATCCCACCTGCACAGGATCCCATCTGCACGGGATCCCATCCGCACGGGGTCCCATCTGCACAGGGTCCCATCCGCACAGTCAGGGCAGTGTGGAGCAGGAGGAGCCAGCCAGGAGCTGGGCTGGGCTGAGAGGAGAACCCAGAGCCACAGCAGAGCCTGCACAGCCACAGCCATAGCAAAAACCTGCACAGGCACAGGAGAGCCTGCACAGCCATCCCAGCAGAGCCTGCACAGCCCCAGCCATCCCAAAAACCTGCACAGGCACAGCAGAGCCTGCACAGCCCCAGCCCTGCCAAAAACCTGCACAGGCACAGCCCTGCCAAAAACCTGCACAGCTACAGGAGAGCCTGCACAGCCATGGGAGAGCCTGCACAGCCATCCCAGCAGAGCCTGCACAGCCCCAGCCCTCCCAAAAACCTGCACAGCCCCAGCCCTCCCAAAACCTGCACAGCCCCAGCCCTCCCAAAAACCTGCACAGGCACAGCAGAGCCTGCACAGCCCCAGCCCTGCCAAAAAAACCTGCACAGCCACAGGAGAACCTGCACAGCCATGGGAGAACCTGCACAGCCACGGGAGAACCTGCACAGCCACAGCCCCAGCCCTCCCAAAAACTTGCATAGCCATGGGAGAATATGCACAGCCATCCCAGCAGAGCCTGCACAGCCACAGAAGAACATGCACAGCCACAGCCATCCCAAAAACCTGCACAGCCATGGGAGAACCTGCACAGCAATAGCAGAGCCTGCACAGCCCCAGCCCTCCCAAAAACCTGCACAGCCACAGGAGAACCTGCACAGCCACAGCCATTCCAAAAACCTGCACAGCCAGAGCTTTCCCAAAACAACCCTGCACAGCCACAGCCCTTGGGCAGACCCTGCACAAGCACAGCCCTCCCAGCCTGGCCACGGTGCCACTGTCCCACGCAGGAGCCACCCCTGTCCCCAGCACGTGTCAGGGAGCAGCACCCTTGTCCCCACTCAGAGCAGCAGCCCAGCTCCAGCTGTGCTCTCCTGCAGCTGTTTTTGGGTGGGAAGAGCAGAGGGGAGGGCACTGCACTGCCCACGGTGGCAGCAGCTGGGACAGGAACCCCAAACCAAGGGGCCAGCCCTCTCAGCTGCCTTCCCACAGCTCACCAGAGCACACGGGGCAGGCTGGGGCCGTGCCCTGGCACAGCTGGCACAGCTGGCATGGGCTGGTGCCTGGGGATGTGCCCAGCAGCACCAGCACCACCCACACAGCCCAGAGCAGGGCACGTCCTGCACACCCCACTGGGCACTGAACCCCCCTGCTCTGCTCCATGGAGAGCACCAAGCAGGAGCCAGGAGCACAGTGCCAGCAGTCCCCAGTGCCCCCAGTGCCACTCAGTGCCACTCAGTGCCACAGTCCCCTCTGGAATGCCACCTGACACCTGAGGAAGCAGCAGAACCCCTGGCAGTGAAGCTTGGCTCCTAAAGCCAGGGCTGCCCTTAACCCCAAATCCCAAAGTTAGGGATATAAACACGGAGCAGCAAATCAGGAGCCATTAAAGCCAGAAAGAATCAGAGTTCTTGGTTTCTGCTTCGAGAAAAGCCCCCTCCTCCCCTCTCTTTTATTAGAGGAAAATGGAAATTAAAATCAAATTGCTCTGAGCAATTTTATACTTGGTGCCAAAGCAGAGGAGGACTGAGACCTCCAGAAAATATGTGGGCTTTGCCTTCATACTTAATAATAACCGAGGCAATTTTCCTGCTTGATTCCAAACTCAAGACCTTGCCCAGGAAATGCTGATGCTAGGCCAGGAATGGGGCACACCTCCTGGGAAAAGGCTCAGTGACACGTCCAAGGGACTGGCAGCCCAGCAAGCCCCCAAGCCCTGCTGTGTTTTTCCCCAGGAGATTTAAGGTTACAGATTTAATTAGGCCGGCGTGGCTTGTACAGGATGTCTGATTTCAAAGTAAAATCGCAGCATTATCCATAATGTTATGCAAAGCACCATAGCAACAGCGAGGAGCCTTCGAAGAAATGCTAATGAGGGGAGAAATGCTAATGAGGGGAGAAATGCTAATGAGGGGAGCTGTTCAGCACAGCCCGGCCTGGCCAAGCGAAAACAAACACCCCACTTAAAATTCCTGACAAGAACTCACACATCCCTGCACCAGAGAAACCCCACTGCCAGAAATGCCTCATCAAAGCATCCCAGAGAAATCCCTGATCAATCAAAGCATCCCAGAGAAATTCCTGATCAATCAAAGCATCCCAGAGAAATCCCTGATCGATCCAAGCACCCCAGAGAAATCCCTGATCAATCCAAGCACCTCAGAGAAATCCCTGATCAAAGCACCCCAGAGAAATCCCTGATCGATCAAAGCACCCCAGAGAAATCCCTGATCAATCCAAGCACCTCAGAGAAATCCCTGATCAAAGCACCCCAGAGAAATCCCTGATCGATCAAAGCACCCCAGAGAAATCCCTGATCGATCCAAGCACCCCAGAGAAATCCCTGATCAATCCAAGCACCCCAGCAGGGAGGGCACAGGACCTGCCTCTGGAACAGGCCCCCAAACCCCACTGGGCTGGCTGAGAGCTCCTGGAAGGGCTGGGATGCCCCCCCAGGGTCCCAGGGAATGTGGAAGCTGCTCCCAGCACACAGCCCCAGCCTCCCGAGGCACAGGAAAACCTGATGAGGTTGGGGATGAAGCTCCCAGAACCCAAACTGAGATGACTGAAGGACACAAAGCACGTGCATAAAAGGGTTAAATCACAGAATCTGCTGAGCTGGGGGATCCATGAGGACCATGGTCCAGCCCTGAGCCCTGCACAGGACACCCCCACGGGTCACCCTTTTCCTGAGAGCGTTTCCAAGCTCTGGGACACAATCATTCCAAACACAAGATTTCACCAACCCAGTGACCCCAATCCTTGGCTTTGTGTCCCGGGTTAGGACAAGGAAAGAGCAATGCAGTGAACACCTGGATAAACCAAACTGATTGGAGCTAAAGCAGCCTAATGAGCTTCAGAAGCTTCCTAAAAGGCTGCATCAAGCAAATGCAGGGCTGCAGTGTGAGTCCTGGGCAGGCAGCACGGCCTGGGGGAGGCTGTCCCAGGCAGGCCCTGTGTCTGCACAGCCCTGGAATGCTGTGGCAGAGGAGTCAGAGCACCTGCCCCAGCGAGAGGAGAGCAGCTTGGCCAGCAGGCTCCCAGGAAAGGGCTGGGGCAGCCCAGCATCGCAGCTGGGCCTGAGCTCAGCTGCCAGGCCCAGCCCAGCTGAGCTGGGCTCAGAGTGCCAAACCCTGCTCCTGCTCTGCTGGGCCGGGCTCAGGGACACACTGCCAGAGCTGAGGACCCCAAAACCATCCAGGGGAATGGAAAAGGTACCCCGGAAACTGGACAAAACCACCCAGCAATGAGTTCAAAAATGCCCTTTCCCTTCCCAAAGCCAGCGGATCTTGATTCAGTGAAGTCTGACAGCTCCAGCTGCAACAGAGCTGTCCAAGGTACAATTACAGGCAAACTGACCTTAATGTGGATTATCCTAACAAAAGGGAATTCTGCAATGCCACTCCACTATAAACCCACATTTTCTATTTATTTAGACAGCTGACACTTTGAAACAAATGCAAATAAATGCCAGTTTCCTGAGGCACACATCCCATTCCTCATCCCCTCGCCGTGGCCTCAGCTCTACTGGAAATTCTAGGATTCAGCAGCTGCCTTTAATATTTTTCAAGCATGACAGTAATAGAGCAGGAGAGAACGAGCAAAGTGACAGTAGCACCTGGAGAGTTTCAGACCAGCTTTCAGATGACACATGAAATCCAGACACTGGTTCATTCCAAGCAGGGTTCAATATTATAATCTATAAATCAGTATTTGCTTTGCAAAATGTAACGGAAAATGCTAATAGGATTTACTTGTGAAATGAAATTGGATTACATCTTATCTATTTTAACTTGATTTGGTGGAGCATTCCTTCAGCACCAACCAGCAGCTTCAGTGGCTCCTCTCGTCTCCTGCCCCCCCAGCCTTTTGGGATTCAGGCAGATTCTCAGGCCACCCTTTTTCCAAGGGAAATTAGGGAGGACAGGCACAAATTGAGTAGAAAATGCAGCTGCTGGTGTATCAAGCAGTGTAATGAACCCCCTGTAAGTCATTAGAGCCACCACGTGTGCCAGGAGCTCTGTGTTTGTGCAGGGCTGGAAGCTGCCCAGACCACAAACCTGAATTTCACAGAGTCATTTAAACCTGGGCATTTTCTGTCCCTGCCTGGGTGACTGAACAGCCTCTCCATGCCATGAATATCCAGGTGCCAATGCCTCCCTGCACCAGGAGTGGAGCCCTGGACTGGCACCAGGAGCACAGCCATGGGATGGCACCAGGAGCACAGCCATGGAATGGCACCAGGAATACAGCCACCATGGAATGCTCCACCAGGAGCACAGCCATGGAATGGCACCAGGAATACAGCCACCATGGAATGGCACCAGGAGCACAGCCATGGAATGGCACCAGGAGCACCACCATGGAATGGCACCAGGAATACAGCCACCATGGAATGGCACCAGGAGCACAGCCACCATGGAATGGCACCAGGAGCACAGCCACCATGGAATGGCACCAGGAATACAGCCACCATGGAATGCTCCACCAGGAGCACAGCCATGGAATGGCACCAGGAGCACAGCCATGGACTGGCACCAGGAGCACAGCCACCATGGATTGGCACCAGGAGCACCACCATGGAATGGCACCAGGAGCACAGCCACCATGGATTGGCACCAGGAGCACAGCCATGGACTGGCACCAGGAGCACAGCCACCATGGAATGGCACCAGGAGCACAGCCACCATGGATTGGCACCAGGAGCACAGCCACCCTGGGATGGCACCAGGAGCACAGCCATGGACTGGCACCAGGAGCACAGCCACCATGGAATGGCACCAGGAGCACAGCCACCATGGAATGGCACCAGGAGCACAGCCATGGAATGGCACCAGGAGCACAGCCACCATGGAATGGCACCAGGAGCACAGCCACCATGGAATGGCACCAGGAGCACAGCCATGGAATGGCACCAGGAGCACAGCCACCATGGAATGGCACCAGGAGCACAGCCACCATGGAATGGCACCAGGAGCACAGCCACCATGGAATGGCACCAGGAGTGGAGCCACCATGGAATGGCACCAGGAGTGGAGCCACCATGGAATGGCACCAGGAGCACAGCCATGGAATGGCACCAGGAGTGGAGCCACCATGGAATGGCACCAGGAGCACAGCCATGGAATGGCACCAGGAGCACAGCCATGGAATGGCACCAGGAGTGGAGCCACCATGGAATGGCACCAGGAGCACAGCCACCATGGAATGGCACCAGGAGCACAGCCACCATGGAATGCTCCACCAGGAACACCATCATGGAATGGCACCAAGAATACATTCACAGAATGGCACCAGGAGTGGGTGAGAGCAGCAGCAGCAGAGGAAGAGAACCCACAGAATCATTTAGGTTGGAAAAGCTTTCCAAGACATCAAGCCCAAGCTTCCCCCAGCACTGCCAAAGCCACCACCCACCCACATCCACAGACACCAAACAAAAGGATGGAATTTCTGGGGAGGAAGCCTTGCTGTTTCCAGTTTTATGGAAATGAAGGGCCCCTGCACTGTCCCCTGTGCCCCAGGAGCCCTGGCCCCATGAACAAGAGCGGTCTGGGCAGCAGGGAATGCCCCACGTGACAGCAGCGGCCCCACAGTGACAGGGCATGAGGGGATTTGCTCCCACAGCAGCTCCAACAAGGCCTCTGGGGGAGACACAATGCTGACATCTCATATTTGTGACCAATAAAGCTGCCACAGCAACTCCAAAACCAGAAACAAATCACACGCTGGGTAATTGAGGTTAACCAAAGAAAACTGTTAGAACAAACAAGAGAAATTATTCACATCGTTGTGCCTGAGTTTTCTCACACGTTGGAGGGAAAAAGAACATTTCACATCACGCTGAGTGCTAGATCAGACTCAGGGCCAAGCTGAGAGCACCTCCCTGGTGTGGAGATCCCAGCAGGTCAGAGCTGCAGGTGTCACCAGCACCCTGCAGGGTCCCCACAGCAGTGTCCCTCTGTCCCTCCTCGGGGAGCAGCTCACACTCCATGGAGATCAGGCCCCATCCAGGGACACAAGCAGAGCCTCTCATCTCCTCACATGACTTCCAGCACCACCATGACAAGAGAAACCAGGAAGGGCTCAGGACAACCTCCAGAGCAGCCACCAGCAGCTGCCCAGATCATCACCCAGAATGACAGCCTGCACCTCAAACTCTCTTGGTGACACAGAGCACAGCCCCCTCAGCCACTGCGACCAAGGCAGCAGCTCCTGCAGTCTGCTGCTGCTGCAGACTCTCCTTCTCCACCACACCGAGGCAATAACAAATAAGAGCACTTACAGTTCACTGTGACCTTGACTTTCTTCACGTCCGGCACCGAGACGTCGTTCTCTGCACTGCACTCGTACTCCCCAGCCTGGTCCCTGGTGATCCCATAGATGTCCAGGTACTGCCCACTCTCAAAGGGCTTGGCTGCAATGAAATAACCACAGGAGGAAATTACAGCAGGCCGAGCATGCAGCTCCTGAAACCCAACATCTGCACAGCAGCTGGAGTTTAACACGCCCAACCACTGCAGCTCCACACAGCTCCTGAAACCCAACATCTGCACAGCAGCCAGGGTTTAACACGCCCAGCCACTGCAGCTCCACACAGCTCCTGAAACCCAACATCTGCACAGCAGCCGGGGTTTAACACGCCCAGCCACTGCAGCTCCACACAGCTCCTGAAACCCAACATCTGCACAGAAGCTGGAGTTTAACACGCCCAGCCACTGCAGCTCCATTGCAGCCACTGCAGCCCCACACAGCTCCTGAAACCCAACATCTGCACAGCAGCTGGAGTTTAACATGCCCAGCCACTGCAGCTCCATGCAGCAGCCCCAGCTTCGAGGGGAGGTGACACCCCCAAACTCCTGGAGCTGGCCAGAGGTTCTCTCCTGACCCAGCTCCACAGAGAAACTCAGCAGCTCTGAGATACACCCGGGTAATTTGTACCCAATGGACGTCATGGAACAGAGCTGGCTGCCAGCAGTGTCCCAGGCCAGGCTGGAGCACCCTGGCACAGGGGAAGGGGTCCCTGCCATGGCAGGGTGGACAAGATGAGCTGTCAATGCCCTCCAGCCCAAAGCAGCCCAGCACTGCCCCGTTCCTGCCTTCAGAGCTCAGCATCCCTGAGTGCTGATGGTTTGCAGAGCCCAGCCTGCCCTGCAGGGTGGAGCAAAGCCAGCCCAGGGCCAGCTGCAGGGACAAGTGCCACTGCTGGAGCAGCTGATCCCAGCCAATAATTAACTGGATCCAATCATTAACAGCTCTCCTCGGCCACAGGACCCAGAGGAGTGGGATCTGGGTGTCACACAGGAATGAGGACAGTCCCTGAGTGATTCCCAGGACAGGCAGAGATCTCCCTGTGCTGGGACAGGACAGAGAGCCAAACAGAAACATCGGTGTCTGTGCCTGCTCCATGCCCTGGAACCCACTGGGAATTGTTCCCAGCCAGGAACACTGGCCCAGCTCAGCTGCAACCCATCAGGAATTGTCCCAGGAACACTGACCCAGCTCTAGAAACACTGGAGCCCATCAGGAATTGTTCCAGGAACACTGACCCAGCTCTAGGAACACTGGAGTCCATCAGGAATTGTCCCAGGAACACTGGAGCCCATCAGGAATTGTTCCAGGAACACTGACCCAGCTCCAGGAACACTGGAGCCCATCAGGAATTGTCCCAGGAACACTGGAGCCCATCAGGAATTGTTCCAGGAACACTGACCCAGCTCCAGGAACACTGGAGCCCATCAGGAATTGTCCCAGGAACACTGGAGCCCATCAGGAATTGTTCCAGGAACACTGGCCCAGCTTCAGGAACACTGGAACCCATCAGGAATTGTTCCAGAACACTGGAGCCCATCAGGAATTGTTCCAGAACACTGGCCCAGCTCCAGGAACACTGGAGCCCATCAGGAATTGTCCCAGGAACACTGGAGCCCATCAGGAATTGTTCCAGGAACACTGGCCCAGCTTCAGGAACACTGGAACCCATCAGGAATTGTTCCAGAACACTGGAGCCCATCAGGAATTGTTCCAGAACACTGGCCCAGCTCCAGGAACACTGGAGTCCATCAGGAATTGTCCCAGGAACACTGGCCCTGCTCCAGGAACACTGGAGCCCATCAGGAATTGTTCCAGAACACTGGAGCCCATCAGGAATTGTCCCAGGAACACTGGAGCCCATCAGGAATTGTCCCAGAACCCATCTGTCCCCCCCAACACGGGGCACAGGCGCTCCCCAGCCCCTCTCAGCCCTCCCCTGCTGTTCCCACCTGGCAGGGAGCGTTTGGTGTCCCTCACCTGGAGCTGCTCCTGCTCCCAGCTGTGCTCCCAGCCTCTCCATGGCCAGTTGATGGGTTTGGGCTCCTCACCACATCACAAACCCCAAGAAGTTCAGTGCCACCATTACTGTAGCGCAGCCTCTCACAGCAGCCGCCACCACAGGTGCTGGAAATTATAGGTCTAAGGGTTTAAAAGCCTTGCTGGAAGTGTTTTCCTAGCCTGAAAGCCTTTAATTGGCTGTTAATAACTGTGCCTTTGGGAGCTCTGGGAAAAACCCACGAGGGCAGTGGGGACGAGGCAGAGCTGTTATGGCCTGGCCATCAAGGGGTGAGTTATTGGTGCCTCTGCACAGGCTCTGGAAAGAGGGGGAAGCGTTGGGCTGGCTCTGACAATTGAAGCTCTGACGTGTCTCCTGAGATCCACACGCTGCTCGTTCAAAAGTGCAGCATTTCTCAGGTAAAAATGAACTGATATCTGTGGGAATAAGCTCAGCCTGCATTTAAAACTCTCATTTTCATTGCATTCTATGAGTTATTAATGAGTTCATCTACTTTTATTGAAAAGTAAGAAATGCTTCCCATTTATCATAAAATTGTCAAAAAGAAAAAGATCCTGCTCATTTCTGCGCCATGCTTTTGGGCAGTTTTAGTTTGTATCTCACAAAGATTTTGATCCCACTCTTGTCCCTCAGTTCCTTCACAAAGCCCCAATTATTTGACCATCTTAGCTGGAGCATTCTTCTCCTGACAAGTGTATTTTAAAGAGAATTCTTTAAAGGATTTTAGGAAGGCCTGAGGATTTCCAGGAATGCCTTTAATTGTTCCTGAAGGGATGCTCAGAGGCCTGCAATGGTCCTGGTAGAAATGTCCCTTTCTGAGGAGTGTCCCTCAGGGAGCCCCAGCTGCAGGGCAGTGTCACCTCCCCCGGAGCAGCGGCTGCTGGCACTGGATGTCACTAAATTGGAGCCTGATACCAACCCTCCCGAGGCTGGTACTACAAGTCCTGCTAAAAAGAAAAGGCCAAAATCCCCAGAACTGAACCCAGAGGACCTGGCCTTTCTCACACAGAGCTGTGGCTTGGGAGGCCGTTTTGGGAGTGATTTTATTGCTGGTCCAAAGGCAAAGGGAGGAATCCCACCCAGCCATGTCCATTGGGTGCTCCTCTGTCTTTAAACTGTTAATTAATCCCCATGTTTGATAGCAGGCACCATTGATTTAATGACAAGCTATGCCTTTACCAGCTGAACAATCCCTCCAGGATGACCAGCGGGCCATGAAATTCTTATCAAACACTCATAAAAGCCCTCAGCTCCCTGAGAGGCTGCAGGACTGAGCCAGGCAGGCCCTCAGCAGTGCCCCATGAATGTCACTGCTCTCAGGAAGGGCTGGTGGGGGAGCCAAGGCCACCTGAGCCATCCCACGCCCCAGGGAATGCAGGATTTGGGGGTTCTCCAGGGAACACTGCTCATCCGTGCCTCCAGCTGACCAGAGCTTCCTCCAAAGGTGTGTGATGGTGCTCACAGGGGTCCCAGGATGAGGGAAGAGAGGAGGATCTGACTCCATGGTTCAGAAGGCTGATTTATTATTTTATGATATATATTATAAAACTATACTAAAAGAATAGAAGAAAGGATCTCATCAGAAGGCTGGCTAAAAATAGAAAAAGAATGAATAACAAAGGTTTGTGACTGACCAAGACAGTCCAAGCCAGCTGGGCTGTGATTGGCCATTAATTACAAACATCCAACATGGGCCAATCCCAGACCCACCTGTTGCATTCCACAGCAGCAGATAACCATTGTTTGCATTTTGTTCCTGAGGCCTCTCAGCCTCTCAGGAGGGAAAATCCTAAGGAAAGGATTTTTCAGAAAATATCATGGCTACACAAAGGAGCCTTCCTCAGGAGCTGGGGCTGCTCCTGGCTCCCTGGCAGTGTCCCAGGCCAGGCTGGAAGGGCTTGGAGCTCCTGGGACAGTGGGAGGTGTCCCTGCCCGTGGCACTGGGTGGGCTCTGAGGTCCCAACCCAAACCATTGCAGGATTCCTGGCCCAGGAGAGAACAGTCCCTGGGTTTGAGCTCTCTGTGCCACAGCAGCCTGGGCAAGGGGGTCACTGCCAGGCTGTGGAGCCAATTGAGCTGGAGCTGCAGGGTCAGGAAAGTGCAGCTTGAGATCCTGCCCACAGCAAGGGCAATCCTGGAGCAGCCCCTCGGTGTGGAGGGGAGGCAGGGGCAGAGCAGCTCCGCTCTGCTCAGAGATCCACAGTGCACAATTGCTCTGCTCTGGGGGAGAACAACAGCAACATCCTCCCCAGCAATACCTGCTCCCTGCTCGGGAGCCAGCAAGGAAAAGGAAACAAGCCAGAAACTCCTTTCTAAAACTTCCAGCTTTAAAGCCATCTGTGAGCAGGAGAGGGAGCATTTGAAGGGTTGGCCCTTTGTACACAGGCAAAGCCCTGGAAATCCGATAATAATTCCTGTCAGTTGAGGATTTGCAGCCTGGAAACGCAGGTTTGAAGCACTGGCACTCCAGCAGAGCCCTTCTCCTCTCTGTCAGGGGCAGGGGGAGCCCAGGCTCTGCCAGGTCTGGGTTTGCTGCTCAGGGTTTAGGGAGGCTTTGCTCAATCCCTCCCTCAAAGAACAGCAGTGCTCTGCAGAACGGACAGAATGAACACCGGGGTGCCAAGGACCTGCCTTGCATTCCACATGGGAAAATCTGCCTTGATCCACAGTGTCTGGAACCCTGCTCCTCCAAATGCAGGCCCATCCCTACATCCACTCATCCTCCTCCTGCTCTGGGAAAATTGCTGACCAGGAGTGATGGAGATTAAACTGTGAGAAAAAGGAAAGAGAGCAGGGAAGAACTGGAAAATACGAAGCTGGAAGTAAGCAGGGATCCCAGAATCCTGGAATGCTCTGGGTTGGAAGGGATCCTAAATCCCATTTCACTCTGCTGTTCCATGGCAGGGACACCTCCCACTGTCCCAGGTGCTCCAGCCTGGCTTGGGCACTGCCAGGGATCCAGGGGCAGCCCCAGCTGCTCTGGGCACTCAGGGCCCTGCAGGAAAGAATTCCATGCCAGGGCCTGACCCTCCTTCCCCTTAACTCCACTGCCCTGTGCTGCCCCTGCCTCCCTTGAGCATCCCCTCCTTCCCAGCTGGGGAAGCTCCCCATGAGAAACTTCTGCCAAAACCAAAGTGGAGAAGGGTTTTGGTGCACGGTGCTGTCATTGCAGTGCCAGAGTTCTATTGTCATTGCATTGCAAGGGTTCCACATTGCTAGAGTTTCATGCCTCCTTGAGGTTTCTTGTAGGCAGCTCCTCTGGGCACTGACTCTTCCTTGTCCTCACAGCAGCCAATGGATCCAACTCCCCTCAACCAACCAAGCCACTCTTTTAAAACACTCTTCTTATTGACTGCAGGTGTGGCCTGTTAATTCAGGCCTGCTCCCAATCTCTAATACTTGGCTCAGCTGCAACTCCTTAATGGGGTAAGATTACTTTCTATATTACCTCTATTTTCTTATGTTGTATCCCCCTACAGCACAGCACCTGAATTTTGGCAAGGAGGATCATTTATCAGGAGATTTCTGAGTGCCAGCTGCTGCTGCTGCTGCCCGCAGAGCTTTGCCCAGGCATTGGTGGGACACAGCAGAGCTAAAGCTGTGCCCTGGCAGAACTTCATCCTTTAACATTCTGCCTTCATTCCCAAACTATCGATGCTGCACTTTGCTGGGAAATGTCAGAACAAAATAAGTAATACCTGCAATTTATTCGGGTGACATTTCAACAATACAGATTTGGAGATTACAACCCGCAGCCCGACGCTGTTACGCTGAGTGGGGAGATTTGCTGGATTTACATAATGGGGCCGTGTCATGAATATTTATAGAACGAGAGCATTTACATAATGACTGCAAGTTAAACACGCACAATAAAGATTCCGGGCCAATAATTTACGGACTAAGTTTAAAAATCACCTTGAAATGCATTTTATTTTTATTCCTACGAAAGGTTCAATTTATCTCTTGTTCAGAAAAATTGAATCCGACCTCATGCGAGTCGAGGCTGTGTTGATGTAAATCATGATCATATCCTGGAATTAGTCTACATTGAGTCATTTGTATTCAGAGATTTCAGTTCCTTATCTTTTAGCAGCAGCTTTGACAAACAATTTGAGAATATTCTAAATATGCTTGGTTAATATAATTTAGTGCTGGATGGGAGATGCGCTGCCTGCCCGGGAGCCTCATTAGTGCCGCTGGGAATTAGAGCCAGAACGGGCAGGAATTAGCGAGTGCAGCCGAGGCTGAGGCAGGAGAGGAGCTGCAGGCAGAATACCAAGGCTCTCTGCCTCCCTGGGTGTGCTGGGAGGGCTGTGGTGCACCTGTGCCCGTGTGCCTGGGCACTGAGCCTCCTCTGGGGCACACGGCTGCCCCTGCCAGCGCTCGCGGCCACGCTCCTCTTCACAGGGACAAGCAAGGCACAGCTCTTCCCGAGGATTCCTGAGATTCACCTTCTCTGAGCCTCAGAGAGAGGGAAAACACAATTCTTACCGCTTGCTGCTGTGCCTGTGTTGTGCCAAAGCAGAATGCAACGTGGAGGTTGTTTATCCATGGGGATGGCGTTCTGTTTCCTTGGCCATCAGGAGCAGGAGTGTGTGTGTGTGTGTGTGTGTGTGTGTCAGGACTGTCACTGAAGCCACGAGGTTCTGGGCAGTGTGAGCAGTGTGTGCAGAGCGAGTGCTGGGCAGATCCAGTCCAGATGAAATGTATATAGTACAGTATAATAAAGTAATTAATTAACCTTCTGATACCCATGGAGTCCTCCTCATCACTCTCTCCCCTTCTTCAGAGTCACTTTGATTTACAGTAAGCACTGGGCTTGCTCCCTTCACATCTGACAGGGTTTTTGAGCCCTTTGCAGCCTGTGCTCTCCCTGTCCAGACCCTGCTGTGGCTGTGGATCCCCAGGGCACAGAATCCCCAATCTGGGATGATGGAAGTGTCCAGGGTGGGGTTGGATGGATGGGGCTGGGAGCAAGGAGCACATCCAGGGGGGTCACTGAAGGCCCTTCTGACTCCCTACATTAATTTCCACAGATTCATTTGTGTTGGGAAGTCCCTCTGAGCCCCTGGGTCCACCCCTGGCCGTGTCCCCAGGTGCCACCTCTGCATTTTGCCTGAACTCCAGATGAGGATGCTCTGCTCCCCCTCAGCCCCTGCTGCAGCCTGAGTGCAATAATTCTCCTTTTCTCCTCCTCCCTCTCCAGGAGCAGCACCCCAGCTCCTTTCTGCAGCCACTCAAACGCTTTAAGCCATTAATCCAAAGTATCACCAGGGCTTCCAATAAAATTTTATTTGACATTTAGTTAAAATCCATTTTCTGCTACAACTGAATTTTTCCTCTAGTCCCTTGATGGACACTTCAGGCCGAATTCGTTGTCATTGTTTTAAAGGTCAGAAGTGAGGGTTTTTTCCCAGATCTTGCTTTGTAAAGCCAACTGTTCCTGGGGATGATGAGAGGCTGTGGCAGCCCACAGAACCCTTCTGGTCTGTAATTACAGGATTGTGTACAGGCTGGGGGAGCAGAGCAATCCCTCTCTGCACAGCCAGCTCTGACTGCAGAGTCCCAGTGACAGAGGCAGTGCCTGGGGCAGAGCTGGGGAGCACAAAATCCTCACTTCCAGAGCAGGCATCTCCCCAGAGCCCCTGCTTTGCTCACTGGGAGCAGCTGCAGTGGCCCTGACATCAGCCAAAACCTTTCCTTGCAATGTGCTTTGAGGAACCAAAGGGATACATGGAAATATCCAACAGCAGGGATGCTTTCTGTTGCCATTTTGTTAACAAATTTTCACACACATCATTGAATTCGTGCAGCAAAACCATTCTGATAAGCTGAATCGTGGAGAAATGGTTCAGTGGTGAGGAATCCTGGAATATCCTGAGGGAGGGACCCACCAGGACCATAAATCCCAACCCTGGCACCCCAAAAATGCCACCCTGTAGCAGTGGAAGAAATGAGAATAAACCAAACCTACTGCATGGCCTGTTCCTGTGTTTAACTCTCATTTCCCATTTCTAGGGAGTGCCTTGTGCTCCTCATTCCATCCTTGCTTGGATTTCAACTGGAATTGGTTGATCCATGACTGAGATTACAACACACGTAGGGACATACATCCATATTTAGGGAGCTCTGCCCTCATCCCTGTGTTATGGTGATGCCTGAAGTTTGAGCTTTCACATTTCCCAGGCTCTGCACTGCATTGGTGCACAACTCTGAAATCCTTATAAAGTGTCAGCAGCTCTCCTTGCAGCTCAGGCACACAGAACAATCCTTGTCCTCTCCTCAGGCACACAGAACAATGCTTTCCTCTCCTCAGGCACACAGAACAATCCTTTCCTCTCCTCAGGCACACAGAACAATCCCTTTCCAGCCCAGAACCAAGGACAGCATTGCAGCTTCAGCCCCAAAAAGTGCAAACAGCAGAGAATTGAGGAGAGCAGCCTGAGAGGGTGGGACTGCAGAACCTGGAGCTGGAATTGGACAATGAACCCCAACATGGAACTGGACCCAAACTTATAAAAGTGCCATAACTTGTGACTCAGGGTCCATCTTGGTGTAGAGCCCTGGCCAGGCTCTTGCAGTGCCCAAGGTGCACCCTGTGAATGCCTTTAAAAAATCCCCACTTTGTTCCTGTAGCTCTGCCCAGCCCTGCTCCAGGAGCCCCCCAAGGCACCCCCAGCCCAGCCTCACTCAGGGCCCAGAGCTGGCACAGCCCCAGTGCCGCTGCTGCCCCTGTGCTGTCCCCAGGCACTCACCAGAGGGGGAGATGTGTCTCCAGGAGATGGAGGGCTCTGGTTTCCCCGTGGCCAGGCACACCAGGGTGACGTTGCTGCCCTCGTTCACCACGATGTCGCTGGAGATCCGGAATATCTTGGGAGAGACTGCAACGAGAGGGACAGGGCTGTCAGGGGGGCTGGCACAGACATCTTTGATGGAAAACCCTTTCTGAGGACTTTTCCTCCTGAGAGGCTGAGAGGCCTCAGGAACAAAATGCAAACAATGGTTATCTGCTGCTGTGGAATGCAACAGGTGGGTCTGGGATTGGGCTCATGGGGTTGTTTCTAATTAATGAACAATCACAGCCCAGCTGACTTGGACTCTCTGTTGGAGCCACAAACCTTTGTTATCATTCTTTGCTATTCTATTCTTAGCCAGCCTTCTGATGAAATCCTTTCTTCTATTCTTTTAGTATAGTTTTAATATAATACATATCATAAAATATAAATCAGCCTTCTGAGACATGGAGTCAGATCCTCATCTCTTCCCTCATCCTGGGACCCCAGTGAACACGGTCACACACCAGCAGGGACACAGCTGAACCTCCAGGGACCCTGCAGAACCTCCCCCAGGAGCTCAGCCCTGGTTCCAAACCCCACAAGCACAGGCAGCATTTTCCTGTGTGTGTGCACAGAGCTCCTGGAAGAAGGATGCTCCTACTAAAGGGAAGGCTGAGCTTGCTCCTGGCGGTTTGCGAAGGAGACAAAATTGGGTTTTTCTGGTGATTTTAAAAATTAATGATGCTGTTCCAGCCACTCTGTGTGCACTTGGAGAATCCGAGCTGCTCGCAGAGAGGACTAAACCACATTTATTGTGTTGTTTCCTCTTTCTCTGGGGCTCGTCCATTCCCCTAACCCAAGTGCTGTCCAGCTGGGGCTTTTCTCTCCCTGGTTTTGCTGTGTGCCAGCCCCAATCCCCCCACAGGTTTTGCTGAAGCCACAAAGATCTGGCCCACAAGAGCTGTGCAGGCTTTTGCTGCATTCTGGGGCTTCTCAGCAGGAACTCTCCAGTCTTTCTGAGGGGAGATTGGAGCTGTGACATGGTGGAAGGTGGAGAATTTTCCAGATTTACAGAGTGCAGATTAAGTGATTTCCTCTTAAGTACGAGCTTTGTTCCATTCCTAATTGACTGGGCTCTCCTTTAATCTGGGCTTTACAGCGAGGAAATTAAATCAAAGCTCGTTGAGGATGTCTGTAAGTCTCGTTACAATGACACCGAGCAGGTCACAGCACTGGTGCATTTCCAAAACAGAATTAGAAAAGGAATGAATCTGCGAGGTCCATTAATTAGAACAACCCCCAGACAAGCAGGGAGCTGCAGCCCTGCTGCACAGTGTAATCCTGTCAGATGACACGAGCGATGCAGCCTGAGCCGGGGCTGATGGCAAACCCTGGGTGTTGTTATTGGCAGAGATTTCCCAGGAACATCGTCCTGCCAGCCATGGAAATTGGCTCCCACAGCATTTCTGGAGCCTCACAGTTTGAGACAAATCAGGATTTCTGCTGTATCAGTATGCTGCTAATTTTTCTGCTATTTACTGCCTGATAGGGATCATTACATTCAAATCACTAAAATCTGCGGAATTTATTAATTATGTCTCCAATATGTGTGCAGCATCACAATGGAATGTTAATATTTATTAGGAATTAAAAAATGTTTGTTTTGCATCCGCATTTCTTCCCACACCTCCGAAGACTCTGATCTAGGAGCAGATTTGGCATTTAAAATCTGCTCTGCTGAGCCTGGAGTGCACATTAAACCCATCACAGAGCTGCTCCCCACTTCAGCAGCTCCTGCCTCCCATCCAGATCACGTGGAGCTGTGAAGGTCAGGGGAAAAATTAAATAAAGCAGCAAATAAACATTTATTCAGAAAATGGATTAACAGAAGGCCAGAGAAATAAGATAATAAACAAGGAGGGAAGAGGAATTAAACTCCCAAGGAAATTTGGTGCGGGGGTCCAGCGTGGAAAGTGCTTTGTAATTGTCTGGATTTTTCTTTTTTAATGTTAAATTAAAACATTAATTTAATGTTAATGTTTTAGAGTAAACCCTTCCATTTTTGCACAACGTTTTTAATCTAAACCTTCCCTTTTTGGACAGGATGTGTGACCAAAGGCTGAGGGAACCAGGGATGTTCATCCATGGGAAAAGGAGGCTCAGGAGGGACCTGAGCTCACCTGGTTCCAGGATTTACAGGATTCAAGCAGGTGGAGACCCCTTCTCAATGCAGCCCAGTGGGTTGGGAGGGGGCTGGAGATTTTTGTCAGGGATGTGACTCGGGAGGTCCTGGCTGGGCTGACAGTCCCCCAGTTCCACAATTCCACAATGAATTTCACAATTCCTCAATTAATTCCACGGAGAATTCCACAATGAATTCCACAATGAATTCAGCAATGAATTCCACAATGAATTCAACAATGAATTCCACAATTCCACAATTGATTTCACAATTCCACAATTAATTCCACAGTGAATTCCACAATGAATTTCACAATGAATTCCACAATGAATTCAACAATGAATTCCACAATTCCACAATTAATTTCACAATTCCTCAATGAATTCCACAATGAATTCCACAATGAATTCCACAATTCCACAATTGATTTCACAATTCCACAATTAATTCCACAGTGAATTCCACAATGAATTTCACAATGAATTCCACAATGAATTCAACAATGAATTCCACAATTCCACAATTAATTTCACAATTCCTCAATGAATTCCACAATGAATTCCACAATGAATTCCACAATTCCCCAATGAATTCCACAATCAATTCCCTCCAGCAGCCCATCCTTGGCAGCAGCAGGAACTGCCCAGACCAATTCCAAAATTAATTTCACAATTCCTCAATTATTTCCACAGTGAATTCCACAATGAATTCCACAATTCCACCATGAATTCCCCAATGAATTCCACAATGAATTCCACAATTCCACAATGAATTCCACAATTCCATAATGATTTCCACACTGCATTCCACAATGAATTCCACAATTCCCCAATGAATTCCCCAATGAATTCCACAATTCTACAATGAATTCCCCAATGAATTCCACAATTCCATAATGAATTCCCCAATGAATTCCCCAATAAATTCCACAATGAATTGCACAATTCCATAATGAATTCTACAATGAATTCCCCAATGAATTCCACAATTCCCCAATGAATTCCCCAATGAATTCCACAATGATTTCCACAATGAATTCCACAATTTCACAATGAATTCCCCAATGAATTCCACAATTCCACAATGAATTCCACAATGAATTCCACAATGATTTCCAACAATGAATTCCACAATGAATTCCACAATTCCCCAATGGATTCCACAATTCCATAATGAATTCTACAATGAATTCCCCAATGAATTCCACAATTCCACAGTGCATTCCCCAATGAATTCCCCAATGAATTCCACAATTCCCCAATGCATTCCCCAATGAATTCCACAATGAATTCCACAATGATTTCCACAATGAATTCCACAATTCCCCAATGAATTCCCCAATGAATTCCCCAATTCCCCAATGCATTCCCCAATGAATTCCGCCATCAGTTCCCTCCCTGAGCCCACCCCTGGCAGCAGCAGCCGGAGCTGCCCAGGCCCTGGGGGTGGCTGTCCCCTCCCTCCCTGAGCCCCCAGTGCTGCAGGGACACCCTGGGGGCCCTGCTGGGCTGAGCTGCCTGCTGGAGGGGCTGGGAGCAGCTGGGAGCCCTGGGTTCCCCTGGGAACAGGATAAATGGATTCCATCAGCTGGGGAACAGCTGGGAATCACTGCCAGGACACAGGAAACAGATTCGTGCTCTGCTCTTTGTGGCTTGGGCATTATAATTGGTTTCTGTGAGAAATCCACTGAAAAGTTAAGCTGTGCTTAGGAGGGTGATTAAGCTCCATTCCCCCTCACTGAGAATTCTCAGCCTTCCCTGCCCCAAACCCCCCTCCCTGCCTCATGGGCTCAGGAATTTGAGCCTGGCAGGAAAACCCTGAATTCCTGTTCTTTCCTTCTCCTGTTCTTCCCACTGTAATCAGGAGGACAAAGCAACTTGTGCCTGGAAAACCGCACACAGCCAGAACAGTCAAACCATGGAATTATGGAATCATTAAGCACTAAGAACATCATGTCCAACCATCATTTTGAGGAGGAAAAAAAGGGGAAAACACAACAGGTAATCAAAGGAAAGGTTTGAGGAGAAAACCAAACCCGATGCAGGTTGCAATGGAACAGTTAAATGTTGTTAAAATGGTTCAAAATGTCAGGATTGCAGAGAATCTCCCTAAAAGCTGGACTGTGCAAGGCTCACTCTGCCAGGTGAAAGTTCTGTGCTGCAAAATCCAGAACTGCCATCAAGGAGCAGCTTGGAAGGCTCCCAGAAACTGGGAACCACTGCAGGGGTTAAACCTGCCTGGATTTCACCAGGGGCTCCACATTATTTCTGTGATGAAATCCCAGAATGGGTTTGGGTTGGAAGGGAACTCAAAGCCCCCCAGTGCCACCCCTGCCATGGCAGGGACACCTCCCACTGTCCCAGGGTGTCCCAGTGTCCAGCCTGGCCTTGGGCACTGCCAGGGATCCAGGGGCAGCCACAGCTGCTCTGGCATTCCCATCCCAGTCCCTGATCACCCTGCCAGGAACAATTCCCAATTCCCAATGTCCCATCCAGCCCTGCCCTCTGGCACTGGGAGCCATTCCCTGTGTGCTGTCCCTCCATCCCTGGTAAAATAAATCCTCACCTCCCTGGCAAACCCAGGCACTGTTCCCATCCTCAGCCCTGGAAACAGTACTGACCCCCTGACCACTGGATGCCACACCCCAAATTCCTGATTTTAAACTAAAACCAACCCTAAACATCCCCAAGAATTATTTTCAGCAAACTACTTTGTGTGGTTGAACATCTTGCATCCTAAGTATCGACCATAAAAAAAAGATAACTGTGCTTTTTAGGGTTGTAACTTTTTTTATCAATACTTACTGAAAATCGCTCTGTTTTTTATCGTTTTTATTTTTTTTTTCATTTCATACTCAGATGAGCTCAATATTTACAGAGCAGTGAAATGCCCCCACCACAAACACCCTTTCCAGAGTGTGTTGAGCACAGGTTTAAACCAGGAGAGCTTTTGCAGCAGGAGCCCTCCCCTCTGACAATCAGTCACCAGCGGGGACAGCTCCCAGCCCTTTTGCCTTTGCATTTCCATGATTAGTTCCTCGAGGCACTTTGATTGAAGAGCGTTGCCTAAAGGTCTCCACCTCCTCCTAATTAAACACAATTTGTCTCAAACACAGCAGCTTTGGCAAAGTGGGGCTGAGGAAATAAATGATGGGTGGTCTGGGAAGAGAAATGGTTTCATCTGCAGCCCTCATTTATTTCCAATCCCTGCCAGCGCCCAGGCGTGACACAAGGGCTACAAAAGTGGCACTTCCCTAAGCTGGGGAGGAATCTTCTCCCTCCTTGAGATCCGTGGCAGTCACTATCATCTCTGCACACTCACGGGGCACCACCGGTGCTCAGAACTCTATCATCACCCCTTTGCTGTGCTCAGCTTACCTGAGACCAATCTGAGCACATTGTCAGGCTGTGAGTGGAAAAGGGACGGCCCCGTTTGGGGATTCTGTGCCACTGAACCTCACTGGGGTGAGATCTGACTCTGTGGCCTGTGCCTTCCACCCTTCCTCCTGCAGGGCAGTTCATCTGTCCCAGGGACACTCCTGGGATGTCTGTCTGTCTGTCTGTCCCAGTGGGACACCCCTGGGATGTCTGTCTGTCCCCACTCCTGGTATGTCCGTCTGTCCCAGTGGGACACTCCTGGGATGTCCCTCTGTCCTGGTAGGACACCCCTGGCATGTCCGTCTGTCCCAGTGGGACACTCCTGGCATGTCTGTCTGTCCCAGTGGGACACCCCTGGGATGTCCGTCTGTCCCCACCCCTGGCATGTCTGTCTGTCCCAGTGGGACACCCCTGGCATGTCCGTCTGTCCCAGTGGGACACTCCTGGCATGTCCGTCTGTCCCCACTCCTGGCATGTCCGTCTGTCCCCACCCCTGGCATGTCCGTCTGTCTCCACTCCTGACATGTCCATCTGTCCCAGTGGGACACTCCTGGCATGTCCGTCTGTCCCCACTCCTGGCATGTCCGTCTGTCCCAGTGGGACACTCCTGGCATGTCCGTCTGTCCCAGTGGGACACTCCTGGCATGTCCGTCTGTCCCCACTCCTGGCATGTCCGTCTGTCCCAGTGGGACACCCCTGGCATGTCCGTCTGTCCCAGTGGGACACTCCTGGCATGTCCGTCTGTCTCCACTCCTGACATGTCCATCTGTCCCCACCCCTGGCATGTCCATCTGTCCCCACCCCTGGCATGTCCGTCTGTCCCAGTGGGACACCCCTGGCATGTCCGTCTGTCTCCACTCCTGGCATGTCCATCTGTCCCAGTGGGACACTCCTGGCATGTCCGTCTGTCTCCACTCCTGGCGTGTCCGTCTGTCCCAGTGGGACACTCCTGGCATGTCCGTCTGTCTCCACTCCTGGCGTGTCCGTCTGTCCCAGTGGGACGCTCCAGGACCACAGAGCGTGAGGAGCAGGAGGTGCAGCTCAGCTTTCCCCGCTCCCTGGAAAAGCTTTCAGACGCTCCACGAGCCCCTTTCAGCGAGCGACGCTCTGCAATCAGAGCTCTGCCAACTGTTTAATCATGGAAATGGAGCCAAAAAGTCATAAAGGGCAAAAATAATGACAAAAAAAGCGACCTCCCGGTGGCTGGAGCCAAAGCCCTCCCAGCTGGGCACTGATTGCTGCTGAGCAGGGCCCCATTGCTGGGGCTGGGACAGGGCTCTGCAGAGGCAGGGCTGCCTCTCCAGGCAGCACCAGCAAAGAGGGGAGGCTGTGAATTGTTTGCTGGGCTCTGGCACAGGCTGCCCACAGAACCTGGGGCTGCCCCTGCAATGCCCAAGGCCAGGCTGGATGGGGCTGGAGAGGTCATAACTATGAAAACAGTCCAAGGTTGAAATAACACAGGATTTAATCTGGTAAAACCAGTGCTCCCCTGGATTCATTTCATAACCTCGCTATGGCAAGACAAGAAGAGAAGAGTTTGCCCAGGGTAAGAAAGGGACAGCTGGGTGGGGCAGGATGAACACTGGTCAGTTAAACAGAGCCTGCATAAATCTGAATAAATCACTCTGAACATCTCCAAAAGCCCCTGGTCCCAGGAAGCTCCTGAAGGCCTCTGTGATTAAGGAGCTGTAGAGTAAGGGAGGCCAATGGAACACCAGCAAAACCCCACAAATATCCCAGCTCATGGATGCCAGCAAACACCTCCACCTTCCTCAGGCCACACTGGCCCTGCTCCTCCTGAAGGTGTCAGAAAGCTGCTGTTATTACATAAGGACACACACATTATCCCCTTAAAACCCCTCTGCTCCCCTTTCCAGCCCAACCTAAATCCTGCAAGGTTCGATTTCCAGCCAGCAGCGAGAGCACCACTGTTTGCTCAGCCAGAAAAGCAATAAAATGTAATAATTCAAAATAAACTCGGATTTCCCTTTCTTTATGCTCACAGACAAAGGAAGAGCTGCACCCAGGGTGTGCAGGCTGCTGGCTGCTGAAGGGGCTGGGCAAGTTTGGAGTCAGAAAATCACGGAATTATGGAGTATCCTGGGTTGGAGGAGCCCCCACGGATCATCAGTCCCAGCCCTGGCCCTGCACAGACACCCCAATGATCCCACCCTGTGCTCCTGGAGCTCTGGCACTGCCCAGCACCTTCTGGGGGAAAAGCCTTTCCCTAAAATCCAACCTAAACCTGCCCTGGCCCAGCTCCAGCCACCCCTGTCCCTGTCCCAGAGGTTGGGGTTTGTACACTCAAATTGGGATGTGCATCTTTTAAACACCAATTCCAATGGACGTGGGCAAAGGGATTTTCACTGAAGGATTCCTGCCACACAAGAAGTGCCAAGAAAAGAGTTCTAGACTGGAAAATTAGAGGTAAAACCTCATCACTGCTCCTTACAGGCAAAATGAGAATATTAGAGGGTTGTGACAGGTAAACAGTGATATACCTGTTGCTGCTCATGCTGTCACAGGAACTAAATAAAAGAGCTGTAATGATCTGAGATGATTCCTTGTAACTCTGCATTTTTCCTTTTGGAGAACTCTACAGGTTCAGTCTCTCTCCAGCAAGCCTGAATGACAGATTTACATCGTATTCCTAAGATAGTTATTAAAATAATTTCCCTTGACAGTTCTCTGGCTGCATCACTCCCCCTTCCCTGCATCCCAACCATATGGCTCTGCTTACTCCCCATTTTAAGCGTTTTGCTCTGGTGTGAAAAGCAATTCCTGGTCCTTTCCTGTCAGCCCCAGCTCTCTCTAGAGCACAGCCCCACAGAATATTCAGAGCTAAAAGGGACCCCCAAGGACCACTGACCCCAATCCTCAGGGAATTCCACCACGGAGCTGCTGCAGGGCTGGAGCCCCTCTGGAGCCAGGCTGGGACACCTGGGGGTGCTCCCCTGGAGAGGAGAAGGATCCAGGGAGAGCTCAGAGCCCCTGGCAGGGCCTGAAGGGGCTCCAGGAGAGCTGCAGAGGGACTGGGGACAGGGGATGGAGGGACAGGACACAGGGAATGGCTCCCAGTGCCAGAGGGCAGGGATGGATGGGACATTGGGAATTGGGAATTGTTCCCTGGCAGGGTGGGCAGGCCCTGGCACAGGTGCCCAGAGCAGCTGTGGCTGCCCCTGGATCCCTGGCAGTGCCCAAGGCCAGGCTGGACACTGGGGCTGGAGCACCTGGGACAGTGGGAGGTGTCCCTGCCATGGCAGGGATGGGATGAGATGGGATTTAAGGTCCCTCTCAGTCCAGCCCAGCCTGGGATTTTGTGACCCTGCAGCTCGATTACACAATTCCCTTTGGATGTCACTGCCTGCCCTGTCCCTTTCTCCTCACCTCACAGGGAAGGGACCCCACCCTCCCCATGGACACCCTGATGTGATTTCCAGTGTGAAGCAGCTGCTCCTCCCTGTGAGAACTCCCTGATAGAATTCCCTGATAGAATTCCCTTTTAGAACTCCCTGTGAGAATTCCCTGATAGAATTCCCTGCCCCAGGGATGGAACCTTCCCCACTCAGGCTGAGCCAGAAGAGGGAGGCAGCACCAGCCCTGCCCAGCCCAGCAGTGCCTCCCTAGCTGCCCTTCCTGAGCTGTGCTGCTGCCCTGGCGCAGGGCACAGCCACCCTCGCTCTGCCCAAGTGCTGCTCCTTCCCTCATTTCTGTGTTTGATTTCTCCTGTCCCTCCTGTCCCTATAGGATTCCAGCTCACTGATCCCAGAGCCCTGTGAAATCCATCATTAGGGCTCTGCAGCCTGCTGTCAAAGCACTCACACTCTGGGGTCACTGGCAAACTGCAGAGGGGTGATCTGGGGTACATCACCCCACCCATGCACTGACATCCCTCTGAGCCCTCCTGGGACCCCCAGGGCCCCTCCAGGCCCCTCTGCCCTGTCGGGATCCAGGACATCCCTCTGGCTGTCCTGGACTGCCAGGACCCTGCCAGGGGGCTCACAGACCCTGGCACAGAGCCCAGGACCCTGTGACTCTGATCATGACCCATGGAAAAGTTACCAACCTTGTATGAGGATCTGCAAGCCACAAAAGTATAAATAGAGTAATAATTAGTTTGTCACAGAGTGAAAAAATAGATTTTTGAAGTTTTTAGAATGGGGGTTCAGGAGGCAAGATAAAGGAATCTGGGCATGTCCAGCCTTTCTCCTTCTTCTTCTTGGCCTCCATCTCCTGCTGTGATGGTGGCACTTTTGCATTGGTTTAGAGCAGAAGCTCAGTGTCTAGCATGGGTGATAGGTATTGGGAAGTTATTGTAAATATTGTACAGGCAGTTTTTAGTATAAAAAGATAACACTGCCCAGGGGCAGGCAGAGTGTGTCTGTCTGTGCTGCTGAGCAGACCTGGGCGGGACAGGAGAAAGAATTTTATAGATAAGGAACAATAAACAACCCTGAGAACGAGAAATTAGGAGCTCTGACTCCTGCTTCGACCGCCAGGCTGAGAAAAGAGACTTTGTGACACATCTGACAAGGTAAAGCCCAGAAACTGCACAGGGAGTTACTGATGGTCATTCCCTTGGTGATGTTTGGAACTGCTGTGCACCCACCCTGCAGCACTTTGGTCTGGCTGTGTCTAATTTTTAGACAGGAAAGGCAGGGCCAGCTGTGTTTGCCTCACCCTAGCATGGGGTTGGGCTGCCATGCACGGTCAGCCTCCCCTGGCAGGGAAGTTAGGCTGGGCTTTGGTGGGCCAGCACTAAAAATGAGTGTGGCTCATTCAGCCCCTGTTGCCATGGGGTGGTTTATGAGATGATGGCTCTCTGCTTGTCCTGTACACAAATATATCTGTGACCATGTTCACAGGGGTCTGAGGATGAGGGAAGAGACGAGGATCTGACTCCATGTTTCAGAAGGCTGATTTATTATTTTATGATATATATTACATTAAAACTATACTAAAAGAATGGAAAAAAAATTTCATCAGAAAGCTGGCTAAGAATAGAAAAAGAAAGAATGATAACAAAGGTTTGTGTCTCAGACAGAAAGTCCGAGCCAGCTGACTGTGATTGGCCATTAATTAGAAACATCCAAAATGAGCTAATCAAAGATCCACCTGTTGCATTCCACAGCAGCAGATAACCATTGTTTGCATTTTGTTCTTGAGGCTTCTCAGCTTCTCAAGAGGAAAAATCCTAAAAAAAAGATTTTTCATAAAAGATGTCTGTGACATATAATCTGAGCAAATTTCCACTGCTCCACTCAGTCCAAGGGAGAACAGGCTTCCTCCCTGGATTAAGTCAGCGGATACAAATTTATTCAGTATTTATTTTTGTTCTCACCACAAAGGCTAGAAATTAGTAATGATTATCTAACACTGAAACCTGGAATTGCTTTCCACATTATTAATTCCTCCTCTTGAGCTGCTGCAGAGCTGCCCCCATCCCACGGAAACGCGTGGGGAGTGGTGTGATTTAATCTTCCTGACACTGCAGTGGCATGGGAACTGCTGGGATTAATGGGGATTAATGGCGTTATTAATATTCATATTCTACAGACAGTTAGCAGTGAATTGCCATAGCACTGATGCCTGCCCAGCAGTTTGGGATGCCTGGCCAGAGACAGGGCACAGAACTCTGCCCTTATTTCTCTGCAGGAACACAGGCTGCGTTCCGGGTCCTTCCCCAGAGGGCCCCAGCCCAGCGCTGAGATGCTATGGGACGGCTCTGCAGCACTTTGCAGGGCATTGTGCCCTTAAATCCCGGTAAATTGGGATTTTAGCGGCCAGCCCGCCGGCGATGGCCCAGGGGAGGTACCGAGAGAACAGCAGCTCCCTTGCAGGCTGTGCTGGCCTAACCAGGAGAAAATCATCCCCTGATTGTCAGAGAATTATCCAGCCTGGCATGGCAGACCCAGCCCCATGGGCACGCTGGATGGCCCCACTGGCAGAAATCCAGACAGGGGAAAACGGGCACGGATCCTGCCCCTGTGAGTTACCGGGTATAAATCACTGGGTATAAATCACCGGGTATAAATTATTTGGTATAAATCACTGGGTATAAATTACCGGGTGTAAATTACTGGGTATAAATCACTGGGTATGAATTACTGGGTATAGATTATCGGGTATAAATCACTGGGTATAAATTACCGGGTATAGATTATCGGGTGCAAATCACTGGGTATAAATTACCCTGGGGACTGGGGACTCCAGTAACAAGGGATAAACCAAATCTGAGGAGCATCACTGGCAGCCGGACAGGCTGCTGGGCTGAGCACTCCAAACCCTGCTTCATTAGGGGCTCGGTGCCCAGCTAATGACCATTTCTCTGTGCCAAGGGGCGCACAGAAATTAATAAATTAAATAAATAAATTAATTAAATCTCAATTCTCGGGGCACCATGGCCTGGGCACCCAGAAATGAATAAATGAATAAGTAAATAAATAAACAAACGAACAAATAAGATCTCTATTCTCTGTGCTGGGGCATCACGGCCTGGGCACCCAGAAATGAATAAATGAACAAACAAACAAATAAATAAATAACATCTCAAGTCTCTGTGCCAGGGCCTGGGCACCCAGAAATTAATAAATGAATAAATAAATAAATAAATAAACAAACAAATAAGATCTCTATTATCTGTGCCAGGGCATCACGGCCTCAACACCCACAAATTAATAAATGAATAAATAAATAAAATCTCAATTCTCTGTGCCAGGGCACCATGGCCTGGGCACCCAGAAATTAATAAATGAATAAATAAATGAATAAATAAATAAATAAATAAAATATCTATTCTCTGTGCCAGGGCACCATGGCCTGGGCAGCCAGAAATTAATAAATGAATGAATAAATAAACAAATAAACAGAATCTCTATTCTCTGTGCTGGGACACCAGCCTCAGCAGCCAGAAATGAATAAATGAATAAATAAAATCTCAATCAGTTCATGGTAATTGGAAGTTAAAAGCCACTCAGCACATTCTGCTGGCCCAGGCAGTGCTGGGGGCCAGGATTGCCCTGGGACACAGTGGCAGAGTGCCAGGAGCCCCAGTGGAACTGCTTGAACTGCACTTGGTGCTTTGTCACCCCTGGACAGCCACTCCATGGGGAATTACTCAGTGTGATCCATGACAGAGCCTCAGGACTGCCCAGAGTGAGCCAAAGGAGCCCAGCCTGCTGCACCCACAACTCCCTGGGCACCCCAGAATCACAGGATCCCACACGGGTTTGGGTGAGAGGGACCCCAAAATGCACCCAGTGCCCCCCCTGCCATGGCAGGGACACCTCCCACTGTCCCAGGGTGTCCCAATGTCCAGCCTGGCCTGGGGCACTGCCAGGGACCCAGGGGCAGCCCCAGCTGCTCTGGGAATTCCATTCCTCCCCTTCCCAGCCTGCCAGGGAAGGGATGTCACAATCACCAAAAGTCCCCCCAGATAATAAAGGCAATGGAAACACGTCCGTGAGGGAGTGGAAACCACGCAGCACATAAATAACGATTTCCACATCCACAGGGTCTCAGGGATGTCAGGATGTGCGCTGGAGGCTGCTGCCCACCCTGTGAGTGAGCAGGAGCAGCTTGTTTCCATAAATCAATGGGAGCTTTGAGCACGGAATGATTTCTTGTTGCTAAAGGGCTCTGGGTACCTGTGCTGAGCAGGCTTATGAAGGAAATGATTTGCCATAGCTCTCAAACCCCAAACCTGGGCTGAGGAAAGTTCACTCAGAGATTGCTGTTATCACATCCAGCGATTTGGGAATATTTATGGGCAAAATATTTGGGCGTGCTAACTACATCCAATTCAGTGGGAGCACAAAACAAAGCCTCTGCTTTGAAGTGTTTGGAACAGAAAGACTTTAAACCAACCCTTTCACTGTGTAATGGAACGCTTGTGTTAATTATAATTCCTTTTGCCAGGATCTGTTTTACATAACAAAGCTAATCTGCCAACTATTAAGGAAATTTCCCCATTTTCTCTTACAGATGATAGAAGGGGAAATAATATCATATTTTAAATGCAAAGTGGAGATGATTAAAATTTCAGTCTAAATAAAATAAGAACATTTCTGAATCCTAGAGACAACAAAACAAGTAATCCACGGGGGTCAACAGAATAACTCACAATTCTCTACTTGAGCCTTTGGTATTACAAAGCTTTTTATAAGTAAGCAATTTTTAGCTGTTTATTCTGCTCCCTGTAATGTCTTCAGTGCTGCTGGCCTTGAGGCAGGTTTGGAATCAGAGGCTTAGGAATGCTCTGGTTTTATCCAGCTCCTGAAGTGCCTCTTTATCCATTCAAATCTGCACACTCACATTCAAGTTCACGTCTCTCTCGTGAGATTTCTGTTTAATCCTTTCCTTATAAATGAACATATTAACCTGAAGGGAGAAATGTTCAAAACATCAGGTGGGGGAAAAAAAAAGAAAAAAAAAAAGAAAAAAAAAAAGAAAAAAAAAAAAGAAGGGAAGAAGAGATTCTGTGCGTGCATCTCCTTGAGCACAGCATTCAAAATTCACCCATGGGGCTGTGCCGTGCTGCCTGCACAAATTCCAGAGCTTTTATCTGAATAGCTGGGATAAAAGACCTGTGATAAGTGGGTATAATAGGAGTTGGAGTCATATTATGGGATTGTATTACGAATCAATGCTGTGTGGTTTGATTTTGCTGTCATTTCCTCGTCTGGAGCTAAAGATCTTGTGCTATTTATTATCCTCGTTCCTGCCTCACAAATGACCCCGTGCAGGAAATGGAGCCCCAGTAATTTCAGTCTCAGGGTTTTCATTGTGAAGCCCCTGTGAGGAAACTCCTCAGAACATCTCCCAGCAAGGTCTGCTCCCAGAAACCAGCATGGAACGTTGCAGGGTTGGGATCACAGGAAACAACATCAGTCTTAGGCACCCAGCAAAAGGCAGAGAAAATCAGGGAATCACAGAGTCCTTCAGGTTGGAAAAGCCCTCCCAGACCATGGAGTCCAACCATTCCCCCAGCACTGCCAAGGCCACCCTGAACACGGCCCCAAGTGCCACATGCACACAGCTTTGCAGCCCCTCCTGGCATGGGCACTCAGCCCTGCCCTGGACAGCCCTTCCAGGCAGAACTTCTCCTGATCTCCAGCTGCTGAGGTTGGAAATGCAGGATATGGCTGGGGCTGTGTGTGTCCTATCCCCATCTGTCAGAGCTGGGGCAGTTCTCTGCTGTTCATGGGGCAGCTTTCTTTATCTCTCCCACAGCCAATCCTCCCTCCAGGAGATCTCTGCTCTTCATGGGCCATTAATTATTCATTATCTTCTGTCCATGGCCACTGAGTGTCCCTGCATGGCTGATCCAATTCCATCATCCCATGGGGAGATGCTCCGCCCAGGGGAGGAGCCAAGCATTCCTACGTGGGTACAATCTGAGCTTTGGGACAGCACAGCAGCCTCTGCCCCCTGCATTCCCAGAGGAGCAGCTTCTGCTGCCCTGCATTGCCAGAGGAGCAGCTTTCCTCTCCCCTGCATTCCCAGAGGAGCAGCTTTCCTCTCCCCTGCATTGCCAGAGGAGCAGCTTTCCTCTCCCCTGCATTGCCAGAGGAGCAGCTTCTGCTGCCCTGCATTGCCAGAGGAGCAGCTTTCCTCTCCCCTGCATTCCCAGAGGAGCAGCTTCCTGCTGCCCTGCATTCCCAGAGGAGCAGCTTTCCTCTCCCCTGCATTCCCAGAGGAGCAGCTTTCCCCTGCATTCCCAGAGGAGCAGCTTTCCTCTCCCCTGCATTCCCAGAGGAGCAGCTTTCCTCTCCCCTGCATTCCCAGAGGAGCAGCTTTCCTCTCCCCTGCATTGCCAGAGGGAGCCCAGGCCCATCCACACCACCCCTGGAGCTGCAGAGGAAAACTCCCCCCTTGTGCAGGATCCCTGCTCCAGCAGAGCCACAGCTGGCACTGCAGGAGGGCTGAGCCCCCATGGATGGGGCTGTGCCACCCCCCTGACACACAGGGAGGCAGGTTGTGTTCTGACTCTGGCAGGTTTGTTTTGTATTGCTGCATTTTCATTTTATTTTTATTTTTCCTAGTAAATAATCATTATTCCTATTCCCATATCTTTGCCTGAGAGCCCCTTGATTTCAAAATTACAAAAATTCAGAGGGAGGGGGTTTCCATTTTCCATTTTGAGGGAAGCTCCTGCCTTCCTTAGCACACACCTGTCTGTTCCAACCAGGGCACCAACTCAAACCTCCCCTGGCCCAGCCTGGGGCCCTTTCCCCCTGTCTGTCCCTGTTCCCTGTCCCCTCAGCCTGTCCCCTCCTGTGTCCCTGCACCCCTGCCAGGAAAGGGAACCATGGGATTTGCTGCCCTGGAATCTTCAGATGGACAACTGAAGTTTTCTTCCCACCTCTAGGAGAGCTGTTCAATCAAAGATCCACTCCTTCAAATGGAGATTTTCCAGGCAGGAAACATTCAATCCCAATCCTTTAAAGCTGCCTGTCAAATTCCTCACAACTCAATGCTACAGGATGAATCTGCCACTTTACTTCTCAGTTGTTTTTTCAGTCGTCTCCAGAAGTTTTCCTAAATTAGCTCCATACATTCTTTTTAAAGACAGGCATTTGGTTCTGCTCCTTCCAACTGGTGGATTTGGCTGCTTGCAAATATCAGATATTGTCATCCTCCTCCCTTCACCCTTTCTTAGGCTACGGAATGGAAATGAAGCCGTGGGGGTTTGGGAAAGAGGAGTGTGTGCAGAACAGGAGGAAATGCTCCTCGTGTGTGGGGTGTGAGGAGAGGCTGCTGAGACAGAGCCATCCCCACCCCTGGTGCTTCTCCCAGAGCCACAAACCCCACGCAGAGCACTGAACATTTTTCTTCTCCAAGTTCTCAGCTCATGAATCCAAGCCGAGATGTGCCATGGAGTAAATCCCAATGGAAGAGTGGCATCCTCTCGCTCTGAGGTGGGGTTTAGAGAGAGGATGCACTGCCATTATTTCCAGTTTCAGAAATCACCTTTGCAATGCACAGCTCTGTCCCCAGCCCCTCTTTCCCAGCTGGTAAATCCTGAGGGGCTGGGCTGAGGGTCCTGTGCACTCCCAGACCCTTTCCAGGACACTGCTCCCTGTTTTCCAGCACAGCCTCCGAGCCCAAACGTTCATTTTCCCTGGCTCAGTCCCAGGTTGTCAAAGTGCTTCAGGTCTGTGCATTTCTCCTCTTTCCTCTGCATTTCCCAAGGAGCTCCCTGCCCCTCTGCTGTTCCTGGTTTATGAATGAGCTGCTCAGCAGAGTGGGGCACTGCAGCCTGGCCACAGCCAGCTCTGGAGGGAGCTCCACACCAGCAGCTCCTGCAGCAGCCTCTGCTGAGGCACAGCTGGCACCAGCAGCATCAGTCAGGGCCCCTGCACTGCTCAGGGAAGCAATCCCATCTCTCAGGCTGACAGGAGTTTAAAAGCAGGAATAGACAAACTCCCTGCACAGTCCCTGTGCCTGGGAGAGGAGCAGCAGCATGGGCTGCAGGTGCCAGGAGTCTGCTGTCGAGGACATCTCTTATGGAAAATCCTTTCCTTAGGATTTGCCCTCCTGAGAATCTGAGAGGCCTCAGGAACAAAATGCAAACAATGGTTATCTGCTGCTGTGGAATGCAACAGGTGCATCTGGGATTGGCCCATGTTGGATGTTTGTAATTAATGGCCAATCACAGCCCAGCTGGCTCGGATGGAGAGCTGAGCCACAAACCTTTGTTATCATTCTTTGCTATTCCATTCTTAGCCAGCCTTCTGATGAAACCTTTTCTTCTATTCTTTTAGTATAGTTTTAATGTAATATATATGATAAAATAATAAATCAGCCTTCTGAACCATGGAGTCAACATTTTCATCTCTCCCCTCATCCTCAGACCCCTGTGAACACCATCACAGTCTGCTCCACCAAAGGAGGGCAAGGACAAGCCCAGCCCCTGGGATCAGCTCCCCCAGCAGCAGCCATGGGGTGTGGGGTGTGCAGCCCCTCTTTCTGCAGGTATTCCACCAAAGTTCACAGCTCCTTCTGCCCCTAACCCCAGCTGCAGTTTCCCTTGGGCCCGGCCCAGCTTCACTCCTGCCACTGGAGCTTCTTCAGAGAGAAAGGGAAAGGGAAGAGGCTGACACAGAAAAGTGAAAAGTGGAGCATTTAAAGCAGCCCCCCAAAAGGACATGGTGTGTATTAATGGCATTTTGTACCTTGTTATTGTTGATTCAGAATGGGCTGGGTGGAAGGACTTTAAATCCCACCCAGTGCCCCCCCTGCCATGGCAGGGACACCTCCCACTGTCCCAGGTGCTCCAGCCCCAGTGTCCAGCCATGGATCCAGGGGCAGCCACAGCTGCTCTGGGCATCCTGTGCCAGGGAACAATTCCCAATTCCCAATGTCCCATCCATCCCTGCCCTCTGGCAGTGGCAGCCTCCATCCTTATCCCCAGTCCCTCTGCAGCTCTCCTGGAGCCCCTTCAGGCCCTGCCAGGGGCTCTGAGCTCTGCCTGGAGCTTCTCCTCCCCAGGACTCAACAACCTCACAGAACAAATTTTGATGCTGCTGCTTTTAACTAAAAATACATAAAATCATGAATCCCTGGAGCCTTGGAGCCTGAAATCAGGTTTTTGTTCCTTTAAAGAAGTGCTGGATTCTGGAGCCATCCTACAGCAATTCCCTTCATTGCAAAGCAGCAGATTTCACTCATGTTTGCCTGAATCCAAGATTTCATGAAGTATTAATGAGTTTAGAGAGCCCAGGGCACAGAGCAGGCCCAGCCACCACTCCTGGTTCATTCCCCCTCTTTCCACAGCTCCATAACCCCTGTCCTTCAGGATGCTTTGGGATCCTGCCCAGCTGGCTGGCTTTGTTTCACTGAGGGAGGTGGATCATTATTTTCTATATCCTAAGCATTTTTTTGGGGGGGGATGGTTTATTTTTTAGCTTTATCCCACATTTCTCCCTCTTCCCGTGCCTGGCATTGCCATGTAACACAAGAAGTTCCTGAAAGAGCCTTTGGACTCTGCTGAAGGCACCTTTAGCAAGACCCTCACGGGTCACCAGCCATCCCAGTGCACTCAATTCACTGGAACAGAACCAATCCTCCTGGGGCCTGGGAGGAAATGATCATTTTGTGCCCATTGTCCCCTGCCTGCAGATTCCAGAGGATGGAAATTTCAGGCTGGTAATGGAAATTCAGCCACAGCCGTGACCAAAGCACCTCCAACGTGGCAGAATTATGAGTGTCAGATGAGAGCAGCCCAGATAAAACCTCCTGATTTCCATCCCTGCCAATGAGCTCCCCTCCCAAGGCCAGCATTGCCCGTGCCCCGAGCCCGGGGAGAAAGCACTCAGATTCATTTCAGAGTGAGAGAAATCCCCACAGCTCCACCAGGGACACGTGTGGGAGGAACGCAGTGAATGGAGGAGTGTGGGAATCCACAAAACCAGAGGGGCTGGGAAAGCTGCAAAAGGCAGGCCCCAGAGACAGCAGAACTGGGATTGGAGCTGAGCAGCAGCCATGAGATTGGGCAGCAGAAAAAGCATTTAAACTGTAGAAAAGCAAGGGCAGATAGAACAATGGTCTGTGTATTAACACTTGGCTAGAACAACTCTCTAAGCTACAGAAAGTTCATCTAGTAAGATATTAGGAAGGTTGAAGCTCAATAATGGAGCTCTGTGCGTTGTGTTTGAAGGCTCACAAGCAGGTATTGTATTTGAAATAAGCAGGCATTGTTTAACCACAGGTACCTGTGCTTACAGTGGTTGGATGGAACTGCTGTCAATATAGAATATATACTGTACAGATATAAACACTGTCAATGTGCTTCTGCTTTGTGGGATTGATCAAGGAGCTCATAAAGTGAGTTGTGACATTGAGTTCTGGGTCTGCTGCCTGGGATGTGAGCTGAGGGCATCTTCCCATTGTCAGAGCCATGGAATGAGGCTGATGCTGGGAAATCAAACAGCTGGAGGCAGTTCCACAGCAGCCCCGTCCTGTTCATGGTCTGTAAACAGCCCCTGCCAGTGTCAGGTGAGGAGCACAAGCCCTGGGGAGAGCCCTGGGATCAGCCACTGCTGTGCTGGCCCCTTGAAGGGAGCGGGAGCAGCAAGGCAAAACCAGGATGCTGCTGGTGGGACAGACAGACAGACAGACAGACACCCTTTGGGGGTCTCCATCACACAGCATGGCTGCCTCCCCCCCCCAGAAATGTTTTTCCAAGTCTTTTTGTCCCTGTGCTGAGCAGGGACAAGATGCTAACGGCGGCTGGCACCAGCGAGTTAATTTTATAAAGGAAGCTGACACCCTGCTCGAGTGCTGGCAATTTAAAAGAGTAATGGATTGTCAGTTTTAGCTGGGAAGTGGTTGTTAGATGATTTTAAAGTCTTTTGCATATTTATTTTGTCCCACTTTAAATAAATTTGGGGAAGATTTATCTCGTTAGCTTCAAATGCAAGTCCCTCTTGGCCCGGCTGAGGAAACAAATTAGACTTTGCAAACATTGCAAAGACTAAATCAATACATTAATATTTAGGGGACATTAAGGGGGTTTATTAAACAGAAAAAGGGCCTAGAGTATTACTTTGGGAACATTATACATGTTTAAATAAAAACCCGAGGTTGTGGTTCCTGACTGAATCTGTAAAAGGCATTTCCAGGGATAACTGAATTATTTACAGCTCCCGTGTCGGGAGCAGATCCCTGCAGGGCTGAGGGGGAGCTGGGAGGGCAGCACGGGAGCTGGGCTGGGGCTGGGATCCACACCCGGGGCTGGGATCCACACCCAGGGCTGGGATCCACACCCAGGGCTGGCACCCACACCCGGGGCTGGGATCCACACCCGGGGCTGGCACCCACACCCGGGGCTGGGATCCACACCCGGGGCTGGCACCCACACCCAGGGCTGGGATCCACACCCGGGGCTGGGATCCACACCTGGGGCTGGCACCCACACCCGGGGCTGGGACCCACACCCGGGGCTGTCCCAAGCTGCCCAGCTGGGCTGGGGTAAATGAGGAGCAGATGCCAGGTGATGGTGGCAGCAAGGTTTGTGTCCCTGGCTGCCTGGGAGCACAAGGTGGGGATGGCACCAAGCACAGGGAGGGGCAGCAGGCACTGGGGGCACCTGGGGACAGGGCTGGGACTGGGATCTGCACCTGAAAGGCAAAGCTGTGACCCGTGCAGTGACCTGTGCCTGCTGTGCACCCCCAGCATCCACACCTGGCCCCAAAGCCCTGGGACTACTTAGGGCTGGGGTCCCTCTGAGCCCTGCTCTGTGTCCCTGTTTGGGGCTGGGGTCCTTCTGAGCCCTGCTCTGTGTCCCTGCTGGGGCTGGGGTCCCTGCTGGGGCTGGAGTCCCTCTGAGCCCTGCTCTGTGTCCCTGTTTGGGGCTGGGGTCCCTCTGAGCCCTGCTCTGTGTCCCTGCTGTCCCAAACCCCACTGGCCCCAGTGCAGGAGCATCTGTCACCCCTGTGTCTGTCATCCCTGTTTCTGTCACCCCTGGGTCTGTCACCCCTGTATCTGTCACCCCTGTGTCTGTCATCCCTGTTTCTGTCACCCCTGGGTCTGTCACCCCTGTATCTGTCACCCCTGTATCTGTCACCCCTGTGTCTGTCACCCCTGTTTCTGTCACCCCTGTGTCTGTCACCCCTGTATCTGTCACCCCTGGGTCTGTCACCCCTGCATCTGTCACCCCTGCATCTGTCACCCCTGTATCTGTCACCCCTGCGTCTGTCACCCCTGTATCTGTCACCCCTGTTTTTGTCACCCCTGTGTCTGTCACCCCTGTATCTGTCACCCCTGTATCTGTCACCCCTGTGTCTGTCACCCCTGTTTCTGTCACCCCTGTGTCTGTCACCCCTGTATCTGTCACCCCTGGGTCTGTCACCCCTGCATCTGTCACCCCTGCATCTGTCACCCCTGTATCTGTCACCCCTGCGTCTGTCACCCCTGTATCTGTCACCCCTGTTTTTGTCACCCCTGTATCTGTCACCCCTGTATCTGTCACCCCTGTGTCTGTCACCCCTGTTTCTGTCACCCCTGTTTCTGTCACCCCCAAGGGACAGGGACACTGGGGCTGTCCCCCAGCCCCTCTCAGGGACCCTGCCGAGGGTGTGCAGCCCTTTGCACACTGGAGGGAAAGCAGCTCAGCAGAGGCAATTCCGATTTTGGCAGAATAAATGTCAGAGTGCAATTGGCAGAAAGCATAACCTTTTGGAGGAAAATTCTCTGGGAGCAGCAGAGTGTGGTGAGGGGAAATTCGGGATTTTACCTCTCTGTGACAAACATCTGGTTTTTAAATCATCTGCAGCTCATGGTTTGCAGATCCAGCATCTGGCACTGAGGTACATTGAGCTGATAACAAACTGCTGCCATCAAAACTTTCAATTAATTATTTCAGAATTCTCACTTCTATCAAAAACCTCAGTTAATTTGCCTGTTACAAAAGGGGGTAACGGCAGTGAGTAACACGGACCAAGCCTGTACCTGCTGGTGTCCCTCAAGTGCTGTGCTGGCTTTGGCACAGGGATTTGGGAGCCCAAACCCAACCTCAGCTCTGCAGAGATCCCTGTGGGCAGTGGCCAAAGCCCCTGGGTCTGGGGACTCCTGAGTGGGGCAGGGCAGAGGCTGCTGCTCCCCTGGGTGTCACAGACATCTTCTATGGAAAATCCTTTCCTGAGGAATTTCCCTCCTCAGAAGCTGAGAGGCCTCAGGAACAAAATGCAAACAATGGTTATCTGCTGCTGTGGGATGCAACAGGTGGGTCTGGGATTGGGCTCATGGGGTTGTTTCTAATTAATGGCCAATCACAGCCCAGCTGGCTCGGGCTCTCTGTCTGAGCCACAAGCCTTTGTTATCATTCTTTCTTATTCTATTCTTAGCCAGCCTTCTGATGAAATCCTTTCTTCTATTCTTTTAGTATAGTTTTAATGTAATATATATCATAAAATAATAAATCAGCCTTCTGAACCATGGAGTCAGATCCTGGTCTCTTCCCTCATCCTGGGACCCCTGAGAACATGGTCACACCTGGGGAGCTGACCCTGCTCCCTGCACTGGGAATTAAGGTGGCTTTAACCCATAAAATGTGTTTATTTCCTCCCTGAACACTGCCAGCCCCAGCAGCAGAGAGGAGGTGTGCCACAGCCAGCTCTGGTTCTGTGTGTGTGCAAGGCTCACACGCTCCAGGGAAAGCAGGAGCTGGGTTTGCACAGTTTTTGGGGGGAGCTGGGGTTGCACAGCTTTTGGGAAGAGCTGGGGTTGCACAGCTTTTGGGGGAGCTGGGTTTGCACAGCCTTTGGGGGAGCTGGGGTTGCACAGCCTTTGGGGGAGCTGGGGTTGCACAGCGTTTGGGGGAACTGGGGTTGCACAGCTTTTGGGGGGCAGCCTCACTGCAGATCCTTTTGTGCCTGGAGTGTGAAGCTGTCTGGGGGCTTTAGATGTCCCTGAGCCTTCCCTGGTTTCCTCTGGGGCAGAGCAAACCCCTGGCTGCTGCAGCTGCAGAGGTTCTCTGGTCCTGGAACACAGCCCCAGGGCTTGGGAAGGGCTGGGGCTCTGCTGCCCAGCATTCCTGTTCTCCTGGGATTCCTCAGGTCCCATCATTTATTCCCAATGCCAGGGGAAGCCAAATGCCCTCACACAGAGAGGTTTTGCTTTGCCCTCACTCATTTCTGCCCCAAGCAGAGGCTGTTCCTAATCTCCAGATACCAAGCTGGGGAAGAACTTACAGGGAATCCTAAAGGTGCTCCCAGGATAACTCCTTGTGTGATCCTGGGATAAATCCTGTGTGATCCCTGGATAACTCCCTGTGTGATCCTGGGATAACTCCTGTGTGATCCTGGGTTTAACTCCCTGTGTGATCGAGGGTAACTCCTGTGTGATCCTGGGATAATTCCTGTGTGATCCTGGGATAACTCCTGTGTGATCCTGGGATAAATCCTGTGTGATCCTGGGATAACTCCTGTGTGATCCTGGGATAACTCCTGTGTGATCCTGGGGTAACTCCTGTGTCATCCCGGGATAACTCCCTGTGTGATCCCAGGATAACTCCTGTGTGATCCTGGGATAATTCCTGTGTGATCCTGGGATAACTCACTGTGTGATCTCAGGATAACTCCTGTGTGATCCCGGGATAACTCACTGTGTGATCCTGGGATAACTCCTTGTTCATCCCGGGATAACTCCCTGTGTGATCCCAGGATAACTCAGTGTGTGATCCCAGGATAACTCCTTGTATGATCCCGGGATAACTCCTGTGTGATCACAGGATAACTCCTTGTTCATCCCAGGATACCTCCTTGTTCACCCCAGGATAACTCAGTGTGTGATCACAGGATAACTCCTTGTTCATCCCAGGACAGCTCCCCGTGTCACCCCCTGACAGCTCCTTGTGTGATCCCAGGATTTAACCCTCTGGAGCAGGAGGGGCCATCCCAGTCCCTCCCAGCAGTGACCTCAGGGTCCCACTGGGATGACAGATGTGTGTCAGGGAGTCCCTGCACAAAGGCAGGCACTGAGGGGCACAGCACCAGCCCTCCCAGAGCACTGATCCCCAGCTTGAGACCTGCTCAGAGCTCTGAGTGCCACCTCCACGTGACACCTGCAGGGATGGGCACTCCAACCCTCTCTGGGCAGTGCCTGAGCCCCCTTTCCATGGGGAAATTCCTGCTGTGCCCACCCTGAGCTGCCCTGGCCCAGCCTGGGGTTGTTCCCTCTGCTCCTGCCCCTGTCCCTGTGTCCCTTCATGTGCCCCAAACCGAGCCTGAGGGTCCTGAGGCCTCTCACCAGGGTCACAAAAGTGACTCCACAATATTTTAATAAAACACACACACTGAGCTCAGAGCTCCAGCCCAACATTCCCGCAGCATTCCTGCAGGATTCCCATGGCTAAGGACAACTGGTGTGGGAGGTGGCTCACTCTGCTACTTCTGAGGGATTTCCACGTGCCACATGGATTAATAAGGATTGCCAGTTCAATTCTTCTCCTCTGTATTCATTGCTTTATTACTCATAAAAATGCAAAAGAAAATGTTAATGATGATTGCACCAAAGACTAATAAGTTAAAGCCTTAGGTTATACTTTGCATTTCTGAAGATATAAATGCAATTGCTTAATAATTATGCATATTTTTAACTATTGAGTTATTATTTCTCTATATGCTCGTAGTTAGCCTAATTAATTTTAAGCTCCTGTTGATGTATTTTATACACGCAGTTAATTTCCAACTTGTTTTTTTAGCCCTTGCATGGGGGCATTAATTATTAGGAAGACAATCAAAACCAAGAATTGTTCACCCTGGAACAATACAATAAATATTAAATCCATGTGAAAACTGACACCAGAGGAGAAAGGAAAGGGAAGGGAAAGGGAAAGGGACTCTGAAGGGGTTGCAGTTTGCCATGTCATGTCGTCATGTTTCTCTTCACAGAGAAAAACAGGGCACAATTCTTCCCAAGAATATTTCTGGGATTCACATTCTCTGAACCTCAGAGAAAGAAAACACAATTCTTAAAATTTGCTGTGCCACATATTGTCTACTTTTGTCTACTTTTTTGACAAAAGTAGAATGCAACGTGGAGATTGTTCACCCAGAGTGATGGTGTTTTGTTTCCTTGGCCTGTCAGAGCCAGGTGTGAGTGAGTTGGGACTGAGGGTGACAGTCACGAGATGCTGTGCAGTTGTGTGCAGAGTTGAGTGCTTGGCAGATTCAGCTTAGATGTAATGTAATACAGTGTAATATAATATAGAATAGTACAGTATAATAAAGTAATTAATTAATCTTCTGAAAAAAAAACCCCACAACAAAACCCCCAAAAAACTACCAAAACCCCCCCCAAAAAACTACCAAAAAACCCCCCAAGAAGCGCAAAGCCAGGGCTGCGCCGGCCTACCTTGCACGGTGAGGTGCACCTGCATGGTCCTGGGCGTGTGCTGGGTCTGCACAGAGCAGGTGTAGGGGCCATCGTCTGTCACATCCACGTCCTGGATCTGCAGGCTGTACTCCCGGCGGTTGGCCGTGGCGATGGACACGCGCGGATCCACCGACCACTTGTCGCTGCCCGCGAAGATGATGCTGGAGCGGTTCAGCCAGGCCCCCTTGGAGGCTCCGTCTTCCAGGTAGCACCTGGGGAGAAGGGGAACCCTGAGCACGGGGCTGGGGGAGCTGCTCAGCGCCGCTCGCTGCTGTGTTGGGGCTGAGCACAGCGTGGATTGATCAGAGCTGAGCTCACACCACACCAGGAATGGCCTGATAAACTCAGAGCCATCCAAAGCCCACAGCCCAGCTCACAGACACACACAGTACCCACAGGTGTATCTGTCTGCCCTGGTCTGCTGCTGGAGCACTGGAGGAAAGCTCCAGTTATTATTCTTCCTGCCTGGGCCGGCCCAGCCCTTTCTCCTGCAGCCTCAGCCCTCGGGGTCAGCAGCAACGCGTGCTCCATGGAAAATTCCTGCCCTGTTCCTGAGACACAGCCCCCTTGTGCTGCTGAGCTCAGGAGCTGAGACCCTTTTGCAGGAAAAAGGGAAATCCTGTGATGTCCAGATAGGACATCACAGGACCCAAACCAGCTTCTTTTCAGAGGGGTCACAGAACCCCAGAACCTCCCAGTGGTTTGGGTGGGAAGGGACCTGGCAGCCTATCTTGTTACCCCATTATCCCATCCCATTATCACATTATCCCATCCCATTATCCCATCCCATTACCCCACCCCATTATCCCATCCCACCCCAGGAGCTCCTCTCCCTCAGGGGCTGCAGTGAGGGGGGCCCAGGACAGGGAGGAGATTTAGGAGCAGCTTTATTGCACAAGCTGCTGGAGGAGCCTGAGCCTGCCTGAGGGGTGGAGGATGTCTAAGCCTGGCTCAAGAGCACCGTGCTCCATTTTGCAGAGCCAGCAGGTGGGAAAAGGCAGAGCAGCTGATGGAACAAGGGGCCCAGGAAAAGCTGCACAGGGCTGAGAGCAGGGAGCTGCAAAGCCAGCAGCCATCGGGCAGTGATGCTGTGGCACCGGGAAATCTGCATTCCTCTCAACAAATTAACAACTCTTCAGGAAACGTGGAGAACGAATTAGGCAAATTTTAGACTCACCCCCCATGCCCACCTTGGAATTTAAGGCTTTGAAACAGTTTTAAAAGCTGGAGGAAGGTAGGAAGGAGGATAATACAAAGTGCAACAGACTAATGGGACATTTTTATTTCATAAAGAGCTTTCTACATGAAGGAAATCCAAGAGAAGAGGGGAATGCAATAGAGCTCATCCCTTTGATGAAACATTAAAATAGCACAACCATAGAAACTGGAGGGGGAAAATGGTGATTTGGTGCCTTAAGCATCTGGCACTATTGTTTAAGTGGAAAATGACATTCCATTCAGGAATAAGGAACTGGAAACATCAGGCTGAAATAGCTCAGAAACAAAGCAAGAGAAGAACCATTCATTTAATTAATGATCTCAACATTAAATCTGAAAGGGTTCTGAGGGATAAAATATCCCCATTTGTAGAGCAGAGAATTGGGATGTCACCGGGAAGCGGCACTTTGAGGTTGGCATCCCTGCAGGAGGAGCTGTGTAGGGTCTGGTCCCATCCAGGGAAGGCAAGGAGCCTCTTTCAAAGTCCTGAGAACGTTTTGAACTCGATTCTAATGAACAGCAGGGTGGGAGAGGCAGAGACAGCTCCAATTCACGGAGGCTTTTCTAGCACGTGTTCCTTTCCCAGTGGCTTTCTGCAGCAGCTGGGTGCAGTCCATGCAGCAGAGCCGAGCAGCCGGGCTCAGGGAGCTGTCCCTGCCCAGGGCTGGGCTGCAGTGACTGCAGGTTTAAGGTCCTTCCCACCCCATACCGCCCTGGGACCCCAGGAATTACAAATCAGCATTTTTGCAGGTAGCCTGTGGTTCAGTGAGCATTTACCACTTCATGAATTTCACTCTCCCACTGTTTATTCACGCTCACACGTCCAAACCTTGGAGGGAAGCCTCAGCACTGTGAATTCTCCCCCGAGGAGAGAAAGGCGGCCTCCTCCTCCTCCTCCTCCTCCTCCTCTCCCAGCACAAAAACCCAGCTCCACCAACTCCCTGCTCTCTGCGTGGCTCGCCAGAAAAAAGAAAAAAAATCAGAAAAGAATTCACAGAATCACTGGGGCTGGAAAAGACCTCCAGGATCTCAGGGTGGTGTCCAGGACATCTTTTATAGAAAATTCTTTCCTTTGGATTTTCCCTCCTGAGAAGCTGAGAGGCCTCAGGAACAAAATGCAAACAGTGGTTATCTGCTGCTGTGGAATGCAACAGGTGGGTCTGGGATTGGGCTCATGTGGTTGTTTCTAATTCATGGCCAATCACAGCCCAGCTGGCTCAGGCTCTCTGTCCAAGCCACAAACCTTTGTTATCATTCTTTCTTTTTCTATTCTTAGCCAGCCTTCTGATGAAATCCTTCTTTCTATTCTTTTAGTATAGTTTTAATTTAATATATATCATAAAATAATAAATCAAGCCTTCTGAAACATGGAGCCAACATTCTCATCTCTTCCCTCAGCCTGGGACCCATCACAGGGTGGGATGGGTTGGGCTTGGAGGTCCTTCCCAAGGGCACCCACCCTGGGACACCCCCAGAGGGGCTCCTGGAGCACCCCCAGCTCTGTGGCTCAGAGCTGCTGCCCAGTTTTGCTGAGCCCTCAGCAGGGTGGTTTTCAGCCCCAGCAGCAGCCAGTATCCTGTGCTTCCCCAGCACCCACGTGGGATGTGATGGATAAAGTGCATTTTTATTTTTACCCCACGGAAGCAGCAATCAAATGATTCATCTCTGAAATGTTTTCCAAGCTAAGGGACTTAATCCCTGGCTGTTTGTAAATCCCCTCCCAGGCCTGGAGTCCCTGTCATTGCCCAGGGCTCTCCTGCAGGACACAGGGGGAGCAGAAATAAGGGAAATCCAGGGTTTTTTACTGTGTAAGGAAAGGCTTTCCTTTCCTTTCCCCCAAACCTTCACAATTTCCTGAGGAAGAGCAGCTTTTCCACAAAGGGTTTGTGTGCCACTGTGCTTCTCCTGCCCAGGGCAGGGCAGGGATTCCAGCAGAGCACGAGGAGCTTTAGCAAAAGGAATAGCAATGAAACCCTTCCTACAGCAATCTCTGGGAAATCATTCATTAAAAGGATGACCAACAGTAAAACCTGCAAACATCAGAGGCCTTCCCTTGCTTTTCCCTTTCCTCTCTTCTCCTTTTCTCTCTTTTCCTCTCTTTCCCTAAATTCTGCTCCTATTAAAACTCCCAGCACACCCCAGCAGCATTTCCTGCAATGTAATTTTCAAAATCTATGCATAGAACCAATTATTTTTAGCAATTAATGATAACGCTGCAGCACAACTAAAGTAAGCATAACAGACATTAAATAAAAGTGATTTTTTCTCTTTTTACCTTGCCATGGCTTGGAAAAGTATTGATGAAACCATAGCTGAACTCAGCAGAGGTTTCTTCTGTATTTAAATTTGGAAGATTGGAAAAAAGCACAGTTTCTTTTTTAACTGATGATTATAATCAGAAATTCCCCACACAACAAGCATAAAAAATAGATTTTAATGTTAACTGTCATACAAGGCTGAGGGCACTTTATTATTTTTCCAATCATTATTAATGGGGATGATCTTCTCTAATTTGTAAGTACGGAAAAATATAGTCTCACCCAGCTTCCCTCAAGTTTTTAATCCTCTTTTTTTAATGCCTGCCACTTTCCCAGCTCTCTAGTCTATTATTCCACCATAATTAAAACAGAGATCCATTAATCTTTGTAAAAAAACAGCTCTTGCACTTGCTTAATTAAAACTGCACAGGGGCTCTGCTCCAGGAGCCTCCACGGGCTGGGATCCCACCTGGCTGCCCTGAAGGACAGGAACTGCCTGGAATTGCCTGGAATTGCCTGGAATTGCCTGGAATGCTCCCCAGCCTGGTCTTGCTCCAGAAACCCCAGGGATAGGGGATATCCTGAGTCCAAGGGGCCTGGGCTGCAGCTGGAAGGTGTTGGGCAGTGCTTGAGAGGAGAAAAATCTCAGAATCCCAGAATGGCTTGGGTGGGAATGGACTTCAAATAAATCCCAGCCATTCCCAGCCCTGCCATGGCAGGGACACCTCCCTCTGTCCCAGGGTGTCCCAGTGTCCAGCCTGGCCTTGGGCATTCCAGGGACCCAGGGGCAGCCCCAGCTGCTCTGGGCACCTGTGCAAGGGCCTGCCACCCTGCCAGGGAAGGATTTGCCCCTGATCTCCAGTCTAACCCTGCCTCCCTTCAGTTTAAACTCATTTATGTTGTTGATCCTTTTGCTTTTGTGTTCAGAATTCACTTTCTCATCTTGGCTGTAGCTCCAAGCTGCTCCTCCATTCTGCTCCTGAGCAATCAGCATCATTCACCTGCCCCCTGCCCCTGCAGCACAGAGCCCCCAGGGGCTGCTCACTGGCCAGGGGGCTCAGATTGCTGTGGTGGGACAGGGGACACAGCACAGGGCACAGGGACACTGGGCAGCTCCAGCTGCTGGGCTGGCCCATGATCCCACCCGCCATGGGATGCCCCGGGAAATCTCCCTGCAGATAACCAGGGATTAACCCCTCCATCCAAACCTCTCCAGACAGAACCAGCCCAATATCAGTAATTAAGAGCAAAAGTGTTTGTTCCTCTGCAGGATTTGGAATGCAATTTTCTCTACAGCCGATGCCACACGAACTTTAATCTCTGTGGGTTCCACCCTCAGCAGCTGCCAGTCCATCCAAGCCAGAGAAATCCCATTTTCCCTGGGGTTTCCTGGCACAGCACCCCCAGCCATGCCCTTAGTAGTGGATTTTTCCCTCCTGCCACCAGGAAATGGATGTTTCCCCATGGCAAGGACGGAGAAGCTGCTGCTGCCACGACTGCAATAAATTCATTTGGTTTTAATTATACAAAATTATTCTCCCCTCCTCCCTTTCACAGATGTATTTTCATACTAAAATGGACAAAACACTGCAGTGTAAAGCTCAGAATTTTCAGTCATTAATCACTTCCTTCATGGGAGCCCACATTATTTTCTGTTTGAAGGCTCAGAAACAATGTCCCACACCACTGTTGGTGTGAGAGCCCTGGCTTCACTTTCAGAGAGTAACTCCCAAATTCATCACATTATTTGCAATATTAAAAAGGGTCTGGCTGCTGTATTTGATATTTATTAATTTCTGGAGATTTATGATAGAGAAACACTGACTTCCCAAGATTACAAAGAAGACATTACCAATGCAGAGAGGTAAGGAAACAATTCATGACCTGGCTTTGCCTTTTGGTTTTACACTAATCCTCAGGGAAAGGGATCTTGGTAAATTTGGGAGCCGATTGTGTTTATTTTATTGGACTGCCAAAGTCAGAAGTTTTCTGACTCTTTTTCACCACACAACACTGAAACAAAATTAAAGGGGGAAAAAAGCACCATAAGCTCTGAGACCAAAGCAAGGCAAAGGTCTGGAGAATGAGTAAACATTTCCTGTTATTTCCCAAATTTCCAGTATCCCAGCGTGTTGCTGAGGGGTTTTAGCACCCTGAAATATCCAGCTGGATTAGAGCAGCCACTAAGTGCCTTCATTTCAGTTTGGGACACTTACACTGGTCCTTGTTTTTAATTCTCCAAGGAAGCCCAGGTGTCCTCCCCAGGCAGTGGCTGTGCCCAAACCCCCAGGGTTGGCAGGGGAGACTGTGCCAGAGCCCTGCCCTGGCTGGGAGGGGATGGATGCTCAGTGAGTGTGCCCCAGGCCCTGAGTGAGTGTGCCCCAGAGCCTGAGTGAGTGTGGCCCAGAGCCTGAGTGAGTGTGCCCCAGAGCCTGAGTGAGGGTGCCCCAGAGCCTGAGTGAGGGTGCCCCAGAGCCTGAGTGAGGGTGCCCCAGAGCCTGAGTGAGGGTGCCCCAGAGCCTGAGTGAGGGTGCCCCAGAGCCTGAGTGAGTGTGCCCCAGGCCCTGAGTGAGTGTGCCCCAGGCCCTGAGTGAGGGTGCCCAGGAGCCTGAGTGAGGGTGCCCAGGAGCCTGAGTGAGGGTGCCCCAGGCCCTGAGTGTGCCCCAGAGCCTGAGTGTGCCCTGGCATGGCCCAGACCTGCTCAGGAGAAATCTGAACCTGCTCTTGCTGCACTGCTGCTGGTGGGGAAAATGAGACAAGGTGAGCAGGGACAGCAAAGGGAGGGGACAGCAAAGGGGAAGGGACAGCAAAGGGGAAGGACAGCAAAGCTGCCTCAGGCTGAGGGAGAAATGGTCAAGTGCCACATCCTGGGACACCTCCAGGGATGGGCACTGCAACCCTCCCTGGGCAGTTCCAGTGCCTGAGCCCCTTTCCATGGGGAAATTCCTGCTGCTGTCCAACCCAATTCTCCCCTGACAGAACTTGGGGCCATTTCCTCTGCTCCTGTCCCTGTTCTCTGACCCCCCCGGCTGTGCCCACCTGGCAGGAGCTGTGCAGAGCCACAAGGGCCCCCTGAGCCTCCTTTGCTCCAGGCTCAGCCCCTGCCCGGCTCCCTCAGGGATTCTGCAGCCCCTGCCCAGCTCCCTCAGGGATTCTGCAGCCCCTGCCCGGCTCCCTCAGGGATTCTGCAGCCCCTGCCCGGCTCCCTCAGGGATTCTGCAGCCCCTGCCCGGCTCCCTCAGGGATTCTGCAGCCCCTGCCCGGCTCCCTCAGGGATTCTGCAGCCTCTGCCCGGCTCCCTCAGGGATTCTCCAGCCCCTTCCCAGCTCCATTCCCTGCCCTGGACACTCTCCAGCCCCCGAGGGTCAGGTTTGTCCTGAGGGCCCCAGAGCTGGAGCCAGGATTTGAGGGGTCTGAGCAGTGCCAGCCCAGCTGCAGGCAGAGCTGTGGCTCCTCAGCAGAGCTGGGCTCACCTCACCTCTTCTCTCCCAGGCTGCTGCTGCCCAGGCTCCAGGGATTTCTCAGGATTCCTGTTCCTCCCCATGTTCTCCCTGAAAAGGCTTTTATCACTATCAAAGCTTAACGAGAAAAGGACCTTTCCAGCTGCAAACAGGTTGGGTTTTCAATCTCCTCATAATAATATCTGCAGTGTGAGTGGGGAGGACAGGCAGCAGGGAGATAATTGTGTGCTGGGCCACGTCCTTTATCAGATCAGCCTTGACCTGGGGCCCTTCCCCGAACAGGTGATGCCAGCCCTGCCCCACAGCTCCTCCAGGCTGGTTTAAATAAAATAATAGAGTTAATGACAGAAACAAAACTACCTGGAGAGGTGCAATTCATCACGGCGTGTTCCACGCCATTATCTTAAAAACATCCAGTGTAGTAATCACTTGAAGGAGTGATAACACATAATTGTGTGTTCTCCAAAATTATAGGTGAATGGGAGTTGCAGCTAATGAGAGCCAAATAGCAGCTCAGGAGCTGCAGTGATTACAGCAGATGTGGTGATGAATGCATTTATTATTGGGCTATTGCAAAGCTTTTTATAGCAGAGACAGCAGGTTTATAAATAAATAACCAGCCCCTGAGGTAGCACACGTCTGACCAAGCAGCTCCTGGTGCAGAAAGCTCCAAAGCTGGCTGCAAACAGCCTAGAGGAGCGCCAATCCCACCCAAACCCTTCCATTCAGGGGGCCCAGGTGCTGCTGTGTCACCGCTCCCAGAGGATGTGCTGGAGAGGTTTGGAGCTGTGTGAGGCGCTGGTGTTCACCAAGCCCCCCTGCCCGTGCAGGCAGCAGCCCCTCCCCGGCACTGTGAGCCTGGGGCCCCCCTGCTGTCCCTCCAGCTGATGGAAATCAGCCCCAGGCTGAGCAGGAGCAGCTCCAGCCGCCCCTGGGCTCTGACAGCCCCCAGCAGGCTGGCCCCTGCTCCAGAGGCAGGGTGGCCTATGGCACAGCTCTGCTCGCTGGCAGGCTGAGCACACTCCCCACAAGTGTCCTCCCAGCAGGTCACTGGATAACAATCGATGTCACACGCTGCTGCTGCTGGCATGCCATTCCCGTTCTCTGCAATTTCATTTTTGCCAGAATATTTCAGGAGCAATCTCCAGCCCCCGGCGGAATGAAAACAAAATTTCAAAACACCAAAGGCTCTCATGAAATAGAATTCCTGCCCAAACTGATGACTGAATGACTCCATTTGTCTCCCCTCCACCAGGGCTGATCCATGATTTCATCCGGGCTTATCTCCTGGAACATTTACTTTGTTGATATACCACTGGTTGGAATATTAGTGATAAATAATAAAAGAAGGCAAATTTAATTGTGCTGCAGTCTCTCACCACAATGAATCTTTCAGGAGAATCACAATGATCTCTTGATTTACAAGAGCAGGAACTGGTTGTGGATGGATGATGTAAATACAGGGCCTTGGCACAGATGGCTGGGGCTGTGTTTGCCAGCAGCAGTCAGATTTTTGGATGAACCTCCCAGCTGCTTGCTCCAGACTAATGCATTATTAACAACACTATTGAACAGCTCCCAGGGGGCAGATCCTGGTGGGAAGGAGGGAAGGAGCCCCCCTGGGCCAGCCTGGAAGGGCAGCACTGGGGATGGGTACTGGGGCTGGGTGGGGAGGGGTCCCAGGGGTGGATGGATGGAGAGGGGTCCCAGGGATGGATGGAGAAGGGTCCTGGGGATGGATGGATGGAGAAGGGTCCCAGGGATGGATGGGGAGGGGTCCCAGGGATGGATGGAGAAGGGTCCTGGGGATGGATGGATGGAGAGGGGTCCCAGGGATGGATGGGGAGGGGTCCCAGGGATGGATGGGGAAGGGTCCCAGGGATGGATGGGGAGGGGTCCCGGGGATGGATGGATGGGGAGAGGTCCCAGGGATGGATGGGGAAGGGTCCTGGGGATGGATGGAGAAGGGTCCCGGGGATGGATGGGGAGGGGTCCCAGGGATGGATGGGGAGGGGTCCCAGGGATGGATGGAGAAGGGTCCTGGGGATGGATGGATGGAGAGGGGTCCCAGGGATGGATGGGGAGGGGTCCCAGGGATGGATGGGGAGGGTCCCGGGGATGGATGGGGAGGGGTCCCAGGGATGGGGAGGGGTCCCGGGGATGGATGGAGAGGGGTCCCGGGGATGGATGGGGAGGGGTCCCAGGGATGGATGGAGAGGGGTCCCAGGGATGGGGAGGGGTCCTGGGGATGGATGGGGAGGGGTCCCGGGGATGGATGGGGAGGGTTCCCGGGGCTGTCACTGTCCTTCCCCTGCCACCACTGCTCCTCGCAGCATCACAAGGAGCTGTACCCTGGGGAGGAGAGCACAGCCCAGGGAGCTCCAGGGCAAGGCAGGATTGCAGCCCAGAGCAGCACAGAGCAGAGCCCACAGAGGGGAGCAGCTCATGGAGCTCTCCCTGCCTGCTCTCCCTCTCTGTGCCCCAGCACTGCCCTGAGCCCCTCAAACCAAAAACCTCGAGAGTCACCCGGCCCAGCCTTTTGAGGAGAAGGGACCCAAATGGGGAGGTTCAGTTTCCTCTGACTAATATTAAACTCCCCCACTGCTGCCTGAGACAAATGGCAATTCCCAGCACAGGGGGTTTGGGGGCTGCACCCAGGGAAGGAGGAACCACCTTCCCAAGCAACATTCCACCCACAACCCAAACAAACAAAACCCACTGAACAACCCAAACAAAACCCACTGAACAACCCAAACAAACCAAACACAAACACAAACAAACATTCCTGGACAACCCAAACAAACCAAACACAAACACAAACAAACATTCCTGGACAACCCAAACAAACATTCCTGGCCTGCCCAAAGAAACATTCGCCAATTGCATTTCTAAAGGAACAGTCCTGAATGACCACCCAAACAAACACTGACCACTTAAACGGTCACTTAAGCAATTCTTAAACACCCAAACAAACACAGAGCACTTGAACATTGAGCACTTAAACAATCATTGAACACCCAAACTAACATTGGGCACTGAACACCCAAACAAATACTGAGCACCTAAACAAACATTGGGAACTTAAAAAATCCTTGAGCACCTAAGCAAACATGGAGCACTTAAACAATCATTGAACACCCAAATCTGAGCACCTAAACAAACACCGAGCACCCAAACAAACACTGAACACTGAAACACTGAGCGCTTAAACAATTACTGAGTGCATGAGCAATCATTGAACACCCAAACTGACACTGAGCACTTAAGCTCTGAGCACCTAAAAAATCATTGAGCACTTAAACAAACACTGAGCACCTAAATGATGTTGAACACCCAAACAGTGAGCACCTAAACACTGAGCACCTATACAAACACTGGACACCTATACATGGAGGCTTAAACATTAAGCACTTAAACAATCACTGACCCCTTAAGCAATCATTGAGCTCTTAAACTATCAATGAGCACCTAAACAAACATTCAGCACTTAAACAATCAATGAGCGCCTAAACAAACATTCAGCACCTAAACATTGAGCACTTGAATGGTCATTGAGCACTTAAACAAACACAGAGCACCCAAACATTCAGCAATTTAACATAGAACGCCTAAATAAACATTGAGCACTTAAATAATCCTTAAGCACCCGAACGACCACTGAGCAGTGAAACAAACATTGAGCACACAAACACTGAGCACCTAAACACTGAACACCTAAATATTGAGCACATAAAAACTCCTTGAGCACTTAAACAATCCTTGAGCACGTAAATATTGACCACACAAATCCTGAGCACCTAAACAAACATTGAGCACCTGAATACCGAGTGCTCAAACACGGAGCCCCTGAACAATCAATGATAACCAGAACCCCTCACTGCCTGCCCAAACAGCCTCTGTCCGTGTGGAACAGGTTTCATCACTCCTGGGAAAGCCCTTGGTGCCCTCAGACCCTTCCCAGGCCGTTCCCCTTCCTGCACTGCCTCAGGCACTGACGACATTTGCACAACCCTGTGCACCAGGGGGCTGCTCTGGAGCCCTTTCCTTGAGCACTTCACCCATAAACAGCTTTTTAATAGCAGCAGCCAGTGGGAATTCTCTTTTCTGTTTATGTTTTCCCTCTGAAGAAAGCATGCCCAGTCTCCTTGTTCATGTTCAAAGTAAGCTGGCTGTTCATTTTACTTGGAGAAGAGAGGTGAAGATAGAATCCCATCCTTTGAAAGGTAGCGATTTCCCTTCAGAACAGACTTTTATAAACTGTATCGATCACTGATCATTGATAATCTCTGTGTGAGGTGTGGAAGGATGCTGAGTGTGTTAACAGCTGGGAACCATGCACTGAAACCACACTGGAAAACACACAACAAATTCATATTTACATCAAACAAAACACACATGAAAATTCACATTTACATCAAATAGCTGCAAACTTTTATTTTAGGTTAAATCATGGAATAGTTTGGGTTGAAAAGGACCTTAAAGTTCATCCCATTCCCACGGCAGGGACACCTCCCAGTGTCCCAGGTGCTCCAGCCCCAGTGTCCAGCCTGGCCTTGGGCACTGCCAGGGATCCAGGGGCAGCCCCAGCTGCTCTGGGCACCTGTGCCAGTCCTGGTATTTTACTTTTATGCAAGAATAAGTGTCAAAGACCTTCCTCCAACAACTGAAGAAGAGAAGCTTCGGGGAGACTCAACTGTGGCCTTCCAGGACCTGAAGGAGCTACAGGACAGCTGGAAAGAAACTGTTCACAGGGCACAAGGGGGATGGATCCCACTGCCAGGGATGGATGGGACATTGGGAATTGGGAATTGTTCCTGGCAGGGTGGGCAGGCCCTGGAATAGAATTCCCAGAGCAGCTGTGGCTTCCCCTGGATCCCTGGCAGTGCCCAGGGCCAGGCTGGACACTGGGGCTGGAGCACCTGGGACAGTGGGAGGTGTCCCTGCCATGGCAGGGGGGGCACTGGGTGGGATTTGGGGTCCCTTCCAACCCAAACCAGTCTGGGATTCTGTGGAAATGGCACAAAAACAGCCCAAGAGCTCAAAGCCCAAGAAATCCTGCACGAATCTTCCCTACATTTTCTCAAGTAGCCTTAATTGTGCTCGTATTTCCTGTCTAGAAATTTAATTTCGTGTAGTTCTTTAGTCGTGTGTCAACACATCTCCAATTCCTGTAATATTTGTTCTCCTGCTCTGGATAACCTTGTCAATCTTAATTAGAGCTGAGGGGAGGCAAACAGAATTGGCTGCGAGGCTCCAGATGAGATTCCCATTGTTCAATATGCTGCTGGAACACATTCCAGCCTCCTCATGCTCCCAAGCATTTGAAGTGCTGCTGCCCACTGTGCAGGCACTCATTTGAGCTCTCAGCCCCATTTATTTATTTCGATTGCAGCCTACGAAACGCAAAGTAACGCATTTCTGAGATTCTGGCTGCCCTTGACAAGTAATTAAAACTGCCATTCCCCCAGTTCTCAGAGAGCACCAGCACATCCCAAACTTTCCTCTGCAAAAACCCTCATCAGTGTCACAGGATAGGACCAGACAGAGAGGGGAAAATACAGAGAAGGAGAAAAAACAGAGAGGAGGAATCAGAGAAGCCATTTTCCAACCTGTGCAGTGTTTTGCAGTGCTTAACCATTGTCTATGGTTTTCTTTCATTTAAAGCACCCTCAGAATTCATAATTAAGGTTCAATTCAGGAGTGCCACACAAAGAGTCCTTCTCTTAATTCTTATCAAGCTTTGCAATGGTGCTCCCCACATCCCTTTACACAAACCCTGTGCTGCTTATCCCTCCCTGGCATTCCCTGATGGACCTGGGGGTTCCTGCAGCTCTCCAGGCCCTGCTGGCACCATTCCCCTCTGCAAGGCCAGCTAACAACCTAAAAATACTGGCTTTAGCCACCAAACCCTTTCTCCATGCCAGCTAACAACCTAAAAATACTGGCTTTAGCCACCAAACCCTTCCTCCTTGCCAGCTAACAACCTAAAAATACTGGCTTTAGCCACCAAACCCTTTCTCCTTGCCAGCTAACAACCTAAAAATACTGGCTTTAGCCACCAAACCCTTCCTCCTTGCCAGCTAACAACGTAAAAACTCCTGGGTTTAGGCACCAAACCCTTTCTCCTTGCCAGCTAACAACCTAAAAGCTCCTGGTTTTAGGCACCAAACCCTTTCTCCTCTCAGCCTCCTGCCACAGCCCCACAGACCCCTCAGGATTCCTCATCCAAGGTGCCCCAGGAGTGGCAAACCCCAGCTGAGGGAGCAGGGCAGCACATCCTGTGAATATTTAGCAGGTTTTGAAGTGCTTTGAATTTGCAGCAAGCATTTTGCAGTCGCAAACAAATTTTGTAGAGGCTAATCAGGGGAATTAGTGAAAAAGCTGAGAGGCTCCTGCCGTGACAGGATCCAGCCACCAGGTGATGGCAGGGCTGGAAAAGCCAAATGCTGAGGAAGTCTCTGTGACGTTAGAGGCTTTAGAGACTTGGTTCCTAAGGGAATGGCTCTGTACAAATCATATTTGCAAAATGCAGCCTGGGGAAGTGTGGCTGGAGTGCTTTCATCTCATTTTCATGAGGTAACTTGGATGAGCAGGAAGCTCATATCCCTTTAAAAAAGGATATTTCAGAAAAATTAGGGAAAAAACTGTCTTAGTTCAAGCTTCCCTAAGGCAGATTCAAGTGGAGGAATCTGGACTTATTTAGCAAATGATGAAGGTTGAATTTCACATTCAGATATTGTGGTACTGGTAATTATCAAGGATTTGCTCAGAGGCCAGGCTCCCCCTCTCCCTGTAAACCCCAGGATATGAATGGGGAGGAAAGCACATTTCCTCAGCAATTAACCTTTTCCCACATGGATAAGAATGGAGCTGCTGTCCCTGTGATTCCCAGCCCCCTGTTCAAACCCACTGGGAAAATCCCACTGTGCCGTGAGTTCTCCCATTTGTGCAGCTCTGACTGCTGGCACAGCCCCTGCTGTGTCCCGTGGGGGCAGCCAAAATCACAAAATACAGAGAGGTGTGGCTTGGCAGGGACCCCAAACCCAGCCAGTGCCACAGGCAGGGACACTGCCAGCGTGCCAGGTGCTGCCAGCCCAGAGCCCCTCTCATCCCTCGGCACCAGGGACAGCCCCAGAGGCTCCAGCCCAGAGCCCTGGGAACAACAACCCCAACAGAAGGTGGAGGGATGCTGAGGGGTCTGAGCCAGGGTTGTTGTTCTATTTCTAGAGCCCCATACTGTTGTTATCAGATTTCTAAAGTCCTTATCCCCCTCAGTGCATTCTTATGGCTGCAGATCTTCACAGACCCCTTCTTCTGCACCTTGACCTCTCTCAGATCAGGGCTCCTCCAAGGCTCTCCCTGACTGGCTAACCCACCCCCTTTTATCCCAGTTATCTTCATTGGTCACAGCTGCAGCTCAATTAAGGACATCGCACCTGCAGCCCACCAAGGACAACTGGGACCTCCCAGGGCAAAGCCTCTATACAGATATTCAAGTACAGATATTCAAGTACAATACATTTCCTCTACTATAAGCCAGCCCTGCAGGTGACACCTGTGTGACACCTGTGTGACACCTGTGATGCCTGTGTGACACCTGTGTGACACCACAGTGCTGGCTGGGATGGACCTGGCCATGGGTTGGTGCTGAGAGGAACGGTGGATTTGTGTTTCCAAACCAGCTGTGGGGCTGCTGGTAGGTAAAACCAGCACTGGGAGGTAAAAGAAACAACGGGAAGGATTCCACGGATTGATGAATGGAAAAAGAGATTTGCTTTTACAAACAAACTTTGGGTTTGCTGATAAACGAAATTAGACATCGAGAGATGAAAGAAACAATGGGGAAGAAAAACCCCTCAATTCTGTAAGGATTAAAAATTTAAAAGGAGGGTTATACATTAGAGGGAAATCTTTGGTGTCAGGTGTTCTGGGAAGTCTGAACCCCTCTGGTACTTCAGCCAAGGGGGAAGGAGAGAAGGGAAATGTGGCTGGAAATTGGGATAAAATTGGGATAAAAAGGAGGCTGCATCCTCCAAAAATTCGAGAGGGGAATCGCAGGAGAATGCCCCACGGCCTCTCCCTTTATTCAAATAAAGAAAAAGGACTCCTCTGGCTTCTTTTTGGACTTGAACCTCTGGTGTTTGTGCATTCATTTTCCTGCCATTTTCACTAAATCCTCCTTGCCTGGCCCTGACAAAGTGAGCTCACTGTCTGTGAGCCTGTCCTGGCTCACTTGGTAGCAGTTTGTGATTCTGTGGGACTGCAGAATGCCACAGCAGCAGGAACTTAGTGCAGTGTGTGATTCATGGCCCGGCTGCCCCTCACTCCGCTGGCCACAGTGGAGGAGCCCCAGCATCTCCTGAGAGGGAAGGCTCCTCTCAGCATTTCCCATGAATAATCCCTTTCCACAGCAGCTCCGACACTACAGAGCTGTAGGCAAACCCACATTTGTGGCTGTTTCCTCACACCAGGCATCACCCAGATCAGCAAACACGGACAGCTGAGTGGAGGCAGGCTCCAGGCACAATCTCTCCCCCTGTGCTTTTTGTTGGGTGATGGTTTTAGGTAAGTTGCTCGTTAAACCTTTCCTGAACTGGGGGCTCAGATGCAAAAAGCTGTGGAGTGCCAGATTCTGGAGATTTCCAGTAATTCTTCATTAAGCCACAGAAGTAAACAGATTTTCCCCGGGGGGCTGTTTCTTCTCCAGAAAAGACAACAGAACCTGCCTGGTGAAGCCCCACTGCCTCTCTGAGGCTCACATTGCTCCAGGCCCCCTCCTCCAGTGTTCCCTTGCCTGCAGACTGACTCTGGATCTTTCTAATTTTCTTTTTAAAATAATTCTCATGTGCCAAAAACGATGTGACTTAAGAGCTCTGAAGGAGAAACCCGGCAGCCTGCCAATGTGAACGGAAAAATCTCCTTTTTTAGCAGCAAACACACCTCAGCCAGGTGCCATTATTAGCTCTGCCATTAATTATGCCATTTTTAAAATTTAAACCTTTTCCCAACTACCTCACACATATCTGAGATAAAATATTCAAATGCATGCAGCGTCTCTAAGAGGGTAAATTCAGCTGTGAAGCAGATTTCCATTTTCCTAATGCTTTCTGGCACTTGCTGCTGTCCAGTTACATTAGTCTGTAAAAACGTTTCCAGATTTATCAGCCCCAAGTCCGTGCCAAACCAAATGTGAATTTATAATTCTGAGTAAATAAGTCCTGCACAAAAACTGCCTCAAGAACTAATCATTTGTAAATAGAAAGTTGATACATTTTAAATGCCTGCAATCACAACGCTGCACCCAAAAATGTGATGGAGCAAGAAAAGAAAAACCTTTTCAGGTAAATTCTTGACAAGAGTAATAGCTTGTATTCGTTCCTGCTCTGCACAGGATCCTGACAGAGAAGGCGAGGACATTTCAGACACATTATGCATTTTGACACTAAGTAACTGGCAATTAGCTGAAGTACATAATTGCATCCTAATGCAGCAAAGGAGAAAATAACAAAAAAGCCTGGGAAAAGGGTTATACAACTGAGGGGTTGATGACAGCTCAAACCTACAACAAACCCAAACAAAATCTGGGAGAAAATGAAGGGTAAAAACACAGCCCTAGGCTCTGGAGTGACTCATTCCAGGCTGAAAGGGAAGGTGGGTGCCAGCACCTGCATCCTTATCCTGACACAAGCCCCGGGAGCAGCTTCCAGGTGGGCTCAGGGTGGTCCCTTCAGCTCCAGTCTAGGAATTGCAATTGTGATTGTTAATATGATTACAAACAGGGTGCTGGGGCTGCCCCTGGGTCTCCCTGGCAGTGCCCAAGGCCAGGCTGGACATTGGGGCTGGAGCACCTGGGACAGTGGGAGGTGTCCCTGCCATGGCAAGGGGGGCACTGGGTGGGATTTGGGGTCCCTTCCAGTCCAACCCAGTCTGGGGTTCTGGGATTTTAGGAAACCAGATTCTGGAGCACAGCACTGAAAGTGTTGCCTTGATAGATCTGTGGAAGAAAACAGCTTTGAAGCTCTGGTGGCTCAGAGAGGTGAGAGTGAGGAACCCAGCTCCTGCACGATGTGGGGAGGATGAGGATGAGGATGAGGAACCCAGCTCCTGTGGGATCCTGGAGGATGAGGATGAGGATGAGGAACCCAGCTCCTGTGGGATGTGGGGAGGATGAGGAACCCAGCTCCTGTGGGATCTGGGAGGATGAGGAACCCAGCTCCTGTGGGATGTGGGGAGGATGAGGATGAGGAACCCAGCTCCTGTGGGATGTGGGAGGATGAGAATGAGGAACCCAGCTCCTGTGGGATCCTGGAGGATGAGGATGAGGAACCCAGCTGGAAGAGGCTCCTGGTAGAGCCTGGAGGGTGTGGATGGGAAATCCCTGTTCCCCCTCATCCCTCCAGGACAGGGACACAAATGTCCCAGCCTTGGCTGTGCCTCTGAAGTCCAGATTTAAACCCAGAATATTTTCATCTGGCCCAGAGCTTTCTGCATTTAAATTTACCCAGGAGTTCTGGGATTTGTTTCTCCACCCAACAAACGACTTGCACACCTTCCTCCCTTTTTCCCAGAATTTCCAGCTCAGGAATCCTGGTGGCTGTGCAGATTTGCCTTGCTGGGAGGCTGTGGGCTGGCCACTGGCAGGAGCAGCAGATGCTGCAATATTAAAACTCTCATTTGAGCGGTAATTGTGCTCGATAGTCACAGCTTGCTCCTCATAGATCATTTGTTAAAAACACATTAATAATGCAAATGGAGTCCTGGCCAGGGCCTGAGCAGCTGCGGAGCCACCCCAGACAGGGCAGAGCTGCCTGTGAATGCGCCCACTTCAGAATGGTCAGGCAAAGGGCAGGTTTGCAAAACAATCCTCCAAATCACCTGCTTGCCTGGAAAACCCATCAGCTGCCTGCTGCCAGTGCCCCAGGCTTTGGGAGGGACAGGCTCCCGGTGCAAGCAGGCCTGGCACGCAGGGAGCAGACAGAGAAGCTGGGGTGGGCTCCTCGGTGCCTTCTCTGCGCTGCTCGCACAGGCAGCTGCTGACTGCTCCTGAGATCCTAACTGGAGTAACGATTTTAATTGTACAAGTGATAGAGACAATGAGTTATAAACGCTTTTAAAGGAATATATTAATGAATGTTGGGGTATGATATAAAATTTAATTAGAATTTTAAGCCTTTAAGGATAAAGTGAATTAACTAAAAGGCTTTATAATGAACTAATATAATACACAAGCCAGAATTTAAATAGATTTTGAAGGTCTTTCAGACAGTTCTTGTATGGAAAAGCAGCCATACATGTGTCTAACTTTTTAATTGCTCTGGAACACTGAGAAGGAATCGTTGCTGCCTTCATTTTCTTTGAACATAACTTTTATTTATGCATATTTATTCCCGTATTCTAATGCAAATAGAACACTGGAAATTGGGTAGTTATGCAAATACCTTGATGGGATTAGGAAGAATCATGGAATATCCTGAAGGCACCCTCAGGGACGGTGGGGCCCAGCCCCTGGCCCTGCAGAGAGCCCCAGCCCCGGCCCCAAACTGCCCCCAAGGTGTCTCCTGTGTCCCCTCAGCCCCTCGAGGGGCTGCTCCCAGTGGGAACACCCAGATCCAGCACTGCCCCTGGCCAGGGCTCCCTGCCTGCCCTGCCCAGCCCGTCCCCACTGCCCCTTCCAGCCCCTGGCCTCAGGGAGCCCAGGCAGCCTTGGGAACCCCCAGAGCACATCCCAACAGCCCAGCAGGGAATGCTCTGGGTGTGAGGGACCCCAAAGCCACCCAGTGCCAGCCCTGCCATGGCAGGGACACCTCCCACTGTCCCAGGGTATCCCAGTGTCCAGCCTGGCCTTGGGCACTGCCAGGGATCCAGGGGCAGCCCCAGCTGCTCTGGGCACCTGTGCCAGCCAGCTCAGGGGCCCAGCTCTCCCAGCTCACTCACAGCTGTCCTGAGAGGGGACCCTGAGCCCCCCAGAGCCCCCAGGGCTGTGTGAGAGGTGCCCCCAGCCTGGTGAGCACAGCCTTTGCAGGAGCACAGCCCACGTGAGCACAGCCTTGGCAGGAGCACAGCCCAGGTGAGCACAGCCCAGGTGAGCACAGCCCAGGTGAGCACAGCCTTTGCAGGGACACAGCCCAGGTGAGCACACCCTTACCCTTTGCAGGGACACAGCCAAGGTGAGCACAGCCCAGGTGAGCACAGCCTTTGCAGGGACACAGCCAAGGTGAGCACAGCCTTTGCAGGGACACAGCCCAGGTGAGCACACCCTGTGCAGATGCACAGCCCAGGTGAGCACAGCCTTACCCTTTGCAGGGACACAGCCAAGGCCCAGTGCAGCGCAGGGCCCAGGTGTGCCTGGATGGGCAGACACAGCTCAGGCTGCCCCTGCAGGGCTCCTGCTGGCCCCGGGCTGGGCTCTGGGGGGCTCTGGGGGGCTCTGGGGCTCTGTCTCCAGCAGGGTTTGCAGAAGGAATCACGGACAGAGCCCCAGGCAGCCTCCTGCATGCGTCCCTCCGTGCTGAGGGGAGCATGGGAAGGAAACCATGGTTACAGGATTGTCTGGGTGTTCCAGCACGGCAGCCCTGCCGGGCTCTAATCTCATTAGGATCAAACCCTGGGCCAGGATTAAAGTCCAGATTAGGAGCAGAGCAGGAGGAAATGCCATCCCTCTGCAGGGCTGGGGCAGAGAGGTCGTGGTGCTGATTAGGATCTGGAACTGCATTTACTTCACTAATTATTTGTTACTAATTGAGCCCTAACAATCCCAGAGCCCTTCTGAAACCGTGGATTTCAAGGCACAGAGCTGGAAATGACCAGGGCATCTGTCACCTGTGAGGAGAGAGGGTGGCAACAAAGGATGGGGAAAGGGGGGGAAAGGGTGGGAAGCATCATCCTGCCTCCTCCTCTGTGCTGCTGTTCACAGGGGTCCCAGGATGAGGGAAGAGAGGAGGATCTGACTCCATGTTTCAGAAGGCTGATTTATTATTTTATGATATATATTACATTAAAACTATACTAAAAGAATAGAAGAAAGGATTCCATCAGAAGGCTGGCTAAGAATAGAATAGGAAAGAATGATCACAAAGGTTTGTGGCTGGGGGTCTCTGTCCAAGCCAGCTGGGCTGTGATTGGCCATTAATTAGAAACAACCAACATAATCTAATCCCAGACCCACCTGTTGCATCCCACAGCAGCAGATAACCATTGTTTGCATTTTGCTCCTGAGGCCTCTCAGCTTCTCAGGAGGGAAAATCTTAAAGAAAAGATTTTCCATAGAAGATGCCTGTGACACTGCTCTCTCCTGAAGGCTGCTGAATGAGCTTCACCTGGGTGCAGAAGAGCTCTGAGAAGCTGGATCAGAGCCGGGGTGGGCAGACAAGGCTGTGCTGGCAGCAGGGCAGTGCCCCAGGAGCCTGAGCTGGGCTGCTGGGGCTGCTGGGGACAGGGGGAGCAGCCCGGGGTCACCCCAGGATGGGTGAGCAGCAAAGCCCAGCACCACCGAGCTCCCCAGGCTGCCCTGCCCTGCCCTGCCCTGCCCTGCCCTGCCCTGCCCTGCCAGGGGAACTTTATTACGGGACCAAAGCCCAACCACCCTCTAACTCAGCCTGTAATCTGCCCGAGGTGAGCCCACATCCTGCCACCTGCCTGGAACACTTAATGAGGAATCTGCATTATTTACAGCCAGCTTTCATAAATGTGGGATTTACAGCTGCCTGCCCAGGAGCAGGAGCCAGCCCAGTTAACCCTCTGCCCTCCAGGCTGTCACCTCTGGCTGTGCTGTGCAGCTGAGGCAGCTCCAGCCCACAGAGATGGGGATGGAAATGGGATCAGGGAGCTGAGCATTCCCTCCCAGCTCCAGGGACAGCCAGGGCAGCTCCACCCCACTGCCCTTGGATGCAGAGCACAAACCTCAAAGATCCCTGTGGCTTCTTTCAGAGCAAGGGGAACACGGGGAGATGTCACAGATTATAAAACCAGAGGATCATCAAAATGGGAAGGTACCTTGCATGGACAGGGACACTCCCTGCATGGACAGGGACACTCTCTGATGGACAGGGACACTCCCTGATGGACAGGGACACTCCCTGCATGGACAGGGACACTCCCTGATGGACAGGGACAGTCCCTGCATGGACAGGGACACTCCTGGTATGGACAGGGACACTCTCTGATGGACAGGGACATCCCTGGTGGACAGGGACATTCCCTGCATGGACAGGGACACTCCCTGATGGACAGGGACACTCCCTACATGGACAGGGACACTCTCTGATGGACAGGGACACTCCCTGCATGGACAGGGACATTCCCTGCATGGACAGGGACACTCCCTGCATGGACAGGGACACTCCTGGCATGGACAGGGACACTCTCTGATGGACAGGGACATCCCTGGTGGACAGGGACATTCCCTGCATGGACAGGGACACTCCCTGCATGGACAGGGACATTCCCTGATGGACAGGGACACTCCCTGATGGACAGGGACAGTCCTGGCATGGACAGGGCTCTGGAGTGCCATGGAGTCACCTGGGCTGGGCTCCTTGGCCACCTGTAGGCATTACCTGCTGGCACAGACCTTTCAGACTGGAACTTACAGTTCCTGCAGCACACATCGTTCCACCTGTGCTGGGCTTCCTGTGCTGGCACGGGCTTGGCACAGCCAGGTTTTGTTCTGCCAGGGGTAACCACTGCCATCACCATGCCCTGGGATGCCAGGTGGCATTTCCTGCACACAGGGTGTCACCCCTGCCCAGGAGCCTGGCCACAGGGCTGAGACCTCACCCAGCAGGGCTGGGCTCCCTCCAGAGCCTGCAGCTCTGGCATCCTGCCTCAAAAACGGGTCAGGAGACCTGAAGAAGGTGTGGGAAATGTGATGAGAATGGTGGAGTGATGGGATCCCAGCATCCCACAAAGGTTTGGGCTGGAGGGGAGCTCAAAGCCCACCCAGTGCCAGCCCTGCCATGGCAGGGACACCTCCCACTGTCCCAGGTGCTCCAGCCCCAGTGTCCAGCCTGGCCTTGGGCACTGCCAGGGATGCAGGGGCAGCCCCAGCTGCTCTGGGCATCTGTGCCAGATCTCCAGCCCAGGGAGAATGGGTTCTGACCAAAGAACACTGAACCCAGCTCAGCCCAGGGAGGAGAGGCAGGAGGAGCAGCAGAGAAAACCACGGTGGCAGCACAAGTGTGAAGTGGCCAACAATTATTTGTTGTTTCTCAAAACGCAGGAACAAAGGCTTGTCAGAAAATAATTAGAGAGTGGGTGCAAAACAAAGAAAAGAAAGTAATTTTTCACATAGTGCATAATTAAAGTGTGGAACTCATTACCACAGGATGCCGTGGGAGCCAGACGCATAAATGGATTTGAAAGGCAATTAGACAAATTAATGGAAGAAAAGTCCATCAAAGCCTATTAAACACAAAGCTGTGGATGGGAGACTATTGACAAACCCACAGCAGCAGCAGCAGCACCTCTCTGCCCCACTGGTTATCTGGGAAATGCCATAAATGCCATTTCCAGAGCTGGAACGGGAGGGGACAGGCAGGGATGGGCAGGGATGGGCAGGGATGGGCTGGGATGGGCTGGGAATGGGCAGGGATGGGCAGGGATGGCTGGGAATGGGCAGGGATGGGCAGGAATGGGCAGGGATGGACAGAGATGGGCAGGGATGGGCAGGGATGGGCAGGGATGGCTGGGAATAGGCAGGGACAGGCAGGGACAGGCAGGAATGGGTAGGAATGACCAGGAATGACCAGGAATGACCAGGAATGAGACACCTGGAGCTCCCTGAGACAGCCAGGTGTCACCAGCAAGGGACAGGAAACCCTTGAGCACCAAAGGGGTTATAAATGAACGGTGAGCACTCACAAAGAATCCTGGAAATACCAGCTTGGAAAACGCCAGCACCTGGGGAAATGAAACCTTTGCTGGCTTGGTTAAAGGCTTCAGCTGAGTGCCTGAACCCCAGCACGGCCCAGGCTGGCAAACCCCCCTGAGCCCCTCGGGTCCCTGGCACTGCCGAGGCCCCCGGTGCCCCATGTCCCCAGCGCCAGGTCCAGGGCTTTGTGTCCCTGCAGGGATGGGCACTGCCAGCCCCTGCCAAGGAGGAATTCTCCCAGCACCCAAGCTGAGCTCCCCTGGCCCAGCTGGGGGCGTTTCCCCTCTCCTGTTTGTGGTTCTGTGGCAGAAGGGGCTGAGCCCACCTCGTTCACCTGGCAGGAGCAGCAGAGCTCCCTGCAGGGCACCTGGGCCACAGGAGCATCACCCCTGCAGCTGGGCACTGAACAACACAGTTCCACTTTCATCCCAGTCAGGAACGTCTCCTGGGCTGCCCATTGGGGCTTTCATGTGGCAACAGTAAATGCCCTGAGTACTGCTTATTAAAGAAATGAGAGGAGAGGAGAGGAGAGGAGAGGAGAGGAGAGGAGAGGAGAGGAGAGGAGAGGAGAGAAGAGAAGAGAAGAGAAGAGAAGAGAAGAGAAGAGAAGAGAAGAGAAGAGAAGAGAAGAGAAGAGAAGAGAAGAGAAGAGAAGAGAAGAGAAGAGAAGAGAAGAGAAGAGAAGAGAGGATTTTGCAAAGTTTTCAATCTCTCCTGGTGGCAGTGAGAGATCCCAGCATCCCCAGCACAGCCCAAACCCTGCACTCTGTTGTGGTGCTGATGGGTTTTCACCTGGGGGAAAAATTTACAGCTTGGGTTGCTTTGCCACATTTAAAGAACGATGCTGAATTCTGAAGTGTTTGTCTTGTAGTTCAGAATTTATACAGGAATAAAGTAACTGAGTACCAGTGCTGGATTGCTGACACTGTGCTCTGCCCAGGTGAGGAGAGCTGCATGCAAACCCTCCTGCAGGCACCACCGAAAAACAAAACAGGGCAGGGGAAGCTCCAGCTGCACAACCCCGCCCGTGCACGTGAGCATTTTCACTGGAGCACGGCGGCCTTTGGGTACTTTTATCTGAATTGGTAAATTCCAGCAGGAGGAGCTGACTCTGAGAGCTGCTGAGCCGAAAAGGGAAGATGTGGGATGTGAAACCCTGCTCCTGGCAAACCTCCTGCTTCCACAAACGTGTCCCAAACTCTGCCCTTCCCACAATTCCCAGTCCCGTTTCAGTTCTGTACCTTGGAAAGCCATGGCAGGAAAAGGGTGCATGAAAACACAAATGCAAACACCTGCCCATCAGTTGTATTCTCTAATTTAAACTAAACAAAAGGTTTTATTTCTGATTAGTTTTTTGTTCTCACAATGGTACCTCTGATTTTCTCAACACTTCCATTGATTTTATATTATATACAGCTATAAGTTAATTTTGTAAAGCTTTTCACAGATCTGCCATGTAAAAGGTTTTGACAGTTTTTTTCTAACATTGCTGCAATGCTGATTAGGAATAAAAAAATAAAAAATGCTCCCACTAAGTTCTGTGTATTTGGGTTTGTACTCAGCAAGTGTGGGTTTCATTTTTGGCTTCAACAGCATAATTACTTCTTTTAAAATTAATTTGCAGGCCTGCACAAGTTGGGTCATCTCCTGATTTGAAGCAGAACTTCAATGCATAAAATATAAATATTCCAGTTTTGTATCATTTCCACTTGTGGGATGGAAATGAGCAGATGATAATTACGCCCAGCATTAAACAGGTAAAATCCAGGTCTGTGTCCCCCTGAAGGGGCTCATCCTGATGATGGACAGAGAGCTGCAGCCATTAAATGGAATTGAAGCCTCGTGGAGGTTTGCAATAACTTTTTAATTACAGCTTAATGCTGCTTTCTAGCCCTGGCAAAATTGAAATTTCCCTTGTAATGGCAGCGTTTCATATTGCAGCTTTCCCTGTGCCCACGGTGCTCCCCAAAGAGCTGCAGCCCAGAGCTGTGACTGGAGCAGGGGATCTGGGGCAAACTGAGCCTTTCCTGCTTTCTCTGCAGAGTGCAGCTGTGCTGAGGGTGTGCCCAGGGCTGGGGCTGCTGCAGGGTGCGGGGGAGATGGAACAGGAAAGCCTTACAAATATGATTGCCTGGCAAAAGAGGTTGAGGATATGGAAACTGTAAGCAAGATTGAAATGAAAGCAAGCTCTGAGATCCCTCAGTTACTGAACAACTGGAAAACAATGGTGTGGCTGCTGAAGGTGATCCCCTTTTGATGGAACAACACCCTCTGCTTGCAGACAGGCCCAAGGGGCAGAGCAGACCCCACAGCTTGGCAGAAGGGGTCCAAAGAGGAGTTTTTAGGGTTTAAAATGTAACCCAGGATGGTAATGTAATGATTCTTACAGGCTGTATGTACATGCTGTAGGATTTGTGTATTGTACTAGATTGGTTAGTGAGAATCAGAATATTCAACACAGAAGAAGATTTATTGTATTGGAATGGGAACTTCCCTCTCTTACCCTTTTACTCTCTCCCCCTCTCATCCTCTCTCCCCTCTCTTCTCTCAGTCCTGCTCCAGCTGTGTCTGGCAGCTCCAGCAGGGCCCTGCCCCAGGCCCTTTGCAATGAACCCCAAGTTCCAGCCCTGGCTGCAGGGATCTCTGTCTCCATCCATCCTGACCGTGCTACCCCTGACACTCCTACAGCAGGGCACCCTGGCAGGGGCTCTGGGACAGCCACAGCACTGTCCTTGTCACTCTGCAGCTCCTGAAAGGTGCCTGTGCTCAGCTGGGGCTGGGCTCTGTCTCCAGCAGCACTGACACAACCAGAGCACTCAGCCTCGAGCTGCACCAAGGGAAATACAGGCTGGATATCAGGAAAAAGCTTTTTCCAGAAAGGTGATAAAGTTCTGGAATGGCTGCCCAGGGAGGTGGTGGAGTCCCCATCCCTGGGTGTGTTTAACAAAGCCTGGATGTGGCACTGGGTGCCAGGGTTGAGTTGGGGTGCTGGGGCTGGGTTGGACTCGATGGTCTTGGAGGTCTCTTCCTACTCAGTCATTCTGGGATTGTGTGAATTCTGTGAATTCTGGGGTTCTGGGATTGTGTGAATTCTGTGATTCTGAGATTCAGGGATTCTGTGGTGAGGCCCTGGAATGGAATTGCCAGAGCAGCTGTGGCTCCCCTGGATCCCTGGCAGTGCCCAGGCCAGGCTGGGCACTGGGAGCACCTGGGGCAGAGGGAGGTGTCCCCCCATGGCAGGGCTGGCTCTGAGGCCCAGCCCAGGCCAGTCTGGGACGCTGTCACTCCCTCGCCCTGGGACTGGAGCCCTGTGCAGCAGAGTGGCTCAGCCCCGCTCCTTCTGACGCACAAATCAATAACTGACAATGCCCAGAATGCCCAGAACCTGCTCTCAGGCTGCAGGAATTAATCCTGATTGTAATTACCAGGACCATCAAATGAAATATTAACTCAGCCCTTTGGCGTTGCCCGCCTCGGCCCGGCCTGAGAGCACAAAGGGTGACATTTAGGGAAGACAATATACAATGTTCCAGGGCAAAACTGTGATGTGCAGCAACTTTCTGCCTCTGAAGGGTTGTACTGGCTGTATTACAAGCTCACAATATAGGGCTTTAAAAGATACAAAAGATGACATTTCATTCTTGTTCTCTGGAACATTACTGTTTGAATGGAACTCTTTCCTGAAGAAAATATCAAAAAAGAGGAGATTGGAATGACATTTCTAGCACTGCAAAGCTTTGATTTCAAATGCACAGATCCCAGCCCCTGAGCTTCAGAGCCTGGGGGGGCCGACAGGCTGATTCCCAGCCAGACCTGCAAGATCTGGGGTGAATTATCATCACCTTTGGGAATTATCTTGGTGCAATTTAACCTGGTCACACCTCTAGTGACCACTTAGGCAGGGAGAAATTAGCAAACCATTCCAAAAGATTGGCAAAAGTCTTTCCAGAACATGAGCAGAAGTTTCAGGCAGTCAATAAAAGCTGAAATATTCCTCAGGGGTAGGAATGTGACACCAAACCTGAACCCTGGTTCTGGAAGAACCCAGGTGAGTTCTGCTTGAAGCCACCGTGGCAGGAAGGAAACCTGGGTTGATCCAGCACAGACCTTGTGCTTCCAGTCCTCCTGCTGGAATATTCAGCATGGTGGGGGGTTTAACCAGGGACATCAGGACAGGCTCATCCCCAGAGGGTGCTGGCACTGCCCAGATCCCCAGGGAATGGGCACAGCCCCGGGGCTGCCAGAGCAGCTCCAGGAGGGTTTGGACATCCAGGGATGCCCAGGGTGGGATTTGGGGTCTGTGCAGGCACAGGGGCTGGGCTGGGAGATCTTTGGGGTCAGTACAGCTCAGGATATCACAGGGTTTAATGACTGACAGGACTCAGCAAAGGCAGGGTGTGATGGGATCCATGAGCTGAGCTGGCTCTCTGGGAGAAGGGGGCACAGCCGGGGCCCAGGGAGATAACAAAGGCTCTTTCTGCTTCAGGAGCCTCTGGAATTCAGGTGGTCCAGGCCAGGACTGAGCCCCCTCTAGCCCTGGGCTCTGTAAGGTGGTGCCATGCCCTGACAGGTCCATCAGGCACTCTATGGGATGGAATTGCACTGGCTGCTGGAAAGGCAAACCCAGCCCTGAGCACTTTCTGTCGGCCTGATGGTCTGAAGTAATTAGTCCTTTGTCTGTGCACTTCTGCAATTACAATTATTAGCAAAAAGCAGAATATAATCCTAATGACCCAGAGAATGCAGCAGGGGCGTGCTTGGTGCTCATCAGCTTGGAGCTAACCAAGCCTGCACTGCCAATCCAGGCTGCTCCTCACTCCTGGATCAAACCAGAGACTCACTCACTGCCTCCAGCTAAAACTGCACCAGATTTATTTCCCTGCTGGTGTGCAGGGCCTGCAGCACGAGTGGGGGGTGAGCACTGCACCCAGCACACGGAGGTTTTCATCCCCTAGCCCTGAAAAGCAAGGGCCACACTCCTGCATTCCCACACTTCACTGTGCCCTGAGCTCCCCTGCTCGGGGGCACTGAGCTGCCCTGCCCTGGCAAAGGGAAGCTCCTCCAGAGCCCTGTGCCCTGTCCCTCTGCAGAGGGCACACAGGGATGCTCTCCTTTCCAGCAGGGAATCCATGGGGGTCCACAAATGCTGAGCGAGAAGGGAACGTGTTGGAGAAAAGGGGGCAGGATGGTCAGGATGGATGGAGACAGAGATCCCTGCAGCCAGGGCTGAACTTGGGGTTCATTGCAAAGGGCCTGGGGCAGGGCCCTGCTGGAGCTGCCAGGCACAGCTCAAAGCAGGGCTGAGAGAGGAGAGGGGAGAGAGGATGAGAGGGTGAGAGAGTAAAAGGGTAAGAGCGCAAAAGTATAAGAGAGTAAAAGGGGTAAGAGAGCGAGGTTCCTGTTGCAATACCATAAATCTTCTTCTGTGTTGAATATTCTGATTCTCACTAACCAATCCAGTACAAGATACAAATCCTATAGCATTTCCATACGGCCTATAAGAATCATTACATTACCATACTGTGTTACATTTTAAACCCCAAAACCTCCTCTTTGGGCCCTTCTGCCAAGCTGTAGGGTCTACTCTGCCCCTTGGGCCTGTCTGCAAGCAGAGGGTGTTGTTTCATCAAAAGGGGATCACCTTCAGCAGCCACACCATTGTTTTCCAGTTGTTCAGTAACTGAGGGATCTCAAAGCTTGCTTTCATTTCAGTCTCACTGATAGTTTCCATATTCTCAACATCTTTTGCCAGTCAATCATATTTGTAAGCCTTTCCTGTTCCATCTTCCCCAACAGGAACATTCATTTTCTATTCAGAGAAAACTCTCAGAAAACACTGCAGTACAGCCCCAAAAGCATCTTTATATCAACAAAAGCGTGGTGCTGTGTGTGCACACACCTTTTTGGGTAATTCAAATGGGGTTCCAGCATGGAAAAGAAGCATTCACACGGTCCAGAGCAAACGATTTCCAGTTTCCAGAGCACACATTCCCTGGTAATTGTGTTATTTCCCCTGGCACACCCTGGGCACATTCCCAGGGGACAGGGCCTGGCTCGGGTCCCTTCCCTGGGGAAGGAGCTGTGGACATGGCACGAGTGGGGCTGGCAGCTCTCTGCAGTCGCTTGTGGGACCTCATCCCCTTCCCCACCGAGGGCAGAACACTTGTCCAGAGCTTTATCTCCCTCCAGTTATGCCTGAAGGTCTTGGGAAGGTGGCACTGACTCATTCCTGACAGAGTCCAGGATCCCAAAGGGCCCAGATTATCCCTTCCACGAGGCTAATTTGCCTCGGCACCAAAGCGATGAAGAAGGAATGAAATGGAAGCTTGAGGGAATTCTCATGGTCAATAATACATTATTTATGTCTGAAATTAGTTTCTCACGTCCCTCATTAGCATAATTGCCCCGGTCTGGGCCAGGTCTGAGCATGTTCCCTGATGGAAATGGATCCAAGGCAATCTCAGGAATTTGCCTGGCTGGGAATGGGAATGAATCCCCCAGTGCTTCCAGGAGCTGAGGGAAATCTCTGCACAGCCCCACAGAAACACCTCCAGGTGCTGGGCCTGCTTCCCTCCTGCACCTTCCCCTAGGGCGTCCTCCTGCTGCCCTGCTCTTGGTTTCATCTGTTCTCTTTTTCTCCCTGGAAAGAGTAGTCCTCACATAATATTGAATGTAAAAAATAATATCCTATTTTATTCTATTTATATAATATTTATATAATATTTATATAATATTTATATAATATTTATATATTATATTATATTATATTATATTATATTATATTATATTATATTATATTATATTTTGAATGTAAAAAATATCTCCCCTCTGTTTTCCAGCTGGCTCTGAGCTCCCCCAGTTCCCCACAGCCCCTCTGCCAGGATCTGGGCTGTCACATTTCCATCACTTCTCACTGCAGCCCTGGACTCTCCCCATCCCATGGATTTCAGCCCTCCACCACCAATCCCTCTGTGTGTTTCCACCTTTGAGGCTGAGGGCAGGATTTGTGTAAAATCAAACCCGGTATTTGCTTTCCCAAAGAGCTGTGCATGTCCATGATAAGCTCGTTTCTTCATGCCCTTCTCCTTTCTTTGAAGTTTGCTCCCCAAAGTGAGACCCCCGTGCCATTGGCTGCCCCTCTGCAAGGTGGGAATGGCATTTCTGAAGGGATCAGATGAGGAGATCAAATACTGAAAGCCTTTGTAGGGAGGAGATTTCCGCTTTTTTTTAAGCTCAGATCTCTCTAAAAGCACTTCAAAGACAAAAGGGGAGGATTTGGCCCCCTTTGAGAAGAGGGACATGAAGATGGAGCTGTGGAGTGATCTCCCTGCAGCACCAGAACTCCCCACATCAAAGGTTGGCCCTGCTGCACTGCCAGGCTTTGGGACATTTGTCCTCTGGAATGCCAGAACCAGGAATCCCAGAAGGAGAGGCTTTGGTGGCCCCAAAATGTGCTCCACACCAGTCACACTCATGCAGTTTCTGGTAGTTTTAGGGCAACACACCAAAAAAGGGCATATTTTCCATCAAGGGTAATTAATTTAAAAATCAGCCCTTTGAAACACCTCATGCAGCATTTGACCCCATGAAGCACTGAAGAAAAGCCATTGAGCCAATTATACTGAAAACTAGCCTGGCAAAACAAACGCCATTTTTTCATTTTTGGATGAAACCTTTAATTCTTCCATGTGGTTTCATCTGCAACACCAAACTTCAGTGTCTCTGTGGTTACCCAGCAGATTTTCACTCCAGGGAGGGATCTCCACAGCCACTCTGGGCTTGGGAGCAGCCCCTGAGCAGTGTTTGGGATCCTGCACCTGCTCGGGGCTGTGCTGAGTGACTGACACCCATGGGCTGCACTTTGCTTTCCTCTCAACCCATGGGCTGCACTTTTTCTTTTCCTTTTCCTTTTCCTTTTCCTTTTCCTTTCCTTTCCTTTCCTTTCCTTTCCTTTCCTTTCCTTTCCTTTCCTTTCCTTTCCTTTCCTTTCCTTTCCTTTCCTTTCCTTTCCTTTCCTTTCCTTTCCTTTCCTTTCCTTTCCTTTCCTTTCCTTTCCTCCCATGGGCTGCACTTTCCTCTCAACCCATGGGCTGCACTTTCCTCTCAACCCATGGGCTGCACTTTCCTTTCCTTTCCTTTCAGCCCATGCACTTTCCTTTCCTTCCAGGCAATGGGCTGCACTTTCCTTTCCTTCCAACCCATGGGCTGCACTTTCCTTCCAGCCCATGGGCTGCACTTTCCATTCCTCATTACTGCCAAATTAGCACCTGCCAAAACAGCCTCAAGAGGCACTCTGGTACTTCCAACAAAGGGGATAAATAAATACCAGTGGTAACCTCACATCCCTCCCCAAGGTGCTGGCATCACTTTGTGATTCAGCCTGGGACCAAAGCCCGCCTGTCCAGGGCTGTGCTGTCCCACAGCAGATGTGAGGAGCAGTGGGGGCAGGTCAGGGGAGCACTGGGGCTGCTGAGGCACCCAGGAGGGGCCAGGGCTGCCACAGCCCCGCAGCAGCACCCACACCCTGCTCCAGGAGGGAACCATGGCTGGGAAACACGGCTGGGCACTGTTTGCAGGAATGGGAGTGGATCCTGACCCCAGCACCTCCTGATCCCAACATCTCCTGATCCCAGCACCTCCTGACCCCAGCACCTCCTGATCCCAGCACCTCCTGACCCCAAGGCCTCCTGATTCCAGTATTCCCAAACTGAAGCATCTCTTCCCAATGGGAAAATCCCATGGAAAAGAGGGTGAGAATGATCACAAGGAAGAAACTGAGAACGTTCCAATGGGGGGAGAAAAAGGAGCAGAGGATGAAGGGCCCCACCTGGCCTGAAATGAGCCTTTCCTGGTGAAATGCATCCCTGACAGGGGGTGGGGTGGCCAAGTGCCCTCCTGATTTTCCTCAGGAAATCCCTTCTCAGCCAGGCACGAGCAGCCCAAAGGCAGAGATGCTGAGCACAGTGGGAGCCCAGCCCTGCTCAGGACAGGCTCCCCACGGGGCGGAAGGATGACTCTCCAAATGCACCAGCAGAATTCCCAAAAATATGTAGAACTCCATGAAACCAATTCAAGCCACGAGCCAACTGCACTGACTCCTGCAAGGTCTGCACCTGTTTGTTGTTTCTTTAAAATGCCATGAAAATTGGCAGCAACGTGAAGTGAATGTGCTGAAATTGCTTCTTAATAGGAGTGAAGTGAGAATTAGAACAAAAATAATACAAATACTGGGTTTGCAGTGGAGAGAACAAAGTGTTCACACTTCCAAGCTGATGTCTGAATGTTCTTATTTTTCCAGTGGTAGTTCACTGCCAATTTCAAAGGAAAAGAGGCAGGGGAGGGGGTACGCTTGGGTTTAATAGGAAACAGATTAAGACAAGCAATGGTAAAGGAGAAAAAGAAAATACTCTGTGAGCACCTTCAGGGTGAGGGTGACCCTGGGGGTAATCCACCTCCCAGACATTAAAATCAAGGTCCAAGGGGCCTGTATCAATCACTGTGATGACAAAACAAGCCACAGTGGCTCAGCCCTGGCTGCAGGACCACAGGAATTGTCACAGCTGTGCCCAGGGCTGCAGGAACTGTCACCCTGTGCCCAGCACCACAGGAACTGTCACCCTGTGCCCAGGACAGAAGGAACTGTCACAGCTGTGCCCAGCACTGCAGGAACTGTCACCCCTGTGCCCAGCACCACAGGAACTGTCACCCCTGTGCCCAGGACAGAAGGAACTGTCACAGCTGTGCCCAGCACTGCAGGAACTGTCACAGCTGTGCCCAGCACCACAGGAACTGTCACCCCTGTGCCCAGCACTGCAGGAACTGTCACCCCTGTGCCCAGGGCTGCAGGAACTGTCACAGCTGTGCCCAGGGCTGCAGGAACTGTCACACCTGTGCCCAGCACTGCAGGAACTGTCACCCCTGTGCCCAGGGCACAGGAACTGTCACAGCTGTGCCCAGAACAGCAGGAACTGTCACCCCTGTGCCCAGAAGCACAGGAACTGTCACAGCTGTGCCCAGGGCAGCAGGAACTGTCACACCTGTGCCCAGCACTGCAGGAACTGTCACCCCTGTGCCCAGAAGCACAGGAACTGTCACACCTGTGCCCAGGGCACCAGGAACTGTCACCCCTGTGCCCAGCACCACAGGAACTGTCACCCCTGTGCCCAGCACCACAGGAACTGTCACACCTGTGCCCAGGGCACCAGGAACTGTCACCTCTGTGCCCAGCACCACAGGAACTGTCACCCCTGTGCCCAGGGCTGCAGGAACTGTCACCCCTGTGCCCAGAAGCACAGGAGCTGTCCCATCCCAGCTCTGTCCATCCCAGCCTGCCATTGCCAATCCCAGTGACCCTGTCCCAGCTGAGCTGCCCCCAGCACGGGCTGGGGTGGCTGGGCAGGGACCCTGGCTGTGCTCCTGCCCTGGTGCTGATCCCTCATTCCCCCTCTGCTCTCCTGGGCCCAATCACTGATCTCACTGGCTCCTTCTCTAAAAAGCCTAGAGCTGCTCATCAGAAGCTTAGAAGCGACTTGGAAATGTCAAAGAACAAATGGAAATTGGTGAGGTTAATGGAGTCCAAGCACAGGAACCATGGCACAATCTGGGTTTAGGTACTGTAATCCCTTCTGAACTTTCCCCCAAGATTTCATACACAATATTATCCATTTGGATAAGATTTGCCTTTGTCCACCACCTGAATGTATCACAGGGAATATCCTTCTTTCCTGTAGGTTCCCTTGTGGCACTGGTGCTCAGGGGGGTCACCTGAGCTGGGGCTCATTTCCAGTGCTTCCCTCACCACCACAGACTCCTTCTATTGTCTAAATTCCTCTTTCTCTGTCATAAACATTTGTCAAGAAACACTTGGGACAGTCCCTCCGACACCTCTGCTCCTCTCCCAAGTGCCCCTGTGGCCAGTGAACCCAAGGCAGGCCCATTTCTCAGTGCAATGAATTCTGAGGAGAGCTAGAGAGGATTGCATGAGCAGCTGAGCGGGCATATGGCATTCCATCCAAACTGACAGCCGTCCAAACTGTTCCTCTAACAGTTATTGGTAACTGCTTTATCTACATTTGTGTGGGACTTGGAAAAAAGAAAAAACTATCTTAAAAATTCAAGCATGAATAAAGCACCACCATTCACTGTTAGCAAACCCCCTCTTCAATAGTTAATTAGTTCCAACTGCTGAAATACTTTGCTGTGCCTGACAACTCCTACCAGCTATTCTGAGGGCTTCACAGAGCTCTACAAAACCCAGGCAGGAAAGCTGATGGGCTAAAATCAGTGCTGGATACCCATGCAGAGCAGCAGGGACAGAGCACACAGGGACACAGGAAATGCAGTTTGTGCACCTATTTCTGTATCTGTACACACACACACAGTTTCCACAATCTCTGGATGGAGTTTGTAATCAAATCCTTCTGTGCAAACCTATGAGGGGATATGGAATTTAGATTGACTGCTGTCCTAACCCTGCCCTCTGAGCCTGCCCACCACTGGCTCCCACACTGAACTGCTGAGCTCCAGCCATCGATTTGTCTGAAGACCTTTAGGAATTGACATTTTACCAAATATTTCATCCTTTTGTTTTACTTTTGTTTCCTGCAAAAATAATTGTTTTAACATTTGAGGTAAATCTTTTGTCACGGGCTGGGTTTTTGGTGGATGTGTTCTGAGGCTGGGATGAGATCTGGCATTTGAGACCACTGCAAGGGCTGGAGGGACAGGACACAGGGAATGGCTGCCACTGCCAGAGGGCAGGGATGGGTGGGACATTGGGAATTGGGAATTGTTCCTGGCAGGGTGGGCAGGGACTGGGATGGAATTCCCAGAGCAGCTGGGGCTGCCCCTGGATCCCTGGCAGTGCCCAAGGCCAGGCTGGACACTGGGGCTGGAGCACCTGGGACAGTGGGAGGTGTCCCTGCCATGGCAGGGCTGGCACTGGGTGGGATTTGGGGTCCCTCCCAATCCAAACCAGGCTGGGTTCTCTGGTTCTTCCAGCACAAGGCAGGTCTCCCCCCCACTTTATATATATTTAATTAAAACTTTTCAGATCATTATCATTCAGAGGTGTCAGTGCAATTCTCTTCACTTTCGGGTTTCATGAGGACTGAAAGAACTCACTGGAACTTTCATCTTCTCTCTCCCATATTCAAACCTACACAACCCTTCAAATCTACCCAGCCCTCACTCAACCCCAAACACCCAAATCCCAAACACCCAACCCCAAATACACAACCCTTCAAATCTACCCAACCCTCAAACACCCAACCCCAAATACCCAACCCTCAAACACCCAACCCTTCAAACACCCAAATCCCAAACACCCAAATCCCAAACACCCAACCCTGCAAACACAAATCATCCAAACACTCAACCCTCAAACACCCAACCCCAAACACCCAACCCCTCAAACACCCAACCCCAAACACTCAGCCCTCAAACACCCAACCCTCAAACATCCAAATCCCAAACACCCAACCCTGCAAACACAAATCCTGCGAACACCCAACCCCTCAAACACCCAAATCCCAAACACCCAACCCCAAATACCCAACCCCTCAAATCTACCCAACCCCAAACACCCAACCCCAAATACACAACCCTTCAAATCTACCCAACCCTCAAACACCCAACCCCTCAAACACCCAAATCCCACACTCAACCCTGCAAACACAAATCCCCTGAACACCCAACCCCTCAAACACCCAACCCTCAAACACCCAACCCTCAAACACCCAACCCGAAACACCCAAATCCCAAACACCCAACCCTGCAAACACAAATCCTCCAAACACCCAACCCCAAACACCCAATCCCTCAAACACAAACCCTCCAAACACCCAACCCCTCAAACACAAACCCTCCAAACACCCAACCCCAAACACCCAATCCCTCAAACACAAACCCTCCAAACACCCAACCCCAAACACCCAACCCCTCAAACACAAACCCTCCAAACACACAACCCCAAACACCCAACCCCTCAAACACAAACCCTCCAAACACCCAACCCCAAACACCCAATCCCTCAAACACAAACCCTCCAAACACCCAACCCCAAACAGCCACTGGCTCCTGCTCTCTGCACACCCGCCGGGAGCCAGGGCAGCTCAGGTCAGTGGGGCTGGCAGCAGAATCCCCTGCAGGACGGCTCCTCCTGAGCCCTGCAGGGCTGCCCTGCCTTCTGCAGCCCCGTCAGGGGGATGAGAGTCCCAACGACATTGCAGTTCTGCAAAGGTGACACAGAAATAAAGCCTCCTGGCAAGAGGAGCTGCCTGCTCACATCAGGATTGAGATAATTCTCAGATCAGGCCTGTGTTTCTGTGAGCACTGTCACAGCAATTAGAGGCTTTAAGGAAACCAAAGTCATAGATAATGTATTGAAATAATAAAGTGACATTTTGATATGCAACCAGCAGACATTAAGGAAATGACAACTGACTCCAAAACGTCCAGAAAGATATTTAAATCAGTAATGCTGAATAAATTAAACGAGCAATTACTGGTATGTTTGACAAAGCATGATACAACAATATATTAGGCATATATTAGCTCAGCCTTTACTCACTGATCTTTATCTGCTTTTAATTAATGAATTTAATTGACTGTAAGGGAGATTTGAGAACGGCTTGTTACAAGTCAAGGAGGAAAACCATTTCATATTTTGGAGAGGAGAAGCACAGGGAGTCTGCAGTGGGAAACACTGGGGAGGAGCCACTCCTGGTCTGTGTCTGTGCCCAGAGCTGGGGAGGGGAAGGAGAGCCTCCAATAACTGAGATTTTCATTGTCATTATCTTGTGTGTTCTCTGTGCTCTCCTGTGCACTTCTCTGTTTGCACTTGCCTATGTCAGTCCAAGACGTGTTATTCCAAAAAAGCATCAATAATCTTAAATCAGAAAATAAGAGCAAACTCTCTAAAATTGAAGATTTATTGTGCTATTATGCACATAATCCTTACAAAGACTGAACATTATTTTCATTATTATTATTTTAGCTTTATTTCCAATTGCATCTAAAATAACAACTCTTTGTAGTTTTCTCTCTTTGCCACACCTGGGGATTAAAATAGATGCTTAAACTATTTGAAATAAGTTGAAATTAGTTCTATTTTCCATATCTGGGGAATAGAATACAGGCTTAAACTGCTTGAAATGAGTTAAGCCTGGAACTGTCAGCTGGAGCTCACTCCTGGAGTTTCTCCCAGTAAATGATATTTAAATGGCTCGTGGCTGTGCCACTTCCAGAATGGAAGATTTTTGTCTCCACCACACATGAAGCAGTGGGGCCAGGAATGTGCTCTAAATCCTGGGGGTGCCATCCTTACCCAGCCTGGCTCAGGAGGAAAGATCCCTGGCAGCTCCCTGAGCTCCCAGGCGCAGAGCAGGAGGGAGGGAGCAGGGCAGGAGCTCAGGGACACCCCTGGGCAGGGCTGAAAAGCCAGGAGTGCATGGGGGCTGCATTGCTGGGGTGTGTAATTCCTTTTATCCATGAGTCTGTCACCACCACAAACCCCAGCAGCTGCAGAGCAGCCTCTCCCCAGCCAAAAGCCCTTGGGCCACAGAAGTGCAGCCCCTGACCCCACAAACACCCCAGAAACCCGGCCACAAACTGCTGATAATTCCTTTATTGTGCCAGCACTCTGGTTTATGGGGAAGTGCCCGGGCTTTCCCCAGGCAGGAGGAGCTGGCAGAGCTCCATGGGCAGCTCTCCTGCACAGGAGGAAACCCAGCTCAGGAAATACTCAGGAACAAGGAGAACAAGAGAGCAGGGAGAACAAGAGAACAAGAGAGCAAGGAGAACAAGGAGAACCAGGAGAACAAGGGAACCAGGAGAACAAGGGAACAAGGAGAACAAGGGAACAAGGAGAACAAGGGAACCAGGAGAACAAGAGAGCAGGGAGAACAAGAGAACAAGAGAACCAGGAGAAAAAGAGAACCGAGAGAACAAGAGAACAAGAGAACCAGGACAACAAGAGAACAAGGAGAACAAGGAGAACCAGGAGAACAAGAGAACCGGGAGAACAAGAGAACAAGGAGAACAAGCCCTGATCTTTCCTGCAGGGGAATGGCTCCCACTGCCAGAGGGCAGGGATGGATGGGACATTGGGAATTGGGAATTGTTCCCTCCAGGGTGGGCAGGCCCTGGCACAGGTGCCCAGAGCAGCTGGGGCTGCCCCTGGATCCCAGGCTGGACACTGGGGCTGGAGCAGCCTGGGACAGTGGGAGGTGTCCCTGCCATGGCAGGGGTGGCACTGGAGGGGATTTAATGTCCCCTCCCACCCAAACCAGGCTGGGACTCCCTGGTTTTCCAGACAGGAAGTATCCCCACACAGCTCCAGGCTTCCCAGGAGGGTGTTTTATCAGTGACCTTTGATGAGCCACGACAGAACAGCTCCGTTTTTGTTCCCAGCTTTAGTCAGAAGCCCAGACCTGTCAGAGGGAGGCTGAGGAGGAACTTTGGGAAGCAGGAGCAGCCCCCTGGGGCCCTGCCTGCTCTGCCCCCGACAGCCCCATCAGTAACAGCCCAACCACAGCCCATCAAGCATCCTAACAATGCCATTAGCTGGGCAGCCGCTCAGCACAGCACCGGAGGGGCCAGCAGAACGAGCTGCAAGAACAGCTCCACATGTATTAAATATTAAAATATTGTTAAATATTAAAGCTAAACTTCTCAAAGATAAAAGCCAAGCAGAAGTCACCACCCATTCTAATGTTTTACGCAGTTCTGTCTCGAAGCATTTTGTAACAGGAATGGCCTGGGCACTTGGGAAAAACCAAAGGACAAGAACAGCACTTAATTACAGCATTAAACCATCGAGTTCCTGTTGACTGAGAGAACACAGAACCCAATAATTCAGATTTGCTTGACAAATTCATCTTCCTTTTCTCTGTTTCTGACTAGAACACGCACAGAAGGAAGAGGAGGAGTCACCAAAGGGAGCAGCTCCTTTGAAATCCTGCCCCTAACCTGCTCCTATACAATGAATTTAATTTTTTCTCTTTCAGAAAAATAAGCTCCTTTTATTTCTCTCTGTGCAGTGACCCCGATCAAACCCATTCTATTGAACATGGGTGCAAGACAAGAGGAAGGTAAATTCTGTGAAGCTTTTGCCCAAATTGAAGGCTCTGCGTTCAGTGGCAAAGTGCTCCAGGAGAGCTTTCATGGATCATTGCATCCCCTGAGCCTCTCTCAGCACAGCCAGGAGCACCCAGAGCTGGCTCTGCCCTTCCCAGGAGCTCCAGGCACTGGATTGGGAATGGGAGAGGGAGCAGGGAGGGAGAGGCAGGCAGAGGAGAGCAGGAATTCCAGGCTGAGCTGGAGGTGTGAGGAACAGGAGTCTGCTCCTCCAGGAGAAGACAACGGGATTCCATGGGGAAGGGCACAAAGACCTCAAACACAGCAGCTGGGGCTGGGGGCTGCAAACATCAGAACAGCCTGAGGAAAAGAACAAGCACAGAACAATCCCGGAATCATGCAGGATGGAAAAGCCCTCTCGGAGCACAGAGTGCAGCCATCCCCAGCCCTGCAGGCCAGCCCTGCCCATGGCCCTGCTCTCCTTGGTGTTCAGGTGTTTCATCCTGTGAAAAATTCATGTTTTATGATTGGCTTTTCGCAACTATTGAAATGAATGATGGGACCAACATGTGCAAACCACTTGGAGAATATAGGCTGGGTACAGGATTTGTGGGATCCCCAAATTGATGGGACCAACATGTGCAAACCACTTGGAGAATACAGGCTGGGTACAGGATTTAGGGGATCCCCAAATTGATGGGACCAACATGTGCAAACCACTTGGAGAATACAGGCTGGGTACAGGATTTAGGGGATCCCCAAATTGATGGGACCAACATGTGCACACCACTTGGAGAATACAGGCTGGGTATAGGATTTGTTGGATCCCCAAATTGATGGGACCAACATGTGCAAACCACTAATTGAATGTGGGCTGGGTACAGGATTTGTGGGATCCCCAAAGTGATGGGACCAACGTTTGCCAACCACTTGGAGAATACAGGCTGGGTACAGGATTTGTGGGATCCCCAAAGTGATGGGACCAACGTTTGCCAACCACTTGGAGAATACAGGCTGGGTACAGGATTTGTGGGATCCCCAAAGTGATGGGACCAACGTTTGCCAACCACTTGGAGAATACAGGCTGGGTACAGGATTTGTGGGATCCCTGCATTAATGGGACCAACACGTGCAAACCACTTGGACAATACAGGCTGGGTATAGGATTTATGGGATCCCCAAATTGATGGGACCAACATGTGCAAATCACCAAGAGAATAGAGGTTGGGTACAGGATTTGTGGGATCCCTGCATTGATGGGACACACAGGACCAGAGCAGCCCTTCCTGCAGGCCTGGGGCTGGGAAGCCCTGGGATTTTCCATGCCAGCCACCAGCACCTCCTGGCACCCCTCGCCCCCAGCCCGGGCCAGCAGCAAACTCTTTAATTACAAACACCGTGCTCTAAAATTGGATAAATGCACCGAATTGCCTTTTTGGCTGCTGGCACAATGGAGTGGGAAAAGCACTTTTGAAGGAGGGCAGAGCAAGCAGGATCTGCAGCCCCTCTCGGAATAATTGTCCCTTCATTCAGGGCCGGGTAACCATGGCAAATAACTGCTCTGTGCTCAGCCTCCTCCAGCTCAGGCTGAATTACCTCTTCACTAACAACCACTCAGAGAACAATTAAACCAGCCTAAAAATCGTGGTTTTTTTCTCCTCAGAAAGCTCAGGGATGTCCATTGACGACAGTTTTAAAATTTTTCCAGGAATCTTTGCTTGTGCAGCAAATACCAGTGACCCCCACCGCTCACACAAACTTACATTTATCAACATTTCCCCCATTAAGAGAAGAGGAGAGTGGCAGACGCGAGGAGGGGTGACTTTCAAAGGGGAGCGGGTTTGGCTGGGATTTTGGGAAGGAATTCTTGCTGTGAGGGAGGCCCTGGCAAGGGTGCCCAGAGAGGCAGCAGACACTGCCCTGGCTGTAGGAAAGCTCACTGTGGTTATTCCCTGCTTTGCTGCCTCGAGGCCTCGCTGGTTCAGTGCAATGAGGTTCGGAAGGAGCTGTGCCTTGCACCTTCCTGGGGTCTTTGGAAAGCCTTGGAGCCCAGCAGAGCAGAGGATAACCCTCCCTGCATCCTCCCCCTGCCCACAGTGGCTGGCTGGAAATTAAACAGCATTTCCAAGAGACTTCCCTTTGCAGCTCTGATCTACATCAGCTTTTGCAGATGGCAAAAAGGCACAGGGAAATCAAATAACTGGTTTGTAGCAGCACCCTAAGTATTTCAGACTGGAGAAACCAAGTCAAAGGAAACCAGTGTGAGTAGCTATTTCTAACTGGAATGGTTTGGGAAGATTTCCTGCTTTGGAGGTTTATTGCTGCTCCTATGAGCATCCCCCCAGCCCTTGTACACTGTGGCTACATTCAAAAACTTATGGACAGCAACAGGTGCAGGCTGTTAAAATTAACAGGCTTCTGTTCATTTCCTTCCTTCCTTCCTTCCTTCCTTCCTTCCTTCCTTCCTTCCTTCCTTCCTTCCTTCCTTCCTTCCTTCCTTCCTTCCTTCCTTCCTTCCTTCCTTCCTTCCTTTTTTTCTTTCCTTCTTTCCTTCTTTCCCTCCTTTCTTTCCTTCTTTCCTTCTTTCCCTCCTTTCTTTCCTTTCTTCTCTCTCTCTCTCTCTTTCCTTTCTTCTCTCTCTCTCTCTCCCCTGCCCATTTTAACCTCTCTCAGTGCAGCTCAGTTATATTCTCATTAACTGACTGACCCCCGCACTGAGATTTGGTGAATTTGGTCACAAACTGGGCATTTGATAGCCATTATAAATGTGGATATAAGCAGGCATTGCACACTCTGGTGCGGTCTGTGGGCAGTCCCTCTCCCAGCCGTGCTGCTGGCCTGTGCCTGTTCTGCTGTTCTCTGGAGTCCTGACCTGAATTCCGATGGGGAGGGAAGCGCTGCCTCCCAGCACTTGGGTGCTCCCTCAGCTCAGTGCCAGGCCGGGCTGCTGGCCTCAGCTGCTCCAGGAAATTCCCATTCAGCTCACACAGACCCACATCCGTGTCTCACAGCCTCCCTGCGTGGCTGGAAGATCAAGGATGCGTTTAACTCCCTGGCACTCGCTTCCTAAGCCTGGAAAGAGGAATTTTCTTGGAATTTCCCTCATTTGCTGCAGCTCCTTTCCTTCCCCACTGCACATGGAGCCCACCAGCCCCACCCCAGGGACAGCAGGTTGCCTCCAGTTAAATCCAATGTGGCTTCCCAGTTCCCAAGGGCATCCTTTGGGATAATGCTGTGCCATGAGTGCTCTGGTGCTGTGGAATGAGGGTGCAGATGATCCTAATCTGAATTACCACCGCCCATCATTCCCTGCCACAGGCAGGAGCAGGAGGGGCTGCATCCCCCTCCTGCTGACAACACACCTGGGAGCCTTTTTCTCTCTGTCTCTCTGCCTTTAGTTCTTGTTTGCTTGCTGGGTTTGATATTGGTTGGTTGTTTCTCTGTTTGTTGACTTTTCCTGGGGTTTTTGTTTGTGTGTTTGTGGGTTTTTTGTTATATCTGTGCTGGGGTTTTTATGTCATAACAAGGGACCTGCTTTGTCTGCCAGTGAACGACTGCTCTCCAGAGCAGCATCTCTGGAGCTGCTGCCAGCCCCAGACAGCCCTGGGTGGGCAAGTGCAGGAGGAGAGCAATACCCTCACTTTCAGCACTCTCTCTGCAGCCAGGGAGAGGCTGCTGCTGTGCACACAGCTGCATTCCTTTGGGAGCCTCCTGCAGCCCCTGGAGCAGCAGCGTTCCAGGATCCAGCCCCAAGGAGTCACTGCAAAGCCCTGGAGCAGCAGCATTTCAGGATCCAGCCCCAAGGAGTCACTGCAAAGCCCCTGGAGCAGCAGAGTTTCAGGATCCAGCCCCAAGGAATTACTGCAAGGCCCCTGCAGCAGCAGCGTTTCAGGATCCAGCCCCAAGGAGTCACTGCCAAGCCCCTGCAGCAGCAGAGTTACAGGATCCAGCCCCAAGGAGTCACTGCCAAGCCCCTGGAGCAGCAGAGTTTCAGGATCCAGCCCCAAGGAGTCACTGCAAAGCTCTGGAGCAGCAGAGTTACAGGATCCAGCCCCAAGGAATTACTGCAAGGCCCCTGCAGCAGCAGCGTTTCAGGATCCAGCCCCAAGGAGTCACTGCCAAGCCCCTGGAGCAGCAGAGTTACAGGATCCAGCCCCAAGGAGTCACTGCCAAGCCCCTGGAGCAGCAGAGTTACAGGATCCAACCCCAAGGAGTCACTGCAAGCCCTGGAGCAGCAGAGTTTCAGGATCCAGCCCCAAGGAGTCACTGCAAGGCCAGAGCACATCACCCCAGCCTGTGCCTGCTCCTCCGCAGGTGCTGCCCTCTGTGACCCTCCAGGAGCTCCTCTGTGCCCATTCTTGGGAGGAGAGCAGGAATTGAAGGGCTGTCCCTGCATGGCAGCTGTGCCACCTTTGCCACCCCCCTGCTCTCAGATATCCCAGCAGATTTACCAGAACAAGTGAACTCAGCCATTCTCAGCCCCGGGGAAGCTGCAGCTCCTGGCTGCTCTGATCCCTCTGCAGGGCTCTCCTGGAGCATTCCCAGTTCCTCCCATCCTCTCCTGGAGGATGCAGGAACACCTGCTCCTGCATCCTCCATGCCCTGGGATGCTCTTTGCAGGGAATGGCCCTGCAGGCACTCCCAGAGCCCCACAGTCCCAGTCCCAGCCCTCTGGACAAACCTGTGCTTATCACAAAACACCCTGTGCTTATCACAAAAACACCTTTGCAGAGCTGCCTGAACCAGAGGAATGGCTGTGCCTGCCGTTGATCATCATCCCTGCCCAATTACTGCCCATTTACTGGCACAGCCATGCAGAGGAGCCACTGCAGCCAGCACAGAGTGACAGCACCCGGCCTTTGTGCAATTATATCCCAAAAGGCTCCTCTCATAAGTGTAATGCACCAGCCAGTTCCAATCTGCTGCAACAAGGTTGTTTCCACATGATATTCCCCTGTTCTCCTCTGAGATGAAGAAAGAATCCCTAACTTAGGAAATGTGGGGCAGTGCCCTGAGCTGGTGTTAAACACCATATCAGCAAAGCCAGGGATTCACACCAGACTCGAGTTTAAACCTGCCAATTTAAATCAACTGAAGCAATAGATTGCTTTTGAATTTATTTAATATTATTTGCATCTCTGTATTATTATTGTATATGTATGTACACATATATCTAAAATTATTAGTGATGTTATAGATGGACAGTTGTCTCTCACAACTATCCATCCATATAATTTCTACTACTGAGAGATAAGGAGATGAACTAAGAAATCACAGAGAAGGAGAGGAATTTTCCTCTATTTTCCAGATTTACTGGAAGCCCTCACACATACTGGAGACCTTCCTGCTCACACCCCATCCCAAGCACACACCCAGCCTGTTTCGCAGGGAGATGCAGATCCAGCCCTGTCCTTGGTGTGCCAGTGCAATTAACGCCGTCGCTAATTGCCTGCAAGCAGAGGGAGCTCTGACTCTTCCGAGAGCAGCCTCGGTGCTCAGCTCCTCGGGACGGGAACGATGCTCCGGGCTTTGTGCCTGCCTGTCCCAAAATCCACCGGGCAGAGGCCGGGAATGCTGCTGGGGGAACCAAACCTGGCCAGAGGAGCGATCCTAAAGGGAACACCTGGCACTGGGAATGGTCCTAAAGGAAACACCTGGCACTGGGAATGGTCCTAAAGGGAACAGCTGGGACTGGGAACCATCCTAAAGGGAACACCTGGCACTGGGAATAGCCCTAAAGGAAACACCTGGCCAGAGGAACATTCCTAAATGGGGACCAAATGCCATTTACTTAGGGACCAAATGCCATTTACTGCCCAGTGGAAAATGCCATTTTTTGGTGCAAATTTCAGGCAGAAATGGGCCCAAAATCTGCCTTTGAGCCCATTTCCCCAAACGTGAGTGAAGCCAGCATTGCCTTGAGGCCAAACACTGCAGAGAAGGGCTGAGGCTCAGCCCAAATCCCTCCCCACACCCCAGCCCCATGTCCAGGACGGGACCCCACAGAAATGAATCCCAAAGTGGAGCAGCCCCTGCCCAGCCCTGCTGCTGCACACAGACACAAAACTGGCTGGAAACCCTCTGCTCTTTTCCAGACTGCCTGGTTAAAATAATTAACATTGCTGTTATGAACTTGTGAAGAGAGAACTTCACCCAGATCCCAGAATGAAGGCTTGGGACCTTAAGGATCATCTTGTCCCAGTCCTTCCATTCCCCATGGAACCCAAACACCAAAATCCCAAGGCAGTTACTGCAGCCTGGGATGGTGCAGAGTCCTCATGGCAAAGCAGATTCTTGCCTCTTGTTGCACAGTCAGCCCTGTCCTGAAAAACCCCAGCCTGGCTTCACAGGGACCAACAGCAGAAACCCCTGGAGAAAACTCAATCAGCTTTTGGTCAGGCGTGGCAGAAACCCTGACATGTGCCACTGGTTTGATGCCAGGTGTTCACTGAGGGCACAAATTTGGCAGTTTGGCTGTACACGAGCTAATGCTATCAGAATTATGAAACACTTGGAGGGGTACATGAGCTAATGCTATCAGAATTATGAAACACTTGGAGGGGGAAGAAAACCTTCCTGTTATGAACAATTTCCTTGCACATGCCACAGGTTGATTTAGGAAGAACAACTAGACACAGTCCAGTTTTAGCATCATACCCCAAATAGAGTGGATGCCCTTGAACAAATGCACCTCACCAGGTGGGTTTAGGGTCCCTCCCAACCCAACCCAGCCCAGCCTGGGATTCCCTGATCCCACAGTGCCACTGCTCACTGGTTCCTGCACATTTCAGTACTGTTGATTTTGACCTCTGAGCTACCTGGACTAAAATCAGAGTTTGCTTTGATGTCCCAGCTGAGCAGAGCAAGCAGCATTTGCAATCTGCTGTGGGCCGCACACACACCCAGAACAAGAGAGAGGAGCAGGAGATTTCCAGTGCTGATTACAGAGCCCCACGTAATCAGTGGGATTACAGAGAGGAATTGCATTAGACACAGCTCCAACCCTCCCAAAGTGAGACACATGCTCCAATAACAGCTGGGGAACAGGTGGAGGCTCAAGACAAAAAGTCTGGAAGCACAGCAATAAATCATGGAACCTGCCCGTGTGACACCCTGGCTCCATCAGGCAAAATGAATTGCTGAGCACAAAGTGTAATAAAGAGAGATGCCAAGGCATAGTCGTGTCTGCCAGTGGTAATTTGAAGTTGAAATATAATCACACACAATATATATGATAAATAACTCCAGACAAGGTCTCCAGCGACAAAGGTAAATAATAAATTTGTGTGGAAGTCAGGATTTACACTGAGGCTGTGAAATGGAAGCAGAGAGATACTGTAAATATTGTCCTTTCCAGGTGATGACTTTAATTCCTCAGACAAGCACCTCTGAAGCTTTCCCAAGGATTTCCTGGAGCTGGAACCCACACGTTTGCCATCTCTAAGGCTCCAGGACAATATCCCTGCTGCCAGCCAGCAGCCAGCACTCAGGTCTGAAGGGAGGCGAGTGTTTGGCAAGGAGAGGATCAGCAAAAGATGAATTCTGGAAACTTGTGTCCCAGGGCCAGGCTGTTCCATGGCAGAGCCCAGAGCAGAAGGCAGCAGGCAGAGCAAAGCCCTGCCAGGAGCAGAGGCAGCTCCTGGCCCGGGGACACCCCGAGCCCTTCAGCAGCTGCCAGGGAGGGACCCCCAGGTCCCAGCCTGAGCCCAGCCCAGCTGAGCCCTCCCAGCACAGCCCCAAAGCATCCCTGTGGGCCAAAACAGGCCCCAAAGCATCCCTGTGGGCCAAAACAGGCCCCAAAGCATCCCTGTGGGCCAAAACAGGCCCCAAAGCATCCCTGTGGGCCAAAACAGGCCCCAAAACATCCCTGTGGGCCAAAACAGGCCCCAAAGCATCCCTGTGGACCAAAACAGGCCCCAAAACATCCCTGTGGGCCAAAACAGGTCCCAAAGCATCCCTGTGCGCCAAAACAGGCCCCAAAGCATCCCTGTGAGCCAAAACAGGTCCTAAAAGATCCCTGTGGGCCAAAACAGGCCCCAAAACATCCCTGTGCGCCAAAACATGCCCCAAAGCATCCCTGTGAGCCAAAACAGGCCCCAAAACATCCCTGTGGGCCAAAACAGGCCCCAAAGCATCCCTGTGGGCCAAAACAGGTCCTAAAAGATCCCTGTGGGCCAAAACAGGCCCCAAAGCATCCCTGTGGGCCAAAACAGGCCCCAAAGCATCCCTGTGAGCCTGGCCACTCCTGCAGGGCCAGGGACACCCCACACAGCCCCTGTGCTGAAGGGATAGGGATCTCAGCCCACCAGGGTTGCACTATGACATGAAATAAATGACACTCGCACTCTGAGATGTCCAAGGCAAAAAAGGGGTAGTTTGTTTCTGGACCTCGATATTTATAGAATTCCAAAAGTGACTATGGATTGGAAATTGCCACTTCTCCCACCACACTGGTCAAACCAACAGTTCATCAATTCTCTCCTCCTCCAGAAAGGAATGCAAAACAACCATTATTTACATGAGAAGTGTGTGAGAAACTCCATTACAAAAAACGTAAACACCAGAAGGCTTAGAAAGAAGAACTTCAGAAGAACAGGGTTACACACCAGGGCCACCCCAGACACCCTGTGCTGAGGGGATTGGGATCTCAGCCCACCAGGGCCACCCCAGACACCCTGTGCTGAGGGGATTGGGATCTCAGCCCACCAGGGCCACCCCAGACACCCTGTGCTGAGGGGATTGGGATCTCAGTCCCCAGGGGCTCCTGCAGGGCTGGGCTCACCACAGGAGCTGCAGCTCTGGGGGTGCTGCAGGTGCTGGGAGCAGAAGGAGCTCATGGACAATCTCCACCCCATAACCCCACCACGGTTCCCTGGACACCACTGGAGGCTCTGACCTCCCAGAGCAGCCCCCAGCCCCCATCCCAGTGTCCTGGCCAAGCACCAGCAGCTTGGGATGGCAGAGAGCAAACACTGGCAGAAGAAGTGGAGCAGCTCTCCCAAGGAGGAACAGGGAACTGCCTCAGCCCCAAGGATGCAGCTGCAAAGGAGCCCTCATTAAACCTGGGCTGGAGCTGATTGAGATCTGACTAATTGGGTCTATTGTACACAGGCAGAGACTGCAGAGGGAGAATATTCAGGGTAAGCAGGTGGCCTAGAAAAACCCCGAGCTCCAGTGAAAAATGAACTCAGGTGCGTGTTCCAGAAATGGAGTTTTTTCCAAAATTTTTCCACAAATTTTCCACAATTGGACAGGAACTGGGCAGTCTGGGGTGTGGGTGGTGCTTCCTGGGGAGGGTGCCAGTGTCCCAGTGCTGCAGGAAAGCTTCTGGTGCTGCTAATGTGATATTCCTGCATCATTCCCAAAATCCCAAACTTTGACATCACCCCGCTGCTGTTTACACTTCATTCTCTTGCAGGGACTGATTACATTGAGGGGATTATCTCTGCTGCCTGCTCTGCTCAGAGCAATAAATGGCTGCCAGCTTTGGTTAATGGCCAAGAGGAACCTCAGGCATTTAATCAATTTCAAAGCTTTTTATTGCAAATATTCTACCAGGAGCTGATTCCCATTATAAACAAACTATGGAGTGAAAATGAAGAGAACTGTTCTCCCCTCCCCTGGGAAATTGCAATCCAGCACAGCCCTGCCTTTCCAAGGGACGGGAGCTTCTGCTGCTCAGGGCACACAGAGATCTGGGTGTGAAAAAAGGCATTCATTCAAATAAATAAATGAGTGGCACATGTGGAAAACGATGAGCACTCCACACCTGAGGCCCCGTTTGCAGAATTACCCATGCAAAATGTGCAATTGTGTGAGCTACTGACTAATTACCTGATTTGCATACGCAATGTGATCGGAGCTGGGTCCTTCCCGCAGGGATTGCAGGGACATTCCAGGGGATTGGAACATTCCAGGGGATGGGAACATTCCCATTCCAAGGGATGGGAACATTCCCATTCCAATGGATGGGAACATTCCCTTTCCAAGGGATGGGAATGTTCCCGTTCCAAGGGATTGGAACATTCCCATTCCAAGGGATGGGAACATTCCCATTCCAGGGGATGGGAGCATTCCCGTTCCAAGGGATTGGAACATTCCAGTTCCAAGGGATGGGAACATTCCTGTTCCAAGGGATGGGAACATTCCAGGGGACAGGAACATTCCTGCCTGCTGCAGGAAGGGAATGACCTGACCACCAGGTTCTCAGCTTCCCAAAGTTTCCCAGAAGTTCAGTGCTAAAGCACCAGGAGATGCAGGGCAGAACAAACCTTTCCTGGCAGCCCGGGCAGGAGCCCAGCACATCCCTGGGGTGGGCTCTCCATCCTGCTGGGGCTATGGGGGTATCAGCCAGGCCCTGATGGAGAGATGTGCCCCACAAAACACCCCACAAAACACCCCACAAAACACTCCACAAAACACCCCACAAAACACCCATAGAACACCCATAGAACACCCCATAGAACACCCACAGAACACCCATAGAGCACCCCAGCCCCTCACACCCCCAGACCAAACCGGGTGTTCTCAGTGCAGAAGGAGGAGGAGAAAAGGACTGCAGGGACAGGAGGGCTCAGGAGGGCTCCCAGTGTTCAGTGGGGTGGTGGCACCTGAGCAGAACCTGGGCTGGCTGAGTCCCTTTTCCAGCCTCAATAGTTCTGTGCTTCTCTTTTGGGAACCGTCCTGAGCCAAATCCCTGTGGGTATCCACACGCTCCAGAGCACACTTCCCAACACCTGGAGATGCTCCCAGTGATCCCTAGCCAGCCTCACCTGAGCAGGAGAATGAATCCCAGAATCCCAGAATCCCAGAACTGTGAAGGTTGGGAAGATCTCCAGGATTCTCAAGTCCAGGCTTTCTCTGCACACCCCCACGCCCACAGGGACACCACAGAGTGCCACTGCCACACATTTTCTGAACAGCTGCAGGGACAGCGACTGCCCCGCTGCCCTGGGCAGCCCCTTCCAATGGGAGCAGCAATAACTTTCTTTTTACTTCTTTCTAAACCCTTGGGAATATCATGCACATGTCCCTGTCGAGCTTCCAAGGAACCAAAGCAGTTCCCTTGGGGAGGTCTGATTTTCTATTCCATTAGATTTCCCTTGATTTAATTTTGTCTCACTAAACAGATCGCCGTGACAAACATGTGCACAAACTGCATTCCAAGAGCTTTTTCCCCTGCTATAATTAATTCACTCTATGACATATAAAAGATAACCAGCACTGAGAAGGGAGTGTTGTTGACCAGAAGCAAATCAAGAGTTACACCTCAAAATGCAACTATATAAAAATATATCAGGAAGAAATACATCAGGAAAAGCTAAATATGTCACTCAGGGAATGCTGAATGTGAAGCTGACCTCTTGCAAATGGATCTCTTTTGGAGAACAGAAGCACAAATTCCTGCCCCAGTGTAATATTGTGCTGGTGTGTGGGAATAGCCATGGACAGCTCCAGAGCCTGGCAGTGGGCAGGGACCTTTCTTGTTATTTGTTATTAATTATTAATTATTTATTGGTCTCCACACAGCGTGCAATGGAAACCTCTGGTGTGCCCTGCTCCAGGCTGGGCTATCCATGGAACAAACCCCTGCCCTGCTCCAGGCTGGGATGTCCATGGAACAAACCCCTGCCCTGCTCCAGGCTGGGCTGTCCATGCACAAACCCCTGCCCTGCCCTGCTCCAGGCTGGGCTGTCCCTGCACAAACCCCTGCTCCAGCTCCCAGCCTTTCCTTGCTCACCAAGAGGAAAACTCCTGCCCAGGAGGAGCTGGGCTGTAATCGATCCAGGCCCAGCTGTCAATAAATTCATTTTCTGTAAACAAGAGCAGCGCTGTGCCCAGAACCAGGGCTGGGATGACAAAGCTCTGGCCCTGACTGGGTTCCAGGGCCAGTGATGGATGAGGGTTCAGCCTCCAGCCCCTTCTGCTCACGGATGCATTTATTGATCCGGAAAAATTACTCAGCCTAAATTTTCCTGTGCTGCTCTCCAGTCCTGAGGTTTATAGCACAAAGTACCACAGCACTCCAACAGAAGTAAATCTTTACAACCAATACTCTGACAACTGCAGCTTCTCCCAGGGGCAAGAATTAAAAATTCACAGCCCAAAAAAAAAAGAGGGTGGATGTGACCATGCCTCCCCTGGCACAATACGAGGCTGTTTCCTCTCATCAGACAGGAGAGGCCAATATGTGTAAAATAATTTAGCTGTGAAAAGAAGCAAGCAACAACTGAGTGATAACGACAGAAATTCAATTTCCTCCACTGAACTGCCCAAGTGCCTCCAGTGTCTGTCTGTTTGTCTGTCTGTTTGTCCAAGAGGGCTCTGAAATGCTTTGCTTTGTCTGCTCTGGGCCTGTCAGAGGGATCTGCCCCTTCCCCTCACAAACCAACATCTGAATCCCCCAGTAATTTGCCTTCTTGCAATTCATATTTTAGTGCATTAAAAGTCTGCACCCGAACATCTCGGGCTGAGGAGGTTTTCAAGATTTCTTCTGCCATTCATTTGTTGTCCTTCAATATTAATTTTGCATCCCCAGTGAAGCTGACAGCTGTCAGGAGGATCAAACCTTTCCACCTGCAATGATCCCATGAATTTGGAACTGACACACTTGGGCTCAGGAAGAAAAAGCTCTTCAGTTGTGGGTTTGGGGTTTGTTTTGTTAAGGAATGCATAATGAGAAAAGAATTCTGGCTGAGGTTTCTCCATTAATGCTGGAGGGGTAAGTGACTGGAATAGGAAATCTTTGCACTACCCAGGTTTATGGGAATTGCAGAGAATGGATTCAAAGGACAACATTTTCTAAGTCCCTATCAGGAGGATTTTAGGTCACATGTGGGTGAGTTTCTTGGCAGGGTGAGCAGCCTTTCCACATACATTTTCCCTTTGGCTGTAGGTCCCTGGGCTGCTCTGATCACAGCAGCTTGCTCTTCCCAGCAGAACTGATCCACACTGATTATGTCTCAATAAAACAGGAAGATTTTCCACCACAGTGCAATCACAGCCGATTTCTCACACTTTGTTTCTCAAAGTAACATTTCGCTTGCACCAGTGTTTTATTTTTTAATGGACTAGGAATAAAACATCTCAATCTTCTCAGAGCAAGCAATAAAAGCTGGAGTGAAAAGCAACAAAAAAGGAATGAGGCATCGCCCCAGTGAGGAAAAATCTCTTTGGCCACATTTGCCCACATCAGAGTCTGTCAGAACGGATCTGGGGGTTGAGCAGAGAACACAAAGCTGCAGAGCCATCAAGGGCAGTGTTTAACTGCACTGGTGTTGTTTTTCCTTTTCTACTTGCCAGCATTGCCAGCCTGTGCTGGCAGGGGCTGCCAGGTGAGCAGGGAATGAGCTGGGTGGGTGCTCAGGGCTGGAGCTGGGGCCATGGAGCTGCAAGGGAAAACCCCAGCAGGAGCTGCCTGGGCACAGCCCTGGGACAAACAGCCCTGAGTGCAGCCCCACAGAGCCAGAGAATCCCACACTGGGCTGGGCTGGGCTGGGAGGGCCCTCAGAGCCCCCCAGTGCCACCCCTGCCATGGCAGGGACACCTCCACTGACACCTCCAGGGTGTCCCAGTGTCCAGCCTGGCCTTGGGCACTGCCAGGGATCAAGGGGCAGCCCCAGCTGCTCTGGGAATTCCATCCAAGCCCTCCCCACCCTGCCAGGAGCAATTCCCAGTTCCCAATGTCCCATCCATGCCTGCCCTCTGGCACTGGGAGCCATTCCCATGTCCTGTCCCTCCATGCCCTGTCCCCAGTCCCTCCCTGGCCCAGGCTGTTTGACCAGCCCAGGACACAAAACCACCTCATTGCAGCTTCACACTCCATTCACAGCACTGAACCCTGCACATAAACCCAGGGGGGCTTTGCTTCTCCCAGGCCCAGCCCAGCCTGTGCCAGCCTGTGCCAGCCTGGCTGTCCCTGCACTGGGGCTGAGCCAGAGCAGCACGGAGGGAGCAGGGTGGGAATGGGAACAGGCTGTGAATCCATCACGGTCTCATTTGTGCTCCCAGCCCCAGCAGCTGCTCCCCTCCTGCAGAGGCAGGTGCTGCTGCAGGGATGATATTGATGCTAAAGCAAAAGGCCATTTGCTGATAACTCTGCTCGCTACCACACTGCATCAAAAACACTTCTAAATCTCCCAAAGTGTTCAGCTGGGAAACAAAGTTAAACAAAGAAAAAAATCCTATTTTGAGAACAAGAGGAGAGAAACAAATCTTTTTCTTGCTTGCTTTCATTCCACAATCTTTAAAAAAAAAATTCATGCTTCAAGTAAAGGTGAAAATAAAAGATATTTAACTTCTTCTAAAATATAGAGAAATATTTGTTAGCTGAGAAAACAATTCCAGAGCGTTGGTCACTGAGTCCTTTGTAACCCATTAAAACTCAGTGACCCCAACACACCCCTGCAGCCAGGTATCTGCACAGCTCCTCTGGGCCAGTGATCTTGAAGGGAAAGCTGATTTGAGTGTGTGCTGGAAACCAAATGGAGCTACTGATGTCAAAGCCTTGTGGGGTTTGGAGTGTCCTGCCAGGAAAGCAGATGATCCAAGGGTAACCACGGGAGGGGTCAGAGGAAGCACTGCACACACTGAAACTATTTGTGACCACTTCTGGAAAATGCACCAAAGCACAGGCTCTTCCCAGAAACACTGCCCAATCCCAGGGCTCCATTCACCCTGTTCCCAGCCAGACAACACCCCCTGCGCTGGGGAGGGCTCTGCCAATGGTTCTGGGCCTCTCTAAGAGATTCTTGGGCCTCTATAATACGAGTTTGTGCCTCTGTAAGATGGTTTATCCCTCCATAATATGGGTTTGTGCCTCTGCAAGATGGGTTTGTCCCTCTTTGAGAAGGTTTGTGCCTCTATAGGATGGTTTATCCCTCTATAAGATTGGTTTGTCCCTTTATAAGATGGTTTGTGCTTCTATAAGATGGGTTTGTCCCTCTATAAGATGGGTTTGTCCCTCTACAAGATGGTTTGCCCCTCTATAAGAAGGTTTGTGCCCCTCTATAAGTTGTTTGTCCCTCTGTAAGATGGTTTGTCCCTCTCTAAGATGGGTTTGTCCCTCTCTAAGATGGTCTGTCCCTCTATAAGAAGGTTTGTGCCCCTCTCTAAGATGGGTTTGCCCCTCTCTAAGATGGTCTGTCCCTCTATAAGAAGGATTGTGCCCCTCTCTAAGATGGGTTTGTGCCCCTCTGGAGCTCCCACCCCAGACCCCCCAGGGCAGGGAGGCTCCCCCGAGCCTCGGAGCCGCTCCCGGAGCCGCTGCTGGCGCTGCAGCCCAGCGAAGCCCACGGACGTGTCCGAGCTCAGGCTCTGGGCTCACAGTGCCCGTCTGCCATGGAAACGGAGCCGCCAGGAGCCAGGGGAGCCACGGCACCGCCAGGATCGCAGCAGCTTCCCCTGCTGTGCACCAGGGGGTTCACTCACCCTCTGGGAGCGAACCCGCCCTGTCCTGCCTGCCCAGGGGGCCGACATGGCAGCGAAACCCATATTTGGTACCTAATGTGTGTCCCCAGCTGTGGCTCCAGCGCTGAGCTCTCCTGCATCCCCCCTCCGTTATCCCAGGGCTTCATTGTGAGCTCCCCCTCATCCCCCCTCCATTATCCCAGGGCTTCATCGTGAGCTCTCCTGCATCCCCCCTCCGTTATCCCAGGGCTGTGCCCACTGTGCCCTTCCCAAACAGCTCTGCTGTCACAGACATCTTTTATGAAAAATCCTTTCCTTAGGATCTTTTCTCCTGAAAGCCAAGAGGCCTCAGGAATGAAAAGCAAACAATGGTTATCTGCTGCTGTGGAATGCAACAGGTGGGTCTGGGATTGGTTCATGTTGGTTGTTTCTAATTAATGGCCAATCACAGTCAGCTGGCTCAGACTGTCTGAGTCACGAGCTTTGTTATCATTCCATTCCTTTCTTTCCTTTCAAGCCTTCTGATGAAATCCTTTCTTCTATTCTTTTAGTATAGTTTTAATATTTCATTTTCTTTTCATATAATATATATCACAAAATAATAAATCAGCCTTCTGAACCATGGAGCCAAGATTCTCATCTCCTCCCTCGTCCTGGACCCCTGTGAACACCAGCACGCTCCGGAGCCCAGCAGTGAGGCAGGAGGGGAGCTGAGCCCAGGAGCCCCTCAGGAATGGCCCTGCCCCAGACTGTGCTGCTCACCCCTCTGCCTCTCCTTCCCCTTCTCCTTCAGGCAGTCCCAGATTCCTGAGGTTTGGAAAAGCCATCGAGTCCCAGCTGTGCCCGACGCCCACCTTGTCCCCAGCGCAGAGCACCGAGTGCCACCTCCAGGGGTGGGCACCCAACAAGTGCTGAGCAAATCTTACAAACAGGGAAAAAAGTGTCCCATAAAGGAAAGATTCCCAGTTACAAACCTATCTGACATTTGCTGTAATGGTTCAAAGCTAAAGAGAGCTCCTGCTGAGAGCAGGGAGATAACACACAGGATTTCTGTCCTCATCTCGCTATCATGATCAGGCACTAAGGAAAAACCTGGAGCAAAGGGGGAGGTGGGGAAAATAATACTGGCAATCAGAAAAAGAAAAACAATACCAACCATGCTGATAATCCAAAAGGCTCTGGGAAATCTATGAAATGTTCTCATGAAGAAAAGGAAAGGAAAAGGAGGCAACGATGGAGTGGGAAAAGAGGGACTTGTCTGGGAGAGGCAGAGAGCAAAGGTGGAGGGAAACCTGTATTCCCCAAAGCCAGAAATGCCACCCAGAGCATCACAGAATGGCCTGGCTTGGAAGGGACCATAAAGACCATTTTGTTCCCAGCCCCTGCCATGGGCAGGGATTCCCCCACAATCCAAGATTCCACAAGGATGGATGGCTGGCTGCATTGGGAGCTCTGATGCAGAAGGGCTTGGTGCAAACCCTCCAGGTTTCTGACAGGCAGGTTCCCCTCCAGCCCCTGTGCTCTGATTCCATTGCATCCCAGCCAGAGTCATGGGGAGGTGGGCGGGAGCTCGAGAAAATTGGGGCATTTTGGAGCATTTCAGAGTCACAGGGAAAGGCCCAGGGCTCCTCAGTGCTCTCTGACAGCTGATAAACTCAGAAGAACCTGAAGTATTAAACCCATAAATTCCTCTCCAGATTCAATTGAGAGGCTCATGAGGGTGATAGAAGTGTCTGGTGCTGCCTCACTGCTCAATTCCACAGTTCAGCACCAGGCTGGAGCCGCACTCTGCAGGGGTCAGCAGCAGGGTGGCGGAGGGGCACAGCTGGGCACAGCTGGGCAGGCACAGCCCACAGGAGCAGGGTGTCTCTGGCCCCTGGGGGCAGCCAGCAGCTCCTCCTCCTCCTCCCCGCTGCGGGTCTGCTCTGTCACAGCTCCCCACAGCCCGGGAAGGCTCCTCTCAGTGCCAGGAGAGGCTCTCTCAGCCGTGGAGAGCTGCTCTCATTGCAAGTGCAGAGTGAGCTGGAGCAGGCACTGGCAGCAGCCTGCAATTCCAAGGGGGGAATTAAACCCCACTCCTCTGTTTCTGCACCCCATGGATCTCATTCACGTGACGAGAGGAATAATTGGATTTGTCCAAGCAAGGTGGTCTGAGGTTCTCTGGAAACCCCACGGTGACAGCTGCCCATGGCACCTCGCCCACAGCAAGGCCAAAGCCAGGCACAAACACCTCGGGGTCACACATGGGCAGGCATGGACAGGACATTGGGAATTGTCCCTGGCAGGGTGGGCAGGCCCTGGAATAGAATTCCAGAGCAGCTGTGGCTGCCCCTGCAGTGCCCCAGGCCAGGCTGGACACTGGGACAGTGGGAGGTGTCCCTGCTGTGGAACAGAGCAATGGGATCAGCTTCAAGGTCCCTCCCAACCCAAGCCAGTCTGGGGTCCTGTGACATTAACAGGAATAATTAATCTCTCTTCAGATTCACAAACATCTCTGAGGACTCTCAGCCACAACCCAGGCATTTCTATGCAGATAATGCAGTTCAAAATGCAGGCAGATCCAAATGCTGGTATTAAAAACACATTAAATGAAAATAAATGAGCGTGTGGGTGGAGAATTTGGGATGCCAGACCCCCGAGCTCAGCTCACATCCATCTCTGCCCGCAGCCTGTCCCACGCTGGCAGCAGAGCCTCATTTCATAATTTACACTCATTCTCCTTCTAAAGCACTGAAATTGCCCTCGCTGCATTGACAGTGGTGGAGCTTTATTAAGTTGCCTCAAAGTCTTGCTCTTCATATTTATTCCCTGCCTGTTGCTCACACAAAGCAATCAGCAGGCTGGGCGAGAGCTTTGGGGAGTGTTTATGGATGTGTCAGCAGCACCCACCTTAAATAAAACCACACTTACTCCAGATTGCTGAGATTGCCTGGGAAATGAGTGCAGGAGATGGGAACTCGGATGTACAGAGCCTGCTTTTGGGCTCAGATGAAAAGGACCAGGTGAATCTATTCTCTAATTCTGATAGAAGTCACAACTCCCACTTGTGTTACCAAACTTCACTCTCATTTGTAGGAAGGAAATGGAAAATTCAGGTGGCAAGGAAAGCACAGACACGTTCCAGGGCCAGCCTCACTGCTGGCATTTTTTTCTCTACAGACAACATTCGTGGCCAGACTAAAAATGACTCCTGAAGGGCCCAAGGAAACAAAAAAGGGATTTAAGACGTGGCTACTCAGCAATATTGACTAATTTATCACTGAAATAGCACAAATTAGTCACTGAGACAACTCTCAGGAAGAGAAAAGGTGTCTGTCTTCCTCTGGAAGCAGCTCTGGAGCAAAGCCCTACTTTGTGCAGGAGCACAGAAGGGAGAGTCAGGGGGAGCCAGGCTGGGACAGCTGCAGCTCCAGGGCAGCAAATCCAGTCCCAGTGGGTCCCTCACAGCACAGGCCCCCACCACGCCTTGTGTTCCTCACAAAGCACTGAACAAGTGACATCTCATCAGGAAAAGGTAACAGGGACCTCAGATCTGTTTTCCCATTCAAGATCAAGCCAAGATGGATCGCCCTGGGAAGCTGGACCAGCTCTCTGGAGCCTTCAGGACTGAACTTCCATCTCCTGAGTCATCCATTGCCCTGCCTTGGCCCTGGGTACAAAACAAGCTTCTGTTCCAGCCCTTGACAGGGTTCACATTCCCACTGGCAGTGGCTGGAGCAGCAGATCCTGGCTCTGCTGGCACCAGCTGGAGCTCTGCCCCTGCCCATGGCAAGGTCTGGCCCTTTCCAGCAAGGCTGCAGCACTTTGTTCCTGTTGTTTCTAGAGAAAGCAGGAGGAGTTCTGGGGTCCTGCTGGGTCCTGTCCAGCTCAGCAGATTGGAGAATTCCATGGTTCCAGGTTTGGCATTTCTGTTGTGTCCTGTCCACACGTGAGGTAGATCCAGCTCCTGGGCATTCCCAGATGACAAGGGGGAGGGAAAAATTTCATTTTCCTTTAAAAACTGAAAGCCCTTGGATTTCTAATCTGAGGAACAAAGATTTCCACTGCTTATAGCATCTGATGGCAGAGTCCTGTACCCTTGGGATTTCCATGGCATCAAGACTCCACCATGGCAGACTCCAGAAAGGCAGAATGATTATGGAACACTGATTTTATATCACTGTGAGATAAATTAACTAATTCATGAACACAAACACATCGACGTGCATTTGATTTACAGCAAGAGAACCGTTTCAGATCAGGAAAAGATGAGCCCTCCGATGGTTCTGTGACCTGTACAGATTTAAATTACCAAGTGGAAAGCCAAGGTTCCTTACTACACAAAACACAAGTGTTGTAAAAGCAAAAGCACTGCAGTGTGTGAAAAAGGTGTATTTTTATTTTATTGGCTTTTCGCAAATATTCAAATGAATATTATATGTGATGTGTTAAAAAGTTATGCTGCGTTAATTTTCTTAAGTAGTGTGTAAAATATCATTTTAGGTTATAACAAAATGTTAAAATAGAAACTGTGCTGTCTAGGATACTTTTTTAAAGAGAGGACTCGCAGTGAGACAGCAGCCACAGGACACCTGAATCCTTCAGAGAAACAGAATTTATGGCCCCATTATCAGAAGAAATGAACTTCTTCCTGCCTGTTCAGCCCTGGAGACACTGTCAGGATTCAGAGGAAGAAGCTGACACTGCCCAGCCAGAATCCTGTGTTTGAATGGAATTTATGCATCATGGATGAGGTGTATGAATATGCAACAGGCTGTTGCTTTTAAGGGTTAATCCTCTGTTAACGTGGGGCCTTTTTCGGGCTTATTTTGCCCAGAAAGAGGCACCCGGACTGTCCATAACTCCTTGTTTTTATTGTCTCATATTGTCCTAAATTGTCCAAATTATTATTACTCTAATTGTATTACTATTTTTATAACCATTTTATTACTATTAAACTTTTAAAATTTTAAAGACAAATGATTGGCGTTTTTCACACAGTGGCTTCCCAGCCCTTGGAGGGCAAAGCCCAAACTGCCCAGCTTTTCCAGCCTCCATTTGATTGAAAATGGGACTGCAGTGAGCAAAGAGCCTGGCACAGCCCAGTGTCCTGCCCGAGACCCCCTCAGCTTCCCCTGCCTGGTCCCTTCCCCTGGGGCTCCTTTGTGCTGCTCTCTGCCCTCACACAGACACCTCTGCCCTGTCCTGGGGAGAAGGGGCAGCTCCAAGAGCTGGAAATCGCCTTTCCTGCAGTGCCTCAGCTCCTGACGGCCAGAGCACAAGCTCTGCTCACCTTCCTTTCCAACAACTCCTAGGGAACGATTTTTTTTCAAATGACAGTTGTTCTACCACTACGTGGATTTCTCATGCTGTGAAGAAGCCCAGGTGGTTCCCAGAACTTTTATGATCAAGGTTAGGAAATTATTTTCCAATTTGCTAACCAGCAAAATAATTCAGTTACTCAGAATCCTTGGAGGAAGAACCTCAAACAAGCAAGAGAAGCTTTCAAAAGAAGCAAGAGAAGACAAATTGCATAGGGCTGCTTTGAAGATGTATTACATTTAGTGTGGCCTTAATTACTCACACCCATCATCTCTTTTAATCAGGGGTCAGCTGCTTTATTTGTCAAGAATAGAGGTTTAAGTAATTTTCAATGCAAGATGCAATAATTACACTTTCTGCTAATGAGTCCTTGTGCAGATTATTTGTCACTGTGTATAATGAGGAAGCTTCACTTTCTCATTCAATGCTGCAAACCCCACACAGGCTGCAGGAGGGGGATTCCAGCAGCTCCCCTGGTGCCAGGACACCCACAGGAAACCCACAGGACACCCACAGGTCCCAGTTCTCCCAGAGCCTCCACACAGGGCAGAGCTGGGCGTGGGTCTGGCTCAGGGCATTTCCAGAGCTCAGGGAATTGCCAGAGCTGGCTGTGGGTCTGGCTCCAGGGTGTTTTCCAGACCTATCTGGAGTGCTCCAAGCTGTCCCTCAGCGTTCCAGCCTCGTTACTCAAGGAGCACTGAGTAATCTCCATGTGCAATTTCTGAATTCCTGAATAAAGAGAAAACCCTGACTGCCTGCGTGCATTCCCAGCAGGGATGAGCAGAGAATTCCCAGGTCTGACCACTGTGCTTTTGGTAATGCTTGGCTTTTACCACCCTGGAAATGAACATAATGCCACAGAGAACAGAAACCCCTCCCCACCCCTTCTGAGGTCGAGAGCAAAATAATTGATGAACATTTGAACAAACTCCAGGAGCCAGAGCAAAGCCCAGGAAGGGGGATGTACACTCCAGACACAGCCATTCTTTTGGGAATACTGAGGACACCTTTTATGTTCATTCTGAGGCGCTGCTGATTGATGGCAACCTGTTCATATTTAGATAACCTAAGAATCAACAAAATTTAAATCCTCGGATTAGGAAGAAGAGTGGACAAGAGAGAAGACAGCAAGTTCACCTTTGCAGAGGCAGCAGCAGGGAGCTGTTCCCAGCTCTCCCTCCACAGGGACACAGCATCCCTGTGTCCCAGCCCTGTCCCCTCGTGGCACAGGTTCTGCTGTGTCCCCAGCTGCAGTGGCACAGGGCTGTGCTCTGCAGGATGTCCCCAGAGCAGGACAGCATGCCCTGCTCTGCCCATCCCAGTGTCCTGGTTGACTGTATGATGCTTTTATCCCCAATCTTCTCGTTCTGTTCATGCTGAATAATAAGTTTTGCACCTTTAAGAGGTGTTGCAGAGAGTGAAGGGGGGAGAGAAGAAGCAGCAGTTTGTTTTCAGACACTGCACTCACTCCTCCACATTCCTGCTCCTGGACTGTGTTATCTGTAGATGGACAGACAGCGGGACAGAGCTCTCCTTTGCTTTAGTGAGTTTTAGCTTGCTGAGGCAAGGAAGTTCCCTGGACTGTGGTTATTTTCTTTTTTCCCTTTTCTTTGGCCCTGTTTAACCTGCTCTGGACTGAACACCCAGGGGAGCACCGGCAGCTGCACCTGTGGCCCACAGGCCGGGCCTGGCCTGCGACATTTCCAGCACTGAGGGACTGAGCAGAGCCTGAGTGAGCTGAGCTGCAACCAGGGGAGGGACTTTCTCAGTTTGTCATCTCTTTTGGAGCAGCAAGGGGTTCTATTGTTTAATATTGTTTAGGGTTTATTGTTTAATAAACAGGTTTTTCCACTTTTCTCCAAGGAGCTATTTTCTCCTGGACCGGCTGGGGGGAGAGGCCGATTGAATCTGCTTTCCTAGAGGAGCCCCTTTGGGGGTTCTCTCCCAAATTTGCTGTGAACCAGGACACCCAGCCAGGCTCAGCTGCTCCTGCCCAGCCCCACATATCACCCTGATTGCTCTTCCACAATGCTGGGAAGCTGAGCTTGGGTCCCCGGGCTCAGGGCAGGCTCAGAGCCATGGGGAGGCCAAGCTGAGAGCCCAGCCCAGGGTGGATTTGCTGAGCCCAGCAGGGCCCTGCAGGGAAAAGCCTCACCCCAAGCTGCACACAGAGCCAGCTTTGAGCTCGGCTTTGGACTCCTGCTACTGCTAAGGCTTTGTCAGAGCTGAGCTTGGTCCAAGCTGGGAGCTGCCTGCTCTTCCAGTCACAGCCCTGTCAGGAGTGCCACAAACAGACAGCAGCAGGCTGTGAGTGGCAGGGATCAGTGTGTTGTGCCTGACAGGAATATTGCACCTCAGGATTCATTTGCATCATCATTTTGAACTCTTTTTATAGAGCTCGTATTGATTTGCAGAGGTTGCTTGCATTTCAAATCACAGCTATGTGTGTTCCAGCTCCAGCTCAATTTGCTTTATTAGGAAGGTGCAGTTAATATTTCCCTGTTTCCACAGGAAAGCAGCTGTTCCAGAAGAGCTTTCCCAGGGTTTCTCACCCTCCTCACACCCGCCTGGCCTGGGCTCAGGGGGCTCTGCTGCTCATATTTCTCTGGGAGATATTTTCTTGAGTAAGATAAAGTGCTTGAACTCAGCTGATTTTGTCTGAGCAGCGAGATGCAATTCGTACATTGAAAATAATAATTAAAAGTGTATTTTTGTCCCTCTCCATGTGCCCACACAGATCTCTGGATGTCTCATTCCCAACCAGCAGAAAACACTTTTAAATGTGTTGCAACATCACAAATGTCTGTGTAGTGAACAAACCAGACAACACCACCAACAAAAAGGCAATTTGTGTACTCTGCACATAACATTCAGTTTCTGCATCTCATGTTGCAGAAGCAAACACCGGTAATATTAATTTCTACCGTGCAAAGCTGTTGCTGTGTTTTTCATTCCCTGAGGTCCACACTCTTGACCACATGGCACACCCAGACCCTCACTCAGGTGACAAGGGGTTGCTATAACCTATAAAACATGACTTGGTACAGAGGTGATATTTTAGCAGTGTATTTATCCATAAATGTGTCTGGTAAAATCCACACAGATTTATTGTCTCTATTCTTTTATATCTCATAAAAATGTGAAATACTGCACTATTTTCCATCTCTGCGTGTTTGGATGACCACTAAGGACCCATTTTGGTGCCACAGGTAATTCCTACTCCTCTCAGGATCCTTGAGGTTGGGAGAACCCTCCCAGCCCATTGAGTCCCAGCTGTGCCCAATTTCCCCCTTGTCCCCAGCCCAGGGCTCTGAGTGCCACCTCCAGGGATGGGCACTGCAACCCTCCCTGGGCAGTTCCAGTGCCTGAGCCCCCTTTCCATGGGGAAATTCCTGCCCACCCTGAGCTGCCCTGGCCCAGCCTGGGGCCGTTCCCTCTGCCCTGCCCCTGCTCCCCTCCTGTCAGGGGCTGTGCAGTGATCCCAATATTGCCAGGTGGGACGTGCCTGGGCTCCTCTGGCCTGGCTGCTGGACCCAAGGTGGCAGCTGGGGTGGTCTCAGCCCAGAGACACCCCTGGCTGGCTGGGTGCTGCAGCTGGCACCTGGGACAAGTCCAGGCAAGCAGGAACTCAGGTTTGCCTCTGGTGGAAAGGCTTTAGGCGATGGTGAAGGAAAAGGGAGACGGGTCCTGCTGAAGGGTTTGATCCAGAGCTTTATTCCATGGTCACAGACCTCTGAACATTGCAACAGCTCCTACAGAACCAAGAACCGCGTGGTCCCCGTGTGTTTTAAGCCCGGGGAGAGAGGCAGGACAGGGGTAGGTGTGCCACCAACCAGGTGGGAGGGGGAAAGGCTCAGGGGACAATGACACCTGGATAGGCCAATGTTGCCGGGGCTGAGGGGCATCTTTTGAACTTCGCCAATCAGACGATGCCCTCGCTGGAATGTTAGGATTGATGGACAGCACTTGGCAAGGGGGCAAGGGGGACAGGAAGGGAGAGGTTGTTGGCACACCTGAGGGAGGAGCAGGGATAGCTGAAACAGGGTATTACATCACTCTGCAACACAGTCGTGCTGGAACAAGTGTGAATTCCTCAGTGTTCCCTGCCCTCCTGTAAAAACCAACAATAAAACTTGGTGTGCCTACAAGTGCCTCTGCATTGTTGGAGGACTTGTCTGGCATCTCATTAGTAGCTTCCCTTCATCCTGCAACTTTAATTAGCAGCTCCAGTGTGGGATTTACCTACGACTGCCATGGGTGAGGAGTGCGAGCTAATGAATTATTCAAAGTAAATTAAGAGACCGAGGAAGTTCTCTTCCTGTCTCACACTAATACACAGTTCATTAGCAGAGATTTTCACCTGTGACAGGCACAGGTACCTCACAGGCTGAATTTCTGTGCTCACCTGAAATGGATTCTGACTCTGTCCCTGGCAATGTCAGACCCCGAGTTTTGCTCAGAGAGATTCCATTAACAGTGACAGTCAGTAAATTGGATCCCCAAGATGTGGGATATCTTCATTAAACCTGGGCAGGCAGATTCCCATCACCCTGGGAGCACCCCTGGGAGCCTGGCAGGACCCACACAGATCTGTCGCCCACCCCAGACCCCTTGGGGCATTGTCTGAAACCTCCTGAAAGCTTCCAGAGAAAACATGGAGAAATGAGAAAATAAATATGGAGAAATGAGAAAATATGGAGAAATGAGAAAACATGGAGAAATGAGAAAACATAGAGAAATGAGAAACATGGAGAAATGAGAAAACATGGAGAAATGAGAAAACATAGAGAAATGAGAAAACATGGAGAAATGAGAAAATATGGAGAAATGAGAAAACATGGAGAAACAAGAAAACATAGACAAATGAGAAACATGGAGAAATGAGAAAACATAGAGAAATGAGAAAACATGGAGAAATGAGAAACATGGAGAAATGAGAAAACATAGAGAAATGAGAAAACATGGAGAAATGAGAAACATGGAGAAATGAGAAAATATGGAGAAATGATAAAGAATGGAGAAATGAGAAAATAAATACGGAGAAATGAGAAAATATGGAGAAATGAGAAAACACGGAGAAACTCATCCAGTTCTGCCACCTGCCCCTGCCCCAGGTGCTCCAGCCCCAGTGTCCAGCCTGGCCTGGGCCAGTGCCAGGGATCTGCCCCAGCTGCTCTGGGCTCCCTGTACTCAAATCTCTAATGCAGTTTAGTGCATGAACTGTGTTTGTTCTGTCCTTGGACCTTTCTGTTCCCGGCGTGCCGCGTGGCTCTGGGACGCAGTAGTTTGGGAAGCTGAAGGAGATGGATCCCTGCTGGCATGGGCTGCATGCCAATGAGTGTGAGCCAGCAGCCCAGCTCTGGCAGGGCTCCCCCGGGACCGCCAGCTGCTCTGGGGATATCGACCTGCCCCGCTCCTCTCCCTCCTAATTGCCACCAGTGCAATCAGCAGGGACCTGCCAGCCTGTCCAGGATGGAGCAGCAGCACAGCGCCCACCAGGACAAAGGCAGTGCTCCTCTGCTGCTGACAGAAATCACTGCTCCTCAAAAGTCCTGACGCTCACAATCTGCAGATAAAATTGACTTATACATTGGACTGCTTGCCTATAGCACAGATTTATGGCTTTCTGAGCAGAGGACACGGGAGTAGATTGTTTCCTGAATAACTGTGGGGAAAGGCACAGCAATTCTCTGAGCTGGCTCCTCCAGGAGCTGGGACCAGCTCAGCTGCCCTCTGCAGCCCTGTGCCACAGGGGTGACAATCACAAGGCAGAGGTCAAGCATCCCTTGAACAGGTTTTGCATTTTCTCCATACCTGCAGCCTACATTAGAATATTCTCAATGGCATCCCAACACACAACAGCTTTAATTTGAGTCACTAAAGAAATCAGATTTTTAGCATTAAAATCAAATAACAATTTAATGTATTTAAAGAACAGAATTAATTGTACAATGAAACTCAATAACACTCAGAAACAAATTTCTGGATCCAGCAAATCCTCACAAGAGCCCATGGTTGTTCTCTGCTGTGACACCATCAGGGCTGGAGGGGAGAGCTGGGCTTCAGGACAGCCCTGCACCCCTCTGCCCTGGGAAAAAAGGAATTTCTCCCTTCCCTCTGCCCAAGAAACCCCTTTCTGGCACCATCCAGCTCAACAAAGGGCCCCAAGGTACCTTCTGCAGAGGCAGCCAGCCCCAAGAGATGAGGAGCCCTGCATTGCTCTGAGAGCTGATTGCAGCAGTTAATTGCCTCTAAAACACTCCCTTCACAGTTAAGTTGGAATTGTTCACTTTCAGCTTTTAGTCATTAGTTTGCACTATGGGTTTTTTGCCAAGATTGGGTTTTGGGAGGTTTCTGACATTAAAACATTCTCCAGCACAATGAGGGTGCCTAATGCCGTTCTGCCGAGCTAATTAGCCAGGGCTCCTGAAGCTTCTCCCCGTAAACATTCTTTACTTCCCAAACAATATTTCCATCCCTCCTCTGGCCCTTTCTGCTCTGCCAGCAGCTTTGGGAAAACAGGTCCCAGCACGTTCCACATCAGCAAAGCTTTGGATTCTCCTCCATGCCCAGCTGTGCACACCTCTGGATCCTGGCCCTGGGCTTTGCCATGCTGTTGAGTAAGGCCCAGCATAAGTCTGGTTTTAAAACAGACCCAGCTTATTGGGATGTCCCTTTGAGCAGCTTCCTCTTTGTTATCTCCCATTCCTCTCATCCCTGAAAGTGTCAGCAGGAATTTCCCCATGGAAAGGTGCTCAGGCCTTGGCACAGCTGCCCAAGGAGGTGTCCAAGGCAGAGCCATTCCTGGGCACTGGCAGAAATGGGACAGAAGGGATTTTGTTCTCTTTTAGTGGAGTGCTTGAGCCCCTTGGTAGGTGTCTACAGGGACGGTTCAGCAGGTAAAGTGAACATCTCAGTTTGCAAATCTGAAACAGAAAAACATCTCTGTGCCACCCTCATGGAGACTGCAAGCTGAGTTCCCAAGAGCAGAGAGAGAGGAAAGGAGGGGGTAACCAAGGGGATCCAGAAGGATCCAGAACCTGCCTGCAGGGCAAAAGTGTGGGATAATAGCAATATTCAAGAGGGAACAAAAAAAATTGGAAAAAAAAAAAGGAATTTCATGAGCTTTACCTAAAAATTGCATTCACAGCCATATTCATGAAACCATCCTTTGAGAACAGATGGTCGATAACCTAAATAATTTTTAGTTTAGGCTCCAGTTTTGCAAGAAATCTGGAATAGTCTGTTTCTGTACAAGTCTCACCCTGGAAAGAGAAGCTGATTAAATTAGTGTAGAAATAAGTTTTAGAGGATCTTGCCTGGGCCCTTTTCTGCAGGACTTGGCGCCAGCCCCAGCATCCTGGGAAGCAAAGAGCTGTGGCCCATTTCTGGAGCAGATCCACTGCAAGGGGGAAGTGCCACAGCTCTGCCCGAGCCTCTGAGGCTGCATTTCCCTGAGAATATCACTTCCTGGGGAAAATGAAGCACCTGTGTGAGAGGCACCTTTAAACAGTGCCTTTTTGGGTCCCCAAACCCACACACTCAGAATAGACATTGGCACACGGAGCCAAGCTCTGCTGAAGCCAAAGATGATCACCAAAGCACCTAAATCTTCATTTCCTTCTGCATCACACCACCAGGGCCAACAGATCTTTATGTGGAGCAAAGGCTTTTGTTATTTATAACCACTTTCAGACCATTTTTCAGTATGGGTTTGAACTTACACCAACGAAGATGATAAAATTACCTTCCTTCTTAAATAATCAAGCCAGTCGACTAATGTAAAATTAATGGCATGGAATGAAAACGTTGGGCAGTTTCAAAATAAATTAAGTGTGGAAGCAGGTTACGTTTAATCAAGCTGTCATGCAAATTAGCAGCCTCACTCTGTGAGGACTATTTAAAGAATTTCTTAGCTGGTGAAAATGTTTTTGGAAGCACGACAGGAACATTCTCTGTTTTGTTGAGGCTCAGGAATGTTAAAAAGCTCCCCCAGAACAGGGTCAGAGTGTGGATCCCACAGAGCTCTGCTGGGAGGGAAGTGCCACACCAGGGCTGGGGCAGCCTGAGCCAACATCCCCAGACAATCACAGAATCTGGGATGCTGCACACAGCTGCCAGAACAAAACATGCCACCCAAAACGGAGCTAAACAAAAGGAAAAAGTAAAAGCAAACAAAGCAAGGAAAAACACCAAACCAAAACAAAACCAACCCAAACAAACAAAACAATTCTATAAACACAGAATTCTTACAGGGGAGAAATGCACAGACTCCCAGACTGGTTTGGGTTGGCAGGGACTTTAAATCTCATCTCCTCCCAGACCCCTGCCACGGCAGGGACACCTCCCACTGTCCCAGGTGCTCCAGCCCCAGTGTCCAGCCTGGCCCTGGGCACTGCCAGGGATCCAGGGGCAGCCACACAAATCTGGGAATTCCAGCCCAGCCCATTTCTCTTCCACACCCAACCTCTTGCCCAGCACTGTCCCTGTCCCAGCAGTGCCCTGTCCCCAGCACTGTCCCTACGCCAGCACTGTCCCTGTCCCTCCCTCTCATCTCTCCCAGCCCTAGGTGGCTGCAGGGAGGCTCTCCCAGCTCACAGGACTCCATTCCAGCTGGGAGCCCAGCTGGCCCTGGGCACTGCTCTCTGTGTGTTTGGGACTGCACCCAGCCCTGCTGAGCTCCCCCTGTGCCCTGCTCTGTGCCCTGGGCACTGCTCTCTGTGTGCTTGGGACTGCACCCAGCCCTGCTGAGCTCCCCCTGTGCCCTGGGCACTGCTCTCTGTGTTTGGGTCTGCACCCAGCCCTGCTGAGCTCTCCCTGCTCTGTGCCCTGGGCACTGCTCTGTGTGTTTGGGTCTGCACCCAGCCCTGCTGAGCTCTCCCTGCTCTGTGCCCTGGGCACTGCTCTCTGTGTGCTTGGGGCTGCACCCAGCCCTGCTGAGCTCCCCTTGCTCTGTGCCCTGGGCACTGCTCTGTGTGCTTGGGGCTGCACCCAGCCCTGCTGAGCTCCCCCTGTGCCCTGGGCACTGCTCTCTCTGTGTTTGGGACTGCACCCAGCCCTGCTGAGCTCTCCCTGCTCTGTGCCCTGGGCACTGCTCTGTGTGCTTGGGGCTGCACCCAGCCCTGCTGAGCTCTCCCTGCTCTGTGCCCTGGGCACTGCTCTCTGTGTGCTTGGGTCTGCACCCAGCCCTGCTGAGCTCTCCCTGCTCTGTGCCCTGGGCACTGCTCTGTGTGCTTGGGACTGCACCCAGCCCTGCTGAGCTCCCTCTGTGCCCTGGGCACTGCTCTGTGTGCTTGGGGCTGCACCCAGCCCTGCTGAGCTCTCCCTGCTCTGTGCCCTGGGCACTGCTCTGTGTGCTTGGGGCTGCACCCAGCCCTGCTGAGCTCCCCTTGCTCTGTGCCCTGGGCACTGCTCTGTGTGCTTGGGGCTGCACCCAGCCCTGCTGAGCTCCCCTTGCTCTGTGCCCTGGGCACTGCTCTGTGTGCTTGGGGCTGCACCCAGCCCTGCTGAGCTCCCCTTGCTCTGTGCCCTGGGCACTGCTCTCTGTGTGCTTGGGACTGCACCCAGCCTCGGGCTCTGTGCCTCCTGCCCTCCTACACCAGCCCACCAAGGGGAACAGCACAGGAGATCATTTCCTGTAACCAAATTTATTTTTAATTCCAGCATGATGGTTCTGGGCTGGCTGCCTTGAAAAGCTTGATTGCTGTGAATTTCATCCACTTTTTTGGGTCTGTGACTTTCCATGTTTTATACATGTCCAAATCCATTTTCCTTTCGCAAGATTAGCTGAGGGAGGGCTCAGAAGGGATATTGTTTTGAGGTACTAATGCAAATTAAGAAGTGGAATGGAAGGTTAAGGATGACTCAGTGCATTTCTTTATCTCTGTGGGCTGAGGTGGTTGTGACTCAGGGCAGAGCCAGGCCAGGAGCCAGGAATCCAGAACTGCCTGGGCAAGGGGACACTCAGGAGGTGTCCATGGAGCCCCAAAGGTGTTTGGGGAGTTGATCTGGTCAGCACAGCTCCAATAAACCATGGGGGGAATCCAGCCCACCCCACTGAGAGCAGCTCAGGGTAAACATTCTGGGCTGATGCTTGGAACTGTAGGTGCAGAAACCAAACCCACTCCAGGAAACCAAAGCTGGAGGAGGTCACTAAACCTGAGTTTGTGTGAAAGCAGAGAACCAGAGACTGACTCTTCCTTGGGTTGAAGAATTTGTCCTTAATGCCCAATGCAAACCTGCCCTCCTTCAGCCCCCAGCCATTCCCCTGTCCCTGCAGGATGCCCTGGGACCCCTCTGCCCCCTCCCTGAGCTCTCCCCTCCCTGGGGCCACCAGCCAGGTTCCCCTGCTGCCCATGCTGGGTTGCCAGAGGCATTTTCACCCCTGGCTCTCCCTGGGGCTCAGCCCAAGGTGTCCCCAGCCTGGGCCACCCCAGCCCAGTGCCCCAGGTGACCTCATCAGCCACATTTAATTTGCTGCTTGTGGATTAGGTTCAGCCCTTGCACCTTCACACTAGAGAAATGTAACACCAAGGGGGTTTATGCAGGTTTAAAAAAAAAAATCACAAACCAAATACTAAATACGATAATTAAATTAATTTGAAACTAATTTCTGACTATGTGCAGGACTCTATACACAAAAAAAAAAGAGAAATAAAAAGAGCTGTGACAAAAGCTATATCTTGTTCTCCCTTCCTCTGCTCTTTAATAGTCTCTGAATGAAAAGTCTAGTACAATTTTCTAGTCCACTTGTTCCAGCCAGGGGCAAAACTGCTCGTTATAATTAGGCCACTTTCATAACAGATTTCCTGCTGCCCCTGCTGCCGTGGATGTGGCCAAGGCTCTGCACCTGAGAGCTGGGGAACAGTCCCTGCCCATGGACACAGCAGCAGAGCCTGCACAGAAACTGCCCAGAGAGGCCTCTCCAGGAGGGGTTTGGGCTGGAAAGAGCTCTGAGCACCCAGCCCTGACCTCAGTGAGCCAGTGCAGCCATGGATGGGAGCTGCACTCTCTGAGCACCCAGGCCTCACCTCACTGAGCCAGTGCAGCCATGGGTGGGAGGCCCTCACCTCAGTGAGCCAGTGCAGCCATGGGTGAGAGACCTCACCTCAGTGAGCCAGTGCAGCCATGGATGAGGGGCCCTCACCTCACTGAGCCAGTGCAGCCATGGATGAGGGGCCCTCACCTCAGTGAGCCAGTGCAGCCATGGGTGGGAGGCCCTCACCTCAGTGAGCCAGTGCAGCCATGGATGGGAGGCCCTCACCTCACTGAGCCAGTGCAGCCATGGATGAGAGGCCCTCACCTCAGTGAGCCAGTGCAGCCATGGATGAGAGGCCCTCACCTCACTGAGCCAGTGCAGCCATGGGTGAGAGGCCCTCACCTCACTGAGCCAGTGCAGCCATGGATGGGAGGCCCTCACCTCAGTGAGCCAGTGCAGCCATGGATGGGAGGCCCTCACCTCAGTGAGCCAGTGCAGCCATGGATGAGAGGCCCTCACCTCAGTGAGCCAGTGCAGCCATGGGTGAGAGGCCCTCACCTCACTGAGCCAGTGCAGCCATGGATGAGGGGCCCTCACCTCACTGAGCCAGTGCAGCCATGGATGGGAGGCCCTCACCTCACTGAGCCAGTGCAGCCATGGATGAGAGGCCCTCACCTCAGTGAGCCAGTGCAGCCATGGGTGAGAGGCCCTCACCTCACTGAGCCAGTGCAGCCATGGATGAGGGGCCCTCACCTCACTGAGCCAGTGCAGCCATGGATGAGGGGCCCTCACCTCACTGAGCCAGTGCAGCCATGGATGAGGGGCCCTCACCTCAGTGAGCCAGTGCAGCCATGGACGGGAGCTGCACTCTGTGCCCAGCCCTCACCTCAGTGAGCCAGTGCAGCCATGGATGGGAGGCCCTCACCTCACTGAGCCAGTGCAGCCATGGATGAGAGGCCCTCACCTCAGTGAGCCAGTGCAGCCATGGGTGAGAGGCCCTCACCTCACTGAGCCAGTGCAGCCATGGGTGAGAGGCCCTCACCTCACTGAGCCAGTGCAGCCATGGATGGGAGCTGCACTCTGTGCCCAGCCCCAGCTCTCTGGAGCCCAGTGCAGCCATGGATGGGAGCTGCACTCTCTGCCCAGCCCCAGCTCTCTGGAGCCCCACCTGAGCCCTGTGAGTGAGCTCAGGACCAGAGGGAGGGCACCCAGCCAGGCTGGGCCAGGCCGTGGACCAGGGGATGCTCCATGGACACCCAGAGCTGGCAGGTCCAGGGCTGGAAAAGCAGGAGCAGAGACTCAGGAGACATTGGCCATCCCAGTCCTCTGCTGGCATGGGCTGAGACAGGAACTGGGGCTCCAAAGGGCACTTCCAGCTCCTTTGTCAGCGCTCAGAGCCCAGCCCTGCCCCTCAGCAGCTCTGATCCCATGGCAGATGGCATCAGGGATCATGTGCAGCTGGAGCTGGACCCTGTCACCAGCTCCATCCCCTGTGCCACCCGCCCCCTATCAGCTGCCACAGTCAGCACTCTGGCCTGGCCATCCTGCAGCTCCAGCTCCCATTCCCTGTGGGATCTGGATCCACACCCTGCTCCCACAGCCCTGCCCCAGCCCTGGCACACACCCCACACACCTGGGGCAGGGCTCCAGCTCCAGGAGAGCCCAGGGAATCACTGTGGGATCACTGTGGGATCACTGCCAGGACAGCCCCCATGGGATCACTGTGGGATCACTGCCAGCAGCTCCCCAGAGAGGCAGGAGCAGCAGCCCCATTCCAGCCCCATTCCAGCCCCGTGGCTGCCTGGCCCAGGGCAGCAGTGCCAGAGCCCAGGGTCCCTCCCCTGGGACATCAGCTGCACTCTGTCACACACGGTGACAACGAGAAAGTCATTAAATCTCTGTTTTCTCCTCAACAAACAGCCCCTTGGAACAAATCCCAGTTTTCATCCCTTACTGACTCCTTGTTTTGTTAGTTCCTCTGCAGAACAGCTGAAACATTCGCCATCATTTAAAATGATAAATTATTTTAATTTGCGCTGAATTTATTTATTATTGCTGCGCAGACAAGAGGCAAGTGCCATAATGTGCTTGTTTAATAATTGGCAGGGATTGGGAAGAGGAAATTCTTGTGCAAACAACAACTTCATCTACTGGGGTGTGCTCAGGAGCCTGCAGGTCCCATGGTCACATTTCAGGAATGAAACCCCACAGAGCCAAAGGATTTGTGACCCCAAATTGCACCAGAATATCAAGGGGATGGAAGTCAAGAAATGAACCTTTAGAGATCATAAAGGAAAGAAGGGGACTTTTGTATTTATTACACTCTGCACAGACTATTTATTTATATTTACTATAATATATATAAATGTTATAAATATTTACTATTTATTATATTTATTATACTCTATCAGTGCCTGTGCTCACAGCCACACCCAGCCCTGGGCAGGCACTGGGGGAACTGGGATGCATCCAAAAATTAGAGTATCCCAAAATTCCAGTTGCTGCATGGACTCACAGTCACTCTTTCTGCTGCAGAGCTCCTTTCCAAATGCTCAGTTCTCAGTAGCACAAGTGACACTGGATGGGGGTCTGACAGATGTGTCCCAGCACACCATCACTCCTTAGGCAAGGGCTCTCAGCTATGAAGCATGGCTCTTCTTGGAAAAGATTCAAAACTGGTAAATCCCAATCTCCAACAGTCACTGGCCCCTCAGTAATTTCATTTAAATATGAATTAGGCACCCCCATGCTCAGCTTTGGGTGCAAGGTTTGCCTGGCTGAGGTGCTCCAGCCTCATCAGTAATTTAATTTAAATAAGAATTAGGCACCCCCATGCTCAGCTTTGGGTGCAAGGTTTGCCTGGCTGAGGTGCTCCAGCCCCATCAGTAATTTAATTTAAATAAGAATTAGGCACCCCCATGCTCAGCTTTGGGTGCACGGTGTGCCTGGCTGAGGTGCTCCAGCCCCACAGGCTCCCCAGCCATTCCCACCTGAGGTCTGGGTGTTCCCAGGGCCTGGGATCCACAGGATCCCCAGCTCAGGCAGGACTGCCCAGCAGCTCCCAGGATGAATCCAGGGTGCTGACCTCAACCTTCACGCTGTGGTTTTGTTTTGAGCCCCTGGAGGCTGAGGAAGCCCAGGCAGGGCTCTGGGCCCAGACTGCAGAGTACACCTGCCCAAACTCCTCTAGAACCACACTCTGCTGAAAAGATCTTGTGCTTTTTAAAAAGCCATGACAGCCTCTAAAGCCCAATTTGCTGCGCTCGCACAACGCACAGGTACTTTAAAGGTACTCTCACTCACACTTGGTTTCATTACCCGGGAGCTTTGAGGAAAACAAAACACACAATAAAAACCTTTACTCGCTAGAAAAACCCTTTTGATCATCTTCAGCTGTGCACGTTCTGATCTCCAAGGGGGGATATGAGTTCCAAACTGCCTGGGGCAGCTCCAGCATGGGGAAAGGGGAATTCCTGCTTTTCCCAGGGCACCAGCAATGCCTCGTGCTGCCATCCCCAGGGGAGCTCTCCCCTGCCCTCCCCACATCCCCTTCCACCTGCCAGGAAGGGGGGAGCAGTCCCCGAAACAGCTGGAGATGGCCTCTGTTTCCCTGGGTACCCAGCCCTGCTCAGGCAGGGAGGGAGGTGGCATGGGAGGTGACACGGGAGGTGACACGGGAGGTGACATGGGAGGTGGCACAGGAAGTGGCACGGGCTGTCCCTGCCGGCTCCTCCACATTTGTCACCTCTCCTAAACCACTCCTCTCCCGAAATTGCCACTTGTGCTGTCAGCAAGATGGATGTGCAGGAGCACGGGGTGATGGAACACGGGGTGATGGAGCACAGGGTGATGGAACATGGGGTGATGGAGCACGGGGTGATGGAGAACAGCATGATGGAACATGGGGTGATGGAACATGGGGTGATGGAGCACGGGATGATGGAGCACAGGGTGATGGAACCCGGGGTGATGGAACCCGGGGTGATGGAACATGGGGTGATGGAGCACGGCGTGATGGAACATGGGGTGATGGAGCATGGGGTGATGGAGCACGGCGTGATGGAACATGGGGTGATGGAACACGGGGTGATGGAACATGGGGTGATGGAGCACGGCGTGATGGAACATGGGGTGATGGAGCATGGGGTGATGGAGCACGGCGTGATGGAACATGGGGTGATGGAGAACATGGGGTGATGGAACATGGGGTGATGGAGAACATGGGGTGATGGAGAACATGGGGTGATGGAGAACATGGGGTGATGGAACACGGGGTGATGGAGAACATGGGGTGATGGAACACGGGGTGATGGAGAACAGGGTGATGGAGCACAGGGTGATCCCTCTCCTGACAGGGGATCACAGCAAAGCCTGGTTCTGGTTCTGAATGTCCAGCCTGCTTCCTGAACTCCTACCAGTGCACAACACAGCAATTTATTCTTTTAATAAAACCATGTCTCCAGAACTCGCTCCCCTTCCTCATGTGTTCTCATAAAATCTTAACCAGCTGCCTGGGAAGAATGCAGAAAGGATGCAGGATGGAATTCTACTGCTGAAAATCAGCGGCTTCCCAAAATTATTCTGCCATGCAAAACAACTGCGTTGCTGACAGAATTTCTCCTAACTCCAACAGACACAAACAGTTGGGGCTGCGGGGATCCATCACCCATTGAAACCAAACAAAGGGGAGCAGCTTTAATTACTGAGGCTGCAGAAATAACTCATCACAGGCACAGCTCCTCGCCTAAGGAGGGGTTTTCTTTAAGATCCCTGTGCTGAGGAGCTTCTGTACCAAAACAGGTGCCCAGTGACACCCTTGGCAAACCTTCTCTTCTGTCAGAGCCACGAGAAGGGACACGTGGGCACTGTGGCTGCTGCTGTTGGGAGTGCTGGCCTGGGAGGCCATGGGACCATCCCAGTGTCCCAGTGCCACCAGGGCAGCAGGGGACAGCCCCAGTACCTCTGTGCCACTTGGGAACAATCCCAGAACCCTGTGCCACCTGGGCACCAGGGGACAATCTCAGTATCCCTGTGCCACCTGGGGACAGTCCCAGCTCCCTGTGCCACCTGTGCCACTTGGGAACAATCCCAGAACCCTGTGCCACCTGGGCACCAGGGGACAATCTCAGTATCCCTGTGCCACCTGGGGACAGTCCCAGCTCCCTGTGCCACCTGTGCCACTTGGGAACAATCCCACCACCCTGTGCCACCACCCTGTGCCACCTGGGGACAGTCCCAGCTCCCTGTGCCACCTGGGCAGCAGCAGCAAGGCACCATCTGGCCCCACTGCAGGCCTGGCACAGGCTGGGGAGGGCACCCACCCCTCATGGGGTCAGGGGCCATGGGTGAGGGTCGGGGTCTGGCTGAGCAGCAGCAGCAGCAGCCAGGGAGCCGCGCTCCAGGAGCACCGGGACAGGGAGGGAACCGTCCTCCAGAAAACTCTGTGTGCTCAGCCCAAAAGGGATTGATTACACTGAGATATGAATCAACCATCTAAAATGAGGGAGCTGAACTTTTGTATTATGTCAGCACACAGAGGCTTCTCCTGGAGAGCCCCAGCAGTCCTCACTCCCCATCTTCAGGCAGACGATGAAACCTCGGGGTGAGAGCTGGGGCCGGGACCCAGCTCAGCCTGAGCTGGGCTCACCCAGAGGGGCTCTGAGCCTCCTCCCGTGGCACAGCAGCACAGAACGAGACCGGTGAGTGGAAGTTTGTCCCGGTGCCAGCGGCAGCCCCGTGGGTGCCCTCTGCTCTCACCCTCGGGGCACGGCCAGATGTGCCCAGCTGCGGCTGGAGCCCCGGGGCTGTGTGCCCCGCCGAGGGCAGCCCCGGGCCCGGGCCCGGGCATGGCTGCAGGCCAGCCCCAGCCCGGAGATCACCCTCAGGCTCGGAAATGCCGGCTCCAAGCCGCGGGAGTGCCGCCCGTGTCCCCGCAGGAGCTCAGCCCGGGAGCTGGCCGCCCTCGCACCCACGGACGGGTGAATTTGGAGCCCTCGCTGGCACAGGGAGGCTGAACCCAGAGCAGGGAGGGGGAACCAACCCGCGCTGGCCGCGGGGAGCCCTGGCCGCCCTGCCGGGATGCAGAAGAGCGGAGCACAGCCCGCTCCGGGTGCTCCGGGCACGGCTGGACCCAGACAGCTCCGGAGCTGCGGGAGCGAACTCCTCCTGCGGCACCCAAAGGGCTTTTCCAGCCCACTGGAGTTCAAAAAGAGCCCATTCCCGATCCCTCGGCAGCTAGAGCAATCACTTTCATGTGCATTGAGGTACATTCACAGCACCTGCAGCCGCGGACACCCCAGAGGAGCAGAGGCTCGGGCTGGAGAGCCTGGGTGCTGCCCACGCTGCCATCCCGCATTTCTCCTCTCGGGTCACCGGCTCAGAGCAGAACAACCCCGATTAAAGCGAGCCTGCCGAGGGCACGGGGGCGAGAGGAGCTGCTCCGAGGGCAGGAGGGGCAGAGCCAGCTGTAGCACAGGCATTTCCGCATCCCACTGCCCCTCGGCACAGGCATTCCCGCATCCACAGGCATTCCCGCATCCCGCCGCCCCTCAGCACAGGCATTCCCGCATCCACTGCCCCTCGGCACAGGTATTCCCGCATCCACAGGCATTCCCGCATCCTGCCGCCCCTCAGCACAGGCATTCCCGCATCCACTGCCCCTCAGCACAGGCATTCCCGCATCCCACTGCCCCTCAGCACAGGCATTCCCGCATCCCACTGCCCCTCAGCACAGGCATTCCCGCATCCACTGCCCCTCGGCACAGGCATTCCCGCATCCCACTGCCCCTCGGCACAGGCATTGCCTGTGGCCGCATCCCACTGCCCCTCGGCACAGGCATTCCCGCATCCCACTGCCCCTCGGCACAGGCATTCCCGCATCCACTGCCCCTCAGCACAGGCATTCCCGCATCCCGCCGCCCCGCGCCGGGCTCAGCAGCGATGCCGGCGCTCCCTGCAGCAGCCTCGCCACCAAACACACCCCGGCCCTCGCCGGCGAGAGCCCGGGGATGCTCCCAGCCCTCGCTCCCGTCTCGTTTATGTAACTCGTTTATTCAGCGAGCTGCAGGCAGCGGGCCTGGCAGCCCCCTGGGATGGGCTCCAGCCGAACCCGCCTCGGGAGCAATCGCCCCCGTCCTCAGTGAGGCACTTCGGAACGTACCGAGGTACTAACAGTGTTTAATAGTGGTCCAGTGTGTCTCAACAACCTGTGAAGCCATCGAGTTACTTTCCCTGCAACGGTACGAATAAACCACTTTTTAATTATCATTTCCTTTGATTCTCCATTTGTGCCACGGAAAGCACGAGGACCTGAGCACGTCTCAAAATACAGAGGATAATTGAGGTACACATAAAAAACACTTGTCAGCTGCCCTACATAGACATCTACTGTATTTTCAGGAGCTACTACAACAGGAGCAGCCTAAAACCGCTTCCAAATCCCTACCGAAAATGCCTCCTGCAGCATTTTACAGCAGACTGTTGGATCAGTAAAAATGCTTTTGGATAAAAAGCATTGTAACCTGGAGATATCCGTGGCAGCCCAGCAAAAAACAATCCAGCCAGAGACTTCATAGCTGGGAAGTGCCGCTAATTAAATCAGATTTCTCAGCAGCCAGGAGCTTCAACCGACTGCACCCGTATTCCAGAGAAGGAGAAAATGGGGGGGGGGTTTGAACTACAGTAGGATCAAGGCAAAGTACAACACATGGATAAAAAGTTACAGTGGGGGCTGGGGGGTAATTAAATCAAGGCCGAGGATTGCGGAACACAAGCCAGGAGGAAAGGTTCGAGTAGATTGTGGTGTCTGAGTGCCGGTAAACAAATTTTGCTCCAGTCAAGAGACAGGAGATCCGGGAGCACAGGGTCCATTAGGAGAGGCAGGAACAGAGCCACGGGAAGCACAAAATCTCCTCGTGGCACGGAGCCAGCGCTCCAATCGTTGGGAAATATAGAACTATGTATCAAAATAAATAATGCCGATGGTAATGCTCCTGGCAGGGTTTAATCGTCCTCTCCCTGCCACAGCCCCGCGCTGCTCACTCTGCAGAGCCCCGAACTGCTGCCGGAAGCCAAAACTGCATCATTTCACCCCAACAACCCATTCCTAAACTTCCAGCAACAGCCAGGGCTTCTCAATAGAGTGAAAGAAGGGCAAACGAAACCGCGCCGGGAGCCGGCGGGCGGCCCAGAGCTCAGGGCTGCGGGTACCGGCTGGCTCTGGGGACAAGTTCCCGCATCCCCGGGGCAGCCCCGGGGCAGCCCCGGGCCCGGCGCCGCCGCAGCAGCCCCGCAGGGGCTCGGCCGGAGCCTCCCTGGGCAGCCCGGGGACGGATGGATGGATGGATGGATGGATGGATGGATGGATGGATGGATGGATGCTGCCGCAGCGCTTCCCTCCCGCCCGCCCGCCCGCGGCCGCCTCTTACCTCAGCACGGCCGTGTCCCCTTTCCTGACCACCAGATTGTCCACGGCAGAGCCCGGGAAGTCTCCGCCCGGCGCGGCCAATCTCCCGGGAGGCAGGAACCAGCAAAGGCCGAGGAAGACGATGGCCAGCCACTGGTGGGAGCCCCCGGCGCTCCGCAGCGGCGGCAGCATCTCCGCTCCGCGCCGGCCCCGGAGAGCGGGCGAGCGCTGCTGCTGCTGCCGGCGAGGGCGGCCCGGGCTGCGCGGGCGGCGGGCGGCGGAGCGCGGCTGCTCCCGGGCGGCCGCCGCAGCATCCAGCGCGGACGGAGGGCAGCGCGCCCGCTCCGCTCGGCTCGGCTCGGCTCCGCTCGGTCTGGCTCGGCTCCGCTCGGTCTGGCTCGGCTCCGCTCGGCTCGGCTCAGCTCCGCTCGGCTCCGCTCCGCTCCGCTCGGCTCAGCTCCACTCGGCTCCGCTCGGCTCAGCTCCACTCGGCTCCGCTCCGCTCGGCTCCGCTCGGCGGCGGGCGGTCCCCGCTGCCAGCCCGTTGCCACGCAGCCGTCGCCTTGGCAACCGGCCCGGCGGCGGAGGATGCTCGGCCCTCTTTGCCGGGCTCCCCGCTCCGCCCTCCCCGCAGCCCGGCCCGCGGGCCCCCAGCCCCCCGCGTTCCGCCCGCCCCGCTCTGCTCTCCCCCCCCAGAAGGCGGAGTGGAAATTGGCCGCCCTGCCAAAAGGCAGCGCACAGGCGGCAGCGCCGGGAACGGCACCGGCAGCTCCAGCCAGGGGCCCCTGGGACCTGCTGGAAGCTCCAGACCTTTCTGGAACGGAGGGTTGCCCACTCTGGTACTTCCATCTCCTAATATTCTACCCAGAAAAAAAGATTCTATGCCACAGACCTTCACCAAAGAGCAAATAAACCACTGACAGGTTATTTCTCCAAATTCTACCAGGAAAGCCAGAGACCTTTACCAAGGAGAAAGAAAAATCACCAACAGATTATTTCCTAAAATTGCCCTAAGACATTCAGAGATCTTCACCAAGGAGCTAAAACCCACTGCTCTGTTATTTCCCAGAATTCTACCAGACCTTTGCGCCAAGGACCTAAAATTCACTGAAAGATTCTTCCAGGAGACTGAGAAGCCTTTGCCAAGGAGCAAAAATCCATGACAGATTATTTCCCAAAATTCTACCAGGACAGCCAGAGACCTTCACACCAAGGAGGGACAAACCACCCCCATTTCTCCCCAGGACTCCGGCGGGGCATCTGGAGACCCTGCCTGACAGATTCCATCCATTCCAAAGGCCATCAAGAGCCTTTCCCCAAGGAACATAAATCCACTGACAGATTATTTCCAAAATTCTACTGAGACACCTCGAGCCCTTCAAAAAAGCAACAAACCCCCTGGCAGCCGAACTTGCTGCAGCCAGCCAGGAACGAGCAGCCTCTTTTCCCTGGGGTCTTCCCCAGCGCACACAAAGCCCTGGCAGGCTGTGGCAGGCACACAGAGCAGGGAGTTCAGTTCTGTTTGCTGCCTTTGTTTACCCTCTGTGCCCCTCCAGGCTGGGCAGTGCCCAGGGTCAGCGCTCACACCAGAGCCCCGGCTGCACCCCCTGCCCGCTCAGCCCGGTCCCTGCTCCTCTCTCTGGAGCTCCAGAGGGGTTGCATAAGGGCTGCTGTGGAACAGGAATTGCAGGAATGCTGCACTGGGGCTGTTCCAGAGTGATTCAGGCACATCTGGCCCGCACACTGTGCCGGTTGTCCCGTGTGCCACTGTCCCTGCCCATCTCCCTTTCATGCCCTGCCAGGGCGTGCGTGGCTCTGCGTGCCCTCCTGCCCTGCGCACGGTTTGCCTCAGGAGGAGCGGGGAGCAGAACGTTCCAGTCTAAGCAGCTCTGTGACAATCAGGCTGCTTCTGCCGCTCGCTCTTTCGGGAAGCCCCATCCCCGTTCCTGGAAGCTGCTCCCTCCATTACCACATCCCATTAGATGCTTCCAGCTGCCAGAAGAAATCCGAGCGTGCACAAAAGGGAATTCTTCCCTTTCTCCCGCAGCACCGAGGCTGCAGAGTTTCCTTGGTGAGGAAGGAGAGGGGGAGAGCGGGGCTGGCTCCCCCAGGGTGGCTGGGAAGGGCACAGGGTCCTTTTGGAGCAAACACAAGTGTCCAGTGACACACAGGCAGCTGCCACAGCCCTCAGAACGTGGCATAGGAGCTTCTCCCTGGCACCAGGGGAGCATCAAGTGCCAAAATATCACTGGGAATGCTGCATGCAATTGGAACTGGCTGGGCACAGGATATCAGGCTCCCTCACCCACACTGAGGTGTTCACAGAGGTGGAGCTGTCCCACCCCTCAGCCTGCCACCACCACCCACCACTCAGAGATCCACAATCACTGCCCCCAGGGCCTCTCCAGAGCCAGAGCCTCCCCAGGGAACAACCAGACACATCCCACAGCAAGCAGCTGCAAGGGTCCTGAAGGGCTTCAGGAACCCAGACAAGGGCTGTGACAAGGGGAGCAGCAAAACCCCACAGCTGCTCCTCAAGGCTTTCTGCTCCTCCTTCCATCCCACTGTGGGATGCACCCTAATGAGGTAATTCCATTTGCATAGCAACTCTTTAACAAAAAGGGGATGCACCCCAGGAGAGCTATGATCCCTCAGAGCAGACTCTGGTGTCGCAGAGCAGAAATCCTGAGTGGAACATGGTCCTTCCTCTACCAGACCTGCACAGCTGGAACAGCTCATCACACACCTGCCAAATGCATCCTCTTCTTCACCAACACTTGTGCTCGTCAGTGCTCTTGCACAGACTTTGGGAGAGCACCACTCTGAGCTCTGGGCAAATCCCATCCAGAGCAAACCCCAAATCCCTGCAAACCCCATCCAGAGCAGGCATTTGGGGCCTAGATGTGACAAACTTCCCACAGCTGTCAGGTGTGAGGAGCCCTTTGAGTGTTCTGGTACACCCAGTGCTCAGATCTCCAGGGTGTAACAGTGCACGTCTCATTTCAGGGAGAGCTCTGAACCTCTAATGAGTCCAATGATGTTCCTCCTCCTTGACCTTAACAAACAATCAAATCATTTGCTCCTCTTTGAGTGAGCAGGACAAAAGGCATCTCTCCCCAGCACCATTTATTCACGTTGCAGAAGATCCTATAAATCTCAATCAACAATAGCAAAGATGAAGCTTTTTGTTTTGTTTTGTTCATTTTTAGATTCATATCTTGCCTTTAATGTTATTTGTAGATAAATGGAAAAATGAGCAGGTCAGGGGGCAAGAGCAGTTGTGCCAGTCAGGGCTGGTCTGGAGACTGAATTCCTTCATCTGAATCTGCCCCACCTCCTCCCCAAGCCCGGGGAGAATTGTAGTGGGGAAAAACAAGAATACAAGAGGGAAAATCTCCCACCAGATGTGTGCACACAGAAAAGGCATTTCAAGGATGCCTGAGGTTGGAAAAGCCCTCCCAGCCCATGGAGCCCAGGCCGTGCCCAGTGCACCGGAGGCGCCCCAGCAGTGCCAGCACAGGGGGACAGTGCCAGTGCTGCTGCCACAGGCCAGGCTGTCACTGGCCTTTGGCCATGCGGGCACAGGGCTGGCAAGTGAGCCCTGCCCCTGGGCAGACAGGCACCTCCAGCTCCCCCCGACTGCATTTGGCTGGTTTAGCACCAGGTCCCTCCAACCCAGCCCTGCTAACGCCATATGATAATTCCCTGTAATTCAGCTGCATGTTTTTGTTTAGAACCATTTCAAAAAGCTAAATTTAGTTGTTGTTTGCAAGTATTCGTTCAACAGTTTGCACAAATACTCAAGACTGATTCCCAGACTTCACACTTGGCTTTTTGCTTCGTTTCCTTCTGTGTGTTTAACTCTCCTGCACCCGTTCCCTCCCGCTGGCGACACAAGATGGGAGTTGGATGACTAAAATAAACTCCAGGAGAATCAGTGCTTTGGGTCTGCATCCCAGAGCCAGCATGGCACAGGGGAACAGAGCACAGGAACAGAGGCATGTGCCCCTGGCACCTGCCTGGGAGCAGAGTCCGGGCCACAGAGCCCTTCCTGCCAGGACACAGCACCGAGCACTGGGACAGTGTCCATCCCCCTGGGACAGTGTCCATCCTGCCAGGACAGTGTCCATCCCACCAGGACAGTGTCCATCCTGCCAGGACAGTGTCCATCCCACCAGGACAGTGTCCATCCTGCCAGGACAGTGTCCATCCCCCTGGGACAGTGTCCATCCCACCGGGACAGTGTCCATCCCACCGGGACAGTGTCCATCCCACCAGGACAGTGTCCATCCCACCAGGACAGTGTCCATCCTGCCAGGACAGTGTCCATCTCACCAGGACAGTGTCCATCCCCCTGGGACAGTGTCCATCTCACCAGGACAGTGTCCATCCCACCAGGACAGTGTCCATCCCACCAGGACAGTGTCCATCCTGCCAGGACAGTGTCCATCTCACCAGGACAGTGTCCATCCCCCTGGGACAGTGTCCATCTCACCAGGACAGTGTCCATCTCACCAGGACAGTGTCCATCCTGCCAGGACAGTGTCCATCCCGCCAGGGCAGTGTCCATCCCACCAGGACAGTGTCCATCCCCCTGGGACAGTGTCCATCTCACCAGGACAGTGTCCATCCTGCCAGGACAGTGTCCATCCCCCTGGGACAGTGTCCATCTCACCAGGACAGTGTCCATCCTGCCAGGACAGTGTCCATCCCCCTGGGACAGTGTCCATCCCACCAGGACAGTGTCCATCTCACCAGGACAGTGTCCATCTCACCAGGGCAGTGTCCATCCTTCCAGGACAGTGTCCATCCAGCCAGGACAGTGTCCATCCCCCTGGGACAGTGTCCATCTCACCAGGGCAGTGTCCATCCTTCCAGGACAGTGTCCATCTCACCAGGGCAGTGTCCATCCCCCTGGGACAGTGTCCATCTCACCAGGACAGTGTCCATCCTGCAAGGACAGTGTCCATCCTGCCAGGACAGTGTCCATCCCGCCAGGGCAGTGTCCATCCCACCAGGACAGTGTCCATCCCCCTGGGACAGTGTCCATCTCACCAGGACAGTGTCCATCCCGCCAGGGCAGTGTCCATCCCACCAGGACAGTGTCCATCCCCCTGGGACAGTGTCCATCCTGCCAGGACAGTGTCCATCCTGCCAGGACACAGCTGTGGCTGCCCCTGGATCCCTGGCAGTGCCCAAGGCCAGGTTGGATACTGGGGCTGGGAGCACCTGGGACACTGGAAGGTGTCCCTGCCACCTGGGACACCTGTCCCTGGCTGGGCTTTGAGGTTCCTCCCAGGACAGATGAGGTGACAGGATAAGGAGGGGACACAGCAACAACAACAACAACAACAACCAAACAAACAAATAAATCCAAAAAAGCCACCCACACTACACAGAATTTGAAGAGTTGTGGCTTATGTCCAAATTCACAGAAACTTTGGGAGGTTTAAATGTTTCCACAATGACCAAAGAAGAGTAGAATCATAGAGGAAATCAATAAAGTGCTCCTGGAGGTAAAACTAGTTTTTAAATATTATTTTAATATCTTTGAGGGAAGAAAAAAGGTAATAATTCCAAGTGGCCTAGGAACTCTCAGGTAATAATCTCTAATACAGCTGCACTTTGTTTTTTCTCCTGGAGCAAAAACACCACAGAAATGAGGACAACACTTTTCTCCTGTGCTGCAGCACAAACCCTTCCAAGGGGCACCTGGCCAGTGCTCAGTGTTCTTCAAAAGAGTCTCAAGCTGCCTAAAATCTACACAAACAACCCAGGGCACCCTAATAATTTGTCAGCTTTAGTTTTCAAGGAGCAGTTTCTGATGGTTCTGCAGAAGTTATGGAAAAGAGCTCACCCAGACCAATCCCACTGGATCATCAGTCAGAGCCTGAAGAGGCCTTTCAAAAGGCACTCCCTGAAAATTCCATTTGGGAAAGGGGTGGAAGGTGCAGATAAGTCAAAGGATAAAGCTCAGAAAACACCAACCCAGCACCCTGACATTTTAAAAGGAAAGTTTTTATCTGTCTCCTTTTTCTTATTACTTATTATTATTTAAATCTCTTACATGTGGAAAATGAAAATAGTGATTTTGTCAAGTATTGGAATCAACAGAAATTTCCTTTTAAGTGTCTCTGTCACCAATGACTTCAGCATTCCTGACACAAAGGTGGGGTTTTTGCTAATAGGATTGAAAGCAAATGCCAAAATCTCCATAAAATGCACTTTCCATTTTCTGCATAATCTATGACACAACCATGTGCAGAAGTGTGCAGTGAAATAGGGAATTACTTCCCTACTCCCAAGCCCATCACTCACATCCCTCAGGGTGGGAAACCCTGAGACCACGGATCCCATCCTCCCAGCATTGCCACACTGCCCCATGTCTGCCCCACGTCCCCAGGCGCCACTGCCCCATGTCCCCAGGTAAATAAATGCCACCACTGCCCCATGTTCCCAGGTGCCACTGCCCCATGTCCCCAGGTAAATAAATGCCACCACTGCCCCATGTTCCCAGGTAAATAAATGCCACCACTGCCCCATGTTCCCAGGCGCCACTGCCCCATGTCCCCAGGTAAGTGCCACCACTGCCCCATGTCCCCAGGTAAGTGCCACCACTGCCCCATGTCCCCAGGTAAATGCCACCACTGCCCCATGTCCCCAGGTAAGTGCCACCACTGCCCCATGTCGCCAGGTAAATGCCACCACTGTCCCATGTCCCCAGGTAAGTGCCACCACTGCCCCATGTTCCCAGGTAAATGCCACCACTGCCCCGTGTCCCCAAGTGCCACCACTGCCCCACGTCCCAGCACTGCCCCATGTCCCCAGGTGCCATGTGCCCATGGCCTTTGTGTCCCTCCAGGGTGGGCACCCAGCCCTGCCCGGGCAGACAGCTCCTTTTGAGCAGCGAGGCTCAGCATCTCAGGGGAACCCAAATTCACAGAATCACCCAGGCTGGGAAAGAGCTCCACACCAGCAAGTCCAGCCTGGGGCTGGTTCCATCCTGTCACCACAGGTACCACATCCAGGCATTCCTGGGTCTCTTTCCAGGACAATCAGTGCAGCACTGCCCCGGGCAGCCCCTGCCAATGTTCACCACCCTTTCCATAGAGAAACAGTGAACAATTCCTTCTTTAGCCCCAACAGAGGCCTCAGGACCAGCAGCGCTGCCCCAGCACCTCCTAAAGCAGCTTTTCCCCCCAGGAGCAGCACGGAGACGCTGCCCTGAGCCAGAACATGCCTGAAGGCCAGGCCAGTGCCTGGCAGGAGCACAGGAGGGGTTTGGCTGCAGCAGCCCCGGGCAGGGACACGCTGCACCCAGCACAGGGCGCACAGCAAGGCTCCACTGCTACATGAGGATGAAAACATTTTCTTCACCATATGGAGCGGGATGAAAATAATTGCCAAACGGCAGCAGCTCGCTAATATTGGTGCCAAAGGCAGGAGAGTGCTGTCAGCTCCCTCTGCCCACCGCTCCCTATTTTAAGAGGTGCGAGCGGGCGCGGTTTGAAAACATCCACCGGGAGTTCCGGGCTGGGAACTGCAGCAGCTCATCCCCCAGGCTGGGAGCTCGGGGGGCTCACTGCTCAGCAGCCCCTGAGCCCAAGGACAGGGAGGACTTTGCTGAGCAAAGAATCACAGAATTGTTTCTCTTGGAAAAGCCCTCCCAGGTCACCGGGTCCCAGCTGTGCCCGATGCCCATCCTGTCCCCAGCCCAGGGCTCCGAGTGCCACCCCCAGGAATTCCTGGGACACCTCCAGGGATGGGCACTGCAACCCTCCCTGGGCAGTTCCAGTGCCTGAGCCTCTTTCCATGGGGGAATTCCTGCTGATGTCCACCCTGACCCTTCCTCCAGGCCGTTCCCTCTCCTCCTGTCCCTGTTCCCTGACTCCCCCCCGGCTGTGCCCTCCTGGCAGGAGCTGTGCAGAGCCACAAGGGCCCCTGAGCCTCCTTTGCTCCAGGCTCAGCCCCTGCCCAGCTCCCTCAGGGATTCTGCAGCCCCTGCCCAGCTCCCTCAGGGATTCTGCAGCCCCTGCCCGGCTCCCTCAGGGATTCTGCAGCCCCTGCCCGGCTCCCTCAGGGATTCTGCAGCCCCCCTCCCCAGCTCCCTCAGGGATTCTCCAGCCCCTGCCCAGCTCCATTCCCTGCCCTGGACACTCTCCAGCCCCTCAGGGTCGGTCTGGGCACAAGGCGCACAGAACTGACCCCGGCACAGGGGGACAATCTCTGTTCTGGCCAAGAGCTGGCTTCAGGAAATGCAGGGAAAGCAGCAGGGAGTGACAGCAGACGAGCATCCTGCTGCCCCAGGAATAACGTCTGGTGGTGGTGACTGGTCTGTGATGGGCAAACCTCCTCCCTGCTGGGGCTGCAGGGGAGGGAATTGCCACAGTTTGCAACTCCGCACCCCGGAGCCAAGCCTAAACGCTTCCTGTATGGGAGTGGTGAATTACCTGAAAGAAACGCTCTCCAAACATTAGGAAAAGGGCACCAACAGCTTTCCAAGGCTCCCTGCAGCACACACAGGGCCTCGTTGGAGCCCGTGGCTTTACATGCAGTGCATCCCAAACTTACAAACAAACCACAGTGGTTCCTCCCGTGGCTTTCAGCCTGGAGAGGTGCAGAACAACCCTTACCAAAACTGACGGATTTGGAGTAACTTCCTAACCAAGACACTCCACGTTCTCAGTGTCCCGGTGGGGATCCCTGGTGCAGTCAGTCCAGTGTGGTGTCAGAGCTTTGCAGCTGTGAACAAAGTGTGAATCCCTGCTCAGCAGCTCAGCCCTGCCCGGCAGGGTTTCCTTTATCCACCAGGGACTGTCCTGCAGCCTCCCTCATCCCACCTGGGCAGGAGGGGGACAGGGCTGGCCGAGCCAGGCCCAGCCGCTTCTGCTGAGAGCCGGGGACAGCCCTCAGCACCGCCCCCAGGGGATCCCATCCCAGTTCCACAGCCAGGAGCACGGAGAGAGCGAGAAGGGTTCTCTGTCCTGGGCTGTGACACGCACCTGCCCTTGGGACAAAGCCACCTCCAGCATTTTGTCACAGCACCCCTGGGGTTTTCCCTTTCAAAGCACCCTAAGGAGAGCACGAGTTCCCTGGAACACCGAGATCCTGCCCCAGTCAAATCCCAGAATCCCAGGAGGGCTGAGGCTGAAGTGCCCACAGTGGTCCCAGCTCATCCCAGAACCACGTCCAGATGGTTCTGGAATATCTGCATGATGTGAAGGGAGTTTCTAAAGGGGGTGAGGGGTTTTTGCTCTTTATTTTTGGTATGCAGCAGAGTGGTTGGAAGATACAAAGATCGCTGATCACAGCACATCAAACAAACCAAGCTGATAAATTGATTAATGTGCTGACTTCATATTATCCCATTCTGTTTTCTGTTTGATTTACATGTATAATTTACTTACTCATTTAATCTCATTAATAAAATATCAGGTGGGGAGGCTGTGTGGACTGCATGTTTCCTCCTAGGGTGCTGAGATTAAAAACCTGAGGAATCTCCAGACAGTGCCTTTGTAACTCTCAGAGCGATGCTGCAAAGCTGTGCCTTATAGCACTTCCATAATTGATGCTGGAATCACAGCACTGCTGGAGTTTATAGGAAACAACATTTGCATATCAGTCATTTCCTTCGACTAACAACAGGGGCTGGGGAAGCACTGAGTGCTGGGCAGAGAGCAGCAGCAGCAGCAGAGAGGTTCATCACTGCTCCAGAAATCCATCTCTGCTGCTCGCAGGGCTGGGGAGAGAAAGGCACCTGCACTTCTGGAGCCAAAGATGAGAATGGAGGCAGGACCCCAGGAGCAGTGAGGCTGGAAAAGCCCTTCAGGATCACTGACACCAAGCTGTGCCCAATGCCCACCCTGTCCCCAGCCCAGGGCTCCGAGTGCCACCTCCAGGGATGGGCACTGCAACCCTCCCTGGGCAGTTCCAGTGCCTGAGCCCCTTTCCATGGGGAAATTCCTGCTGCTGTCCAGCCCAATTCTCCCCTGACACAACTCAGGGCCATTTCCTCTGCTCCTGTCCCTGTTCCCTGGAGCAGAGCCCGGCCTGGGGCTGTCCCCTCCTGCCAGGAGCTGTGCAGAGCCACAAGGGCCCCCAAGCTTGGCCATTATTAGTGAAAAAGGGTGAATAATTGACAATAAAGTCAGCTTTAGCCATGCTCTTGGTCAAGGACAGAAATGGATTTTCACAGTCGCATTATCAGAGACCAATTATCCTCCCAAACACAGAAAGGTTTGTGCGAGAGGAGGTGAAACAGCAGGAAAAACACAAACTAACCACTTCAGAATGTGATTTATCTCCCCCATCTCAGAGCAGCACCACGCAGCTCAGGGTTTGAATATTCCCACTCCATCCTCAGAGTGGCATTTGAAAAAGAGCCTGTACCTGTCAAATAAATTGAATAACTGCACGCGATGACCCTCAGTCCGCCGGGAGATGATCGGTTTCTAAAATAAGCTCAGCTGCTCAGGGAAGCACACCTTGCTGCTGCACACACCCGTGCTTTCTGGGACACGGAGTGCTGTGCACACACAAACACAGCCATGCACTCACTGGAGAGACTCAGCCTCAGCAATTCTCCCTCCCAGAGCCCACGACTGGGGCTGGCAGAGGCACAGTGATCTGGTTCCAAGGCTACGTTTGGAAGAGAAACCTTCCAACATCCACTCAAAATCCCGATTTTTAGGTATTCCAAAACCTGCTCAAAGATCAGCCCTAAGACCTGCCCAGGGAATACTCATTTGCACATTCTTAAATACTAATGTAAATCAGAGCAACATTAAAGGAGTCAGTCAGATATTATTGCCCCAAAAGCAAACATCTGGTGACTTACCTAGAATTTTTAAAATTAATATTTTTTTCAAACTGAAATATCAATGAAATGCCTGACCTTAGCCTGAAAATAGGTTTTGCATCAAGCACAAGTCTATTTATTACACTTCAGCAGGTTTGTAGCCCTGTTTTTTAAGCCACTGAGGCTGCTGGCCCCAGCACTGCCTGGGGTTTTGTGCCCACCCACCCTGAAGAGCATTGCAGCCCCTGAGTGATTCCAGCCAGGCCGAAGACAAAGGTCTAAATGAGAATTTGCTGCTATCTCATGATGAAATTAAGGAACCAGAGACACTCCATTAGTGCCCCGCTGGAGAGAAATCGTGCACCACGAGCTCATCCTTTATCAGCCACCAGAACTCAGCCCTGAAATGCTGAGTCACAGGCTGTGGCCAACAAAGACATTAAATCTGCATTTTAAATCATTCAAAACCAGCTCTGTCTGGGAATCCAAGGTGTCCCTAGGTGGGTTTGACATGTCCCACATGAGTGACATGCCCAAAACTCTCTGGCATGCCTGCTGGCCTGCTCCTGTCATGCCTTTCCACAGAGCTCCTGGTGGGCAATAATCAACACCTCACCTTCCCTTGAGGCTTGCAATGGCCAAGGCAGATCTTTCAGCACTTGAACCAGTCTGTGCCATCATAATTTATGTTTTTCCAACTTTTGGTGTCCATTTTCAGTCCAAGCCCCCCTGCCATGGCCCAGCACTCAGAGCTGCAGGTCCTACCTGCTCAGGCACACACTGGAGCAGCAGCACCCGGGGGTTTTTAACCAGAAATTCATAGATATTTAAATGAGATGGGAGACTCATATTCAGCATTCGCCTCTTTGGCTCTCAGAAAGAACTCCTGGCTTTCATGGCCAGAGATTCTGGAGAGTATCAGGACAGAATTTCCAGTCAACTCTGACATGCAGGGGTGCTGAGTCCAGAATCGAGTCCAAACTAAGTCTAATCAAGAATGAAGCAATAAAAACAATCAAGCAAATAATAAAGCAATAAAACAAGGAATCTTGATACACTAGAAGCAGCAATGTACCTTTTGGATGTATAGGCAGAGGTGTTCTACTGCTGAACATGCACGAGGCTGAAATGCTTGTGTCTGACACATCAACAAGGAAAAAACATTTTAAACAACGCAAAAGAGATGATTTGAAATAATCTGGGACATAATTTCAATCCTTAATTGAAACCCCAGAACCAATTGTGGTTTATCTGTGCACAAGAATGAGCAAGTGCAAGGATTGCCAGCAGCGTTTGACCCCTGCAGGAAACAAACCCCAGCAGAGTGCTGGGAAGAGCTGGGTCTGCCCCAGCAAGAGCTGGGACCTGGTGCTCAAATCCCCATCATTTGCTAGCAATCAGCCCCAGCAGTTTGGAACAAACCATCTCTCTGATGGCAGAGGCTCTGAGGGTGCAGAAAGGCAGGGCTGCTCCCTGGAGAGGGGCAGCAGGCAGCACCAGGGCCCTGGGACAGCCACAAACCCTTCCTTGGCAGGGAGAGCCCTGGCAGGCATGGGGATGTGCCCAGCCTGGTGCCACTGCCCTGGGCAGAGCTGGGCAGTCCCAAATCCCCTTGGCAGGGCAGGGGATGTGCCCAGCCTGGTGCCACTGCCCTGGGCAGCCCCAAGGCCCGGGTCCCTCCAGGCTGTGCAGTGGGGCAGGAGCTGCCAGGGGAGCCCTCCCTGGGCACCTCCCCTCTCTGAGGGGCCCTGGTCCCTCAGCCAAACCCGCTCTGCAGCTCAGCTGGGAGATGCTCCATGGGCAGCCCCTGTGCTGACAGCCCCAGCTGAAAGGCCAGGGCTCCATAAGCTGGGATCCACGGCAAGGCAGGATTGCTGTGGCTGGCCTGGATGCTCCCAAAGGGCTTTGGCCACCCAATGTCCCCTGAGTGGCACCAGGGACACTCTGGGGTGGCCGTCCCTGCAGCAGCCTGTGCGCCTTCCCTCCCTGCCCCTCCTCACAGACAGCAAACACAGGGAAAGAACAACGCTTGCCATTTGCATTCTGCTAACAACTCACTCAAAATAAGCAGATCAATCACATATAATTAAGTTGTCAACGCTTAATATAGGGTGCTGCACTACTTTAAAAAAGGCAAATATAAATACCAAAGCAAAGCAACAGGAAACAAGAAGAAAAGGTCTCACTGATGTTTATGGCCAGCACAAACCCAGGCCTCTGATTTTCCCCATTATTCCAGCTAAAAGCTGAAATTTAGCTGTTTAATATTTCAGCTGGATAAATCTCAGCCACGTTTGAGACATTTAAATCTGTCATTTGTGGATATGTAGCTGACCCTTAGTACAAAATAATCCCTGCAGTATATTTATGAAATATAAACCCAGCCACGCTGCCCAGCAGTCGGGGTTACAGAGACTCAGAAAATAAAATCTCTTTTCCAAGGAGCGCAGAGGGTAAATCAATGGGAACGATTTACATGAGCACAAGGCAGCTCCAACATAAAATAGAGGTGGCATGCCCTTTTAGGGAAAATGATTTCTAACAAAAACTGACATTTTGATGAAGATTGTTACAAATTTTAATGGCATGTATGGAAAAAAAAAATAATAATTTAAGTAAAAAAAAAAAGTCTGGGGCAGTTGGGAGGGCAAGGCCACAGGTGCTGTGTGTCACCCTGGGGTCAGTGGCACCAGGCACAGAGGCACAGAGCCCCAGAGGGGTGAGTGCAGCGCCTTCCCTCCTGCCCAGCCCCTCTTGCTGCAGGTTATCAGCTCCAGCACAAGCACTGCTTCACTTATCTCATTTTGTTCTGCACCTCAATGAGGGGTTTTGGCTGCAGTCTCATTGACAGGGCTGCATTATGAACCTGTGAATAGGGTTTCCTTCCACACTGCCAACATTACCTTCTGCTGGCTTTATGCTCCAGCTGTCCCTTTCTTGTCTTGCATGAGGCATCTAAAGAGAAAAAAAACCCTCTTAAAAAAATTTAAAAAAAAAATTGCTGAAGTGGGCCTCTCCCTCTGGTTAGTGTGGGGCTGGCACCGGGGGAATGTTCTCCTGTTGCAGAAGGGGTGAAGCTGTTTGCTGCCCAGAACTGAGCAATCAGCCCCGCAGCCTGCAGGGATCAATGCCCAACACCTGGAGCCAGGGGAGGCTGCTCCTGCCTCTCCCAGGTGCCACTCAGGTTCCCATCAAATTAACATTTCATGAGCCTCCCGGGCCCCACAGGGCAGGAGTGCTTGACAGGTGAAGTTCAAAATGGATTATTCTCCCCCCTCAAACTCCTGAAAGATTTTGATCTTTGACATCGACGTGTGCTTCAAACATGATTAAGTGGCAGAAAATAAATCCATCCTTTATTAAACTAAATGACAAGTTATTTCCTTTCTTTCGGTGGAGAACTTACACAGGAAAAAAGGTTTCACTAAAAGAAAAAAAGTAATAAAGAATCTGATCCGGTGATTTTGGTTATTTCAGAAAAGCTGGGAAAGGATGGGGTGACTCTTCAGTAAAGCTATGAACCACCTAACTCAGGAAGGATCCCAGTGAGGGAGAACTAAAACCAGGGGAATTTAGCCCAAATCCATATTCAGTTCAGCACTTTGATTGATGGTATTTTCATTGCAGGAATATCCAATAAATAAAGTGAAAGCAACTGTAATTATATAAATTTTTTTGTAATTGTATCTGTAATATGGACCTGTAATTTCATCTCTGACCCCACAAATAACCCCTGGGGATCAGGGATCCCTCCTGGCTGCAGTCCAAGACAATCTTGGCTGCTTTGGGCAAACCCTTCCCTGTGTTTGAGTATTTCCACAGTGACAGGAGAGCCCTGCCCAGGAACAGCTCAGGGATCACATTCCTCTGGGAAATGCAGAGAATCCCTGCAGAACCATGCAAAGAGAGAAAATCTGCAGCTACACCAGGGAAAACAGCGTAGAAAAGAAGAGATTAAAAAGAGCCATTAATAACATGTAGATGCACAAAAGCAGATCCCAGCACTGCCTCCCACAGAAGCAGCCAGCACAGCCAGGCTGGAGCTGATCCGGTGGCAGGTTCAGAACAGCTGCTGGAAATTAATCCCAGCCAGCTCCAATCTGGTTTGTGGGTTTCATTGATCAGCACAGAGTGCCAGGAGCAGCACACCCAGCATTGCACCTCTCGGGAAGCAGCAGGGCAGCAACTCCTCCTCGCCTGTCCCAGAGCCCTGGGGAAGGGCTGTGCCCGCATCCCTGGGCTGGGAAAGCCGTGATTAAATCAGAGTTCCTGGCACAGAAGGTGGCAGTGCCCTTGGTGACCCTGCGTGGGTGCTCTGACACCCAGAGTGAGACACAAGCTTGAAGGAATTCAGAGATTTTAGAGGAGCTGAGGTTTTAGTTAGAGATAAGCTTTACTGGAGTTAATGAAAACAAATGGGGAGGCCTCGATGAAGTTAAGAGTTAGCAGTTAACTAATAATTGATTGCTTGTCAACACAATGTTTGCTTAGCTGGGTTTCTAATGAAGAATACAGAAACTGATAAATGGCTTTTGGGAACATAAGACAATTGTGGCCTCCTCTGTTCTGAAACCAATTGAAGATGGGGAATGGGAGTTCTACCAATGGGTTAATTTGTCATATTTGCATTGAAAAGGCACCAAGGTCAGAACGAGGAAGACTTCATTTATTTCCTCATTTTGGGACCCCTCCCCATGAAAGGGACCACTGACCCATTTCAAGGAACAAACTACGCGTGCTTAATGGCTTTGGAACTAATTACCAAAGTTATGAATATGTATTTGTATTTTGGGTATTCAATACTTGTACAGATAAAAGGACTCTGTAATCACCTGTCAATTGGGTGTGTATTTGGGAGCTATCCCACAATAAACATACACTTTATAACTCTAAACTGTTAGAGAGTTTTTGGATATTCGTAGCAGATCAATATCCATATTGGGAATGGGATGTACCAAAGTTGTGAATGTGTATTTGTATTTTGGGTATTCAATACTTGTATGGATAAAAGGGCTCTGTGATCACCTGTAAATCACAGTGAGTATTTGGGAGCTGTCCCACAATAAACACACACTTTCCAGCTCTAAGCTGTCAGAGAGGTTTTGTCTGTCACAGTTGGACATTGGTACTAGATCAATATCCAGATTTTTTATAAATAAATCAAGAGCAGAGAGCCCAGAGGGGTTTGGGGTGGAGGGGACCTGCCCAGGGCAGCAGGGTGCAGTGAGAGGGGCTCCCAGCTCCCTCCCAGCCCCAGGGCAGGGCTGGCTTTGGGACCCCTCCACAGGAGCAGCACTTTCCCCAGGCCCACTCTGGCCATGGCAAAATGCTTGCCTTGGCCAAATTCAGATGCAGAGTCTGGGTCAGCTGAAACTCAAACTCCTTCCAAGCCACAGCTCTGAGTCATCAAATCCATCGCCTTATTAAAAACGTATTCAATTGAGGGATTTTTTAGCAAGCAGGTGGAGTTCTTCCTAGCAAGCTAGGTTTGATTTTTTTATTGGCAATCACACTGTAAGCTGCTTATTTTTGCTATAGACATCATTTCTTTGTCTGCACGCCTGTTAGTGACTGGCAAGAGAGTTTTCCTTTAAATGATTTTGCTGGAAGTGCACTGTGAATAATTGATTGGTTGTAGCCAGCTTGACTCTCAGCCTCGCTCCGTGCTACCTGCCTAAAATATTACAAACCCCAGAAACATTTGCTAGCCAGAGGCAATGCAATATGTGCAGATCCCGTGTTGCCTGCAGCCATAACACTGTAACCAGACAGTTAAAAGACATTTTAGGGGGAAAAAAACCCTCCTAATAAGCAGCTGTGTTTCTACCTACTCGATATGGATGATTCAGCTTGTATCTCCAAAAATCAGCTCTATTTTGTTTTTCCTTCAGGACTGACACAAAGAGTTGTGACACGGCGTCAAGAGTTGACAACAGGCTTTTCAAGGGGGCCTTTGATCATTTAAAGCCCTGGGAGTTGTTGCACTTCTCCTGTGACATTTATCTTTCAACTCCTTCTCAGCAGATGAACTCTGATCGGAACGAGACTGAGCGGATCAGGACGTGTCCTTTCCCCAGCAGCCTTTGTTCATGATCCATTGCAAAGAGGTTTTTACACTTGGATTTACCCATTTCCATGCATGTCACCTGCCAGAGCAGCTGGGGCTGCCCTGGGTCCTGGCAGTGCCCAAGGCCAGGCTGGACACTGGGGTTTGGAGCAGCCTGGGACAGGGGAAGGTGTCCCTGCCTTGGCAGGGGTGGCTCTGGGTGGGATTTATTTAAGGTCCCTCCCAAACCGTCCCAAGACTCTGATTCGTGGTGGAAGAGATGGGGGAAATCCAATACTGGCTCCATTTCTCAGCCAAACAGACACACATCAGCAAACCACAGCAAAGGTCACCAGAGCTCCATCAATAATCCCTTAAATACCTCTTGGCTGAAGAGGTGCTCCACGAGCAGCAGCACAGGTGCAGCAAATGTGAAATAACCATCCAAAAACCTCAGCCTTGGGGTCCTGGGGAGCAAACAAGCCACAGCCAGCCAGTGCCAGAACTCTTTCAGGAGGAACAGCCAATCAACCAGGGAGATAAAACCCAAGAATTATCATTTTCCTGTTTCCTGCAAAGAACTTGGACAGACTACATGGAAAATTGTCTTTGTCTCTAACCCTGACTCCATCATTTAAACTATTCTTAATTCCAGCAGGCTTGCTGGGAGTCCTCAGCTCCTTCTGAGCCTTCAGCAGGTGCTTCAGCCTCATCTTTTCAAAACACAACGTGAGTCCTGAAAAAACCCCTGATCCTCCAAAACAGCAGAAAGAACTATGTCTATGAAATGCAGGGATGATTTTTTTTCTCTCCTTTAGCCACAACTCCAACCTGAAAAGCAGCAACACGTGTGAGGCAGATGGTGACACACCCAAGGATGGATGGCTTGGTTCACAGCATTGACCCCAGCACAGGAGAACAGGGGGGAACCACGAGGAGAGAGCTGGAATCCACTGGAATGCACCAGGATGCCAGAGGATCCTTCCTGCGAGCACACAACACCAGGAATGCTTGCAACCATTAAAAGCTGCTTTTTAAGGGAGCTGTCTCCAAGAAAAAATCTGAGTCCCAATGAAACCTCTGTTACCTGCCCACATTTTCTTTGTGATTTCAAGGGTTCATCAGTGTCCCCCTCATGGTGCAGCAGCTGGGAGCACCTGGGAAGTGGCAGTGAGTCTGATACCTGGAGAGACTGGAGTGGCCTTGGACTCACTGCTCCTGATTTTGTCTCCTCATTGGGCAGCCCCAAACAGCAACACAGCAAATCAGGGTGATAAACTCCTAATATCTGATTAAAATAAAATAATCAAATTTATATCAATGTTTATTTAATATAAATGTATCATGACTTCACTAGAGATTTAAACTATGGACACCTGAAAAGTAATATGTTTTTGAAATTGAGAAGTGCAAGATTGTGTAATATGATATACAAATAATGGTCCAAAAGGAGAATTTTAAGGAAATTTTTTAAATGCCAAAATTCATTTAAAAAATTCATTTCATTCTTGCTCAAGACTCTTTGCTGTCATAGAAGGGGTTTTGCAAGGTGTACTGAAATCAGACCTGTGTAAAGGCTGATTTCTCAACCCCTCTCATTCTGCTCTGCTGCCAGTGCAACAAGGCCTTTATTGGGCTCTTTGCTCACTGCTGAAGCCATAATCCATGCTGACACTGAATTTTAAAGCATGGTTCTCTTCATGAGGATAAAATTTACAAGAACGTGCAGTGAGAGGACAAGGGGGGATGGCTACAAACTGAAAAAGAGTAGCTTTAGAGTCGATATTATGAAAAAACTCTTCCCTGGCAGGGTGGGCGGGCCCTGGCACAGGTGCCCAGAGCAGCTGGGGCTGCCCCTGGATCCCTGGAGGAATCCCAGGCCAGGCTGGGCAGGGCTGGAGCAGCCTGGGACAGTGGAGGGGTGGCAGAGGAGCTGGGGCTGCAGGGCCTTGCAGACACCCCAGACTCAACCCCATCAGCTGTGGGCAGCAGCTCAGGCTGGGCAGCAGCTCAGGGTCAGAGCCCTGGGTGCCATGCAGGGGCAGCTGTGCCACCAGCCCAGGAAATGTCCCAGTTCTGCACTCGTCTTCAGGGATTGCCTCTGCCCAGCAGCCTCGTGCTGTGCTGAAATCCAGGGCTGCTCCTGCTACACAAGGTGGAAACAAGTGTGATAATCCAAACAAATCACTTAATGAGATGGAACAAAGACTCAGATGAAGGCTTACAATTAAATACCATTTAATTATTTTAATTAGTGGGGGAAAGAAACCAAATCCCTTGGAAAAGAAATGGCTGTGTCCCACACAGGTGCCTGGAGCACCTGCAGAGCTGCTGAGCTGAGCAGGTTTGGTCACATCAGGGCTGCCACAGCAGCTCTGCCTTCGGGGTGGCCTGGAACAGATTTTCTCCCCGTGTTTAATTCTTCCCAACAAAAAAAAAAAAATAATCACAAAGGGATTAGACCTCACAAACCCCAAACAGGTCACTCCTGATGCACTTCAAGAGGGGTTACTCACCCAAAACAGCCCAGGAATAGCCCAAGAAATGATCCCTAAGAACATAAGCTGTGTCTTTAGCCACAGAAAATAAACACAGCAGACGAATGAAAGCATTTGAAGACATGAAGGTTTGAGCAGCACTTTCAGCTGAGGACAATCTGCTTTCCTGCCACACCCACGGAGCAGAGCAAGAGCACAACTGCTGATTCTCACCATTCACATTGGGGTTTAAATGCTGCCCCACAAAGCGTCTCAGGGGAGGAGGTGCTGAAATAAAATAAAGCAGCAGGATTTTATACAAACCCATGCAAAAAGAAGGCCAAGCCTGGCTGATAATGACCTGCAGGAGGAACAGGGTGAGCTTTTTCCCAGGGTATCAAATACAGCCCAGGGAACGGCTCAGAGCAGACTCCTGCTCTCCTCAGAGTGTTCCTTCAGTCCATAGAGCCTTGACTGCTAACAGCACCAGGATAAGCACTGGACAGAAAACAGCAGCTACCAAGGGCTCCCCCCTCCCCGTGCCCTCTAAATCTGGGTTTTGAGCAGCAGACATAAAATACAGCTACCATTACTTTTCCTTATCAAGGGCAAGATTAAAAGCCATTTTTAATAAAACCCATTCCGGAGAGGAGCAAATGAGTGATTTGCTCCCTGATTTATTGCCCTGCATTCCTAGCTGGTTTGTGCTGTCTTGTTTCTCCCCACGTGGGTGAGGAACACCAGGTTTGTGATGACCCACATTCGTCTGGGCAGGTGCAAACCTGCTTTTGTTTGCTCCTGATCCTGTCACTGTAGCACACCAAACAACACGAGCACTCACACCGCTGCTCTCAAGGTGAGGAAAAAGGGAAGTTGATTTCCTGACTCCAACATTTATAGATTTCCAAAAGTGACAGTGGATTGGAGGGTGACAGTGCCACCTCTCCAATGACACTGGACAAACCAACAGCCCATCAGATTTCTTCTATAAAAGAATTCAGAACAATGAGTTATTTACAGAAAGTGTGTGAGAAAGTTTGCTACAAGAATGTAAACATCAGAAGGCTTGGAAAATCTTCAAAAATCAGGGCAACACGATGCTACAGGGGTGTGCTCAGTGAGATCTGCAGAAGGAGTCACACATCCCTGTGCCATCAGCAGGATCCCTTTTCCATTACCCTGTTTGCAATATTTCCTTCACTTCTATAAAACCAGAAGCTTTTATCAGGAGTGTTTAACATCAGGAGAATCAGCTGAGCATCCTCCAGGATTTTCAGGGAAAACACATTTAAGAGCAGCAAACTGGGATGTCTGCTTGGCAAAAACCCCCACGCAGCAACAGATAAGTATTATTTATTTCCCAAAATTGGTTTAAAGAGAAAAAAGATTTTATCTGGATCGCCAAATGTAATTTAGCCTTAGACAGCTAAAGTAGGCTTTTAGTTCACATCAACTTTGGAGGGAAAAGCTTCAGCAGCCTGAAATGGATTTGAGCAAACCCATATGAATGATGAGCACGTGAGGAAGGGATTGCAATTACCATCCAAGAGATAAAACAAAGGTGCTCCACAAGGCACAGAATGAGGGGCACTCAGGGAAATCCAGGAAAATTACCCTGGCACCAGCTTGAATCCTGGCACATTCACATCAATTGTTAAAACAATTAGATAATCAATTGTTAGATCCAGTCCCACAGCAGGGACAGCTGGGAATCCACAGGTAAAGACAAAGACAACAAATTGGGGAAACTCGTGAAGCTCTCCACTGCTTCTGGTTTTCTTTGCAATGAAATGTGTAACAATTAAACATTTGTTTGGTATTTTTAACACGAAGGCTTATGATAAGCCCAGAGGTGTGAAATTCCACACCTGGAATTTCATTAGCCAGAAGAGGAAATGGAGATCAGGGACTCAAAGCCTTTGCCCTGGGCACAGCAAACCCAGCACAGCAGAAACAGGAGCAGCATCCATCCTGTGCAGGGCAGAGCCCAGGGCTGGAATCCAGCAGGATCCAGCAGCTCCTGGCAAACTGGGGGAATCCCTTCCTCAGGGCTGAGCCACTGCTCAGGGCACAGGGGAGACCCAGGCTCACAGTCCCAGCGCCTCCAGGGCCACTGGCACAGCTCAAATCCTTTTGCTGGGATTTTTCTCCTCAGAAGCCTCAGAAAGGAAATGTAAACAATAATGATCTGATTGCTTGGAGTGTGCTCTGGAGGTTACCAACAGGTGCATCTCTGGTTGGCTCCATGAGGATTGTTTTTCCTTGGTGACCAATGACAGCCAGCTGTGTCAGACGCTCTGGTCAGTCACAAGATTTTATCATTCATTCTTTTCTGGCCTTCTGATGTCTCCTTGCTCTTTCTTTAGTAGAGTATTAATATATCATTTTCTTTTGAAATGATACCATAAAATACTAAATCAGCCTTCTGAAACATGGAATCAAGCTTCTCCTCTGTGCCCTCGCCCTGGGACCCTCACACAGCAGCGCAGCTGCAGCCTGCCCAGAGGGGCTGCAGGGCACAGGGGCTGCTGCCGGCCCCTGACATTCCCTCAGCTCCCGTTTGGCACCTGAGGGGTTTTTGCTGCGTGCTGGGAGCCTGGGCTGAGCTGCCCCGGTGGGAATGCAAGGGGCAGGTGAAGCTCTCAGCCAGCCCTTCCTGGGTTCCCAGCTGAATCCATGGTCCCGCTCCCGTAACCTACAGGTTAAACAGCCACAGCCCAATCACAGATATCCTGGCACACTGTCACACAAATTAAACACGGGAGCATGGCCCAGGCCATTCCCATTGCTGCAGCTCAGCCCTCTGTGCCCAGCACTGCTGCTAAAGCTGTGAGACAGCCCCTCCTCACCACAGAGCAAACTCACCCACCCCAGCTGCAGCCCTCCTTTGGCCCTTGCTCAGTAGCACCATTCCCAACCAGCTCTGGCATTCACAGCCCTCTCTGGCAGCACTCAGAGGCCAGGAACACTAAAAGTCACCAGACATTTTGATTTTTAAAGAATTAAATATCAAAGCACCGTCACAGCGGCAAAGCAAAGCCGTTTCAGAGCACCCTGTCTGTGGACAGAGTTCTCTCCCATGCAGGGACTGTTAGGGTAGGATGACCCAGGTGAGTTCCCTGGGTGTCAGAGCTGCAGGAAAGCTTGGGCAGCTCTGCAGCAGCTCCTGGGCTAATTTACAGCCTGATTTACCCCATCACATCAGGATCCTCCCCCAAGGCAGCACAGGGCTCCTGCTGATGGGATTTTCTTTTTCTCTCTTGTTTTCTGAGCCCCTCCAGTCCCACAAACTCAGGAGAAGGGGGGTTAAGGACCTTTAGGGCCACAAGCCCAAACTGCACCTGGCCAAGCAATCAGTGTCCCTGCAGAGCCACAGGCACTGGGCTCCCTTCTGACTTTCCCAAATAGATCTCTTGGAATTAGAAGTGTTTTCCCATAGCCAGGTCCCCTCCTCACCTGTGGAAGGGTTGGAGTAACTTTCAGTAGTGCAGAGGGGTGTAAGTTCCACTGACATCCTTTATTCATCCTAAATTGATTAAGCTATTAACCATGAAATCCTTGCTCGTCAACTGCTCCACACCAAGCCCATGGAACTCCCAGCTGAGCAGGGCTGGAGGTTTTCTCATGGAAACAGAGTGGTTTTGCTAGTACAGAAATGAAGCATTTGATGAGTCAGCCTACACAAATCTGAGAGGTTTTTCTGTAATTCATTCACTGAGCTTCCCACATGCCTTCACTGGGAGAGCATTGCCAGGAGAGACAAAAGCCTCAACGCAATAATCTCATTCCTGAAACATCCAAAGGTATTCACTGAGCACATTAAAGTGTGAATCTCTATTCCAACAGCAGCCTCTGCCCTGGAGCCCAAAGCTGCTGCCCAAAGTACTGGGAGCAGGCAGAAGGGTGGGGAGCAACCTCTGTTCAAAAGCCTTCCATGAAATAAACCCACCAGCTTTCTCCTCAAAGCTCAAATTTGTGTCTCATCCTCATAAATCATCAATGCTTCAATTTGTGGGTGCCACAAGAGGAAGTCAACCACCACCACAACCTAAATAGTGCTGAGTATCTCTCATGTTTAGGGGGAACATTTTTCCCCCTAAAATCAGCATGTGGGTGGTATTTGTTGTCTGTTTACAATAGCAGCACCAGCCCTGAGCTCCTAAACTCACTCATTTCAGAACCATGGACATCTCAGAGGAGAAAGATGCAGCAAACTCAATGTCCATCCTTCCTGGGCTGTGGCCCAGAGAGGGTTAAAACAACCTGTAATTTTTAATGGAACTCTTCAGAAAAGAACTGATATTGTGCATAATGCAAATCATTTAACTGCAGGGGCCCAGCCCCCTGCCCAGGGCTGGGCAATGCAGAGGAGCCTCCAGGAGGGACACTGGGGACACAGAGCAGGGCTGGGCTGGCTCCTGGAGGCCTTTCCCAGCCTCCTGTGATCCTACTGGAGTCTCTCTCCATGTTCCATAAGGACAGAAGGACCTCAGAGCCAGCCTCACCGCTTGGATCAACAGCCCAAACTAATTACACTTCATTTCATGAGGTCTTAAAATCGCCACATAAAAAGCACATTCCATGCTTCCCTCTCTCCCATTGCCCAGTTTCTGGGTAATGGTCACAGCCAGAGGCAGCAGAGCTGCAGCCACAGAGCTCAGAGAAAAGCTGTGCCTGGCAGAGCCTGGCACCCAGGCAGGCACTGGAAAGGATCAAACCAGCAGCAGCATTTGGATCGCAGATGCCGTGGAATATTTTCACAATTACAGCTGATTTAATGCAAGATAAATAAGGCTTTGGAGACACTTTTACATCTATTGGTTCATAGGAAAAGGAGCGAGCATAAAAAGATTTATTTAATTGCCTTTGCACTTTAAAGCGTAGGTTACAGCCATTAATCACTGGAGCAGACATCAAAGTGTCCCCATGGCTGTGGCAGTGCGAGCACAGCTCCAGCAAGGGTGCCACACACACATTTTCTGAAAAATCCTTTTGCTAGGATCCTTTCTCTTGAGAAGCTGGGAAGCTTCAGCTTCCCCATGTTTTGCTGCTTTGGAATGTGATCTGGAGAATTGTTTACCCAGCATGTGAAAAAGTTTATACTTGATGACCAGTGACAGCCACCTGTGTAGAGGCTGTGAGCAGCCACAAGACTTTATTATCATTCTTTTCCTTGCTAGCTTTCTGATGAGATATCCTTTTCTTCTATTTCTTTTAGTACAGTTTTAATATATCATTTTCTTTTCATATAATATATATAATAAAATGATAAATCAGCCTTCTGAAACATGGAGTCAAGGTTCCCATCTCTCCCCTGTTCCTGGGACCCCCGTGAACACCAGCACACAAGGGCACAGTTTCAGGGCTGGAGAGGGGCACAGGTCACTGCTGCCTTCTCCAGGAGCACAGGACACAGCCAGGAGCAGAGGCAGCCCCAGCCCTGCATGCCCTCAGTGCCACACACACACACAGGGCACCCTGCAGCCCTCTGTCCCCCCAAAGCCACTGCAGGGACCCTCTGGAGGAGTCCCTGGCCAGCCTGGGGCACTGGGTGGGTTTAGGTCCCTTCCCACCCAAAGCTCCCTGGGGTTTTATTGAAGGCACAGATACAGCAGAAATTGTCTCAAGAAAGGCAAAATGAGTCCTGCAGCATTGGCTTTGTTATTATTCCCTTTTCCCCTGGTTTTCACCAGGATCTTCAGCTGAACAGGACACTGGCCTGCAGAGCGCTGGTTTCTCACAAGGCTCTCCCCTTTTCCCATCACTGGGGGAAGGCATCCATCCCCCAGTGTCACAGACATCTTCTATGGAAAATCCTCTCCTTGGGATTTTCCCTCTTGAGAAGCTGAGAGGCCTCAGGAACAAAATGCAAACAATGGTTATCTGCTGCTGTGGAATGCAACAGGTGCATCTGGGATTGGGCTCATGTGGTTGTTTCTAATTAATGGCCAATCACAGCCCAGCTGGCTCGGACAGAGAGCCAAGCCACAAGCCTTTGTTATCATTCCTTATTATTCTATTCTTAGCCAGCCTTCTAATGAAATCCTTTCTTCTATTCTTTTAGTATCGTTTTGATGTAATATATATCATAAAATAACAAATCAGCCTTCTGAACCATGGAGTCAGATCCTTGTCCCTTCCCTCATCCTGGGACCCCTGTGAGCACTCTCACACCTCACACCCCACCCAGGCACTCAGGAGGATGATGAGGAGCAGCCTTCACCCTGCAGTGGCACTCAGGGCTCCTGCCAGCCTCAGGGGGACCCTGCTCCCCTTTCCCCAGCCCCACCAGCACAGCTCACTGCCTGCCCTTTCAAGCAGTTGGCAAGTGCTGGTAACTAATTGCAAAAGTACACTCCTCGCAGTTAATTAACAGCATGAGTAATTGCAGGGCATTTCCAAGTGTCATAACAGCCTGGGATTAATGCAATTTATTACTTCATGGCCCCTCTGAAGAGGTGGTGTTGGTTGCAATAAACATCTTGTGCCAGGGGATGGACATCCCATCACTGAAACCACCCCAAACCGTGGGGCTGCCTGCAGTGCCCAGGGCCAGCTGCACCCTGGGGCATGGCAGGCGTCCCTGCCATGGCAGGGGTGGCTCTGGCTGGGTTTGAGGCTCCTCCAAGCCAGCCCAGCCCAGGGTTTCAGCCTGGCAAGTGTGATCCTGCCAAATGCACACCACACCTGCCTCCCTGCAGCTGGGGGGGACCAGGGAGAGGGGAACCACAGACACCTCGGGCACACCACTGCCACCACAGACACCTCGGGCACACCACTGCCACCACAGACACCTCGGGCACACCACTGCCACCACAGACACCTCGGGCACACCGCTGAGACCACAGACACCTCGGGCACACCACTGCGACCACAAACAAACACCTCGGGCACACCACTGAGACCACAGACACCTCGGGCACACCACTGAGACCACAGACACCTCGGGCACACCACTGAGACCACAGACACCTCGGGCACACCACAGACACCTCGGGCACACCACTGGAACCACAGACACCTCGGGCACACCACTGAGACCACAGACACCTCGGGCACACCACAGACACCTCGGGCACACCACAGACACCTCGGGCACACCACAGACACCTCGGGCACACCACAGACACCTCGGGCACACCACTGGAACCACAAACACCTCGGGCACACCACTGAGACCACAGACACCTCGGGCACACCACTGAGACCACAGACACCTCGGGCACACCACTGAGACCACAGACACCTCGGGCACACCACTGAGACCACAAACAAACACCTCGGGCACACCACTGGAACCACAGACACCTCGGGCACACCACTGAGACCACAGACACCTCGGGCACACCACAGACACCTCGGGCACACCACTGCGACCACAGACACCTCGGGCACACCACTGCAACCACACCCTGGATTAAAAAACAAAACCACAAAAAAATAAAACAAAAACTCTCATCTTCATTCCTCCATGCCAAATATGCAAATTATCCTGATTGCTCCCGAGTCATTAAATCTAAGATAAGTCAAAGTTTGCTGGATAAGTGAGAGATAATGAGGAGGTGGCTGAACAAGCCCGCACTGCCCAGGTTACTCAGAGTTACCCACGGAGCAGTGGCTGCCTCTGAAAGCACCAGGGCCCCTTGTGAAACACACCCACGCTGGTTCTGTGTTTGCAGCAGCGTGCAAAACCCTCCCCACAATTATGAGCCTTGTTTTGCCACAGAGCTGCTGTGCCTGACCTTCAGGAGCAGGGAGGGGCTCATCACAACTATTAAACTTTGCACAAATGAGATCTAAAATGGCACACAGAAAGGAGAGGCTTGGGAGTGCAGGTATTTCACACCACTCCTGCCTGCAAATTGAATGCAACCTGAGCAGAGATTGGAGCTGCTTGCTGCACTCGGAGCACACCTCACACCATTCTCCCAGCTGCTGGAAAATAGTGAGATGGAAGTCAAAGCTGCTGCATGAGGGTGGAAGATGCCACAAGAAAAATGATGCTTGCTTTTCCCATAAAATAATGATTTTGGGGTGGCTTATTTTCATACGTGGATTTTAAATGAAGTAGCTTGACTATTAAAACAATAAATCAAATTAAAGCCCCAATTTTGGTCCTTTTCCCCACCGTTGGCACCAGTCTGGCCTGCAGTACACACTGAGTCCCTCACCTGTGGCCTCTTTCAGCACCTGGAACAGGTCTGATGAAGGGGGGAAACTCCTTCTGATCAGTGATGTTGGGATAACAAGAAACAACTCCCCCTGTCCCCAGTTACCTTTCCAAACTCCTTTGTTTTGTCTCCCCCTGCACTGAGCAAACCCCTCAGGCAGGGGAGCAGGGCTGAGGCTGCTCAGGTTCCTTTCACACATTTCAGGATGGTGCAGAACAAAAACCTTTCCCACAGAAAAAAGCTGCACTGAAACAGGCACAGGAGCGCTTTTACCACATAAACCTGTAATCACAGAGGTGTTCTGCTCCTTCTGTTGGCTGGGGAGAAGGGCACAGGGATCAGCATCCCTCACACCCTGAGCAGCCCCAGGCTGAGCTGGGATGGCCCTGACTCCCACAGATGAGATTGTTTCCATGATCCACCAGTGAGAGCAGCCCAGGCCCTCCTGCACCACCTTTTCATGATCCATCTCCCCTGCCCACCAGTGAGAGCAGCCCAAGCCCTCCTGCACCACCTTTTCATGATCCATCTCCTCTGATCCACCAGTGAGAGCAGCCCAAGCCCTCCTGCACCACCTTTTCATGATCCATCTCCTCTGATCCACCAGTGAGAGCAGCCCAGGCCCTCCTGGCACTGTCCCTTCCTGGCTCAGTGCCCCACACACAAGGGGGGACCCCTGCCCCACCAGTGGCAGTGCTGAGCAGCCCCAGTGCCTGGGCAGATGCCACCAAGTTCTTCTGAGTCCTTCTCAGCCTTCTGAGGTTTACATTCTTGTAACAAAGATTTTCACACACTTTTCTGTGAATAACTCATTGTTGTGCACCCTTTTATGGAGGAGGAGAAATCTGATGGGCTGTTGGTTTGCCCAGTGTCATTGGGGAGGTGGCACTGCCACCCTCCCATCCATTGTCACTTTTGGAAATCTATAAATGCTGGAGTCAGAAATTAAACCTTCTTCTTTTTACCTTGGAGGTTGCAGTGTCTGTGTTATTTTATTTTGTGTCCTAGAGCAACAGGGAGAGCCCAAACACTCAGCTCACTCCAGGACTGCTGAACACCAGTGCCAGTGCCCAGGGACAGGTGACAGCTCAGCTCTGCCTTTTCTCGGGCTCATTTCTCCAGGAGAGCTCCTGCTGGAGCTGCCTTTGCTGAGCAGGAAACAGGAACAGGACTGAAGCCCACTGCTCCCCCAGATGATTCTAATTTACACCCCAGTTACTCACCAGGCTGGCACTCTGGTGTGCAGTTTACACCCTGGTTACACGCCAGGCTGGCACCCTAGTGTGCAGTTTACACCCCGGTTACTCAGCAGGCAGTTACACCGTGGTGTCAGGGCACTCTCTGAGGGAGCACAGCCCCACGCCAGAGCAGAGGGGCCGGTGCCCCAGCCAGGCCCTGCTGCTCCCAGGGCTGTCGCACTGCACCTGTGGGATGCAATGGTTTAAGGAGCTGTGGGGTTTCACTGGAGAGCTCACACAGCCCCAGCTCTGGAGCTCTCATTTACCCAGCCAGTGTCTCTCTCTCCCCACTTTGCCCTCACTCAGAGCTCCATGACCGTCTGTGAGCACAGGCACGGGGATTCAGCCAGCAGCCCCAGAGCATCCCCCTGCCCGAGGCTCTGGGTACCTCTGCCTGTTTCCTGGGGGCTGGCTGTGCTTTAAACTCTGCTGCAGGGCCAGTGTTGGTGAGACAGGTGCAGAAGGGAACAGCTCCCACTCCTTGTTCTGGGGCACACAAATGTGCCCATTTAAATGTGGTGGACCTGCATGCCCTGCATGAACCCCCCTCCCTGCAAGGCACTGCAGGAGGAGAGGGATGGGGCTGTGCAGTCCCACTTTGGAGGGCTGGGGGCTGTTTATTCATCATCCCTTTGGCTGGCAGGTGCAAAGGAATTGTGCAAGAGCCTTTTCTGCCTGGCTGAAGGCCAAGGGGACCAAACCCAAGGAGTGCCAAAACCCCACCTTACAACATCAGCAATGGATTGCTGCAATTATTCCCTGGAACTGATTTGAATAAGTTTGTTATCACCAGATTAAAAAAAAAAAAAAAAAAAGAGCGAGAGAGAGATAGAAAACATCATGAGCTGGGAAAACATCCAGAGAAAACATCCAGTCCATGAGGATCCATGCAAGGATCCTCAATTCAGCCCCTGGCCCTGCACAGACCCCACATCCCACCCTGAGCATCCCTGGCTGTCCAAACCCTCCTGGAGCTGCTCTGGCAGCCCTGGGGCTGTGCCCATTCCCTGGGGATCCGGGCAGTGCCAGCACCCTCTGGGGATGAGCCTGTCCCAAAACCCACCCCAAACCGCCCCGGCAGAGCTCCCTGTGTCCGTCCCTGTCACAGAGGCAGGGACGGGAGCCGCAGCCCCATTTTCTCAGCAGAGGAGGAAGCAGCCATGCCCTCCTCAGCCCTGGCTTGCAGAGCCCCCAGGCCTGTCCCACACCCGTTTGGGGGAGCGCCCCTCATCCTCCTCGCAGGCTGGGCCTGTCCCGGGCGGCCCCTCCAGGGCTCCGAGGGTGCTTTGGGCTCCCTCCCTGCCCTGGCAGGGCCCGTGCTGGCTCTGCCCCAGCCTCTGAGTGCTCGAGGAGTGGCTGGGCCAGGGATGGAGCCATAAAAGCCTTTTGCAGCACTTTGCCTTGGAAGCAGCCCCACAGCCATCCTGAGTGATGTCCCCGGTGCATTACGCAGCAGGTTCAGGGCGTTAGCCCCTCTCCTCCCCTGCCACAGCCCAGAGAACAAAATGCATTTACTCAGGCAGAAACTGCTCTCACCAGAGCAAGAGTCAGGTGCTTCAGCCTTTCAAGTATTTAGAGCTCTCAGCTGTACATATTTATTGTACTTCCATAAAAACATACGGCTGGAAAGCCATACACCAACCCATAAACACAAAAATGGGAATTGAAGCCCTGGGCTGCCTGCAGCAGAGTGGGAATTACCCCAGCAGAGATGAATAGCAGATATGGATTTACAGAGAACACTGATAATGGGTGCAAATTGTAAGCGTTTTATACCAAAGAAATATTTACACAAACAGCCCTGAGAGTACAGAAAAGTGTCCAATCACGTCCCTGCCTTGCAAAGTCCCCTTGAGCAGCAGGAACCGCGAGGATCAGGACTGAAGGGTTTCCTGGAGTGTCTGGAGCTCTTTAAAGAGACACCACAACAGCTTCATTATACTTGTGCCTTAGGGCAGGACCAGATGACTTCAGGCTCATTTTCAGTGTTTATTCTGCAAAGTTTATGCAATCCAGTGCTATTCGCTCAAAAAGAGCAGAAATTTAGAGGATCTGACCCACTCTTGGTCGAGTGCTCAGCTTGCAAGAGGAGGAGTTACAAACACTCAGAGATTTCATGAAGAGAAGAAACCAAATGCCCAAACGAGTTCAGACAGGTGGGGAGCTCCCATCCAAGGCCAGGCTGGGCACTGGGGCTGGAGCACCTGGGACAGTGGGAGGTGCCCCTGGGTGGGATTTGGGGTCCCTTCCAATCCAAACCTGTTGGGAAGGAGGAAAGTTTGACCAGAAAGTCTCACAGATGTGTGTGTGCTTGGCAGAAAGATTTCTGAATGTAGAGTCTGATGAAGGAACAGAGATGGAAGCAAGTTTTGATACAGAAGACAAGAATTGCTGAGCCAGTCTCATGGATAACCAAGGAGGCACAGGGTGTGTGAGTTAGAAGGGGTTTTATGGCTTAGAGCAAAGGATAAACCCACCCCAAACAAGAAGATGTTTTCACCAAGCAGGGAGAGAGCACAGGCAAACAAGGCAGCCAATGTGGCAAGGAGAAAAAAGGGCTCAGAATTTTCCACTGCAAGAAAACTGAAAAACAACTCCCAGCTTAAACTGTGATGTACTGACTGTTAGTGATTGGAGATCAGTGACATGAATATGGGAATTACAGCAGTTATGATGGGCTGTAGATAATAGTTAAGGTGTGGATTGGTTCTGCTGTGTGAAGGTGCTCAGCAAAGAAAAGTATAGAATGCAATGTAACCAAAGAGAAGTCTATAATGCATTGTGACCAAAAGAAAAGTACAGAATGCAATGTAACCAAAGAGAAGTACAGAATGCAATGTAACCAAAGAGAAGTACAGAATGCAATGTAACCAAAAGAGAAGTATAGAATGCAATGTAACCAAAGAGAAGTATATAATGCATTTGTAACCTAAACTAAGGGTGTCCAGGCCTGCCTGCAGCTGGAGCTGACAGCTGTGGGCACAGCTCTGCCACCCACCACCCTGGACTGCTGGAACACCTTGGATACAATAAACTGCATCTTGGACACAATAAACTGCATCTTGGACACAATAAACTGCATCTTGGACGCAATAAACTGCATCTTGGACGCCATAAACTGCATCTTGGACGCCATAAACTGCATCTTGGAGAGACACCTGGAGTCCCACATCCCTCATTTAAGCTCTAACACAAAGCAGTCTGGGATGCTGTCTCTGAGCAGCCAAAGGAGCCCTGGCAGAGCCTTGCCCAGGTGAGGGGCTGGGCACCAGCCCTGCTCTGCCTGCCCTGGGCCAGCAGCAGCTCCTCCGTGCCAGGACAGCCCAGCCTGGGCAGCAGTGGCCCCCAGCCCCACAGAGAGGGCACCCTCAGCACCCATCCCAGCCCAGCATCTGTGCCCAAACACTGCAAAAACGATAGAAGGTTAGCTGGCTCTGAGGATAAAACCTCCTGGAACTCTCAGAAACTCTTCCCTAGAGTCCATTCTATCTTGTAAGCCAGCTGAGCAGATGAGGAGAACACCTCCACACACAAGAACAGAAATGTCAGCAGCCAGGAACCAGCCCAACCCCCTGGCACCAATAACAGCACCCATGGAGAAGAATCCACCCTGACCCCCAGCTCAGCTCGTGCCATTTAACTCCCAACACAACATTTTGTATTTTCCTTCCTGCAGCCGTTCTTTCAAGGGCTTTTGATGGCCATTCCTGCACTGAGGAATTCCTGCACTTGATGGAAGCACTCACCCCACCCTGGCACCCAGGCTTTTGTCATTGCTTCACCCATAAACCTTCAGCTGTTTCTCCTTGAGGCAAAGCATTAAGGAATCATTTTCTTAGCCAGAACCATGACTTAGGAAACACACATTTTATATAAAAAGTGTGTGAGGAAGAGCTCTTTTCCTGTGACACATTCTCATCTCTCAACATAATTTTGACACTCTTATTCCTGAGTGTAACAGTCTGAAGATGTAGATGTGAAGCAGAGCTATAATTAGCACATAATTTTCCCTAAACTTCCTGCTCTAAAATAATGACATAGAGAGATGAAAAAAACTACTGGACTGAGAGAAAGGAGAGCAAAGAGCCCCTGAATGAGCTGGGTCAGGCTGCTGGCCATGGAGCAGGAATCTGGGAGGTGGGGGTGACCAAGAGGGTCCGGCTGTGTTCCCCCAGGAGGGGGAATCAGCTGTGAGTCCCTGGTGTCCCCCTGTCACACCAGCTCTGTGTCCCTGGGGTGTTCCCAGTGCGTCCCTGGTATGTCCCCCCATTCCTGTCACACCAGCTGTGTGTCCCTGGTGTCCCCTGTCCCACCAGCTCTGTGTCCCTGGGGTGTTCCCAGTGTGTCCCTGGTATGTCCCCCCATTCCTGTCACACCAGCTGTGTGTCCCTGGTGTCCCCCATCCCACCAGCTGTGTGTCCCTGGGGTGTTCTCAGTGTGTCCCTGTGCCACCAGCTGTGTGTCCCTGGTGTGTCCCCCTGTCCCTGTGCCATTCCCAGTGCCCCTGGTGCCCCAGGTGAGCAGCCCAGGGTGTCCTGCAGAGGCTGAGCTCCCCCTGCCCTCACTGGGCACACACAGCCTGGAGCACGCAGCTTTGGGAGCTGCTGGAAAGCCTCTGACAGCTCAGCCAGCTTTAAAAGCACTCTGTGCTGCATAATGGCCTGCTCAAATCCCCAGGCTTTTGACTCAGACCAGTTGTTTACATCTAAATTACTTTTCCTCATTAAGCTCAAACTTTAATTCCCAATATATTAAATTTGTGTTGTTCAAAACAATGACAAGTCCTTTTTTATTGGCTTTGTTCCTGCAATTATTAGATTGAGGATGTCATTACAAACTTGTCAGGACCTTTTTTGCAGCTGTAGTTTGGTAGTTATGAACCGACCAGATTTTCACATCAATTTAGGAGTGGGAAATGCACTCAGCATTTGATGGCCCTGTCCCAGCCTGCTGCATGCCATTAAAATCGCTGCTTTTTGTGCATGGAGGAGGCTCAGCCTGGTGGCACACAGGGGGCTCTGGGCTCTGCTCTCCCTCCCCACTCCTCAGCACAGGGGCACAGCCCCAAACCCTCTGGGCAAAGCCCTGATCCTGCCCACCCCCATTTGCCATCAAACAAGAGTGGGAAGGGACCTCAAATCCCACCCAGAGCCACCCCTGCCATGGCAGGGACCCCTCCCACTGCCCCAGGGTGTCCCAGTGTCCAGCCTGGCCTTGGGCACTGCCAGGGATGCAGGGGCAGCCCCAGCTGCTCTGGGAATTCCATCCCAGCCCCTGCCCGCCCTGCCAGGAACAATTCCCCATTCCCAATGTCCCATCCAGCCCTGCCCTCTGGCACTGGGAGCCATCCCCCTTGTCAGCAGTGGTTCTCCATCTTCCCAAACAGCATTCCCCGACTGCAAATGCAAAGTTATGCTCAACAACTCGTGTACAACAAAATAAAAGCACATGCAAGGCAGGATGCAGTAGGAACTGTCTCGTGCTTCATCTCAAAGGGGAGAAATTCTCGATAAATATTTATATTGGGATTCCCAAGTGCCTGAAGAGCTTCAGGGCCATGATTTTAATGCACACAAACACACAAGATGTACATTACAGAGACACACTCGCAGACTTTGAAGCCAAGTGCCTGCATTGGTTTGTTTGCTGCAGTTACATTTATGAGAAGTTTCCGGGTGCCTGGCTAGAACTCAACCCTGAGAGCCTCTCCTGGGCAGGGCAAGAGCTGCAGGAACACACTCACACTGAGTGTGCCAGAAACGCAGAGCAGCCCAGCACCCTGAGCTCAGCCCCACACGGAAATTCAGAGCAGTTCAGAGCATCCCAGCTCAGCCCCACACGGAAATTCAGAGCAATTCAGAGCATCCCAGCTCAGCCTCACACGGAAATTCAGAGCAATTCAGAGCATCCCAGCTCACACTCACACAAATTCAGAGCAATTCAGAGCATCCCAGCTCAGCCTCACACGGAAATTCAGAGCAATTCAGAGCATCCCAGCTCACACTCATACAGAAATTCAGTGCAATTCAGAGCATCCCAGCTCAGCCTCACACGGAATTTGAGAGCAATTCAGAGCATCCCAGCTCACACTCACACGGAGATTCAGAGCAATTCAGAACATCCCAGCTCAGCCCCACACGGAAATTCTGTGGAGGGCTCAGGGGATTTTACTCACGCCAGTAAACATCAAAACAAATCAGCAAAGCCATTTTTATCAAAGAACATAAATCTAATATGGCTCGAGGCAATGGCAGTACAAGCACAAAATCTGCCTCTGTTTAATCCCCACAGCCAGGCTGGCCCTGTTTTCCCTGAGCTCCCTCAGCCGCTGATGACAAAAGGCTGGAGCCCCCTTTGCCTGCTCCCTGTGCTGCACAATCCCCATCGATCCTTTGGGACACCAGCCAAGGCTGAACTGAGATTACAGCATGGCAATCCCCAGCATTGCATCACCCAAACTCAAACCAATCCCTCCCTCTCAGGGTTAAACCAGGACAGGAGTGTGCCACTGCTTTACAAACTTTGCAGCAAAGAGACCAGGGCTGCATGCAGCACACACAGCCCCACGTGTTCACATAACACAATTATGGTCCAAAACACAGCCTCAAGCCTAGACAATGGCTGCCATTTTACTGACACCTTTCATGCACATGCAGTGGCAAAGGTCTCTTTTAAAGCAAGGAGAGAGCAATTCAAGCATTGTTCAGAATCCTTCTGAGGCCCCCCGATTAGTCTGGCAAACCACAAATTGATAAATAAGAAAATCCAGCACTCACCCTGCAGCCACCTGGACCACACCTCAGACCCTCCACTTGCCCAGGCACAGAGAGCTGCTGCCCCTAACCCTCCCCACACTCAATTTATGGCCTCGTCAATCAGCCTTGATGACCCACAGCTGAGTCGAGTTTGGGGCAGAGAGCTGAGGGGCAGAGCAGGGCTGGGGCAGGGAGTGCTGGAGTGCTCCTGCTGCTGCACAGCACCTGGGCTGGGGCTGCACCCGGGGGCTGATTGATTTGCACCCGGGGTGCTGATTGATTTTCACCTGGATTGCTGATTCTCACCTGGGCTGGGGCTCCACCCGGATTGCTGGTTTTCACCTGGATTGCTGATTTTCACTGGGGTGCTGATTTTCACTGGGGTGCTGATTTGCACCTGTGGTACTGATTTTCCCCTGGATTGCTGATTTTCACTGGGGTGCTGATTTTCCCCTGGATTGCTGATTTTCACTGGGGTGCTGATTTTCACCTGGGGTGCTGATTTTCACCTGGGGTGCTGATTTTCACTGGGGTGCTGATTTGCATCTGTGCTGCTGATTTTCACCTGGATTGCTGATTTTCACTGGGGTGCTGATTTTCACCTGGGATGCTGGTTTTCACCTGGGGTTCTGATTTTCACCTGGGGTGCTGATTTTCACTGGGGTGCTGATTTTCCCCTGGATTGCTGGTTTTCCCTGGGGCTGGGGCTCCACCCGGGGTGCAGGCTCTCTCTCTCCTGGCCATGTGGGTTTGTCCCTGGCTCGGTGCTGGCCCTGGGCAGCCCCCATGTCCCCGGGCCGAGGCTGCTGGCTGGGACAGGGGCAGGGGCAGCCCATGCCCGTCCTGCTGCCCTTTGCAGCCCGTTCTGGGCAGGAGGAAAGGCAGCACAGTGTGCTGTGCCCGTCCAGGCAGCAGCAGCAGCAGCTCAGCACAGCCTGGAGAGCAGGGCAGGAGTGAGCCTGAGCAGACGGCCCTGCAAGGGTTAATCAGCTCCCTTCCCAAATGCCCACTGCCAAAAGAACCGGAATTCTGGCACTGAAGGCGCAGGGCGGTGACAGACCCCTCTGCTCCGCCCTGGTTTGCTGATGGAGACCTCACACAGGTGTCTCTGGTCTCTGACCCCTTCTCTCAGCTGCCTTTGCCATTCAAACGCTTCTCCCATTAACTCGGCTGCTCCTCCCTTGGCCTGCCCGGGGCTGTGAGTGCTGCCCTGGCAGGGCTGTGGGTTCGGTGACCTGGGCAGTGCCAGGTGGGTGCTGATTTGGGCCCTGGCACACCCAGAGCAGCCTGCAGGGCCCAGGTTCCCTCGGAGAGAACCCACAGAGGAAGGGGAATCCTCTCCCACCCCAAGCAGCTCCATGCCCTCCCCGGGGCTGCCCCTGCTCCCCTCTGTGGGATGCTGGGCTGTGCCCCCGAGGCCCCAGCTCTGATGCCAAGAGTGCCCAAAGCAAGGCCCCTCGAACGGTGTGAGTGTCCCACTGGAATAGAGGTGGCGTGCAAATGAAATGAAATAAAATGCTCAATCTGCTGTAAACCCCTTGGTTACCCCAAAAAGCTGCAGTTTAAACTGGACCCTGGCAGCTGGATAGGGAAAGGAGCAAGCAGTGGGATAACCTGCAGGGCTTGAGCTCTCCCTGGGACAGCCTGTGGGGTTTTGTGTCTGCCAGGAAAAGAAATTCGGGATTTGACAGCCCCCCCAGCCCAAGGGCTCCTTCCCAGGCAGCAGCAGGCGGGGACAGTGGCCAGAGTCCCTGGCAGGGGTGTCCCTCAGGCACTGGGCTGTGTGTGCAAGCAGCAGCTGATGCTGCACGAGCAGAGGAGCAGAGGCTGCTGTTCCCTGGCTGCGATGCCCCGGGAGGCTGCCCAGGCCCTCCACACCTTTTCCCCTGCCGGGTGGCACAGCCAGGCCCCAGGAGGGCAGTGCCCAGCCCTGTGCCCCCGGTGGGCGTCCCTGGGCCAGGGCAGGGCCCCAGTGCTCTCCATTCCCCCGTCCCTCCCTCGCTGCTTCCCTGCGAGCACCTCCAGCCAAATCAAGAGATTGTTCTCCAAAGACAGGCAGCTGCGTAAATGTCAAGAGCTCCAAAAGTAAATTATAGTGCAAACAGGTTTGATATTTCTATGAAATGAAAGTTAAGCACATTTCTTTTTAAAATACAGATTTTTATTTAAAGCAAGAGAAAACCTTCCACTGTGACCTTTATGAGATCCCAAACAGTGACAAATTTGGTCATTACAAATAACCTTTAGCTAGCAAGTGCCTCACCAATGGGGACTTCTTTGCAGTAATAGATGTAAATTAATTTCCAACCTACAAAACAATAAATAGGAATCTTTAAAGATACCAATTCCACAGTAAAATATGAATCATAAAAACCCAACCAAAAGGCACCTTGATGGCAGGGTTTATTTTGAATGCAGCATTCTGGGAAGCCAACTCTGTGTCTCTTCCACTCTTCCAGCAGTGAATAAATATTCCAGGATTTGCCTTGCTATTTGTCTGCATGATTAACCCGACGGTGAGGATGAGATCATTAACCTGTGATTACTCCCGTGTTCAGAACTCTCATCATGCCTGTGGTGCCTCGTTAGGCAAACTAAAAATACCCCCAATTTCTTATTTTTCCTGCATCTTTGCACGGACAAACATTATTCTGTAGATGTAAATTAGAGGGAAAAATCAATGGTCACTGAATGAAGCCTGAGATTCTCAGTAATTGGCCCACAGAGCACCAAACCCTCTGCCAGGGTGTGGCATCAGACCAACGAGGTGCTTTTTGGGGCAGATGTTCAGCTCCGAGCGATGGAGCTGCTGGTTTTTGCTGTTCCCCAGAGCCGTGTCCTGCTGAAATGCAGGGATGGGGAATCAGAGGTGGCTTTGCCCGAGGATCTGAGGCTGCATCTCCCCTGCTATCAGGCAGGTTCCTTATCAGAGTGGCAGAGCTGGAGCTCACTGTGAGCCGGGGCTGAGCTGCTGCTCGCAGCTGGGAAAGGCACAGGATTTACCCTGTGCCATAAAGAAGGGGTGCCACAACCCCCTGCTCCCCAAAAAGAGGCACCACGACCCCTGTTCCCACTATGGAATAGCTCTAGAAGCAAAAATCACTCTGGAAGAAGCAGCGTGGGAGGAGAACTGAGCTGAGGGCGAGCAAAGTGATCAGCAAACTGATTTTAATTCACTGGTGTCCCTACAGTTTGAGTACCACGATGTCTCTGTGGGAATTTGAAACTATCTCTATTATTTAGGATTTTTTAAAAAAATGTCAAAATGTGACAGTGCATTTAAAAATGCTGATAATAAATCCTTTCATCTTTCACGCTGTGTCACAAGCATGGCCTCTGCCTCGCATTCTCTAACAAGGTGCAGCATTTGCTATTTAATTATGTCTAAGACAGCAAACGCAGCCTCTGCTCCCCGACTGACAAAACCAGAACAAGGAGCAGCACGCTGAAAAACATCTGTGATGAGCACAGGGAAGGGCCCTGTCCTGAGGAGGTGTCCCAGGCCCTGTGGCACTGGGGGACCCGAGTGGCCCAGCTGGTGGCTGCTGGGGACACAGCCCTGGGTGCCTGGCACAGTTTGCCATCCCTGCAGCTCCACCAGGGGCTCTGCAAACAAGAGCTCCTTCAGCAAACAAGATGAAAGGACTAATCAGGGCATAAATCTCCTCGCACCAAGACATTAGAGGCAAAATATTTATTAGAGAGTGCTACAGTTTTGTAGCTGGAGATGATGCATGGGGCAGGCAGACATCACTTGAATAAACCCTGCAGGCTCTGTGCCAGCCCAGCTCCATCACCATCACCATCACCATCCCCATCACCATCACCATCCCCATCACCATCACCATCACCATCACCATCACCATCACCATCACCATCCCCATCACCATCACCATCACCATCCATCTGCAGCAGGGGCAGCTGCTCCCACTGATCACAGCCTGTGGAGGGCAGGGATCTGCAAAATAGAAAAAAGATAAACGCTGGGATCTGTGCCTCTCAGTGTTTCAATCAGAGGGGATCACAGAACCCCAGAATGGCTTGGGCTGGGACAGACCCTGTGGCTCAGCTCGCTGCCATGGACCCATAGACCCATCACCATGCCTGTGAGACAAACCCTCCTGTTGCAGGTGCCTGCTCCCTCTGCACCCCACCAAGGGCATTTTGGCCCCCCTGAAGTAAAGCTCTGCAATAACTCCTTGCCTTTCTGCGTCTGCTGTTGCAAGGCTGCCAAGGCAGGGGCTTATTTCAGCGTATTCTTAAAACTGAACTGAAATGTCCCAAAACCTGTGCAAGAATCCTCACTTTTCCTTTTGCAGTCCAGCCATCAGGTGACAAAAAAATCAGGAGAGAGGAGCCTGAGAGCAGAAGGAATTGAAGCCATGCTCACAGAAAAACCAAAACCAAAACCAAACCAAACCAAACAAACAAAAAACCAACCAAGTGAAAAGAAAATCGGTTTAAGCAGCATAATTCCTGCCTCGTGGGGTTGAAGAATTGCCCGTGGCTCCCTGTTCTGGCTGCTGTGGTCCCTGCAGGCCCTGGGCAGCCTCTCCCAGCCCTGCTGGAGGCAGGGGTCGTTGTTTGGATGCAATTCCCTGGCTTTGGAGGGCCATGGTGTCCTTGAAGCTGCGCAGAGCCAATAAAGGAAATCTTTGCAGTGAACCCTGCGGCTCCACAGGCTGAGGCAGAGTTGGTCACGAGCTGAGGCGAGCAGAGGATTAGGGTTGGTTTGGTTTCCTTGCATTGCTGCTCCTGTAGCTGTTTCAGTTTGTGTGAAGATTAGGAGGGAGCAGACTTGAATTAAAGCATTGCTCAGGAGAAACAATTCAGAGAGGGAGGGATTCCCCAGTTGCCCAGCTTCCTTCATTGGTCATTTGGTTTTACTTTGTCTCCATCATTCTCCAAAAATATCTTCTTCAGTCACTTACTAACTGTTGGAGCTGCACCTACTCCACCTTTTCTTCTTCTCCATTCCTTCCTCTGCTCTTCCCTGAACATTTTCTCCCTTTGTTTATCATTGCCATTGTTACAAATAGAGTTTCACAGACTAAATTGCTTTTCTTGTTATAATTCCAGTACCATAAAATGTTAATTAGGGTTGCCTGTGTTTCAGAAGCTATTTAAAATGTACTGTAGGATCAGCCCCTATTCTTCACCTCAGTACACAACTCCCACTGTTGCTGGCTAAAGAATAGTTCTGAAGACTTGAGGTCTGGAATTTTTTTGTTTTACATTTTTGTTCTTTCACTGTTGGTATTATAGAAAGGAAACAAAGTTCAGCTCTCCAACCTAGGGTCTGTCAAAGTGCCTCTGAAACTCACAAGCACAAAAATCCTATCTCTTCCCACAGCTCTGCTGGAAATTTCCAGCCCTGACTTCTCCACGGGGACTTGTCATCCCCAAGGCTTTGTGGATAAAGGCCATGGATGCTCTGCAATGCAGCTTGCCAAAACCTGGATTATTTTCTGGGAAGGAAGGGCTGCCTTTCAGAAATGTCCTCACTCTGAGGAAATGCCCCACACCAAAATAAAACCTTTGATGCCATTTGAAGGAAAGGGAATAGCTGGGGACTTTTTTTGGGGGAAAAAAGCCATTTTCCAGGCTGGGGAGCCCCTGTCTCTGTGTGCTGGGGGAGCTCTGCCCTGGGGAACAAGGATGGGTCTGGAGGAATGGATGTTGGTCCCAGGGATGGGACATGGATGGGGGGATTCTGATCCCAGGGATGGGGGGGTTCTGATCCCAGGATGGAGGGATGCTGATCCCAAGGATGGAGGGATGCTGTTCCTGAGGATGGAGGGATGCTGATCCCAGGGATGGGGAGATTCTGATCCCAGGGAAGGAGGGATGTTGATCCCAGGGATGGGGGGATTCTGATCCCAGGGATGGAGGGATGCTGATCCCAGGGAAGGAGGGATGCTGATCCCAGGGATGGAGGGATGCTGATCCCAGGGATGGAGGGATGCTGTTCCTGAGGATGGAGGGATGCTGATCCCAGGGATGGAGGGATGCTGATCCCAGGGATGGGGGAATGCTGATCCCAGGGATGGAGGGATGCTGATCCCAGGGATGGAGGGATGCTCCTCCCAGGGATGGAGGGATGCTGATCCCAGGGAAGGAGGGATGCTCCTCCCAGGGATGGAGGGATGCTGATCCCAGGGATGAAGGGATGCTGTCCCTGAGGATGGAAGGATGTTGTTCCCAGGGATGGAGGGATGCTGTTCCAGAGGGATGCTGTTCCAGAGGATGGAGGGATGGGGGGTTCTGATTTCAGGGATGGAGGGATGCTGATCCCAGGGATGGAGGGATGCTGATCCCAGGGATGAAGGGATGCTGTCCCTGAGGATGAAGGGATGCTGTTCCAGAGGGATGCTGTCCGTGCCCTGCCGTGATGGCCAGTAAAAGGCGGTTCGCGCCCCTGCTGTGAGGGGTTTCACGAGTCACACCAGGACAATGGGTGCTGACAATCCAGGAAAATCGGCATTAAGGTTTCTGGTGCCCTGCCGCGGCCTGGCCCAGCGATTCCCCAGCGCTGCAGAGCGGCACCAGCAGCCCGAGCAGGGGGAGGGAAGCGCTGGGTTGTAAACAATCCAGCGGAAAGGATAAAATGGCAGAAAATGAATTAAAATTACACCTGGCTGTTTCCGTGAAATGGAGCGGAATGCTCGGCGGGCTGCGCTCGGAGCGGGGAGCGCTCTCTGTCATTACGCCCGGAGCGGAGCGGCGCAGCCCCGTCCCCGAAGGCAGCGCTTGTCACAGCCCTCCCCGCTCCGCCGGCAGCGCCACCGGAATCAACAGCGGGAAACCTCCCGGGATTGCTCCCACCGAGGGGGACACAGGGAGGGAGGGCTCGCCCAGTTTTCACTCGCTTTTTCCCCCTCTATTTTTGCTTCCATAAGAACACAGATTAAAGTTCTGTGGAAAGGATGCTACTAGGACACTGCTGAGATGTGCCCAAAAAAAGGGACAGATTCATATAAAATATTTATGATTAATGTATTGTACTCCCCCAGAGCAATTTAAATAGAGAGATTTCAGTGTTTCTTAACGTTGTGATGGAGATGTAAAAAAGCATGAGCAGCAAATACCTGCTGCTGATGGGCAGGTGGAGCAGGCAGAGTGTTTGGGTGGGGAAAGGAGGAGAGCAGGAAACCCAGGGATGCATTTGGAGCTTCCCACGTGTGGCACATCCAGGGCTGTGGGCTCTGCCACCCGGGGATGCTGACAGCTGCCAAAGCTCCCTCTGTGCACTGCACACGAGCAGCAGAGACTGCTTGGCTTCCAGCTTCAGAGAACACCAGGGAAAATTAAAAAAAAAACTAAAAAAACCAAAAAAAGCCCCCAAACCCAAGCAAAAGAGCGTTAAACTTTGGGTTAAATTCGTTCCAGAAAACTGTGCCCCCCTCGGGAATGCTGCCAGCCTCACCAGCACCTGACACCAGTCACACCCTGAACTTTCGGTTTAATCACCAGCCCTGTCAAACTCCATCTTTAAATTTTAATTGCTAAAACTCCTCTTTGAAGAATATTTTTCGGTATCAAGAATGTAAATAGCGATAGGGCTGGCCAGGAATAATATGAATAATTCAGGCTTACAGGATGCAAGTTTTATACTTGGAAATGAGTGATTCACTCCTCCTGTATATTCAATCATCACAGACTGCAGACACAAAAATAGGGAAAAAATGGGAATAAGCCGTAATTATTTAATGTTGTCACAAGGCTGGAATTTTTTAGATTATGTTTTAATGATAACACACCTGAGAGTGCAGTTTTATGTCCTGAGTTGGTGTCAGGCACAAGCAGGCAGTGCCTGGGGCCAGCTGGCCTGGGGGATGTTTGGGGTGGAAGGCAGAGCCTGAGGGTGACCTTCAGCCAGACAGCCCTGGAACCCCCAATTTTTACTGCCAAGTTCTCTCTCTGCACAAACAAAACTGTGGGCATGCACCACAATTTCAGCATCCTGAGAGTGGGGAACAATCCCTAATTCCAGCACGGCACAGAATGGATCCCCAATTCCAGCAGAGCAGGGAACAGATCCCTAATTCCTGCAAAGTAGGGAATGGATCCCTAATTCCTGCAAAGTAGGGAATGGATCCCTAATTCCAGCAGAAGAGGGAATGGATCCCTAATTCCAGCAGAGTAAGGAATGGATCCCTAATTCCAGCAGAGCACAGACCAGATCCCTAATTCCAGCACGGCACAGAATGGATCCCTAATTCCAGCAGAGCACAGAATGGATCCCTAATTCCAGCAGAGCACAGAACGGATCCCTAATTCCAGCACGGCACAGAATGGATCCCTAATTCCAGCAGAGCACAGAACGGATCTCTAATTCCAGCACAGCACAGAATGGATCCCTAATTCCAGCAGAGCACAGAACAGATCCCTAATTCCAGCACAGCACAGAACAGATCCCTAATTCCAGCAGAGCACAGAACGGATCTCTAATTCCAGCACAGCACAGAATGGATCCCTAATTCCAGCAGAGCACAGAACAGATCCCTAATTCCAGCAGAGCACAGAACAGATCCCTAATTCCAGCACGGCACAGAATGGATCCCTGATTCCAGCATGGCACTGCATGGATCCCTAATTCCAGCACAGCACAGAATGGATCCCTAATTCCAGCAGAGCACAGACCAGATCCCTAATTCCAGCACAGCACAGAATGGATCCCTAATTCCAGCAGAGCACAGAATGGATCCCTAATTCCAGCACAGCACAGAATGGATCCCTGATTCCAGCACAGCACAGAATGGATCCCTAATTCCAGCACGGCACTGCATGGATCCCTAATTCCAGCAGAGCACAGAACGGATCTCTAATTCCAGCACAGCACAGAACAGATCCCTAATTCCAGCAGAGCACAGATTGGATCCCTAATTCCAGCACAGCACTGAATGGATCCCTAATTCCAGCACAGCACAGCATGCACCCCTCACCTTTCTCTCAGTGCCCTTGCTCTGGCCAGGTGAAGGTGTGGGGACCCCCAGGCCCACCCGTGCCCCCAGCCCCACGCTCTGGGGACAGCCACTGCTCTGACCCCTCCCACCGTGCCCCTGGCCAGTGACCACAATCACCTGAGCAAAACCCTCCCTAAAAGCCAACCAAAAGCCTCTCAGAAAGGAGCTGCTCCCCTCTTAGACAAACAACATGGAAATAATTCCTGCTGGGGCCCCTGCCAGCGAGCAGGGACACGATGGGCAGGTGGCTGAGGGAAGTTACGATAAATATTCATTCCCAGAGTTAATGCTAAAACATTTTCTTTACTACTTCCACTTTACTTATTTGGAGCTGCTGGAGAAGCAGGCATATTAGAATATTAATTTTCCGCTTTACTGGAATGATTTCAGAGTCAAGTGCCGTCGGAGCACCGAATGCAAATGGGAGCAGAGAGGGTGGGACTCTCACTAATCCCCTTCAACGCCTTGGAAAAAAAACCAACTCTGTTTATTTGCATTTTCCTTTCCGGAGCCTTCTTCAGATGCTTGGAAGCCCTCTAAGGAGGGTTTGGGCAGATGTCAGGGAGATGTGCAGCAGATCCCGTGGTGTGGGTGCTGCCCACCCTCTCCTGCAGCTGGGCTCATGGGCTCACAGGCAGAACCAGGCATTTCCTGCTGAATTTGCACAGCATTCCTTGCACATGGCCAGCTTCACATTCGTTCATTTAAATTCTGCTCCCTGCGATGAGGAACAGAAGGAAGCAGCAGTTTGTGGCTTCTCAGGGAACTCCAGCAGAGCTCGTGAGGAGAGCCCAGCCCATGCCTGTGGGGGCACAAAGTGAAGGTCAAGGTCAAAGCAGCCCGGCCGGGCCTTGCTGGGGCTCAGCTGCCACACGGTGACTCCATATCAAACAGTAAATTGGGTGTTTTCCTCCTCCACAAAAAACAAGCCGTCCCCTGAGCAAGGAGAAGAGGAATGTCCCCAAAAGACCTTCCTGATGAAGGCAGTAATGCTATGTGGGTAGCAATATGTTTAATTTTAATTAGCTGCTAATATTTCAGGAGGGCAGTTGGGGTTTTGTACATTGCGATATTGGCAATTTGCTCATCTTGTGGAATTTAATATTGGATCAATTGGTTTCGGCAGCTGGGGAGAAGGGTCTTGGTACTGTTTGAGATAAAAAATGCCATCTCTCTCTACAATAAATCCAATCCAATCATTATTAAATCTTTTGGTAAATATCTTGAAGAAATTAGGTCTCCTAGTGTTTGTGCTCATGGATCAAGGAGAGAAAGACAGAGTCAGATGGTTTCCAGGTAAGCAAACAGGGAGAGTTTATTTCAGGGCATGGATGGGGTGAATAAATAAATAAACCAACACCAGCAGGAGCCAGGACACACGGCTGGTTCCAGGTGCCAGGAAAGCAGGAAGTGCTCCAGGCACAAACACCTTGTGCACAACACGAAAACAAACCTGGAGATTCATCACCTGCACAAGGGGGCTGGAGCAGAGCCACAGCACGGCAGGGAGGAGCCCTCACTGGGGACAGCGCTGTCACTGTCCTCAGGGGGACACCATGGGGACAGCACTGTCACTGTCCTCAGGGGGACACCATGGGGACAGCTCTGTCCCCTCCTCTCTGGGACACAGGTGCTGTCAGTGTCCCCAGTTGCACACAGAGCTGTCCCCTCCTCTCTGGGACACAGGTGCTGTCAGTGTCCCCAGTGGCACACAGAGCTGTCCCCCTCTCTCTGGGACACGGGTGCTGTCAGTGTCCCCAGTGGCACACAGAGCTGTCCCCCTCTCTCTGGGACACGGGTGCTGTCAGTGTCCCCAGTGGCACACAGAGCTGTCCCCCCTCTCTGGGACACAGGTGCTGTCAGTGTCCCCAGTGGGACACAGGTGCTGTCAGTGTCCCCAGTGGCACACAGAGCTGTCCCCTCTCTCTGGGCAGCCCCAGCCGTGCTCCCTGTGCCACGCAGGTGCCGTGGCAGCCCACGCCATGTCTGGGCACGGTGGGACAGGCACAGCACAGTGAGCCTGGCCACAGGGCAGCAAGTCCTGCAGGCTCTTCCCTTGAGTTCCCAGGATTGCCAGGGATGAGATTGATCAGGACTCCCCGGGTGGGGACCCTGAGCACAGCCCTGTCCCTCCCAGCCCACCTCTCCCGTCACAGCTGCCGTGCTGTGGTTCTCTCCAAGGCAGACACAAATGTGCAGAGTTTGTAATTCCGAGTGACGTGTCTCTGCACCTTTAAAGGTCTGGGAAAGGCATTGATTACCCCTCTGGCATTAGCTCCTGCAGACGTGTTCCTCGTGTTCTCAATGTGTTCCTCTCTCCAGCACAGCCGTGGTGTTTCTGAAATTAATCCAGTGCTGTCCGAGGGCTCCACACCTCCCCATGCCTGCCACGGGCACTCCAGAAGAAATCTGCTGCTGCTACAAGATCACATTTAAAATTTTGATATCTGCTTTAAAAGGGCACACGCTGCCAGCTGACAAATAATAAGTGGCCCTTTTGTATTCCATTCCATTCTTATCCATTTTTCATGCCGTAGCAAGGTGAAGCTTTCCAATCAAGGAGTGGCAGCGTGGGCAAGTGCAGATAATATATTTTGATGGAGGTCTGTAATGAATATGGTATTTATGAAGACGCAAGTCATTAAAAGAAACCTTGCATGGTTGTTGCACATTATTTTATTGATTTTTCCAAACGCACAGATCAAGGCAAGGATCATACTTTACAAGAAACGTTTCAATTTCTGATCTTTAATTTGATAATGCCTCGCAGTGTTTGTTGATTTGTGCCGTTGACTGTTGGTGGGTTCGCCGCACGCACCGGGAATTCTAAACTCAGGGTGTGCTTTGGCAGCAGCGCAGAGGGCTGGGGGAGGTTTGGGAGCAGAGGGAGGCCGGTGCTCCCCTTCCCAATCCCTTACTCTGTGTGCGGGGTGAGCTGGCTGCACTCAAGGCAATCGCGGCCGCTCGTCACCGCTGTGCTCAGGCAGGAGCTCCTCGCAGACACAACAGGGGGAAACAGAAACTCCTGGGCATGAGGAAGCCTCTTGTGGGCAGGCAAACGCCTGGGCATGGGCACTGAGAGCTCCCTGCACCCTCACGCCAATCGGCATCGATCCGTATTGATCCGTATTGATCCGTATTGATCCGTATTGATCCGTATTGATCAGCGGCGTCCATGCACTGGGAGGTCCTGAGTGGGGCTGGTGCCCAGATGGGGCTGCCTCCAGCTGCTGCACAGCTGGGCAAACCCTCTGCTTGGAGGACCTCCCCTCCTGGAGACTGGTCCCCTGATTCAAGAAATCAGACAGTGCTGGTGCTCCTCACTGTCAATCACTGCATGTCTGGGGCACATTTAATTAGAGGTTGGTTTTACTTGACATCTGCAGTGCAGCCCTTCTGCTTTTGTTTTCCTTTATGTATTATATACATAAGTACTGATTTCATACAGTAGAATAAGTCTTTTTTTTCATTTAAAAAGAGAAAAAAATTAAACCTACCTAGGGGGCTGTGTGAGGTGGGGAGATGCACACACAGCTTTGGTGAATGTCCTTCCTTGCTACACGTGTTCATCCTCTCGAGAGGAAACAACAATTGCCTTCAAAAGGCCAACTTTGTGCCCCTGTTGCTCATTGGCACTGTGTACCATGGGGACATCAGGAAGGGCCAGTGACACTTTTCTGGGTGACACAAAGAGGAGCAGGAGACACAAGGTGGGAGGAAGAGGGGACAGCAGCAATGACACTCAGCTGGGGATGAAGGCCACACCAGCCAGTCCTGCTGCTTTCCCAGCCATGGGGGCAGGGAAGGGGCCCGGTGGCCAGCAGTGGTCAGCAGTGGTCAGCAGTGGTCAGCAGTGGTCAGCAATGGTCAGCAGTGGTCAGCAGTGGTCAGCAGTGGTAAGCAATGGTCAGCAGTGGTCAGCAGTGGTAAGCAATGGTCAGCAATGGTCAGCAGTGGTCAGCAATGGTCAGCAGTGGTCAGCAGTGGTCAGCAGTGGTCAGCAATAGTCAGCAATGGTCAGCAATGATCAGCAGTGGTCAGCAGTGGTCAGCAGTGGTCAGCAATGGTCAGCAATGGTCAGCAGTGGTAAGCAATAGTCAGCAATGGTCAGCAATGATCAGCAGTGGTCAGCAGTGGTCAGCAGTGGTCAGCAATGCCGCCTGGCTTGTGCTTTAAGTGCACAGCTGGTGTTTGGAATTCTTTCAGGGTAGGAGCAAAGCCAGGAATTAGACAGAACCTGCAAATATGGGTTTAGATGGATGGATTAATAATAGATTATTGGCTCCTGTCTCTGATCAGGAAAGTCAGGTATAAACAAGTCTTTTGAGAAGAAATGCAGGAAAAGAACCAGCAGACAGAAGAACAGGAATGTTCTTGAATGTCCTCCTGAGCACAGAGTGAGCTCCAGCCCGATGGGGATGAGTAGAGCTCAGTGTGCCTGCAGCTCCTTCCTGCAGAGGCAGGGAGCTCTACACCTGCAGGCCAGGACAGTGGGCAGGGTGGGCAGGACCCTGACCCCGCTGTCCCTTCCCAGAGGGCTGCCCAGGGGAAGGTTTGCTGAGCTGAGCTGAGCTGTGCTGTGCTGTGGGTGATGCAGTGCAGGGTGATGGCAGCACACAGCACAGGGCAGGGAGCCAGGGAGGGCTGCCTTCCCCAGCCCCCAGAGCTCCTGAGCAGGCTCCCACCTTCCTGCCTGCTTTCCTGAAAAGACAGCAAATCAAACACTACGGGCATCTCCAAAATTAAAATCATTGGCCTATGAAATGGGCCCAGCACGTGCACGCTGTTTTTCCAATCCTGATTTATTGGTATTGATGATCTGCCCTTTGAGGCTTCCTGCTGCCACCCCACAGTAACAAGTGTGAGTCCCTGGGATGTGCAGGATGCAGGACCCTGCTGCCCCTCTGGGCACATCAAGGACAGGCACTGTGGTGGTGCTCAAAGGGGTTCTTGGGTGAGGGGAGAGACGAGGATCTGACTCCATGTTTCAGAAGGATGATTTGTTATTTTATGATATATATTACATTAAAACTGTACTAAAAGAATAGAAGAAAGGATTTCAGCAGAAGGCTGGCTGAGAATAGAATAGCAAAGAATGATAACAAAGGTTTGTGGCTCAGCTCTCTGTCCCAGCTGATTGGCCATTAATTACAAACATCCAACATGGGCCAATCCCAGACCCACCTGTTGCATTCCACAGCAGCAGATAACCATTGTTTGCATTTTGTTCCTGAGGCCTCTCAGCCTCTCAGGAGGGAAAATCCTAAGGCAAGGATTTTCCATAAGAGATGTCTGAGACAAAGCAGGCTGGCATTTTAGCCTGCAGAGTTTTCAGGGCATTGTCCTGGAGCACCGAGCCCTGTCCATGGTCCCTGCAGCCAGGATGCTCCCAGCAGAGCCTCTGTGGGTGCTGCCTGCACTGGGGTGGCTCCGTGCTGGGGGCTCAGCTCTGCCCTGCCCCACAGGGCTGCTCCCTGCTCTCCAGCTCCTCACGGGCCCTGGATGGGATGGGACCATCAGCAGGGTACTCACTGAGCCCTCAGCACGGGGATCCATATGGATGAGGCAGTGCCTCCCTTCCTGCTGGATGCTGTTGCCTTCCCAGCAGCATTATTGTAATTTTCAATGAATTTTCATGAGACAGAAACCTTTCCCACTCCCTGTCACACTCAAGCAAAATTCCTTTGGGTCTGCAATGTCTGCATTAAACACCAGGTGACTGCTTGATTCTCAAGAGTATTTTATGATAAATAAATTCTCCTTTTGTCTTGGGAGCCATTATCCTCTCGCTGCCTAAGAAGGGTCTATTATTTGGTTTGTGCTGCTGACATCCTGCTTTTTAAGAACAATGTAGATTATTATCCCTAAGTGGAGGAATCACAGTGCTTTATGGAAACCCAGCTCTCTTGCTGAACTTGAGATTTGTTGACCCAAATCTGTAGTTTCCAGATTTTCACTCCTGTATTGTCTCTCCACGTCGGTTTTCTGAAGCAGCTCCTGCTCTCAGCTGTGCTCCTGAGCCTCAACACCTCCATTCACCACCTCTTTTTTTCTCACTCTGAATAAATACTCACTTTTGGGGATTTACCATTTTTTAAATTGTTTTTTTCTCTGTTGTGCTCACTTTACAGACCACGGGATGCTCGCAGGACGTGTGTGATGGGCAGGGCTGGGGTGGGGAGCCCAGGGAAGGGGAGCCCAGGGAAGGGATGCCCAGGGAAGGGGAGCCCAGGGAAGGGGAGCCCAGGGAAGGGATGCCCAGGGAAGGGGAGCCCAGGGAAGGGGAGCCCAGGGAAGGGATGCCCAGGGAAGGGGAGCCCAGGGAAGGGATGCCCAGGGAAGGGGAGCCCAGGGAAGGGGTGACCAGGGAAGGGGTGACCAGGGAAGGGGAGCCCAGGGAAGGGGAGCCCAGGGAAGGGGAGCCCAGGGAAGGGGTGCCCAGGGAAGGGGAGCCCAGGGAAGGGGAGCCCAGGGAAGGGTAGCCCAGGGAAGGGGAGCCCAGGGAAGGGGAGCCCAGGGAAGGGGTGCCTGCTCAGTGGCAGGCTCTGTTATAATGGTTCCACTAGGCAAGAAAGCACAAGAGGGAAAAACTGTCTGAGCCCTTCAGTGGAGCATGGGAAAAAAGCATAAAGGACACAGCTGGAAACAGCCCTGCCACGGTGTGCTGCCTGCCAGCCCCAGCCAGAGTGAATTAGATGGAGTTTGTGACCAAAAAGTGAGAAATTATATTGTCAAGGTAGCAAATGCCTCAGTGGGATTTTCAATTGCACCTGCTGGAAGTGCAGGCAGTGCTGGGAGAGAAGGAATGTCCCAGGAGAGGGGCAGGGGCTGGCAGTGCCCACAGGCACGGGAGGGGCTGGGGCTTGGTGCTGGGCTTTGTGTGCAGCCCATAAAACCAAAATCCAAAATGAGTGCCTCAGAGTGTGGGCTGAGCCTTGCCAAAGGAGCTGGTCAGGGATATGTGATGGGTTCTCCTTCCTTCCTTCCTTCCTTCCTTCCTTCCTTCCTTCCTTCCTTCCTTCCTTCCTTCCTTCCTTCCTTCCTTCCTTCCTTCCTTCCTCCCTCCCTCCCTCCCTCCCTCCCTTCCTTCCTGAGAAGTGACAGGAAGAAAAGGATTTTGATATTTGCTCTTTTATGTTGCAAATGCCTTGGCCTCTATGATTAGTTTGACCAGGTGACAAAGTTCTGCTGGAAGTTTGAACACTGAATCAAAGATTTTCCTTGTTTTTGTTTTTGTTTTTGTTTTTGGTGAGGGTTTTTTTTGTTTTTTGGGGTTTTTGTGGGTTTTTTTTGTTTGTTTTTTGTTTTGTTTTGTTGGTGGGGTTTTTTGGGGGGGTTTTATTTTGTTGGTTTTTGGGGGGTTTTTTTGGGGTTTTTTTGTGGGTTTTTTTTGTGGGTTTTTTTTTGGTTGTTTTTTTTTTTTTTTTTCCAACCAAGCTAATCTGGGCCATGTCAGGAAAACCCCTGCCTGCCCTGTATCTCTGTCCCCCATGCCACCCTGGCTCCCCAGGGGCAGCTCCTGCCCACCTGTCCAGCCTGCATTCCCATTCCCATCTCCCAGGGTTCGGGGAGGGGGCTGCTCACACCCAGATTTGCCTGCATCCCTCCCATTTCTCCTCTGCTTGCATCAGGTGCAGCGAGGAAGGTGTTACAAAGCTCGAGAGACACTGTTAAAACTAATTTCCATTATGCTGGATGGTTTAGCATAAGCTCTGCAACTGCATTTTAAGGAGGCTGTAGAGTGGGAGGGAGAAGCAGCCTAGAGGCAGAGAAGTAATCTAATCAAGGTACACAACAGAAAAGTTAATTAAGGCACCCCGGACCTGGTGGCCTTCTAGGATGGAATGACTCCAGCAGTGGGCGAGGGAAGAGCTCCAGATGTCATCTCTGGGCCTCTCCAAGGCTGTAACACAGTCCTGCTCAGCTCCCTTCCCTGTAAACTCCAGACAGATGGGTTTGGTGCTGGGCTGTTTGTGGGCAAGGAATTGCTTGGACAGCCACAGCCAGAGGGGCCTGGGCACAGCCAGAGGGTTCTGGACACATCCAGAGGGTCCTGGGCACGTCCAGAGGGCCCTGGGCACATCCAGAGTGTCCTGGGCACATCCAGAGGGCCCTGGGCACATCCAGAGGGTCACAGGCACATCCAGAGTGTCCTGGGCACATCCAGAGGGCCCTGGGCACATCCAGAGGGTCCTGGGCACAGCCAGAGGGCCCTGGGCACATCCAGAGGGTCACAGGCACATCCAGAGGGCCCTGGGCACAGCCAGAGGGTCACAGGCACATCCAGAGGGTCACAGTCACATCCAGAGGGTCACAGGCACATCCAGAGGGCCCTGGGCACGTCCAGAGTGTCCTGGGCACATCCAGAGGGCCCTGGGCACATCCAGAGGGTCCTGGGCACATCCAGAGGGCCCTGGGCACATCCAGAGGGCCCTGGGCACAGCCAGAGTGTCCTGGGCACATCCAGAGGGCCCTGGGCACATCCAGAGGGTCACAGTCACATCCAGAGGGTCACAGTCACATCCAGAGGGCCCTGGGCACAGCCAGAGGGTCACAGTCACATCCAGAGGGTCACAGTCACATCCAGAGGGCCCTGGGCACAGCCAGAGGGCCCTGGGCACAGCCAGAGGGCCGTGGCCAGCACTCAGAGCCCTGCTGGCCCGGTGTGACACTCAGTGTCCCTGGTGTGTCCCAGGGCCCCTGCAGGGCTCAGCACTGCTCGGGGCCTCACCCATGCCACAGGCAGGGGGATCAGGGATGGCTGCAGGCCACACCGAGCTGAGGGTGCAGCTGGCACACCCAGAGGGCCCTGGACAGCTCCAGGAACGGGCCCAGGGAGCCTCTGGAGGTCAATGAGGAACGTGGAAGGTGCTACAGCTGGGTCAGGCAGCCCCTGGTCCTGGCACAGGGTGAGCACACTGAGGGCAGCCCTGGGAGCAGGGCCTGGGGACGCTGGGCTGGAAGGACAGCAGGCAGGATCCTCATGGCCCAGCAGGGCCAAAGTGTCCACCCTGCTGCAGCCTGGCCTGGCCCCACTGATCCCAGCACCTCATGTCCCTGCTGGGGCCAGGGGCTGCCCCTCCTTCAGCTGAGCCTGAACTGGCAAAAACAATGCTGCAGTGCTGGAAACTGGCTCCTTATTGATCTGATTTGGACAATTTACTCGTCTGCTGCTTTTTTTTTAAACAGACACCCTTGAAACCAGCCTCACCATAGCAACACACTTCATTAAAGCACATTGTAAATCAACCTAATCTGGCAAAAGTGAGTGCACAGAGCTGGTCCTGGCGCTGCAGCAGGGACTCACCCGGGCTCCTCTCCCCAGCCCACAGCAGGGTTGGAGCTGTGCTCTGGCCACAGAGGGGAAAGCAGAGGCTGCTGCTGCTGCTGGCTCTGCCTCAGGGGCTGCAGTGCCCACAGGAGGTGCAGGGATGCTGCTGGGGCTGTCCCCTGGCCCTCAGCCCATCCCTGAGCCCCTCGGGGGGGTTTGGGGGTCCCACCACACCAGGCAGGTGTGGAACCCATGGACTCCATGGCCAGAGCAGCCCCCACCAGCCAACCTCCTCTTCTCCCCTGAGTTTTCCACCCTTGTCCAAAGAGCTGTGTGCCCAGGGAGCAGGAGCTGCCACAGGAGCCTGACCGACTCTGTCTGCACTGTGCCACGCTCAGCCTGGGCAAGCAGACTCTTCCAAATAACAGCACACTCTCCTGCATTTGACTGTGGAATCTGAGGGGATTCTTTGCAGATTATCCATGCCATGAAGGCCACGGGTCCATGCAGCAGGAGGGAGAGAGCCCTCAGTGTCCAAGGCAAGCTGCTCCCATGCAGGGGCTGTGAGAGGAGCACAGCAGCCAGGGCAGGCTCTGCAAACAGCAATTACAGCTGGGGAGGCTCCTGCCTGCTCTCCTGAGAGCTGCAGAGGGGCCAGCTATGACCCACAGGGCTGGCACAGGCTCTGCCCCACACTCACAGGGGCTCACAGGGCAGAGGGGCCAGTCCCTGGTGGTTTTTAAATTCCCACTCCCAAACGCAGCTCCAAAGTCCCTCCTCAGCCTCACAATCAAAGCAGCACATGCTGACATGCTCACAAAGATTAATTTATCATCTTGGTACATTTTCCCTAATAGGTTCTGGAATTTCCCTGGTCATTTTACGGGCATTTTCACAACTCATTTTATAGTTTTTCTTCACAAGCCTTTCTCTGCTTTGAAGAACAAATAAGACCTTTTATTTTTCATTTCTATGGGCCCAATCTCCCCAGCTGAATGCACACCCAAGGCCAACAGGGTGCTTGAGCTGTCCCTGTCCCTTCCCCGACCTGCCTCCCTGTGTCCCACCAGGCTCAGCTGGGAGCAGCTCCTGTCCTTTGCTGTGGGTGATAAAACAGAGCAGGCAGCAAACAAGCTGCAGGAAGCCAAACACAGCAAATAATGATCATCTCACATCCCAGCTCGGGGCAGCTAATGAGAGCTGGTTTGTGGGAAAGGTCACGGGCAGAAGGGGGAGTTCCACAGGGATTACAGAGCCCCTGTGCTCATGCTCAGCCCGGCTCTGCTGCTCCCTCCCCAGCAGCTCTGCCGGGCACTGAGCCCCGTCCCTGGCACAGCCCTGGGTGCCACACCTGGGACACGGGGGCACGGCTGGGGAGCACCAGGGCTCGCTGACCTTGCAGCTCTCCTCCAACACAGCCACGCTGTGCTTCCCTGGTATTTTATGGCCCCTCTTTGTGAAGCTGATGAGCTTTAGGAGTTGTATTTAAAGGGCTGGAAATTACATTTTGTTGCCTTGGCCTTTTCTCCTGTCTTTCTGGGGAAAAAAGAGTTGACATGATTAATCTTCAGCCGAAAATTGAACTTTTACTTCATAGATCCTCAAAATAAGGTGTTAAAACATCATATTGTGGATTTCCAATGGAATATCTATCCATGGAAATGTTGAGACAAAAATGTTAAGAATAGAAAATGTTAGATATATTTAATTTGCATGCATTTAAGAAATAAGTAATTAAACATTATTTACCACCTGGCAGTGCCCAAAACCACATTTCCACATGATATTTTGTTAAAACTATGTTTTTAAAAGCTAATATTTATCATATTTTCTAACTGTGACCTGAAGGAATATTGGGCATGTTTTGTCCCAAGACTCAGAGCCATTTACAGAGCATTTTATGAACTTTATTTTTCTCCTAAGCTGTTGCCAGATTTTTTTCATACCATAGCAGAACATCACCTTCAAAAGATTTCTTGCCCCAAAATAATTGAAACATTTAAGAAAGGGTTCAGTTGTCATAGGAATGAATGCTCTAAACAGGGACATCTCCAAAAGGGTTGGATCAAATTGTTCTGTTAATAGGATTTTTTAAAGTAATTAGATCACAAAGCTGCTTTTGTCTTTCCTCATTCAGAGTATGGTGTGACAGCACCAAACAAATTATTGTGAAAATAATAACTTGTTTATTTTAATCAGATATCGCCATTGGAATACCTTATCTGTTATCATACAATTTTCATTCGGATTCACACTGCAGAATTGTCTCACTTGATTCTTATCACCTCTGATTAATCTAATTTTCTGGGCATTTCACTTGAAGCTGCTTCCTTGCCTTCTGATCAGCCGAAATTGTGAGGCTGCTTTGATACCGGAGCTCAAGAGACAGCCAGGCTTTGAAGGGGATCCTCTCCTGGATTAAAACAGGGATTGCTGAGAAAGTCCCATTTGAAGCCCTGCTCAAAGGGAAACCAGCTCCTTTTTGGCAGTCGCCTTCCCTCCTCAGGGCAGGTTCGTGTCTCCAGAGGAGCTTTGGCTGCTCTGGGGATCCCTGGGTGCCCTGGAAGGCTCGCTGGCACTGCTGGGGCCAAGCTCCAGCTGTTTGCTGGGGGTGGGGGCCTGCAGGGGGACAAGGACCCCCTTAGCCATGGGCCGCTGTGGAATCGTGTCCGGGAGAAGCCAGCTCATGCTTCCCTCTCCACGGCTCCCTGGGCGGGCTGGGTTGCCTGGGAGATGTGTAGGGTGCTACAGAGAGCATCTCCAGCACAGGTGGGAAACAGGAGCACCTCTGAAGTGGTCTGCAGCAAACCATAGGGGTTTTTGCAGCTCTGAAAGCAAATGAGAAAACCTGGGTTAGGCTGAAGTGAAATAGATCTGCTTTGGATGAATTCAGAAGACTTTGTATTATTTACTGTTTCATTAAATCATTTTCTCTGTATTTCACAGCAAAACATCAGCACAAACACTTGGGTGATGGAAAAGAAAGATTCCTTTGTATCACAAAACCTGGTGGATGACCTGATTGCAGGCAGGTACCCTGCTGCTGCAGTCAAGAGCTCTTCACATGGAGGAGCATGCCATAAAATCCTGCAATGGCTTGGATTGAAACAGACCTAAAATCTCATCTCATCCCACGCCTGCCGTGGCAGGGACACCTCCCACCCTGCCAGGCTGCTCCCAGCCCCATCCAGCCTGTCCTGGGACAATTCCAGGGGTCAGGGCAGCCACAGCTCTCTGTGCCAGGGCTGCAGAGCCCTGTCCATGCCAGGACTGGACATGGCCTGAGGCAGTGGGCAGAGGCAGCAGGGGAGCTGGGGATAACAAAACCAGGGAGTTCTGCCTCCCTAAAGTGCTCCAGGGCTGCAGGTGCTCAGTACAGGTGGGGTTAAACTGAGGTGGGGCCTGCACACCCAGCAGCACTGGCACCATGAGTGGGAATGAGAGGACCTGTAAATAGCTATTATTTTTTTTTAATTATTATTTTGTTATTTTATTACTGTTGCTATTGTTATTACTACTATTGTTGTTATTATTACTATTATTGTTGTTGTTATTGTTATTAATTATTTGAAGAGTCCTGATACCTGATACCCTGATATATATAATACTATATATAATAATATATAGTATTGTATATAGTATTATAATTGTTTATTATATATTGTATGTATATATACTATATATATATTGTATCATATATAGTATTATAATAGTAATAATACTATAATATATAGTATTATTATTGTTATTAATTCTTTGAAGAGTCTTGATATCTGATATCCTGATATATATAATAGTATATACAATAATATATATAGTATTATTATTGTTATTAATTATTTGAAAAGTCCTGATACCTATCCTGATATACATAATACTATATATAATGATATATATAGTATTATTATTGTTATTAATTATTTGAAGAGTCCTGATACCTGATATCCTGATATATATAATACTATATATAATGATATATATAGTATTACTATTGTTATTAATTATTTGAAGAGTCCTGATACCTCGGCGAGGGTGCAGTCCACGTGTGGGTGAGTTGTCAGCACAAGGCACCCTCTGCAGTAGCACACCAAAACCTGACAATCAGGCAATGATGAGGGAGAGGGGAGGAGGCCGTGGCCTCTCCATGTCCCCTGCATGGTGACACATGCACACAAGCCCTGGGTGTTTCACGTGCACAGCAACCCTTGGATAATGAACCAGCCCCACCAGGAATCGCTGTGTGTGGTGAATCTCCAGCCCCAGCTTCATCAGCCCTGGCAGCTTTGTGGAGAGCCTGGAAGCCCATCAGGGGCTGTGGCACGCTGATGGCAGCATTAAGGCAATGTTGTAAAACTGCTGTACGCTATAAACTGTGCGTTGTTATCACACAATCACCATAAATCTGCTCATGTTGCAAGCTGCTTTTAGGAGATGGTGATTTCCTGTTCCACTGCAGAAAGCCCGTGTTCTGCTGGACTATCTCCATGCAGGTCTGACTTGTTGCTGTCCGTTCAGCACCTCCGGAGAGCAAACACTCCATAAATCTGCTGTGCGGGGAGTGTTTGGTTTTATTTGCCATCCGAACACGAAGCTTTCTGGAGTGAACTGGTGGAAAGCAAGGCAGGGGTTGTCCCCTCTAGAGCCCAGCGTGGAGCAGGGGCTGCAGCCAGGGCCAGGGCACAACAAGGAGCGAGGCAGAGAAGGAGCCCGAGGTGTCTGTGGAGCAGCAGGACCACGGACAGGGACAGACACAGCCCCAGCCCGAGCTCGCTGCTCCAAAAGCGCTCACTGCCCCACGCCCTGCCCTGCCCGCACCGAGCCATCAGAGAATTGTGGGACCAGGAAATTGTCAATTGTGGAACCAGGAAATTGTCAATTTTGGAACCAGGAAATTGTTAATTGTGGGACCAGGAAATTGTCAATTTTGGAACTGCCCCCGCGGAGTGCAAACAGCACCCAGCAGCGCCAGGGCCAGCACTGACCCCGGGGCCACCACTGACCCCTGTCCCCGAGGAGAGGAGAGGAGAGGAGAGGAGAGGAGAGGAGAGGAGAGGAGAGGAGAGGAGAGGAGAGGAGAGGAGAGGAGAGGAGAGGAGAGGAGAGGAGAGGAGAGGAGAGGAGAGGAGAGGAGAGGAGAGGAGAGGAGAGGAGAGGAGAGGAGAGGAGAGGAGAGGAGAGGAGAGGAGGTACCCAGGGCTCTCCTTTAAATGACAAGCCCCACAGTTCCTGTGATTTCCATTTGGCTGCAGAAGAAAGGCAGATGGCCACATTGTCTGCCTTACCCAGAGCAAGGCTCCTGTTTATGCAAACCTTTGAAGATTTGGCAATGTGCAAATCCCAGACTGGGGCAGCCCAAACCCCCATCCATGCAAGAGGCTCTGTGAAACGAAACAAAATAGTACAAGCTGTGGGCATTAACTGTCAACATGGAAACAACCCCCAACCCCTGGCACATATGCTGGGTATTTTCAGGGATGGGGTGAGTGGGATTCGAAGGAAAAAGCTGCAGCTGCCCCAAGATTCCCCCAGCCTGTCCAATTAATATTCTTTCTCATTAAAACTGCCATTAACCTGCTTGTTAAATTACCATGTTTATTAATGAAAAAACTAAAACACACACATACCCTGTAATGACAGAGCATCAAACAAGGAAAAAAATAAATGCTAATTTCAAGTGAAGGCATGAAGAGGTCAGCGGTATTTTATGCTGTTATTACTGCCTCCTCCATATGGTTATATTTTCCATTTTGTTTTTTCCGTGACAAGAGGTGAAGACCCAGGAATGCATGAACATGATTAATTATTTGCAGGAAAACAACTTTTCAAACTTTTAAATTTTAAATGGAGAGGGGAAAAACCCACTCAGTGTGAGAAGCTTGGAGAGTGGGAAGGGAAACAAAAGAGGTGAGAACACACATTGCAGAATGGTGGGGCTCCTTCTTGCCTACCTGCCAGTCACTTCCCTGGGTGAGAACACAGAGAAAAAGCTGAGATAAAGGAACATGACCAGCACCACCACGGAATCACAGAATCAGGGAAGAGCTGAGCATCGCCCAGTCCAGCTCCTGCTGGTCACTTCCCTGGGTGAGAACACAGAGAAAAAGCTGAGATAAAGGAACATGACCAGCACCACCACCATGGAATCACAGAATCAGGGAAGAGCTGAGCATCGCTGAGTCCAGCTCCTGCTGGTCACTTCCCTGGGAGAGAACATGGAGAAAAAGCTGAGATAAAGGAACATGACCAGCACCACCACCACAGAATCACAGAACCAGGGAAGAGCTGAGCATCGCCCAGTCCAGCTCCTGCTGGTCACTTCCCTGGGAGAGAACATGGAGAAAAAGCTGAGATAAAGGAACATGACCAGCACCACCACGGAATCACAGAATCAGGGAAGAGCTGAGCATCGCTGAGTCCAGCTCCTGCAGCAGCCCTGGGACCCCTCCTGTGCCAAGGGCAAAGCTCAGGGCTTTGGTCTCCAGGATGAGCCCTCTCAGATGGCCCAGCCCCTCCATTTCCATGAGCTCTCCCATCCCTGAGCTGCCAGCTGGGCTCAGCCCCAGTGTGTGCATTGTGCTGCTCCCAGCACTGCACTCGTGCTGCTTCTCTTCCTTCCCCTGCCTGCAGCCTCCATGGGTCTCATCTGGGGCACAGCTGCAATCTGCTTGGTACTGGTAGGACTCTTCCCTTCCCAGCCCAAATCCCAGAGGGGAACTTTTTATCCCACCAGCCAAACTGCAAATTCCAGCTCTGTGGGGAAAATGTCCTTTCCCAGCAGGCACAAAGCACCCTGTGAGCCATGGCCAGGGAGTGTGGGTCCCATCCCTGCAGCCCTGAGCTCCCAGGGGTCTAATTCTGCAAATTCCAGCTCTGTGGAGAAAATGTCCTTTCCCAGCAGGCACAAAACAACCTGTGAGCCATGGCCAGGGTGTGTGGGCCCCATCCCTGCAGCCCTGAGCTCCCAGGGGCTGTCGGTGGCAGCCAGAGGATCAGGTGGCTGCACATGGCCCAGGGGCAATAATGGGGGAGACACAACACAAGTGCACCCTCTGCCAATACAGAGCACATTAATATTTTAATTAGGCCTATAATTAACTGATTTGCTGTCGTCAGCTCCTGTGGCAGGCAGGAAAGGCCAGTGCTGTGATTGCAAGGCATTAATCACACAGAGGGTGACAAGCTCCCCAAACAGCCACACAAACTTTGCTGCCTGTGAGGGGAATGCTCAGGCTCCTGGTTCCCTCCATCCCTGCTCAGGCTCCTGGTTCCCTCCATCCCTGCTCAGGCTCCAGGTTCCCTGCATCCCTGCTCAGGCTCCTGGTTCTCTCCATCCCTGCTCAGGCTCCTGGTTCTCTCCATCCCTGCTCAGGCTCCTGGTTCCCTGCATCCCTGCTCAGGCTCCTGGTTCCCTCCATCCCTGATCAGGCTCCTGGTTCCCTCCATCCCTGATCAGGCTCCTGGTTCCCTCCATCCCTGCTCAGGCTCCTGGTTCCCTCCATCCCTGCTCAGGCTCCTGGTTCCCTGCATCCCTGCTCAGGCTCCTGGTTCCCTCCATCCCTGCTCAGGCTCCTGGTTCTTCCCATCCCTGCTCAGGCTCCTGGTTCTCTCCATCCCTGCTCAGGCTCCTGGTTCCCTCCATCCCTGCTCAGGCTCCTGGTTCTTCCCATCCCTGCTCAGGCTCCTGGTTCCCTCCATCCCTGCTCAGGCTCCTGGTTCCCTGCACCCCTGCTCAGGCTCCTGGTTCCCTCCATCCCTGCTCAGGCTCCTGGTTCCCTGCATCCCTGCTCAGGCTCCTGGTTCTTCCCATCCCTGCTCAGGCTCCTGGTTCTTCCCATCCCTGCTCAGGCTCCTGGTTCCCTCCATCCCTGCTCAGGCTCCTGGTTCTCTCCATCCCTGCTCAGGCTCCTGGTTCCCTGCATCCCTGCTCAGGCTCCTGGTTCTCTCCATCCCTGCTCAGGCTCCTGGTTCCCTGCATCCCTGCTCAGGCTCCAGGTTCTCTCCATCCCTGCTCAGGCTCCTGGTTCTCTCCATCCCTGCTCAGGCTCCTGGTTCTCTCCATCCCTGCTCAGGCTCCTGGTTCTCTCCATCCCTGCTCAGGCTCCTGGTTCTCTCCATCCCTGCTCAGGCTCCTGGTTCCCTGCATCCCTGCTCAGGCTCCTGGTTCTCTCCATCCCTGCTCAGGCTCCTGGTTCTCTCCATCCCTGCTCAGGCTCCAGGTTCTCTCCATCCCTGCTCAGGCTCCTGGTTCCCTCCATCCCTGCTCAGACTCCTGGTTCTTCCCATCCCTGCTCAGGCTCCTGGTTCTTTCCATCCATGCTCAGGCTCCTGGTTCTCTCCATCCCTGCTCAGGCTCCTGGTTCCCTCCATCCCTGCTCAGACTCCTGGTTCTTCCCATCCCTGCTCAGGCTCCTGGTTCCCTCCATCCCTGCTCAGGCTCCTGGTTCTCTCCATTCCTGCTCAGATCCCAGTTCTCTCCTGTCCCAGCTGAAGTGGCAGAGCCTCGGGTGGCAGTCTGTGCTGACTGGTCAGTGCCACAGCTGGCAGTGCCACAGCTGGCAGTTCCACATCTGGTCAGTGCCTCATCTGGTCAGTGCCACAGCTGGCAGTTCCACATCTGGTCAGTGCCACAGCTGGTCAGTGCCACAGCTGGTCAGTGCCAGGCCCCCCCAGGACACTGCCCAGGACCTTGGGGCACAGCAGTGGTGCCAGTCCCAGCTGCTCACCTGTGGTGCTGCCCTCCTGCAGCCCAGAGGATTCCAGGTCCTGCCACAAGGCCCCTTCCATGAGAAACTGGGTTTTGTTTCTAGCAAGAGTCTGTAATTATGATCGACTACAGTAGTTTTATTCCCACAGCAAAAAATATCCATCTCACTGAAGGAGTTTTTAGAGCACTTTGGATTCACTTACATAATTTTCCCTGCAAAGGCCCTCGTGAGGAGTTGGATAACAACGATAAAAAGATCCTTTATTCTCTTTAGTATTATGCAGCATACACAATGCAGCACGTTTCTGTGTAACAGCTTGGCCTTTCTTTTCTGAAAGACCAAATTTTCATCCACATCATAATTTAAATATGCTGCGTTTCCTGTAAGAACTCGATCCCACCCACCTCAGTGAAAGTTGTGTCACATTGCAATCATATTTAATAACAATGCTGAGAATAAAAGTCTGGTTACACGCACTGAGTGCTGCACTAACAGAGATGTAGGGAACCTTTAGGGAACAGGAGCCAGAAAGTGGAGCCGTGCTGGGAACAATGTCAGTGGAGAAAAAAACACCAGTGAGTTTCTGTAAAAAAGTTAATTTGCTCCATAAATGAGGCAAAATAAACACATCCAGGAAATGCCATTATTCCCTCAACAATGAGGTTAAATAAGTACTTGATGGGTAGTTCTCAAAGGCATTTGTGTACAGGAGAGATACTTATCACAGTGCATGGTGTTATGGATGGTAATAGAATTAAAATGAATTAAAACTCAGCTGTTATCTGTGCAGGGGAAAAAAAGCCCAAGATATTAAAGCAAAGAGGATCAATTTGTGCCTTCCTAATTGGAAATTCTTAGTATGAATGAAATTATGCAAAAATGGCTGTCCTTTAATTTTCTTTGGTTTTCCGTGCTGTGAAGATCCAAGAAGCTCAAGTCAAATGCAATTTCAGCTGCCAGAGCTGGGCAGGAAAATTGTTACCGAGCAAAAAAAGGAGGGAAAAAACCTCCAAGCCCTGAGCCTGTCTCTGGGTGATCATTTGCAATCCCTGTTCCAGGCTGTGAGCAAACAGAGTCTCACACTCGGTGATTAATGACCAGCAAAGGTCAGCACCGAGCTCTTCCCTCCCTCCTCCCAGGCCTTGTGTCCACAGCTGACACGGGAGGAGGGCACTGTGATTAATGCCCACATCCATCCCTGCTCAGGGAGGCTAAACAGGGACCCAGAGTCTCCTTGTAGCCAAGGTGCTTCTGTCCATCCCGAGGAACCCTGGACTGAGAGTGGGGCTCCAGCCCTTCCCAGCTCTGTTCCCTGCCCTGGACACACTCCAGCCCCTCAGTGTCCTTCCTGTCCTGAGGGGCTCAGAACTGACCCAGAACTGAGGCAGAACTGACCCAGAACTGACCCCAGAGCTGCCCCAGCACTGACCCAGAACTGACCCAGAACTGCCCCAGAGCTGACCCAGAACTGATCCAGAACTGATCCAGAACTGACCCAGAGCTGACCCAGAACTGACCCCAGAACTGACCCAGAGCTGACCCAGAACTGACCCAGAGCTGACCCAGAACTGACCCAGAACTGACCCCAGAACTGATCCAGAACTGACCCAGAGCTGACCCAGAACTGACCCCAGAGCTGACCCAGAACTGACCCAGAACTGACCCAGAACTGATCCAGAGCTGACCCAGAACTGACCCAGAACTGACCCAGAACTGACCCAGAGCTGACCCAGAACTGACCCAGAACTGACCCCAGAACTGATCCAGAACTGACCCAGAGCTGACCCAGAACTGACCCAGAACTGACCCAGAACTGACCCAGAGCTGACCCAGAACTGACCCAGAACTGACCCAGAGCTGACCCAGAACTGACCCAGAACTGATCCAGAGCTGACCCAGAACTGACCCAGAACTGACCCCAGAACTGATCCAGAGCTGACCCAGAACTGACCCCAGCACTGCCCCAGAGCTGCCCCAGAGCTGCCCCAGCAGTGCCAGCACAAGGGACACCAACTGCCTTGGTGCAGTGACCACACTGTGGCTGGTACAGGTGCCAATGGCCTTCTTGCCCACCTGCGCACACCTGGGCTGATATACAGCTCCTGTCGACCAGCACCCCTGAGTCCTTTCCTGCTGGGCAGCCTTCCAGCCACTCTTGCCCAAACCTGGAGCATTCCACAGGGTTGTTGTGACACAGGAGCAGGACCCTGGCCCTGTTGGACATCACATGTTGGCCTTGGCCCGTGGATCCAGGCTGTTCAGAGCCAGCTGCAGGGGTGATTCCTCATCCTGCAGGAGTGTTACACTTACTACAGGCTCCCCGAGTAATTATTCTTGTTATTAAATAGCAGAATAAAACCTAGAGCCAGAGTCTATTTAAAGTGAAAATTAGATCCACCTCCTGCCTGGTAGAGTTGAATTAAGAACTTCTTATCCTGATTTTATAATATTATTTTTATCATGCTTTTTTTATCACTTTCCTCCTTTTTATCATATTTTCCCTTTTATCCAGGGTTTTACTTTTGCTCCAGATATTGAATTTATTTATTTTGAGAGGACTGGATGTGACACTTTTAGCTGGGCAGGGGACCACTGGCCACAAAGGGACCATTTTGGATAGACAAGGAATCTGGTACTGCCAGAAAAGCGCAAAGGGAGTGAGAACAAGTCAAGAAACAGAGTGTTTGGGGTTAGTTCCCCATTTAATGAAATACAGCAGCTGATTTCTCAGTGCTGAGCAGTCAGACACCTCCTGCAGCTGGGTGAGGTAACACTGGGTGAGCACTGAGACCTGAGCTGTTCCAGCACTGCCCTGCAGCCAGGGCCAGCCTGAGCTGGGCTACAGCCTCTGCTGAGCCCAGGGAATGGGGCTCAAACCCTCCTGCTCACCTGGAATGGGGCTCAAACCCTCCTGCTCATCTGGAATGGGCTCAAAACCTCCTGCTCACCTGGAACGGGGCTCTCACAGCTCCTGCTCACCTGGAATGGGGCTCACACAGCTCCTGCTCACCTGGAATGGGCTCAAACCCTCCTGCTCACCTGGAATAGGCTCTCACACCTCCTGCTCACCTGGAATGGGGCTCAAACCCTCCTGCTCAGCTGGAATGGGGCTCACAGCTCCTGCTCATCTGGAATGGGCTCTCAAACCCTCCTGCTCAGCTGGAATGGGGCTCACAGCTCCTGCTCATCTGGAATGGGCTCTCAAACCCTCCTGCTCACCTGGAATGGGGCTCACACAGCTCCTGCTCACCTGGAATGGGCTCAAACCCTCCTGCTCACCTGGAATAGGCTCTCACACCTCCTGCTCACCTGGAATGGGCTCACACAGCTCCTGCTCACCTGGGCTGGGGCCACCTCTTGCTTTTTCAGGAAAGCAACCAGGGAATGCAGCACTGTGGGCAGATTTGTCCCCGAGTAGGCAGAATAATTCACTGTTCTGCTGGATTTTGGCTCTGGAGATAAGCACACACCTGTGCCCATATGTGTGGAGGGAGATCTGAGGAGATAGACTGCACCAGGGTAACGACAGTGATCTCAACCTCAGGAGGAAGGCAGAGAGCGAATATATCAATTACGAGCATATTAATGTCATGGGGAGACACTCTGTGATGTTTGTGGTCATTCTTAATCCAATAAAATCGCCTGGGGTTTTATCTATGAATTTAGAATATGATAAAAAAATGACTTCAGGAAACGAAGATGAAAGGGTTCTTTTTTTAGCCTCTCTCAGAGCTGCATATCAAATTGTTCGGGGGGAAGCAGAAGATGTTTACTCCTGCCAGTCTTGCCGATTCAGGTCAAGCTGTGAAAGACCAAGTTATCTTTTTCCTGGCTGTCTGATGAAAGGTAAGATAAAAGCAGAGTGGGGATGGAGCTGAAAGCTCCCTGTGTGTGTGTCAGGCTCTGCCCCATCCCCACCCAGAGCTGTGTGCTGGCAGTGATGCCAGCTGGAGCCAGGCATAGCCCAGGCCTGTGACCGCCGTCACAGGGGTTCTTGGGTGAGGGAAGAGACCAGAATGTTGACTCTATGATCAGAAGGCTTGATTTATTATTTCATGATAAATATATATATTACATTATCACTATACTAAAAAGAAAAAGAAGGACAGGGTTTTCTCTGAAGCTTGCTAAGCTAAGAACAGAAAGGAAAAGAATGATAACAAAGGCAGCTCTCTCCGGCTCTGTCCGAGACAGCCCGGTCCTTGATTGGCCATTAATTATAAACACCCCAGATGGGCCAATCACGGGTGGAGCTGTTGCATCCCACAGCAGCAGATAACCATTGCTTACATTCTGTCTCCAAGGCCTCTTGGCTTCTCAGGAGGGAAACTCCTAAAGAAGGGATTTTAAGTGAGAAGATGCCTGTGACACAGACCCCTCAGAGGTCACTGCTGGCTGTCCCCTGCTCTGGCCCAGAGCTGTCTCAGGGACAGGAGCTTTTCTGTTCCCCTGCTAGCCCTGGCTCCTGAGCTGCCCCTGGGTCTGCCTGGGCCAGTGTCCTCCCTCTGGCCCTGGAAACCCTCAGTGCTTTCTCATCGCAATGAGCCGCAGAACTTGCAAAGAAACATTTTCTGTAGAATTTTAATTTACTGTCTCTCACCCTCACTGAATCTATATTTATCCCTGTATGTGACAAGAGGGAAACAACAAGATCTCTTACGCTGGTGTTTATGTCGCTGCCACTGCTCAGGAAGGTGCTGGGGATTGCAGAGCCTGGAACGTCCCAGGGAGGCTGGCAGGGCTGAGGGGCCCTTCCTGAGCCCCTGGGGCTCTCTGGAAGCAGGGGTTACCCAGTGACCATCCCTCCGGGGCTCAGAGCAGCCTCTCTGACCTGGGCAGCTCCTCCTGCCGGGATTCCCAGCCCAAACCCTCTGCTCAGCACCAGCAGGAGCGAGCTGCCATCCCGACACTCCCATTTACATTTGTTCTGCGCAGAGGATACAACCAAGAACATTCCTGCTTCTGCTCTATTTCTCTTTTCTGACATTTTTATTAGAAGAAAAGCAATGAGAAATGGGCGTGCTCCAAAAGGGCTTGGAAGCAGGATTGGGTCTGCAGCAACAATGTGGATACAGACTGAAACACACAGATTGTGAAACGGTGCTGTCTGCTCAGCGGCTCAGGAAGCTGAAATTCAATGAAACTTCACAGCTTTTTAATTTTTAAATGAAAGTAAAGCAAGAAAAGAAGAATCAATGTCATTTATGTTTCCTCTCTGTCTGCAGAATACAGCGTGTGAGACAAAGGGCTGGATTGACATCTTCTGTGTTTTGGTGGGGCTGACGGGGATCTGTGGGGATCTGTGGGGATCTGTGGCTCTGTGCCCCACACCTTTCCTCCAGCCTCCCCCACTGCAGAACCAGACACCCTCCCTGCAGCCTGTCCTTGTCCAGTGCAGCCCTGATTGCAGGAGAGCCCTGGGATCACCCCCATCCTCCCATAGCCCTGGGATCATCCCCATCCTCCTACAGAGCTCATTCCCAGGAGAGCCCTGGGATCACCCCCATCCTCCCATAGCCCTGATTGCAGGAGAGCCCTGGGATCAGCCCCATCCTCCCATAGCCCTGGGATCACCCCCATCCTCCTACAGAGCTCATTCCCAGGAGAGCCCTGGCATCACCCCCATCCCGCCACAGCCCTGGGATCACCCCCATCCTGCCACAGCCCTGGGATCACCCCCATCCTCCCATAGCCCTGGCATCACCCCCATCCTCCCATAGCCCTGGGATCACCTCCATCCTCCCACAGAGGGCACCCAGGGCCTGGCAGGGCTGCCTGACCCCTCTCCAGCTGCTGCTGCTGCCTCCTCGTGCCCCTGGGCAGGGTCCTTGCCCAGAGCCCCATCCCAGTCCCCCACTCCAGGGTGCCCACCCTGGGGATTCTGTGCCCACCCTGGGGATTCTGTGCCATGCTCCAGCCCCGTCCCACACTGCCAGCATCTCTCCCTTCTCATTGCCACCAGATTTCCCTCTCACCCTGCCCAAGTCACCCATCCGAATTTTGAATAGGGCTCGTTCAGGAGCCCCAGGGAAGGTGCCTGGTGGTTTCCCCAGCCTGGCACATGCCCTCCCTCACTAACAGCTGTCCCCATCCTGCCTGCTCCCTCCCTGGGCACTCACCCCTCTAGCTGCCCCTGAGTGTGGCACAGCCCCACAGCCATGGAGCTGAGGTTTTATTCTCTTTGTTCCTCGTCTCCCCTGTCACCCTGCAGCAGAGGAAACCCCACCAAAACACAGCAGATGCCAAACCAGCCCCTTCTCCTGCCTGCAGGGAGGTGGCCCCAGCCCATCTCACCTACATGGAGGGAGGCAAATGCTCATTTATTAAAACCAGAAACGACAGCGTTTAAATAAAATAACCCCCAGAGGCAGGACCCTAATGATATTTTACAAAGTTGTGCCACCTCAAAATAAATTATTAAACTTCCTATGTTAAATCCATTTTATTGCTGTAAAGGAGCTCAAGTATTTTTAATTTTAGAAGCTCATATATCCTCCTATTTGATTCTTATGATTAAACAGGGCAGAAACTTGTGGCAATCACCTCCTTGCCTTCAATTGCACGCATTACAGCAATGAAATCAAACCACACTCTGCCATGATTTGCTGGATTATTAATAGTGCTGCCAAGCTCATTACATTATAATTTAAAGACAGATCTAGCACAGACATGTGTGAAGGATGGTCTGAGATCAGACCCTAGAGCAAATTGCTTGAATCTTGATCTAATTACCCCAGACCAGCCACTGTTACCAGCGGCTCACGTTTGGCAGGAAACGTGTGAAGATGAGACTGGTGTAAAATGGGAGGGGGAAGGAGACCCTGGGGTGTTTGCCCTGTGAGCCCGTGGTGGATAAATGAGCATCCAGTGCTCCAGGACCCCCGAGGGGCCTCTCCTGCTCATCCCCAGTGCAGGATTCTGGCAGTGGAGGAGGATTTGGGGAAGCTGGAGGTGTCCCTGCCCGGGGGCTGGGATTATTCATGCCCGAAGTTCAACTGCATTTTAGAGCAGCAACTGAACTGTTTGACCTCCACCAAATGCTTTGCCTGGCTGCAGACTGCAAGGCAGAGGATAAATCTATGAGTTCTAGCAGGCATTTGAGTCATAGTCACTTCAGGACCCAATACATAACCGAATATTGTTCTTAATTAATGAGACAATTAGACTTTGATTATGGCACTACAGTGCCCATTACCATTTTTATCTATCATGACCCTCTTGTACAAAGCATCCACTTTTCCTTATATGCTGCTGTATTTCTGTCTGGCATAATATTAGATAATAATTTATATAATGGCACGGACTGGATGAGCATTCAAATCATCTGTGTTATGATCCCACTGGGAGCAGCCAAAACAGCCCAGCAGTGAGTTATGGGCTCAGTGATCCCCAGGGAAGGACACGGAGGGGCTCTGGAGTGCTGCAGGTGCCTGCTCAGTGCCACAGCTGTCCCTGGGCCCGGGGACCCTGCACGCTGAGCCCTGGCACTGCCAGGCTCTGCCACACCTGCCCATGCCACACCTGTCTGTGCCACACCTGCCCGTGCCACACCTGCCCGTGCCACCTCTGCCTGTGCCACACCTGCCCGTGCCACACCTGCCTGTGCCACACCTGCCCGTGCCACATCTGCCCGTGCCACCCCTGCCCGTGCCACCAATGCCTATGCCACCTCTGCCCGTGCCACATCTGTCTGTGCCACCTCTGCCCGTGCCACACCTGCCCGTGCCACACCTGCCCATGCCACACCTGCCTGTGCCACACTTGCCTGTGCCACACCTGCTTGTGCCACACCTGCCCGTGCCACATCTGCCTGTGCCACACCTGCCCATGCCACACCTGCCCGTGCCACACCTGCCTGTGCCACCTCTGCCTGTGCCACCTCTGCTTGTGCCACACCTGCCCGTGCCACACCTGCCTGTGCCACACCTGTCTGTGCCACACCTGCCCCTGCCACACCTGCCCGTGCCACACCTGTCTGTGCCACACCTGCCTGTGCCACACCTGCCTGTGCCACACCTGCCCCTGCCACACCTGCCCGTGCCACACCTGCCCGTGCCACACCTGCCTGTGCCACACCTGCCCCTGCCACACCTGCCCATGCCACCTCTGCCTGTGCCACCTCTGCCTGTGCCACACCTGCCCATGCCACACCTGCCTGTGCCACACCTGCCCGTGCCACACCTGCCTGTGCCACCTCTGCCCGTGCCACACCTGCCCGTGCCACACCTGTCTGTGCCACACCTGCCTGTGCCACACCTGCCTGTGCCTCTGAGTCCTCCTCCTGCACCCCAACAATCCCCCTGGGCCTTGGCCACCCCCTGTGGTCTGCTGAATAAAGTTGGATTAAGAACTTTTCATCCTGATTTTATCATACTTTTTTTTTATCATGCTTTTTTTATCCTGTTCCTCCTTTTTATCATACTTTCCCTTTTATCCAGGGTTTTACTTTTGCCTTACATAGTGAATTTATTTATTTTGAGGGGACTGGGCGTGACACTTTTAGCTGGGCAGGGGATCACTGGCCATAAAGGGACCATTTTGGGTTGACAAGGAGTCTGGTACTGCCAGAAAAGTGCACCAGGGCTTTCTCAAAGGGGGTAAGAACAAGCCAAGAAACACTGAGTGTTTGGGGTTAGCTCCTCATTTAATGAAATGCAGCAGATGATAGTGCAGAATTAAGAACTTTTTATCCCGATTTTATCATACTATGTTTTATCAGGCAGCAGCTGGTGCAGTTTGAGCTCTTGGCCCTTTTGCCCCCGCAGAGGTTCGGTGTTTGAGCTGCCCAGGCAGGGTCACAGCCGGAGCCCCCTCCCCACTGTGGGGCAGTGCTGCCCCAGCGCTGGCTCTGCCTGGCCCCTGAGCCACAGCCCAGGCTGTGTGTGCAGGCTCCTGTGGCACCAAGGGAACCAGGGACGATAAATGACACTGGGCCTCACCTCATGGCATCTCCTTGCGAGCAGGAGCCCCCCAGGGACGTGCAAAACACACAGAAAGCTCCACCTGCAGCGCTGGGGAGGAAGGGGAGGCTTCTCTAGCATGTGGATTTATTGCTCCACTGTGAACTCAAATATTTGCTATTTAAATTTTTGCCTCAGCATCCAGAGAAAACAAAGCTGGCAATTCAAAGTGCCTCTATATTAATGTTTCTTGGGTTTCCAAACACTTCTGGAGATCAAATCCACTGCTGCTGTGCCAGCTCTCCTTTCATTTGGGCTTTCCCGTCAGAGCCAATTTCTGTTCAGCAAGTCAGGCACAGTGCAGGCAGTGGCACGTGCAGGAGCACTGGGATCATTCAGTGGGAATGGGAAGGTGAAACCCAGCTGGTCAGAGATCCAGGAGTCACTCCAGATGTGCAGGTGCCGTCTCTAAACCTGCCCCTGCTGGCCCCCAGCCCCTGGGCCACAGAGACACTGCCAGCCGCTGCTGGTGTCCTGCACGGCGCTGTGCCACGGAGCACTCTGCAGGCTCCCACTGCTCCTGCTGGCTGGGCAGGCCCTGCACGGGCCCATGGGCTCAGGGGAAAGCTGCCACTTCAGCTCCTTGGAATTTAGCACAAACCAGGGAATCCTGGAGCGTTTTACTGCAGCTGGCAGCCAGTGCTGCCAGGAAACACAGCCCTGCCTCCAGTGGGGCTGGTGACCACACCACGAGCTCTGCAGCTCTCAGGCATGCCTGCCAGGGCTTCAGGGAGATAGAATCAACATTTTTACAGATTTTATTTTAATTTAATATTTTATTTATTTAAATTTTTTAAATTTAAATTCATTTTTATTAAAGGACTGATTGAAGTTCTGACTTCTCGTGCCTTCAGAGAGATATTCTCACAGACACATGAAAGTAACCTAGGAGGAATAAAAGCCTTTCATACCTTGTGGAACCCTCTGGGGAACATGAGGAGGAGCCACTCAGTGCAGCAGAGGAACTGGGGGCACTGCCTTTGATGGACAGCTGTCAATCAGCCCTCCTGCCAGGCCTGGGAGCACTCACAGTGCACTCACAGTGGGGAACCCTGGCTTTGGGTGGGAGCTGAGGGGTGGAAACCGCAGACAGAATTCAGCAGCAGCTGACTGGAGGGCAGTGGAGGGAATGGGATCCAGGGGACAGTGAAGCACAGGTGCCCAGCAGCGTGGCCAGGCAGAGGCAGGGCTGTGCCAGGGCTGCCACATCCCCACCTGTGCCCAGGGAAGGTGTGACAGCATGAGGACATCTCGTGGCACCCTGAGAGCCTTGGTGGCTGCGGGGGAAACCTGCATCCTCACAAACCCTGCCCAGGGAGGGAGCTGGGGAGCAGAGAGTGACTGCAGGGGTGGGGATCTCTCCCCTTCTGCTGCCCTGAGATGATCAAGGCCAGGTTGGATGGGGCTTGGAGCAGCCTGGGAGAGTGGGAAGGGAAAGTGCCCATGGCAGGTGGAATGAGATGTGCTTGGAGGCCTCTCCCAACCCCAGCCTGTCTGGGATTCTGTGCCAATGTGCTGGTGTTCACAGGGGCCCAGGACAAGGGAAGAGATGAGAATCTTGACTCCATGTTTCAGAAGGCCGATTTATTATTTTGTGATATATATTATATTAAAAGAAAATGATATATTAGAACTTACTAAAAGAATAGAAGAAAAGGATTTCATCAGGAGGCTTGAAAAGAATGGAAAGGAATGATAAAATCTTGTGACTGACCAGAGAGTCTGAGCCAGCTGACTATGATTGGCCATTAATCAGAAACAACCACATGAGCCCAATCCCAGACCCACCTGTTGCATCCCACAGCAGCAGATAACCATTGGTTACGTTTCATTTCTGAGGCCTCTCAGCCTCTCAGGAAAAAAGATCCCAGCAAAAGGATTTTTCATGCAATATGTCTGTGGTATGGAGAAAGCTGCCTTCAGCAGCCCCCGGTGGGGATGCACTGCACAGCCTGTCCCAGCCCTGTGCTGCTGCTGCTGCCTTTCAGCCCGTGTTGGGGTGCAGCTCTGCTCAGAGCCGGGCTGGGGCTCAGCACCTGCTCCCCTGGATGGAGCTGGGGCTCTCAGCTCAGCTGCCCCTGCCCTGGCACCCCTGAGCTCCGCCAGACCGGGCAGTGGTGGTGCCCAGAGCCCCAGCCAGAGGAACCAAGCCCCCTGCCTGCAGAGAATCACAGGGAAGAGGGGGATAATAGCATTCTGAGAGCTGCACTGCTTCCTCAGAGTGATGAATATTCCATAAAACACTTTGGGAAGCAGTTTATCGGGGTGTGAGCAGCAGCACTTTGTGGCTGCTCCGGCTGTCAGAAAGTGTTATTAGAGCTGTTCCTGAAAATTGTGGTGTTAATATGCTGCTCAGAGTGCTGGGATTTGATCTACTAATGATGATCACCTGGGGCTCACAGGCTCTGCGTGTGGCAGGGCTGACTTCTACTAGAAATAATAATAACCAGGTAAAATTCATGCACACTCACATTCCTGGAGTAACTAACAGGATTGTGCTAAGCAATTTGTAGATACGAGCTACACAACAATAGGCAAATCACACTCCTCACATTTTCTCATTTCCTTTCTTTTACATTTCATTATGTTTCAGGCTAAAAAGTGCTTGGATAGAGACTGTGGCAGTGGCATCCCTTGACACTTCATGAGTTTAAGAATACAAATACTTTCAAAATTCTTATTCCAAGCTAGCCTTCCAAGTGCCAGCCTGTGTCTTTCTGCCCCTCAGGGAGGTACCACATCCATGATCCCAGGCAAGCCAGAATCTCATTCCCAGGCCTGTAGATCTGAGGGGATTTTGGGGATGGCCAAGCAGCACCCTGGGTGGGGTTTGGCAGCTCTCAGACCCAGAAAAGGCAAAGCCTGAGCAGGGTCTGAGCTCCCACTGTGCGTCCTCAGGCATGAGGGCATTACCCTGCTCCCTCTTTGTCCTTTCCCCACCCAGGTGAGGTGGGCAGCTGGTGGGGAAGATGAAACAGGAAAGGCTTATAAATATGATTGTCTGGCAAAAGATTTTGAGAATATGGAAACTATCAGTGAGATTGAAATGAAAGCAAGCTTTGAGATCCCTCAGTTACTGAACAACTGGAAAACAATGGTGTGGCTGCTGAAGGTGATCCCCTTTTGATGGAACAACACCCTCTGCTTGCAGACAGGCCCAAGGGGCAGAGCAGACCCTACAGCTTGGCAGAAGGGCCCAAAGAGGAGTTTTTAGGGTTTAAAATGTAACACAGGATGGTAATGTAGTGATTCTTATAGGCTGTATGTAAATGCTATAGGATTTGTATCCTGTACTAGATTGGTTAGTGAGAATCAGAATATTCAACACAGAAGAAGATTTATTGTATTGGAATGGGAACTTCCCTCTCTCACCCTCTCATCCTCTCTCCCCTCTCTTCTCTCAGTCCTGCTCCAGCTGTGCCTGGCAGCTCCAGCAGGGCCCTGCCCCAGGCCCTTTGCAATGAGCCCCAAGTTCCAGCCCTGGCTGCAGGGATCTCTGTCTCCATCCCCACTGTCCTGCCCCCCAGTGCTGTGACAGGCAGCCCCCATGGCAATGAGACAAGCACAGTGTGCTGAGTGTGAGGAGGGCCCGCACTTGGCACCTTTGGCTCAGCCCGGAGGAGCCCCAGGCGCAGCCTCTGCCAGGCCCCCAGTCCCTGGAGCAGACTCAGAGCCCACCCTCCCTGGCCAGGCCCTGCCCTCCAGACACACCTTGGGCTTGGCTCTTGGGGCCTTTTGCCTTGCCCAGGATTTTGTGGCCAAGGTTTGCTCCACCTCTGCTCTGTGACAGAAAGAGCAGAGCTCTGCCTTCACGGCCTCTGCTGGCCCCTCAGTCCTCCCCAGGAGCAGCACCCTGCAAACCCCCCCAGAAATCACCTCTCTGTTGATCAGTTCCTCACTGAGGGGGAAAAGTGTATGCAAATACAGTCACACTCTCAATTGCTGGTGCCCTTGCAGCTGTGGGAAGCGGTGCTGTTTCTCATTTGTCAGGGAATTGGGCTGCATTGACTGCGTGGAGAGACACAGCTGAGATCTCTGCCTCAGAGCTCCCCAATTACAGCCCACATGTCCAACCACTTGCAATGAAATTCATTTCATCCCTCACAGCGTAAATACCATCACTGCTCTGCTGTGCTGAGTGCTGGTTCCTGCTCTCCCTCTTGGCTGGCAGCACCAAACTGGCTTTGGCATTTGCCAGCCTTGGGGGAGCCTTGCTAAAAGGGGGAACATTGCTAAAAGAAAAAAGTAGCCAAAACTCTGCCTCTACACTGATTCATAGATAGCAGCCAATGCTCTGTGGAGATGGCTAGAGAGATAGGAAGAAGCTAATTAGCAGTATTTAAAAAAACCAAACAATTTAGGCTGGTAATAAGTAGAAAGACATTGCTACCAAAGTAGAAAAGCTGCCTGTAAAAATCTGCCATGTGATGCCCGTGTCCCCAAAAATAAAGCCAATTTATTTGAAGAACACTAAAACAATAAACAAGTAAACCAAGCTGCAAAGATAGGAGTGTCAAAAATAGACTTAAATTAGCAACACAAAAAAAATTATTCCTACTCAATGGACCCATAATGCCTCAGATCGTCACCATAGAAATGCCACCTATAAGGGAGCCGTGACCCGTGAGTGAGGGGTGCCAGCAAAGCAGGGCAGAGGAGGAGCTGGGCCCTGGTTTGTCCCTGTGCCCAGAGCTGTGCCAGGGCTGCCAGCACGTCCCCATGGCAGGACAGCAGCCAGCAGGGCCCCAGGGAAGGGATGTCAGCCTGGGCTCAGCCCCATCCCTGTTGCCAGCCTGGGGGTGCCAAGTGGTGGCTGGGGCTTTGCAGCTCCCACTGGCACTCAAACCTGTGCTCTGCTGCCTTTGGGTAATGCACATACACAGAATTATTCTGATCCCCCTCCCAGCACCTCTGCACTCCTGCTGCCAACGTCCCCCTGATATCCAGGGTACATTACAGGGGTGCAGGAGTCTCTTGTGACTCTTGAGTTTTGTCCAGAAAGTGAGTGAGCAAATTCAGTGGAGAAAATTGCATGAGGAAACACAGAAACCCTGGGAAGGGCAGGCCTTCCTCCTGAATTTCAGTTACAGAATCAGGGAATCCCAGAATGGTTTGGGTTGGGAGGGGCCTCAGAGCCCACCCAGTGCCACCCCTGCCATGGCAGGGACACCTCCCACTGTCCCAGGGTGTCCCAGTGTCCAGCCTGGCCTTGGGCACTGCCCAGGGCTGCTCTGGGCACCTGTGCCAGGGCCTGCCCACCCTGCCAGGAACAATTCCCAGTTCCCTGTGCAGCTGCAGGCCAGTACCCAGTCCCTGAAGGTGTGGAGGGCCCCAGCAGCTCGCTGTGATCGCTGATGGATCCCATGGGCACGGGGCCATCCTGGAGCCTGCCAGCAGCTCCTGCAAAGCAAACATAAATTTAAAAATGTATCAGTAGCCATTCATTTCTATGACACTTTAACACTTCTGTCAAGAACGCATTTAAATTAAAAATGAACAAGAAACTGAAATAAGAGACAGGGTGAATTGGAACAGATCAAAGGAAAACACTCAATCCTTAAGGCACTGCTCCATTTCTAAATCCCTGTCCTGTGACAAACACTCCAGCGCTGATTAAAAGCTTTCAAGGTCCCTTCATATTTCCAAGATGAACAACTTACTAGTCTTGGATGTAGAATTATTTTGCTATTTGCAGTTTTTGGCAACATTTTTCATAGTTTTTTTAGTGTATTTTTTTACGATATTCACAAAAGAAAAAACACAATCATTATACAGTGGGATTGTGGGATTTATTTGCCAGTAATGGGGCACGTTGCTGTAAGAAGCAATAACAGAGCAATGAAGGTGCTGCCATTGTCTTTAAGTGCACCTTAAGTACAGTCATTACAAATTGGACGTGGGTAATTCCCCCTTTATGAATGGCTGTTTCATATCCCCTCTCCTTCCCTTGACAAGAGTGTTCCTCAGCTAAATTAGTCTTTCCTGAAAGTGAAAGTCATGAGAGTTGGAGAAAGATTAGAGAGAACACGAGGAGAGGCTGGGAATGGGGGAAATGAGAGATGTTCAAGCACAGGAACATGTCCTTGACTGAACTGCATTTTCCCTGCCTGGCTGAGCCGAGCACTGCAGAACACGCACAGGCACAGGAGGGAGGGCTCAATTCTGAAAAATTCCTGAGAGAAACTTCTCTTGGAACAGCAGAGCCCTGGATAGCTCATTCGGGCAGTGCTGGCTCTGAGAACGATCACAGAATCAGGGAATCCCAGAACGAGTTGTGTTGGGGGGCACCTCAAATCCCATCCCATGGCAGGGACACCTTCCATGGCTCCCAGCCCCAGTGTCCAGCCTGGCCTTGGGCACTGCCAGGGCTCCAGGGGCAGCCCCAGCTGCTCTGGGCACCCGTGCCAGGGCCTGCCCACCCTGCCAGGGAGGGATTTCTGCCCAGCCTCCCCTCCCTCCCTGTCCCCTGGCAGAGGGAAGCCATTCCCCTGCTCCTGGCACCCCAGCCCTTGTAAATCCTCTCTCTCCCTGTTTCTTGTCAGCCCCTTCAGCCCTGGCAGGCCACAATTCTCTCACCCAGGCAGGACTGAAGGGGTGCACAGAGCCGGGGTTCCTCAGCCTGCCCAGCATGCTCTAAAGCCCATAAAGCAAGCTCTGCCAGCCCCTCCAGGGAAGCTGAAGCTTCTCCAACACCTTCAGTCTGTTACTGCAGCCGTGCTGCTGCTCCCATGAAAGTTTTTTATTGCAATTCCTAAATATCGACATCTTCTGTATTTCTGCATCAGAGGGTACAGAACATTCCACCCCTTCTGTAAACATTAGCCAGCCCCGTTTAATAACTCTCTCATGATTTCACACCTAATAGTTTCTTGCAGTTAGAGAATAATTGATGAGTTTATTCAGTGCAGTAAATAGGTGTTTGTGTCTGTACAGAGCCAGAGCTCAGGGCTGTGTGGAGGGCAATAAGTGTGTTTCCATTGATCTTGGGTGCAGCCCTGATTTGGATTCCTTCAGCAGCTTACCTCTGGAAGCCTTGCTGCTGAGGGGGAGCACGGCCTGGGCTCCCCTTGGCGGCCCCGTGGCTCTCCCCACGCTCTGCCCGCCCTGCTGCCGTGGGTGCTGCAGGTTCAGCAGAGCAGGCACTGTCAGCAGCGATTGCTGGCTGTCAGGGCAGTGCCATGGAAACAGGCTGGGGCTCCAGCCACGCCAGCTCTGAGCCTGCAGCTCGGCTGGGATGTCACCCTCGTGCTGCATGGTGCTGCACAACTGAAGCAGCAGCACCTGCAAAAGCAGCGCAGCTCTGGGACTGAGAGGGTGGCCAAGCACAGTGAGGGGACAGGAGCAAGGAGACTGTCCCTTTGTGACAGGGCTCAGTGGCCACGGGGGCATTTCTCAAGGAATGGATTTGAACATCCTGGGGGGCTTTTCAAACCTCAAGGATTTCATGGTTCAGTGTCATTCAGCTTGTCCTAGAGATGGACAAATGTGAGAGTGTTCCTGTGCCTGCTGGTGCCGTGCCCATGGTGATGGCACAAGGAGTGAGTGTGAGGGTCCCCATGGTGATGGCACAAGGAGTGAGTGTGAGTGTCCCCACAGTGATGGCACAAGGAGTGAGGGTCCCCACGGTGATGGCACAAGGAGTGAGTGTGAGTGTCCCCACGGTGATGGCACAAGGAGTGAGTGTGAGGGTCCCCACGGTGATGGCACAAGGAGTGAGTGTGAGGGTCCCCACGGTGGTGGCACAAGGAGTGAGTGTGAGGGTCCCCACGGTGATGGCACAAGGAGTGAGGGTCCCCACGGTGATGGCACAAGGAGTGAGTGTGAGGGTCCCCACAGTGATGGCACAAGGAGTGAGGGTCCCCACGGTGATGGCACAAGGAGTGAGGGTCCCCATGGTGATGGCACAAGGAGTGAGTGTGAGGGTCCCCACGGTGATGGCACAAGGAGTGAGGGTCCCCACGGTGATGGCACAAGGAGTGAGTGTGAGGGTCCCCACGGTGATGGCACAAGGAGTGAGGGTCCCCACGGTGATGGCACAAGGAGTGAGGGTCCCCACGGTAATGGCACAAGGAGTGAGGGTCCCCACGGTGATGGCACAAGGAGTGAGTGTGAGGGTCCCCACAGTGATGGCACAAGGAGTGAGTGTGAGGGTCCCCACGGTAATGGCACAAGGAGTGAGGGTCCCCACGGCTGCAGGAGGGTTTGTGCCCAGCTGGAAGGTCCCACAAATGCCCTCTCACGCCCACCCCCAGCCCTGCCCACAGGCCTCCTGGCTGAAAACAGAAGGCAATTTCTCCTCTGCATCCTGGCCTATCAATATGCATTGTGCATATCAAAAAATTAAGATCCATTTTGTGGCTTAAATAAAATATGAGGACATTCCAGGAGCCAGATTGCATTTCAGTTCCTAAAGAAACTCCTTGGGTTTCTGGAACACTCTATGGAAAACCAGGGCAAGCCAAGAACTGCCCATGGCAGGGAGGCTGGGACGAGGTGACCTCTAAAGGTGCCTTCCAACCCCCAATCACAGAAGATTCTGAGCTGGGAGGGACCCACGAGGATCATCAGGTCCAAGTGGCAGAGGCTGGCTCCTGCAGAGCCCACTGGTGTCCCAGGGGAGCCTCTCTCAGACTCTGCAGTCACTGCAGTTTGAGCCCACAGAAAAATATTTCTTCTTTAATTGGGCACTCTTGGAAGATGTTCAATTGCATAAAAAAAGAAATAAAACATCTCAGTTAAACTCAAAGCAGTAAATAACAGCTGAAAAAGGAGGAAAACCACCCATTTAGGGCATTGCATCGTTTGGCCTCAGACTGAGTCCAACCCATAAGAGCGCAAATGAGCCCAAGTTAGGTCCAGGAGCTGGGCCCAGTGATCCCTGTGGGTCCTTCCAACCCAGCACAGCCTGGGACTGCACCCTGTGCTCATTCTGGACCTCTCAGCCCATCCTGGGACTGCACCCTGTGCACATTCTGGACCTGTCAGCCCATTCTGTGCTGGGACTGCACCCTGTGCACATTCTGGACCTCTCAGCCCATTCTGTGCTGGGACTGCACCCTGTGCACATTCTGGACCTCCCAGCACATCCTGGGACTGCACCCTGTGCACATTCTGGACCTCTCAGCACATCCTGGGACTGCACCCTGTGCACATTCTGGACCTCTCAGCCCATCCTGGGACTGCACCCAGTGCACATTCTGGACCTCTCAGCCCATCCTGGGACTGCACCCTGTGCACATTCTGGACCTCTCAGCCCATCCTGGGACTGCACCCTGTGCTCATTCTGGACCTGTCAGCCCATCCTGGGACTGCACCCTGTGCTCATTCTGGACCTGTCAGCCCATCCTGGGACTGCACCCTGTGCACATTCTGGACCTGTCAGCCCATGCTGTGCTGCTGGGCCCCCTGTGGCTGCGGGGCAGAGCAGGAGCCAGGTGAGCTGCAGCTCAGTGCTTCAGGGCAGAGTGGCACCTCCCTGCAGTGGGCACGAGCTGACCTCGCTGTCCTGCCCTGAATGACTCACCTCTGGCTCTGGGGATGCTTTTCCCCCTCACTCGTAGCTCTGACCTGAAAAACTTGCAGTAAATAATGTTTTCCCAGCAGCCAGGAGGACGTGTTCCATTTCAAAGGTGAGGTGACTAATCCTTCCACTGCGTTAGGCACTTTGAGATCATCCCATATAAAAATCACTATAAACATTTAATATTCTTATAGAAGTGGTGTCAGTGCTGCCTGCCTGGGAACCCGTCCCAGGAGAAAAGGGCAGAGATCAAGGAAAGTATTCAAAAGGATAATTAAATATTTAATAAAAGCCGTTAAATAGTGTGGGCCAGGACTGCAGCCAGCATAAATCACAATGACTCTGCTGGTGGGTCTCTGCTGGTTTATATTAAAAGAGGCTGCTTTGGGGTGGCTTCCTAAAGCCTTTTAGATTTACTGGTGTCATTGCAGTGTCTTCTGTACTAGGGCAGTGTCAGAGCTGCTGTTTTTCAGCACACCTAATGAAGAAATCAGGGTAAAAATACACCATTAGAAGTAAAATGTTTTCTTGCAGAAAACCTTTTTAAAAATTAAATATTGTGGAGTGTGTGCTGTGACATGCCGCTGACAGACACTGAATTTATTCTTTGGGTGGGCAAAGAGACTGCAGCTCCTCTGCTGGGTGTTTGTGGCAGCGGATGGAGGTGGGATGCTCCCGGGGCGGGGTACCTGGCAGAACAGGAGCAGCAGGGACGTGCCCAGGGAGGGTCTGGCCCCGCAGCCTGGGTGACAAGAGCCTCAGCAGCCGTGCCCCAGAGCCCAGCTCTGCCTCCCAGGCCACGCTGCTCCCTCCCCTCGCTGAAATCCACTTCAGCCCAGGCTCTGGCACCTGGCACAGGGCAGGGAGAGGCTCTCCAGACCCCCTTTGTTGGCCCTTTTCCTCCAGACACCCTCCACCAGGCCATATGCCACCCCTAATCCTCCAGCACACACGGGGAATAATTGGAATTATTCTTTATCCTCGCTCAGCTTGCATTGTAAAACAAAGAGGCGAGCGCAGAGGGGCCGTGTAAGAGGAATAAGTGGGTTTAATTGAGGTCACGCTGATGTGACAAGTCTAGGAGCTAAATGAGGTTTTAAGTTGAAGTGGGAAATGGCTGAGGTTAACTCGCACATCCCTTGAAGTTGTTTTTCTTTCTGCTTCTCTCTTTTTGGTACCTTAATTTTATCAAATTAGTCTGTTTTAGATTCTGCAGGTTAAATTTAAGACTAATATATAGGGAGTGCTTTTGAAAATGAGTTTGTGACAAAACCCTGCTGCTTGAGAAGTGAACAAATGACCAGAAGAGCTTCTTGCCCAAAACTGAGGGACTCTCCTGCCTGGTGCAGAGCAGCACGTTCGTTTTTTCATGCAAAAGGTAAAAAATCATGAAAACTCCAAGTGGTTCCTGGGAGTGGGGTGCAGCCACACAAGCCCTGGGCATCTTTGCTGCACAGGCTGGGGGTGAGAAGGAGACTGGGATGTGATGTAAATCCATTTTGTGTGGCCTGGGAAGAGCAGCCGTGCAGACGAGCCAGCATCTCCAAAGGATATTTATGGCATTCTCCATATAAATATGCACATGGGATATAGGCGAGAATATCACTTTTCATATCCTCACCACAAGTGCTGCTGCCATTAATCTGTCACAGCCATCCTTTAGGTGCAGTTTCAAGTTTGATGTAGTAAAGATATGTGAATTTGAAATTTTATTTCAGTGCTGTCATGTGAGTACATAAAAGAGAAAAGAGTGAGGAAGTGTTTGTGTGTGAGCTGTGGCAGCGCACGCACTCAGCACGTGATTCCCAAAAACGTGGAATGCATGGAGTTCACAATGCTGCATTTCAGAATGCTGAAATATTCTAAAATTTTATTTATCCTTATCTTGAGAAATCACATTCCTGTAACATACCATAAATTCGGCTTTTTGGCCGTCTCCTGGCTGTACATTTAATTTTTGCGGGAAGTTCTTTGTTTTGTCAAAAGGGTTGACTAAACTCACAAAATTAACCTCGTGCTCTCATCCCTCAGACTCCTTTTGCTTCTCTTTCAAAATGCAACAAAAATCCCCACCCCTGTAAACCACTCTGAGAAAACCATTCTGTTTCCATGACACCCACGATTTGCACTGATTCCTCCATAACTGAGGGTTCATGCAAGTGGCTCTCAATATTCCTGACCAGGGTTTCATTTCGGTCCATGACTTAACTGCATTAATAATTTAAAGTAATGCTCAGTGTCCACTGAAGTCAATGAGACTTAAGCTCATGAAAAATAAGTTTGCTGAATAAGGGTGGAAATAGAATTATGTTGGTCTGCCCTGCAGCCACGAGTGACTGGTTGAGAGGGGATGAGTTCATTTGATGCGCACAGGAAATTAAAATTGACCTTCAGATCACCGATTTTTGGAGGAGAAAAAGAAGCAAAGCTCTTAAAAAATGGAGCCTTTGACTGTTGGAAAGGTGTGAGATCTATTTATAGCAACACATGCCATTTTTGGTACAGTGCTCAGAGTTATTTAAAGTCGATGACAGCGTGTCTGCTCCTCTGAGGGAGCAGTTCCTTGGAGGTGAGGTCAACCAGATCACATCACTGAGGGCAAAAACACGAAATGATCCTGGGCAGGGAGCAGAGGCTGGGTGTGGAATGGGGAACTCTCCCAGCAGAGCACTGAGGTTTTCCTGGTGCTGGTTTTGCTGCTCCCAGCTGGCAGCAGCTCAGCAGAGGAGATCTCAGCCCCGCGGGTGCGAACCCCAACATCCGCGCAGCGCCCCGCGAGCTGGGCTCCTGCAGCTGCTCCCAGTGAAAACTCCCTCTTCCTCTGCCCCACTGAGATCCTGAGCGTGGAGCAGGCACGGCTGGAAGGGCTGGCTCTGGGGCAGCACGGGCACTGCTCCTGGGCTGCTGGGTGACTGGAGGGGGACACGGGAGAACTGGAGACACTGGAGCGAGCAGTGATGCTCCAGGAGGGGATGGATGGATGGATGGATGGATGGATGGATGGATGGATGGATGGATGATGGATGATGGATGGATGGATGGATGGATGGATGGATGGATGATGGATGGATGGATGATGGATGGATGGATGGATGGATGATGGATGATGGATGGATGGATGGATGGATGATGGATGGATGATGGATGGATGATGGATGATGGATGGATGATGGATGGATGGATGGATGATGGATGGATGGATGGATGGATGATGGATGGATGGATGGATGGATGATGGATGATGGATGGATGGATGGATGGATGGATGGATGGATGATGGATGGATGGATGGATGATGGATGGATGGATGGATGGATGATGGATGATGGATGGATGGATGGATGGATGGATGGATGATGGATGGATGATGGATGGATGATGGATGGATGGATGGATGGATGATGGATGGATGGATGGATGGATGGATGGATGGATGATGGATGGATGGATGGATGGATGGATGGATGATGGATGGATGGATGGATGGATGGATGATGGATGGATGGATGGATGGATGATGGATGGATGGATGGATGGATGGATGGATGGATGATGGATGGATGGATGGATGGATGGATGGATGGATGGATGGATGATGGATGGATGATGGATGGATGATGGATGGATGGATGGATGGATGATGGATGGATGGATGGATGGATGGATGGATGGATGATGGATGGATGATGGATGGATGGATGGATGATGGATGGATGGATGATGGATGGATGGATGGATGATGGATGATGGATGGATGGATGGATGGATGGATGATGGATGGATGGATGGATGGATGGATGGATGGATGGATGATGGATGGATGATGGATGGATGGATGATGGATGGATGGAGGGATGGATGGATGGATGGATGGATGGATGGATGGATGGATGGAGGGTTGTCAGGTGGGGGTGTGCATCATTCCTGATGTTTTAGGGAATCCAAAATTGGATGTCCCTTATTTCCAATATTTCTAGTAGAAGCCCTTGCTCACTTTTCTTCCTAAAAAGTCATAAATAATGACTTAATAACAAGAAATCATTTCCTGTTTTCTCAGGAGGAGTCTCTGTCATCTCCCTTTTTTGCAAGTGTGTGGCAGAAACCAGGGATTATCCTGACCCTGGCTCAGCCTCCCCCACCATCCTGCCCCAGGGCCCTGTAGCTGAAGGGGGAATATTGGGGTTTTGATGGACAAACACATATTGGTGGCCATTAAGCATCATGAGCTGGCTCTGGGTTAAATGAACCGTTTTGTTTGACCTGAAATGACTTCTGGCGTTCTTGGAACTGCCAGAACATTGAGAAGTCATTTAGCTGCACAGCCTTAATTAAGCAACTGCCTCCAGTTATGATTTACTCCATCATTCAGAAAATTAGACCTTCACACTGTTCCTAATTTTTGCCAGAGTCCTTAAGGACAGCGTTTACCAAGATCAGCTGTAGTTTGGGGTGTTCCAGATTTTAGATGCCGAGCCTGGAATGCAGTCATGTTTCCAGAAATGTCTCTGCAGATCAGGGCTAAAGGAGCTCTGAGGAATTGCTGCTCCTCTCCTCCGAATCCTGGGCTGGCTGTCTTCATTGCAGCTCGGCTGTAAACTGCATTTTGGTGCTAAGGGCAGTTACGTCCTCTTACAGCAGTGCACATCCCAATTTCTTACCCACCTTCTGCAGCACTTTGATTTTATTGAAGAGTGACGTGTGCTGTGGATGGAATTAAACTTTCCTGCATATTCCCAGTGCTCCCCATACCTCCCTGCCTGACATTCTGCACTGGATCACAGAATCACAGCACGGCCTTGGTGGGGTACACCTGAAGGTCCATCCAGCTCCAACCCCCAACACCTCCCAGTGTCCCAGTGCTCCCAGCCCCAGTGTCCAGCCTGGCCTTGGGCACTGCCAGGGATGCAGGGGCAGCCCCAACTGCTCTGGGCACCTGTGCCAGGGCCTGCCCACCCTGTGCCAGGAACAATTCCTTCCCAATATCTAATCTAAACCTACTCTCTGGCACTGGGAGCCATTCCCTGTGTCCTGTCCCTCCATCTCTTGACCAAAGTCCCTCTCCAGCTCTCCTGGAGCCCTTTCAGGCCCTGGGAAGCCACAATGGGGTCCCCCCAAAGCTTCTCCTGTGCAGGTGAACAATGGCAGCTGTGCCAGCCTTTCCTCCCAGCAGAGCTGCTCCATCCCTCTGCTCATCCTGGAGCCTCCTCTGGGCTGGCTCCAGCAGCTGCAGCTCCTGCTGTGCTGGGCCAGGGCTGGGGCAGCTCTGCAGGTGGGGTCTCACCTGGGCAGGGCAGAGGGGCAGGATCCCCCCCTTGCCCTGAGACAAAGGAGTTTGCTGTGCCCTGTGGATTTCTGCAGGGCTGCTCTGACACCAGTGCTTGTGTGCGTTTATATCTACATAAATACACACATATTAAATTAAATACAAGTTAATACATATATTCAATTAAATAAATACTCAGTGCCACATGTGTGTTTATAAATATATGTGTGAGTGTGTTAAGAAAGCCTTCAGAATGGGAGAGACAGAAGGCTGGGGTATGTCTAATGGATTGCCATAATCATAGATTCTGATTCATACTCATCATCTGAAAACAGCCAGGCAGAAGATGAAATAACTTCACATCAATCAAACACTAAATGAATATGTTATTAAGGATATTGTACACTACCAAAATCACCACGTGAGCCCTGTCTGTGCTCACTGCCTTCCACGGGCAGAGCAGTGCTGTCAGACAAGGGTCACTGCCTGAAACAAAACAAAACAAAGCAGGGAGGGAGGGAGGAACCATCCACGCCGTGTTCCCATTCACTGCTCTCCTGCTTCCTCTCTGTGCTCAGTGCTGGGCTCCTCTCCTGGGGAAAATGCTACAGCACTGTTCCCTGCCCTGGTCAGCAGCCAGCAGAGCCCTGCCCTGCCCTGCCCTGCCCTGCCCTGCCCTGCCCTGCCCTGCCAGCCCTGCCCTGCCCTGCCCTGCCCTGCCCTGCCAGCCCTGACGGCCAAGGGCACCTGAGGCTCCAGCCCCGAGGCCCCTCTGGGTGTGTCAGGGGTCCTGTGTCTGTCAGGGGTCCTGTGTGAGGGGTTTTTGTGCCAGGGATCCTGTGTCAGGGGTTTCTGTGTCAGTGATCCTGTATCAGGGATCCTGTGCCAGGGATCCTGTGTCTGTCAGGGGTTTCTGTGTCAGGGATCCTGTGTCAGGGGTTTCTGTATCAGGGATCCTGTGTCAGGATCCTGTGTCAGGGATCCTGTGTCAGTGATCCTGTGTCAGGGGTTTCTGTATCAGGGATCCCTGTGCCAGGGATCCTGTGTCTGTCAGGGGTTTCTGTGCCCAGGGATCCTGTGCCAGGGGTTTCTGTGTCAGGATCCTGTGTCAGGGGTCTCTGTGTCAGGGGTCCTGTGTCAGTGATCCTGTGCCAGTGGTCCTGTGCCAGGGGTCCTGTGCCCCAGAACAATCCTATCCCTGTGCTGTGGGGACCTGCCCCTGCCAAACCCCAGCACTGGTACCCAAACCAGCACCCAGCCCAGCAGTGCCTCCTCACTGGTGGCCCCAGGAGGGTTCTCCAGGCTGGCAGAGGGGAAGGCAGCTCCTGGCTCCTGAGCAAAGAGCAAACTGCAGATGTCTGAGAGCACTGAGATGCTGAAGACTCCGGAGCGCAGGAGCTCAGGGGAATCAGTGCAGGTGTCAGGGTGGGTGGAAGAAGCCATGGAGCAGTGGTGCTGGGGCAGGTCAGAAAAGCAGCCCCAGAGCACAGTGCTGGCACTCTGTGCCCTGGTGCAGCAGCCTCCTCCTGGGACCCCTCTTCTCCTTCCCCAGCACGCTGCTCCAGGGTCCAGGGCACGGCTGGGGCGTGGATGACCTGCAAAGACTGAAGGAATAAGAGAGTGGAACCTCTGCTGTTAAAATCAACAGGGGATAAACATCACAAATCCTCTGGACTTGGGGAAATGTGGTTCAAACAACCAGAGGCAGAGAGCACACATTGCTTTGGGAAAAAAAGCAATGAAAGGAAAAGCTGTGCACCACAGTGGTATGTGAGATGGAGAGAGCACAGAGGAGCTTTTCTCCTGCTGTCTGGAGTGAAAAACGCTGCCCAAGTGCTGTGACCCGGGGGCAGCAGGCTGGAAGGACCATGTGCAATGGGGGCTGCTGTCCCCAGGCAGGCAGAGCGAGTGCACTGAGGGCTTTGGGACCCCAGAGCCCCAGCAGGGCCACCACGCGCTCGTTAGCGCTCTGCTCGTTTATTGCCTGCGCCTCGCATTGTTCTGCTTGCTTAATTAAAACGGGATGTGCCGCAATTCAGATGCTGTACAGACACCCATTACCACAACACTATTACCTTTATCAACCAAGCTCATCACCTCATTAAAAGAAGATGTCAATTCGACTTGACAGGATCAATTTCCAGTACACCCTCCCTGACTGGTTTTATTTATATTACACTTCCTTGGTTTATTAATTAGAAAAGTAATTTTTGCTGTTCTGATTCTTGCTAGATACTGATTTTTCTTATTGCCTTAATATTATTCTGAGTTTCCACCCCTCGTGCTATTTGTTTTCCCTTTATCCCATTTTTTTCCATTAAAATCTCTGCAGTTTTCCTGTAGGTCAGTTGAAGGTTCTTTGCCTGGTATTTTTTAGGCACTATCACTTCCTTTCCTGATCATACCATACAGTGAGTGACCTCTGAAGGACTTCAGGATGTTTGTACGAAATGGATTCTAACTGTTTCCACAATTTTAATGATTTGTTTACATTACAAAGCCTGGACTTCATCTTCACAACACCTGTTATCACCAGCAGGCTGTGATCGCCGGGATCTCAGCTACCACCCAGCTCGGGGGGTGTTAGAAACTTCTCCTTAATTGGTAAGTGAGTCCTGAGACAAAGTGTCCCTGTGGCACTCTGAGAGGTGCCACTCCTGGGGTATCTCACACATCACTCAGGCCGGGAACTCCTCCAGCATCCCCAGCCCCTCTGACCCATCACCACCATGCTGTAACCACCAGCCCTGGTTACAGAGTGCCCCTCCTGGGCGCTCTTTCAGCGCCTCCAGGGACGCTGGGCAGTCTGTTCCAGTGCCTGACCACCCTCTGGGTGAACAAATGTTCCCAGAAATCCAACCTGACCCTCCCCTGGAGCAATTGCAGCTGTTTCTCCTTGCCCTGTCTCCTGCCCCCCAGGAGAAGAGCCCCAGCCTCGCCATCACCTCCTTTCTGTGCTCCCTCAGACAACAATTTCATAACTCTTACCTCATTTTAGTGTGTTGGAAGCCAGGACATCCCTCTGGCTGCCCTGCATGGCTCCAGACCCTGCCAGGGGGCTCAGAGACCCTCCACAGAGCCCAAGGACCCTGTGCCTTTGATTTTGACCCATGGAGCAAATTACCAACCTTATATGAAGAATTACAAGTCAAGAAAGTTTAAGTAGAATAATAGTTAGTTTGTCACGGGGTGAAAAACAGATTTTTGAGGTTGTTAGAATGGGGTTCAGGGTCCCAAGATGGAGGAATCTGGGCGGGCCCTGTCCTTTCTCCTTCTTCTTCCTAGCCTCCATGTTCTGTGTGATGGTGGCACTTTTGCATTGGTTTAGAGCAGAAGCTCAGTGTCTAACATAGGTGATAGGTATTGGGAAGTTATTGTAAATATTGTACAGGTAGTTTTTAGTATAAAAAGGCAACACCACCTCTGAGGCAGGCAGGGGAGACAGACACACCTATGGCAGGTTGGAGAAAGAATTTTACAGATAAGAAATAAAATAACAACCTTGAGAAGGAGAAGAGTCCTGACTCCTTCTTGGAGCGCCAGGCTGGGAAAAGAGACGTGTTGGTATTTCATAGTCGGTGCCTCAGAGCAGCAGAGACTCTGAGCTTGGTGGAGGTTTGTCTGTCAGTGCCTCGATGGAGCTGCACTCCTCTGGAGCCGTGCTCCACCCAGTTCCTGTGAGATCCCCGTGGGGCCAGCTGGGTGCCCTGTGCTCACCCAGCACCCAGGGGGAGCATCCTCGTGCACGGATGGATGTGGAACAGCAGGAGAGTAGGAATTAGGAGTAAAATAAGAACTCTATTTGTATTGGGAAGAAATGGGGCTTCTGTTAATTGCTAAGATTTTGTGCTGGGTCAGAATTCATTGCATTCCTGGTTTCCTGTTAGTGTAGGGTTTAACGTGTCACGTTGTAAGTAGGAATAACAATATACTCACTGGGATATAAATATAATGAATAAAACATGTTGCCACTGTGATTATCAGAAATAATAAAGCACTTGACAGAAAACCTCAAAGGTATCTTTCCCCCTGACCCCCCAAAGGATCTGGGCAGTTTCACCTTGGATATTTGATCTTGTTTCTTGGTTTAAAGTGTGACATTTTGCTAAAGCTGCCCTTGCTGGAGTAATTGTTGCTGGGGATAAAGACAACTGCAAACTCTGAGGTAGTGGATGGGTAAAGCAACACAAATCCTTTTGTGCCAGTGAATATCATGTCTGAAATGTGATAATAGATCTGATTTTGTATCATTTAGGAGCACAAAAGGGGGTTTTACTGCTTGAATTAACACACGAGGTGGTATTAAAGCTTTTCAGTTAAACTCATAGTCAAATAGATATCAAGAAAACTCTACTTTTATTGGTGATGCTGTGCATAAAATTATCCAGGAATCACAGGGAAGGAGTGTGAAATCAGCCCAAAGTTTCCTCCCTGAATTGATGCCTCTTCCTTTTCAGAGTGTGCAGCTGTTTAACAGTGACATTTAATAATGTATTGGAATAATTGCTGGAGTTTACTGCTCATTACTTCTTTAAAACCCCAGGAATACAGTATCAGTTCTTTGATTTTTTTTTAATATGAAAATAATTTTCACTATAAAGGTTGAAGGAAAACACATGCTCTGTACTTATAATTTGATAAAGTCGTTGCTGTTCCTCTGCTGTATTTTAATTCTTAAAATTATCATTTCAATTGCAGTTGTGTAGGCTCTAGGAAGAGGACTTGAAAGGCGAGTTATTAATTTTTCCAAGCAGAGTTTTGGGGCAGCTCCTGGCGATCCACCCTGCAGCAGCTGCAGCTCTGCCCTGCCAGGCAGTGGGGCTCCATTGTAGGTAGAGGTTGTAGGATGGGATTGGCTGCCAGTTTTCCTGGGAGGCTGTGCCTGGTTCTGGGCACAGGGCACAGGATTTCAGCTGCTCAGAGCTGCTGGGCTCTGGGGCTGGGCAGGAGCGCTCAGGGTGCTGCTCCCATCCCTGCTGGGGAGGATGGAACAGGAAAGCCTTACAAACATCATTGTCTGGCAAAGGATTTTGGGAATATGGAAACTATCAGTGAGATTGAAATGAAAGCAAGCTTTGAGATCCCTCAGGTACTGAACAACTGGAAAACAATGGTGTGGCTGCTGAAGGTGATCCCCTTCTGATGGAACAACACCCTCTGCTTGCAGACAGGCCCAAGGCTCAGAGCAGACCCTACAGCTTGGCAGAAGGGGCCAAAGAGGAGTTTTTAGGGTTTAAAATGTAACACAGGATGGTAATGTAATGATTCTTACAGGCTGTATGGAAATGCTGTAGGATTTGTATCTTGTACTAGATTGGTTAGTGAGAATCAGAATATTCAACACAGGAGAAGATTTATGGTATTGGAATGGGAACCTCACTCTCTTACCCTTTTACTCTCTCCCCCTCTCATCCTCTCTCCCCTCTCCTCTCTCAGCCCTGCTCCAGCTGTGCCTGGCAGCTCCAGCAGGGCCCTGCACCCAGGCCCTTTGCAATGAACCCCAAGTTCCAGCCCTGGCTGCAGGGATCTCTGTCTCCATCCATCCTGACCATCCTCTACCCCCTGTCACTCCTACACATCCCCACAGGGGTGGCTGGAGCATGAGCTGTGGCTGTCCCTCTGTCCCTCTGTCCCTCTGTCCCGCTGTCCCTCTGTCCCGCTGTCCCTCTGTCCCTCTGTCCCTCTGTCCCTCTGTCCCTGCTGGGTCCCTGCTCCTTCCCCTCCTGTCCTGGGCACAGCTCGAGGCCATGGGCTGGGGACTCTGTACCAAGATTCTTCACCAAGTAAAGGACAAGGCATAATCATGACTCTTATTGTTACAAGTGGTCTCAGAGCTTCATCATGCACTGGAAACCGAGGGGGTTACACAGCATTCCTGCAGAGGAAAGGCCTCCTCTGGAAGCCTCTCCCTTCCTGACACTGTCATTCACTAACAAAATTGCCATTAAAAAATCAAATTCATCTCCCTGCCATGCACTGCCTGGTCACCTGATGGACACTGCCATAGTGCTCCACAGTGAAATGCAGCTTTACTGGTTTTCACCCTCTGGATAGCAAATTATTGTCCTTGTGCAACGTTAATTAGCTTTAAATAGCAAATGACTTTCTCTGCAACATGCAGAGGGGCTGGAGCATTTCCAGGGGAGAAAATGGAGCTGGGGAAGAGTCTGGAGCCCCAGGAGAGGCTGAGGGAGCTGGGCAGGGGCTGCAGAATCCCTGAGGGAGCTGGGCAGGGGCTGCAGAATCCCTGAGGGAGCTGGGCAGGGGCTGAGCCTGGAGCAAAGGAGGCTCAGGGGGCCCTTGTGGCTCTGCACAGCTCCTGACAGGAGGGCACAGCCGGGGGGGTCAGGGAACAGGGACAGGAGCAGAGGGAACGGCCCTGAGTTGTGTCAGGGGAGAATTGGGCTGGACAGCAGCAGGAATTTCCCCATGGAAAGGGGCTCAGGCACTGGAACTGCCCAGGGAGGGTTGCAGTGCCCATCCCTGGAGGTGGCACTCGGAGCCCTGGGCTGGGGACAGGGTGGGCATTGGGCACAGGCTGGACTCAGGGATCCTGGAAGGCTTTTCCAACCTCAGGGGTGCTGTGATTCCTCTGTGATTGCTTTCCAGGCTGAGGACTGAGGCCCTTCCCTAGCTCCATTGCCCTCTCTGGACACAAAGCCAGGGCTGGCTCTGGCTGTCAGTAAGAGCAGGTTTCCTCTCATACATGTATTCACCAGTGTGCCAGAAAGAGTCTCTCAGCACAAATATTATTCACTTCTAAATTCTTTTTAAGCTTCAAGTTGTTCAGCAATGAAAGGAAAGAGCAATCTAATCAGAGCAGCACTTGGTACGTTTTGCAGTGAGAGCAGTCTCACAATTCGCAGGCTCAATCATTTTCCAATCACAATTAACGTCACGTTAGCTAAGGAGCCATGAGAGAAGAATAAAAGGCTGGGCACTCAGAGGAGGAACGTGGTGAAGGCTCCCATGCTGCTCCCCTTCAGAGCTCCTGAGCTCACATTTCTGCATAACCAAAGCCCCCCTCTTGCACACCTGAACCACATGGACAGTCCCAGTGAGGTCCAAGCCTTTCCAGTGTCCCAGCTGAGCAGGGTGACACTCTGAGGGTTGCTCCTTCCTTTTGCCCAGCTGTCCTGCAGTCAGTGGAGGTGCAGCAGGGAGGGGGACTCAGAGCTGTGGCCAGGGGAGGGGGCTCTGTGCCACGCTGGCCGTGTCCTGCTGCAGCCCCTGTGGCCCCTCTCTGAGCAGGGAGCTGCTCTGCCAGCACCAAGCCAGCCTCTGCTGTGGCACTCCCTGGCTTCCAGCAGCACACCTGCATGGGACATCGCTAAATTCCACTGCACTGGACTCCCAAAAGTACAGAATTTACTGCCAGGTTGACCAGTGTGGTCAGAGCATGGTGCATTGCCATCCTCTGGCCATTCCAAGTGTATCTGGCATTGCCATGGGCATTGTGCCCACCTATTTTAGAGCTGAAACCAAGGCAGTGAGCTGCTGCTTCAGAGAGCAGCATCAGCTGGAGACTCTGGGTCTGTCGCCCTGCAGAAGGCAGACATTGGGAGCATCTCTTCTTCAGGAATTTGGAATATCTGAAGTGAAACGTGAGTCCAACAGTGTAAAAGGAAGCAAGGTGAAGAGTTAGTTAACCAGAAGCAAACATGAGGTGATGTGGTCACATTTGTCAGCTGCTGTTATAACCTGTTATAAGCTGCTGTTATGACCCTGTTGCTCACGTTTTTCCCACATCAAATCATTTCCAGTCGAAATGAAACCCTCTGAGCGCTGCAGTTATCCCAGCTGACAGCCCAGAGCCGTTGCTGGCTGTCCCATGCTGCTGTGTCCCGTCCTGGGCAGCAGGATTTCAGGGAGAGGCAAGGAGCAGCTCCTGCCATCAGTCCCAGGTGGTTCACGGGTCCCTGGGCAGGCGGGGCAGCCGTGCCCTCCCCTGGCCGGCCCTGAGCAGGAGGAGCCTCCAGCACACACCTGGCCATGGCTGGTTTAGCAAACTGGGACTGCTCCCACAGCTGGAAAAGCCCTGAGCTGCTGTGCAAGGCAGCCTGGGGCGCCTCTGTCCACCCTGCAGGAGACACGGGCTGGGCTGGGAGCGAGGTCAGGCACTGCTGGAACCCAGCACATCCCTCTGGCTGCCCTGGAGGGCTCCAGCCCCTGCCAGGGGGCTCAGAGACCCTGGCCTTTGATTTTGACCCATGGAGCAAATTACCAACCTTTCTATGAAGAATTACAAGTCAAGAAAGTTTAAGTAGAATAATAGTTAGTTTATCACGGGGTGAAAAGTAGAATTTTGGGGTTTTTAGAATGGGGACTCAGGGTCCTAAGATGGAGGAATTTGGGCGTGCCCTGTTCTTCTTTCTCCTTCTTCTTAGCCTCCATGTTCTGGGTGATGCTGGCACTTTTGTATGGGTTTAAAGTAGAGAGAGACCAGGTCTAATATAGGTGATAGGTACTGGGAAATTATTGTGAATAAAGTACAGGTAGTTTTTAGTGTAAAATGTTGACACCAGCCCAAGGGCAGGCAGAGTGACCTGCTGCACAGACCTCAGCAGGCCAGGGAAAGAATGTTATAGATAACAGGAAAATAAACAACCTTGAAAACCACAATAGAGGAATCCTGACTCCTTCTTCAGCTGCTGAGCTGGGAAAAGAGACTTTTGATGCATCTTGGGGTCATCATGAGCATCAGAGATTCCGAGAAGGCCCCACGTCCCACAGCCAAACTCTGCTGGCACAGGCAGGGCCCCACCAGCAGGGCTTTCCCACAGGCATCCACTCAAATCCAAAACCATCCCTTCCCTGCTCCTGCTTGATGCCCATTGGGCTCCCATTCATCATCAGCCTAATGATTTTAGTAATATTGTAAATTAGATTATTTGAGCATAGATGCTTTGGATCCCCAGGTTTTACTCTAATTAGTGCTAATGTTTTGAATCATCTCTGACTTTAAAGCGAAATTTGGTTTGGGTTTAACAAATGATAATTCCTATGCATCTGCAGGATCCATTTCCTTTTCAATGCATTAATTTTCCATCTACAAATTGAAATGGAAAGAAATAAAAATTTCTAGCACAATTTAAAGTCATTTTGAATTTAAAACTATTTTGTGTTAATAAAATTGAAATGCTGTCATGATGATAATCTTCAAAAGTCTTTATTTTTGTAAGTGTAAGCACTAATGGCTTTGCTTGGACAAGCTCTTTGGGAATGGAAGATCAAAAACGTTCCTTTTAAACTGTTGAAACAAAATGCATCGCTTGACTGAAATACTTGATTTCAGTGTTTTAAAACCAAAATTTCATTGAACTTTATTTGATGTTTTAAAACAAACCTGATTTAAATGACAATAGAATTTTGCCTTGAAAAATCATTTGCCTTTCAAATGTGACTAGCATGGAGAAAATAACCAGCAGAGAGCTTTGAAGTGTCCAAATGCCCCGAACCAGCTGCAGCTGGGGCACAGACAGAGCCCAGGCTCACCAGCACGGAGGGACCTCAACTCTCCCTTTTGGAGCTGCCAGGATTTGCCTTTTCCCGGGGCTGGGGGAAGGCAGCTCTGCAGAGCAGCTCTCCTCAGGGACCTGCTGAAGAGAAGAAAATTCTCCAAGAGATGGAGATATCCAAAGTTGGTCCTGTAATGTGTTTGAGCACTTTTTAGATGGGAAATCTCTTCATTAGTCCCATTGCATTGAGGCAGCGTGCTCTGCATGGGATTCAGTCATCCCTAAAACTATTTGCTAAAATAAATGAGTAGAGAAATGACATTATTTATTGGAATTTTATCTAAAACAGGGGCTTGACATAAGGAGAACCAAGTTGCAGGTTTTTAACATTGACAGCTCCTGGCACAGCCACGAGAGCTGTGTGTGAGCAGCAAAACCTTCCCAACAACGTGTGTGTGTGTACAAAACATTGGTGCTGCTGCCACTCCAGAGGAAACCCACTTTTATTTACAGAAGGCATTCCATGGGGTGACTTTTCTACATGGGATGCCTCATCCCACTCAGAGATGTGTGTGTAGGAATAATCCCTGAGTGTCCCGGTGCCAGCCCTGCTGTGCCACACCTGGGCCGGGGCACGGGGAGGGAGAGAAGCCCCACACACTGGGGGGCTCCATCAGCACCACAGGGGCTGCAGCTCAGCCCTGTTTGCTCCAGGAGTCACTGGGAGCCCCTTCCCCACGTGCCAGGCTGGGGCTCTGCCCAGCACCCCTGGCTGGGCACCACCCTGGAGCCCCAGCCTGGGGCTGGAAAAGCCTCTGAGGGCAGGGAGTCCAGTCACAATCCCTGGGGCTGGAAAAGCCTCTGAGGGCAGGAAGTCCCATCCCTGTGACCGTGTGCACTGGGGTTTTCAGACTGGGGAAGAGACGAGGATCTGACTCCATGTTTCAGAAGGCTGATTTATTATTTTATGGTATATATTACATTAAAACTATACTAAAAGAATAGAAGAAAAGGTTTCATCAGAAGGCTGGCTAAGAATAGAATAGGAAGGAATGATAACAAAGGCTTGTGGTTCAGACAGAGAGTCCAGGACAGCTGACTGTGATTGGCCATTAATTAGAAAAAACCACATGAGCCCAATCCCAGATGCACCTGTTGCATTCCACAGCAGCAGGTAACCATTGTTTGCATTTTGTTCCTCTCAGCTTCTCAGGAGCAAAAATCCTAAGGAAAGGATTTTTCTTTCAAGATGTCTGTGACAGATCCCAGTCCTGGGGCTGGAAAAGCCCCTGAGGTCAGCCTGGCCTCAGCCCCGCAGCACCACCATGGTCACCAGCACACCGTGTCCCCACATGCCACCTCCCTGCGCTTTTTGAGCCCTGCCAGGGCTGGTTGGGCAGTGCCAGCTGTGCCAGCTGTGCCAGCTGTGCTGTGGGGAGGTTAGGTGCTCCCTCCCAGCTGCAGGAGTGCCCAAGGGCACCTCTGGGCCGGCTGTGCCTCCCCAGGGAGCTGATGGAGGCATCCCCAGGCAGGCAGGGCTCTGAGCAGAGCAAAGCCATTGTTTTCTTGTGAGTGTTCTGGTGTGCTGCCTGTGCGTGCTGGAGCAGGCCTCTCACAGTGACAGGCTGACTAAAGCACGGGCAGAAGCGCTCTCTGTTTGCTCCATCTGCAAAACAATAACAACTTTCATCAGAGAAAAGGAAGGGCCAGCAGCCTCCTTGTGTGAAACAGACTTTTTATTAGCTCTGAGACTGAGAATGGCTCTTGTTAAGAAATACTGGTTTATTGCAGCAGGCTGGGAGATGAGATAAGAGGGAAATGCCAAACACACATGCACAAAAAGAATGTGTGAAAAATGGGAATGATAAGGTCTTTGGAGCAGGTTCCTGCTCAGGTGCTGGAGGTGCAGCACTGCATCATATTTGCTGGGGAAGCTGAGGGAAATTGCAGTATAATCAATTAAAACTGGGGCCGCCGTGCCTGGACAAAGCTGTCTCAAAGCAAAATAAAACAAATAAATTACCTTTTGCCAAGGTTATGTGACTTTGCAAAGAGAGGATGGAGGTGCAGGAAACACTCCCTGCCAGCAGCAGGGAGGAGAACCCTTCCTGAGGATCAGCTTGGCCTGGGGCTCCGAGGCAGGGGATGCTGCCTGGCAGGGGAGGGATTTGCCCTCAGATCATGAATGATGGCCCCTGGCACATGCAGCAGCGATGGTGGCCCTGGCAGAGCTAGGGGATGGCTGGACCCCATGGTCTGAAGAGGCTTTTCAGGCCTAGAGCCTGTGTGATTCTTTAGGAAATGAGGATCAGAGCTCTCTCTGCTGATGCTCCAGGGCACAGGAGCCACGGCCAAGCTGGGTGTTGATGACCAGCCAGGAGCTGCTGTGGCTGCAGCCTCGTTCCTTTCCCCTTTCCCTCTCTTGGGAAGGAAGCAGAGGGCAGAGGCTGCCCCTCCTTCCTGAGGTGCCAACAGCAGCACCACCCCTGCTCTGGCACCAGCCCCTTCCTGCAGGTCCTGCAGTGCTCCCATCAGCACTGGGGTCACATCCTGCTCTCCCAAGGGACTTTCCCATTCTCCAGGGCTCCTCAGAGCCAGGGAGAGCTGCCCACCTGTGACCCTGCTCGGCACTGACCTGCCCAGCTGAGCTCCCAGCAGCATCCAAGGTGCACTCCCTCCTTCCCTGACAGCCACCAGTGAAAACACCTCTGGAGGAAAGCATCACCCACAGATAACTGATGGAAAGGTGATTTCACAGAGAGAAATAAGGGAAAAAAAGGGGCAGAGAAAAATACTGATATGGTTTTTAATCAACACATAGAGGGGGAAAAGGACTGTAAAAGGCAGCAGTGTTAGCAGCGTTGATCCCTGGGCTGCTCAGGGCTGGCATTACAGAAAACAGCTGACATTATTTCTGTTATGGTGGCCGGGCCAATATGAGGAGAGGCTGCTGCAGTTAAATTCTCTCGTGCTGCATTTCTTGGCCTGTGTTGTCTCAAGCTCTCAAGTTTCCATCTTATGCCTTTATCCTGTCTTGGCAATAGCATTGAATATTGATAAGTAACTAAATGTAGACAGTTTCCCAGGTGACTTCTTCTGCTGAAAACCCAAATTTGCACTTTTTTGGGTGCCATATGGGTCCAATTACCCATTAACTCCCAAGGAGGACCATTCAATCCAGTACCACGTTAAGGTGTACAATATGTGGGCTGAGATTGTTTTCCTGCTGGCATTTGCTTGCAAGAATTTAAATTTCCTGTCAATCACAAGACAGGCAAGTTATTTTCACTGTGCCATTGAGACCAAACTGTCACAAAGGAAACATCACAAAAGGCACAAAAATGGCACCTTTTTGATGGTACAACATGATTACCCTGATCTTATATTTTGTTGTGGTTTCTATAGATTATTTTTCTGCCTTTTTCTTTTTCCAGAACAAAGTTCCTGCTTTGATGCCTCTCTTTGATAAAGTTATAAAGCTGTGCCAAAGATTTGAAATCTGTCATGGGACTTCTCTCTTCTCGGGAAGGAGTTGCAAATGATGTCCCCCATAGTTTTTAAAAAAGCTGCCTGCCTCTCCATCAGCAAATATTCCTCTGTGACACTGTGAATCTCTCACTTTTTCATCTCTGCTTTTGTCTGAATCCTAGTGAAATATTAACAGGGTTCCCTGCAGCTGACATGAGACCCAGAGCCTGCTCAGCACATCCCTGCTGATGTTTGTCCAGGGGGACACGGGGCAGCAGCCAGCGCCCACCCAGGGGACAGCAGCTGCACAGACCCTTCCCTGGCACGGGGGCTCATCCTGGCCCCACTGTGACCCCACTGTGTGCACAGGGGTCCCGGGATGAGGGGAGAGACAAGGATCTGACTCCATGGTTCAGAAGGCTGATTTATTATTTTATGATATATATTACATTAAAACTGTACTAAAAGAATAGAAGAAAAGATCTCATCAGAAGGCTGGCTAAGAATAGAATAGAAAGCAAAAGAATGATAACAAAGGCTTGTGGCTCGGACTCTGTCTGAGCCAGCTGGGCTGTGATTGGCCATTAATTACAAACATCCAACATGAGCCCAATCCCAGATGCACCTGTTGCATTCCACAGCAGCAGATAACCATTGTTTGCATTTTGTTCCTGAGGCCTCTCAGCTTCTCAGGAGGAAAAAATCCTCAGGAAAGGGTTTTCCATAGAAGATGTCTGTGACACCTCATCCCACAGTAATGCCATTGCTCTGGGGGAAGAGGCCACAGGGGTTTGTCCCTTGAGGCCCAGGGGGCTCCTGTTGCTCCCTGCACACCTGAAATGGCTCCAGAGGGAGCAGCAGCACCACGCTGATCCCCCAGCCGTGGCCTGGGGGCTGAATCCTCCTCCCCAGGGCTTCCCTGGGGATGTGCTGTGCCCAGGGACAGCTGCAGGCTGCCAGGGCTCTGCTCAGCACAGAGAACCTCCCTGCACAGGCCCCTCTCTAGCACCATCCGCCCTGCATGGGCAGCCCCTGCAAAGGTGTCCCCCAAGCCCTTCCCAGAGGCACAGACACCCACAGCCATCTCCTCAGGAGCCCTCTCACTGCAACAACGCTGGGGATGGAGGATGAGTCTCAAGCGCAGCTGGATTCAGTCAAAACAGGCTCAATAAGATCTTTGTTTGTTATTTGGCTATCAGCAGCAGGGAGAGCGACGTGGCCAGAGGCAGCAGTGGAGCTCACAGCCACGGAGCTGGGGGGCAGCAGCTGTGGGACCTCCTGAGGCCATTTAGAGAGAAGGAATCGGGGGTGTTTGACAGGGAGAGCCCAGCCTGGCACCACGGGCTCCTGGGGCGTGGGGAGGCCGTGCCAAGCTCTGCTCTCCCTGCTCTGCAGCAGGTCCCAGGCCACAGGAGCTCACCTGAACCACTACGGATGTTCCCGTGGTTGTGCTTCCTTGGCATTCCTCTTTTGTCTGTGTAACATTGCTGAGGATGATGCTCTCCATCGCTCAAAAACCCTTTGGAGGAGAGGAAGAGGAGAAGAGGAAGGACTCCTGAAGAGCTCTGGGAATAGGAGACTCCTGATCCTCACCTGGCATCCAACGTCTGAGTGAGGAGGAAAAGGAGCAGACAGGCCATGGAACGTTTCACAGAGCACTGAACAGGGAGACCAAAGCCAGGGGCCCTGGCTGGGCTTCTGTGGGGAATGGAGATTGATAGTGAAGTCAGGTATTTCTGAATGCAATTTTTGTTTCCATGAACACAGGAGAAACCAAATGACAAGGGAACGTTTATTTGCTTGCAGCTCCAGCCCTCTTTCAGCCAGCACTCAACTCAGAGAGCACAGAGACCTCTGAGGCTCCCATCAAGGCTGCCCTTCCAGCATTTCTTCATTTTCCTGTCTGATGCTCAGGGTGTCCTGTCCTTTCCCAGTTTCCCTGCCATACCCCAAATTTATTTCACATGCTCAGGAATGGCTTGGCTCCCATTTGAGCTGGCTGTGGCTGGGGCCATGCTTTTACAGCCCTGTATTCACAACTTCTGTAGGAAAAGGGGAGATCAGAAGGTCTCTTGCATAGTAAAGGCCACATATCTCATTCCCCGGCAGTGAGGGATCCCTGCTGTGCCAGGATTGCTCACCAGGCAGCCCTGGATGTGTGTCCCAGTGTGAGGGAGATGAGGGTGGGCTGCTGCAGGACACCACGGCAGCAGGGCTGAGGGCTGTGCTCCCACGCCTGCCTCCCCTGGCCCTGCCCGAGGCTCGGCACCGAGGCTGCAGCTGCCACCAGCAGCAGCTGGGATCAGAGGATGAGGCCCCAAAGCAGGGGAGAGAGACGAGTCCTGGCTGCTGCCACCGGCCAGGGCCCCTCTGCAGGTCAGCAGCCTGGTCAAACCCTAAATGGCACCTTCACAAACACAGGGAACAAAGATTCTGTTATTGTTGGGAAATAAAGCACCAACAAAGCGAGCGCTGAAGAACCCCCCCTGTCCTGCTGTGACCAGAGCAGGCTGTTCCTGTGAGGGGTGGGTGTGCTCACAGGGGTTCCAGGATGAGAGAAGAGACGAGAATGGTGACTCCATGTCTCAGAAGCCTTGATTTATTATTTTATTATATATATTACATTAAAACTATACTAAAAGAATAGAAGAAAAGGTTTCATCAGAAGGCTGGCTAAGAATAGAAAGGAAAGAATGATAACAAAGGCTTGTGGCTCCAACAGAGAGCCCGAGCCAGCTGGGCTGTGATTGGCCATTAATTAGAAACAACCACATGAGACCAATCCCAGATGCACCTGTTGCATTCCACTGCAGCAGATAACCATTGTTTACATCTTTAAAAATCCTAAGGACAGGATTTTCCATCCAAGATGTCTGCGACAGGGTGGGTGTTCACGTGCCGCTGCTGAGACCCCTCCAAGCCCTGTGTGGAGCCCAGAGCTGTGAGCAGCAGTTTGTGCCTCCCCTCATGCTCTGGCACATCTCTGACTGCTCTGCTCCTTGGGCAGGGCTGCCCAGTGCCTGCAGGCAGCACCTCTGCGAAAAGTGCATATTATATGGCTCCACACAGATATTTACCATATGTATTTTGATGTATTGATTAGTAGTGCTGTATTAACATTTTAATAATATGATAAATGCAGTCTTGTAATTAAAAGGCAACTTTTGTAGTTAAAATAAGAACTATGTTAGTGGGATTTTTTTTAAGAAAGGAATGAGGCACTCGCACCAGATAGCAGCCCCAGGACACCTAAATCTGTCAGAGAAAAAGAATTTATTGCCCTCTTATCAGAAGAAATGAACTTCTTCCCGCCTCGAAGGCACTGTCAGGATTCAGAGGAAGAAGCTGACACTGCCCAGCCAGAATCCTGTGTTTGAATGGAATTTATGCATCATGGATGGGGTGTATGAATATGCAACAGGCTGTTGCTTTTAAGGGTTAATCCTCTGTTAACGTGGGGCCTTTTATGGGCTCATGCTGCCCAGAAAGAGGTACCCGGACATCTGTAACTCTTTGTATTTGTTGACTCATATTGTCCTAATTCAATTTGTCCTAATTATTATTACTCTAATTGTATTACTATTTTTATAACCATTTTATTACTATTAAACTTCTAAAATTTTACAAACAAGGGATTGGCATTTTTCACAACCTCTGAAAGGGAAAGCAAAAATCTCACTTGGACTCCAATGCTCAGCCCAAATATTGATGGCAGGAGAAACTCCCCGTGCCTACCAGCAGCCACGCCACTGCAGGAGGATTTATGCTGCGTGTATCAATCTTGCTTGCAGGGAAGGATTATTAATGCTGTGGTTTTAACCATATGCATGTTCCTCTTCAAATGAAAAAAAGCGAACCTTGAAGTTGCCAGATGAAGACTGCATTTATCATCGTCAGCAGGAGCGCCGCTGGAACACTCCAGCTCTCAGCTCCCACATCTGTCAGACACGGCACAGGAGGGAGCAACGGCTGGGGACTGCAGGAGGGGCATAAAAACAGCTCCTATCCCACTGAAACCCCAGTGTATGGCATCAAACCAGCCCCATCCAGCTGAAACCCCAGTGTATGGCATCAAACCAGCCCCATCCAGCTGAAACCCCAGTGTATGGCATCAAACCAGCTCCCATCCCACTCAAACCCCACTGCTGGGCATCAAACCAGCCCCCATCCCACTCAAACCCCACTGCTGGGCATCAAACCAGCCCCCATCCCATTCAAACCCCACTGCTGGGCATCAAACCAGCCCCCATCCCGCTCAAACCCCACTGCTGGGCATCAAACCAGCCCCCATCCCGCTCAAACCCCACTGCTGGGCATCAAACCAGCCCCCATCCCATTCAAACCCCACTGCTGGGCATCAAACCAGCCCTCATCCCATTCAAACCCCACTGCTGGGCATCAAACCAGCCCCCATCCCACTGAAACCCCACTGCTGGGCACCAAACCAGCCCCCATCCCACTGAAACCCCAGTGTATGGCATCAAACCAGTTCCCATCCCACTCAAACCCCACTTTTCACAGGGACATTGCTTACAGGGGCATGTGGTGACAGGGCACAGGGAATGGCTTCCTACCGCCTGAGGTCAGGGATGGATGGGATATTGGGAATAGGGAATTGTTCCTGGCAGGGTGGGATGGGATATTGGGAATAGGGAATTGTTCCTGGCAGGGTGGGATGGGATATTGGGAATAGGGAATTGTTCCTGGCAGGGTGGGCAGGCCCTGTCCCAGGTGCCCAGAGCAGCTGTGGCTGCCCCTGGATCCCTGGCAGTGCCCCAGGCCAGGCTGGACACTGGGGCTGGGAGCACCTGGCACCATGGAGGTGTCCCTGCCATGGCAGGGGTGGCACTGGGGGCTCTGGGGTCCCTGTGAGCCCACACCAGGCTGAGCTCCAGGATTACAGGGGGCCATGGAGCCCCTGTGCTGGCCTGGGCAGGGCAGGGGCAGCCAGAGCCCACACCTGCCCAGCAGTGCCGTTTCCTTTTCTCCTCTGGGCCCATGCCTCCCTGCGAACTCACCACTGTGCACAGGTGATGCACAGAAATTACCGATGCTGAGCATCTGAAACTCGATTTCTCACTTCTTTGTGAATTCTGCTGAAATTCCTGCGCTCCCTCACCGACAATGAGCAGGTGGAAACAAGTGCGGAGGCAGCAGAGGAGTAAAACATGGACTTGTAATAATTCAGTTGTAAATGTCGGCGCTGTGCATGTGGGCGCCAGAGCCTCTCTTAAAAATAATTCAGATAAACTACCATTTGCAGCTTTGCAAATCCAGCACCCCCTAGGACACAGGGAGATGAATTCTGTGGTGCTGCCAAAGCCAGGTGATTAATAATTAGCCTTTAAACTTCCTCATAATTTTTCCAGCTGCTGACAATGCCTTTTGCATGTAATCATGTCTCACTCACTTCATTACAGCTTTTTTTAAATTTTTTTCTTGAGTTCTTAAAAATAGGCTTTTGTTAAGCTTCAGCTTGAAAATAATTTTTAAAACCTTGTAACTTAATCAATTTTCCAAATCTGCTCAATCAAATCTACTGACAAAAAAAATGCCCAAAAACAACGGCCACTTGTGTTTTCAGAGTGAAATTGGGGGGCATATTTCCAGGGCTCAGGAGCCGTGCAGAATGCAGACAATGCACCAGCAACAATTGTGCCATCCCACCTGTTCCCATTCAGGTATTGATAAGAACGTTATCAGCCTTTGGAGACACTGATTCATTGTTGTGGAGTAGATACGAAAAAAATAAATTCTTGATGGGAGCTGTTAATATGAATTCCCCTCCCTGTTATGCGCATTAAAGGAATTTCAGCCCATCAGGAACTAATCACATTTCATTTTCTCCTAGTTTTTTTCACTCATGGTCAACACATACTGGCACAGCTGAGGTGTAGGATAATCAAAGCCTTCTTCATGGTTGAATAAATTTAATACTCTTGCTTCATCAGTGCAGTGTATTAAAAGTCCCCTGACAGATTTAGCTTGATTGTTTAAGGCGTCACTCCGGCGCCGCAGCATTACAGATTTCACCTGCAATATGGGGGCCTCTGCTTTCATTTGGCTGGAACATGACATCAGGAATTGGATTGAAATAAGTTTCTCTGGAAAACACAGCCATTTGATGAAGTCATAACACAATCTCCACAACCTAAGTGGGGAAATAAGTGAACATTAATTTGGTGTTTGCAATAGCAGGCAGCACTAATAACGCAGGTATTTGGAGCTGTAAATAAGTAATTCAACAATGTAATGTCATACCAAGTAGATATTTGTTTTCTAAACAAACAAATTACAAACAGTTCCACTATGTTTAAAACACTAACCTGCTTTTCTACGGCATAATTTTGTTACCAGAAGGGCCAGGTCAGCTGCTGTAATTCCTATGAGAGTGAATGAGGCCTTTCCCTTCCTTCAGCCTGTGAGGAGCCAGGGCTGGGCTGGAGCCCTGGAGAGGTGAGGATCCAGCAGCTCCTGCCTGGAGCAGCCTGTGCTGCCCCTGAGCTGCTGGACAGCAAAAAACGCCAGATCTTGGGTCCCTGCTGGGCACAGGTTGAGCTGAATTAGAAAACACCCCAGCAAAAGTGCTGCTTTTCTAGCTAAAGTTTGTGCATTCAAAGCCAGAATGCAATTGGGGTGAAATGTCTTCAGCAGCACTGGAGACAAAATCCAAGGGCCTGAAGCCAGTGCCTGGCTCTGTGATAAATTCAAATGATGCCTCTTTGTTAAAGGCCAGGTTGCAACTTATATGAAATTCAATTAAAGTAAAAATATCTATTTTCCTGGTCTCACTAATAGAACAGCTGGTGATGACCCTGCCAACTCCAAACTTGCTCTGGGATATATCCAAGGGTGCAGATTTTCCTGTCATTAATAAATCATTTTGTATTCCACTGCAGCACCAGAACTGTCTTGGTATACCTGTGACTGGAAATAAAAAGATACACTGAGGAAATGTCTCTTAATGCTGTGTTTCCTAGAGCAGATTTCCCCTGGGATGGGGACAGAGGTTTGGGATCCAGCTCTGCATGGGTGCAGCACTGGGGACAGAGCAGCCCAGAGGCTCTCACCCCATCAAACACCCCTAAATGCCAGGAGGGAGGGGAATGCATTCATTTCTTGGATGGAAACCTGCAGAGCTCTCCCTGTCCCACCTTGGCATGCTCTTGTCCCTGTCCCTGTCCCTGTCCTTGTCCTTGTCCCTGTTCCCGTCCCTGTCCCTGTCTGTGTCCCTGTCTGTGTCTCTGTGTCCCTGTCCCTGTCCCTGTCCCTGTGTCCCTGTCCCTGTGTCCCTGTCCCTGACCCTGTCCCTGTCCCTGTCCCTGTCCCTCTCTCTGTCCCTGTCCGTGTCCCTGTCCCTGTCCCTGTCCCTCTCTCTGTCCCTGTCCCTGTCCCTGTCCATGTCTCTGTCCCTCTCTCTGTCCCTGTCCCAGTGTTCCTGTCCCTGTCCCTGTCCATCCAGGGCAGGGGTGCAGGGCTGTCCAGGTCCCTTGGTCCGTGGCCAGGAGAGCTGCAGGATCCAGAGCAGCCTGGCCTGTGCTCTGAGGGCTTTGGGGAGGGCCTGGCCTGGCCTTGAACAGCTCCAAGTGTACCCAAACCCACCCAATCCCCGCTGTACAAAGCTGAGTTTAACTTCCCTGCTGGGGACAAAGCCCAGCTCTGCTTCCTGAGGTGGCCTGGAGAGGGACAGCCCCCTTCCCTTGGGGCAAAACCAAGCCCAATGCAAAAAAACCCAAAATTCTGCTTCATGCTCTGGTATTTTCAGGTCCTATGGGCAGTGCTGGGTTCAGGGTCATTCCAGAAGGGCTTTCTCACAGACAGGCTTGGAAATGTGGGTTCTGCCCACAGCTCCAGAGCTGGGGGTTGCCCTGGAGGTGCAGGGGTGTCTGTGTGTCCTGTGTGCCTGGATGGACAGCAGGACAGCCCCTGCAGCTGGGCTGGGGTGCCCTGGGTGCCCAGGGGTGTCTGTGTGTCCTGTGTGCATGGATGGACAGCAGGACAGCCCCTGCAGCTGCCCTGGGTGCCCAGGGGTGTCTGTGTGTCCCCTGTGCCCGCATGGACAGCAGGACAGCCCCTGCAGCTGGGCTGGGGTGCCCTGGGTGCCCAGGGGTGTCTGTGTGTCCTGTGTGCATGGATGGACAGCAGGACAGCCCCTGCAGCTGGGCTGGGGTGCCCAGGGGTGTCTGTGTGTCCTGTGTGCATGGATGGACAGCAGGACAGCCCCTGCAGCTGCCCTGGGTGCCCAGGGGTGTCTGTGTGTCCCGTGTGCCCGCATGGACAGCAGGACAGCCCCTGCAGCTGGGCTGGGGTGCCCAGGGGTGTCTGTGTGTCCCGTGTGCCCGCATGGACAGCAGGACAGCCCCTGGGCTGCCCCATCCCCTGCCCTGCCCGGAGCTCAGGGCACACCTCCTGCCCAAACACACAGACCTGGCCAAAAATCTCCAAAAGTCTTGGAAGCTGCTGATATGAACTCCTCTGAACACCGTGCAGAGCACAGGATTCACTCTGGAGAGGGAAGCAGCTCCCACGAGAGGCAGCACGAGCTGGGGGGCTCAAGCCTTCAGCTGCCAGTTAAAGAAGGCTATTAAGTAAAACACTGCCCTGGTAAAAAGATATTTATTGTTAGTGTGGAGTCTATTACTATGTCATTAGTAATAATAACGCCCAGATAATGAATTGAGCTTTTCTCCTAATGACTTGGGGTGTGGAATCATTCTTTCTGACTTCTGTTCTCCAGAAGACCACACACCAGGCAATTAATATTGTCACTGGCATGCCTAAGATCCTAACCCTACTGTGATTAGAGCAAATGAATAATTTGCCATTCAGATGTATTGAGAATAAAACTAGGATGTGACTGAGAATAGAATTCCTGAGTTGCAAGCTGTAATAATTAACACCCAGCAGAGAAGCAGGGGAATGGTTTAGGAAGGCCTGATCTGAAGGCTTCTCAAGGGGCTCCGAGGAGCTTGAACCAATCTCCCAAAATTCAGATTTCTTGCTGGATCCAAAGGGAGCCTACAGGGGAGCTGGAGAGGGACTTTGCATCGGGAGCCAGTGACAGGACAAGGGGGAATGGCTTCCCACCCACTGGGGGCAGGCTGAGGTGGGACAGTGGGGAGGAATTCCTTCCTCTGAGGGGAGGCCACCTGGGCGAGGCCCAGGAAAGCTGTGCCTGCCCATCCCTGCAAATGCCACATGCCAGCTCAGACAGGGGTGAAACAAGATGGGCTTTGGGGTCCCTTCCAACCCACCCCACTCTGGGACCCTACAAAGAGCTGCCAGAAGCTCACGAAGGGGCTTTTCCCTGGGTACAGCCATGCCCTGGTGCCAGTGTGAGCCCAGCCCTGCCCTGTGCCAGTGTGAGCCCAGCCCTGCCCTGGTGCCAGTGTGAGCCCAGCCCTGCCCTGGTGCCAGTGTGAGCACAGCCCTGCCCTGTGCCCCTGTGAGCCCAGCCCTGCCCTGTGCCAGTGTGAGCCCAGCCATGCCCTGGTGCCAGTGTGAGCCCTGCCCTGGTGCCAGTGTGAGCCCAGCCATGCCCTGGTGCCAGTGTGAGCCCAGCCCTGCCCTGTGCCCCTGTGAGCCCAGCCCTGCCCTGGTGCCAGTGTGAGCCCAGCCATGCCCTGGTGCCAGTGTGAGCCCTGCCCTGGTGCCAGTGTGAGCCCTGCCCTGGTGCCAGTGTGAGCCCAGCCCTGCCCTGGTGCCAGTGTGAGCCCCAGCCCTGCCCTGGTGCCAGTGTGAGCCCCAGCCATGCCCTGGTGCCAGTGTGAGCACAGCCCTGCCCTGGTGCCAGTGTGAGCCCAACCATGCCCTGGTGCCAGTGTGAGCCCTGCCCTGGTGCCAGTGTGAGCCCCAGCCCTGCCCTGGTGCCAGTGTGAGCCCAGCCCTGCCCTGGTGCCAGTGTGAGCCCCAGCCCTGCCCTGGTGCCAGTGTGAGCCCCAGCCATGCCCTGGTGCCAGTGTGAGCACAGCCCTGCCCTGGTGCCAGTGTGAGCCCAACCATGCCCTGGTGCCAGTGTGAGCACAGCCCTGCCCTGGTGCCAGTGTGAGCCCTGCCCTGGTGCCAGTGTGAGCCCAGCCATGCCCTGGTGCCAGTGTGAGCCCTGCCCTGGTGCCAGTGTGAGCCCAGCCATGCCCTGGTGCCAGTGTGAGCCCTGCCCTGGTGCCAGTGTGAGCCCAGCCCTGCCCTGGTGCCAGTGTGAGCCCAGCCATGCCCTGGTGCCAGTGTGAGCCCTGCCCTGGTGCCAGTGTGAGCCCAGCCCTGCCCTGGTGCCAGTGTGAGCCCCAGCCCTGCCCTGGTGCCAGTGTGAGCCCAGCCCTGCCCTGGTGCCAGTGTGAGCCCCAGCCCTGCCCTGGTGCCCCCTGGCAGCCCCAGCCCTGCCCTGTGCCAGTGTGAGCCCAGCCCTGCCCTGGTGCCCCCTGGCAGCCCCATCCATGCCCTGGTGCCAGTGTGAGCCCAGCCCTGCCCTGTGCCCCCAGGCAGCCCCAGGGGCAGCCCCCATGCCAGGGACAGCTCTGGCTGTTCTTGTTCTCCTCCAGTCTCTCAAAGCTGCTTGAACAGATCCGTGCTCTCAGGGGAGCCCAGTGGTGGCTGATGACACGAGAGTTTGAAGATAAAAAACTAAAAAGGCAACTAGAAATACCTGGGAGAGGGAAAAAAAATCACGTAGTATTTACCATGGAGAAAATAACTATCACAATCATTGTGACAGGAAATGAAGGATGAGTCAGTAATGCAATTGTGCTTTTGAAATAACAGCCCTGGGTTAACATCAGCCTCGGGTCTGGATCAAAGGGGTCTTGGAACTATCAGGAATGGGAAGGATCCCTGAGGAATAAATGAGGATCTGCATAACTCAGCCTGTGCCACACGTTCTGCTGCCACAGCAGAGGGAAGGAGCCCGTGGGTGAGGCACGAGGGGCACTCAGCTCCTCAGATCCATCCCTGGGGGTGCCCACCTCTGGTTTGCAGGCACACGAGGGGCATTTCAGAGCTCCTGGGCCATTCCCCTCCCAGGCTGGCCCTGCCTCACGGGGGCTGCTCCCCCAGCCTGGCGACGTGCATTTCCTGAGCATTGGCTGCAAATGAGCCTGGAGCGTTGGGCATGTCCCACAAACCCTGAAATGGCCCAAAGGGACCCAGGTGAGGAGTGTCCCTGCAGGGAAGGCACACGGGGAGCCTCCTGCATCCCTGTGTGCACCCTGTGCCACTGGGTGATGAGCCAAGCTCCTCTTTCAGCCAGGATTGCATCATTTGGGGTTTTGTGGCATTTGTTGGGGAACCCGTAGTCCCCAAGCAGTCTGGGATTCTGTGGCTCCATTACCAGCTCCACGTGTCTGAGACAGCTCCTTTCCTCTGCTCTGTGATGCTGCTCCTTTCTCTGAGGATGCAGAAAAGCCCCAAACACTTTCACTGCTGGACAGGATTCCTGCGAGTTAATTCTTCCTGCCTCAGCTGGGGAAAAATCCCACTTTCAACAGAAGCTTATTTATGTTAATTCTGGGGTTTGGAACTTCTGAAAACAGCAATTCCTCGCAGCCTTTGGCTGGTGCCTGCCGACCAGGGCACCTTCAGCCAGGGGCCTCAGATCTCCCGTTATCACACACTGACTTATCTCTTCAAGGCAAAATAAATAGTTACTGAAGTACATCTTCATGGCCCTGGAAAGGCTTGAAATGGTGTTTGTGCAGTTACAATCAGCCCAACAAATGTTACGAGTGAGAATTTGTAAATATCACTCGGGTTCTCAAATGTTTTAAAAGGAAAATGAAGAGCTGCTGAATATTGACAAAGAGAAAAGGAAAGCAAACCAAGAAAGGTGTTAAACTGAGGAGTCCTGCCTGGCTATGGCCAGCGATGTTTTTATTCTTCCTACATTATATATGTGTATATTTATATTATATTATATTATATTATATTATGTTATATTATATTATATTATATACATTTTTTCTTTTTGTAATCCTAAAAAAATTTTTATTCTTCCTACATTATATATATATTTATATTATATTATATTTTATTATATTATATTATGATTTTTTTTTCTTCTTCTTATAATCCTAAAAATGTGTTTATTTTCACTCTGTCTGCAGATGGGAAAAACCAAGCCGTGCACTCCTCTGCCTCTGCTCTGCAGGGAAGGGAGCTGCCCAGGATGGCACAGCGCACACAGACAGGGAAATAGAGAATATTGTGGAATTCACACATCAGCTGTGTTTCTGTGGCCCTTCACAACGTCATTGGCACAAACACAAGTGGCCTGTGAGGAAATATCCGGTCTGGTGGAACGTGTCCCTGCCCGTGGTGGGAGCAGGGTGAGCTGGAGGGTCCCTATCACCGGCCAGGGGCTGTTTACAGACCATGAACAGGACGGGGCTGCTGTGGAACTGCCTCCAGCTGTTTGATTTTCCAGCATCAGCCTCATTCCATGGCTCTGACAATGGGAAGATGCCCTCAGCTCACATCCCAGGCAGCAGACCCAGAACTCAATGTCACAACTCACTTTATGAGCTCCTTGACCAATCCCACAAAGCAAAAGCACATTGACAGTGTTTATATCTGTACAGTATATATTCTATATTGACAGCAGTTCTATCCAACCACTGTAAGCACAGGTACCTGTGGTTAAACAATGCCTGCTTATTTCAAATACAATACCTGCTTGTGAGCCTTCAAACACAACGCACAGAGCTCCATTATTGAGCTTCAACCTTCCTAATATCTTGCTAGATGAACTTTCTGTAGCTTAGAGAGTTGTTCTAGCCAAGTGTTAATACACAGACCATTGTTCTATCTGCCCTTGCTTTTCTACAGTTTAAATGCTTTTTCTGCTGCCCAATCTCATGGCTGCTGCTCAGCTCCAATCCCAGTTCTGCTGTCTCTGGGGCCTGCCTTTTGCAGCTTTCCCAGCCCCTCTGGTTTTGTGGGCTCCCACAGGTCCCTTCCAGCCCAGGCTGTCCCATGTCCCCGTGACTCTGTGATCCCAAACCCCTGTGGCCGTGCAGCCCCGCTCCCTGAGGCTGGGGCAGGCTGCAGGGGCACAGGAGCACACCTGAACCCTGCTAACCAACTGAGTGAGGACACACTCAGCACACTCCCGTCCCTCCTGGAAATGGAGTTGTGTTGTGACATTTTCTGCTCTTGCTACAATTTTTGCCACTGCGAGGGGGTACCTGGGATTGCATTGTCTCATTTTCACATTGCCATGCCATACTCTGTTGACCTTTTTAATATTCAGTATTTTGAATGGTTGACCATTGCACTCCTCCTCTTCCCATTAGAAGGGGAGCCCAACCTCCTGCAAAGGACTGGGGTGACCAGGCAATTGAAATGAAAAATTCTGAAAAGGTCAGATGAGTGCAGCACTCCACATTTTTCACAAAACATAGGAGCTATTGAAATTCGTGTGCCTCCTCTCTGTGACAAAGGCTGTTCCAGCAGCAAAAATAAAAATAGGTACAACATCAATCTAGTGTTCTGCTAACAGCAGTGCTGGAAAAACGGAGGAGCTGTATAATTTCTCCTATTGTTACTATGGTTTGTAGCTTCTGCTTCTCTTTGGATGGATTATTGCAGAAGTGTAGCAGAAAGCTTAATTTCCATCTGACTCAGGGATCTATTTGTGGTGCTGCTCAGGCTCCCAGCATTTCGGAGACACTCTCAACTGTCCTGATAAAAAGGTAAAGCTCATTCAAATAATAAACATACATTTCTTTCCTGCTTCTTCAGCAGCTTCAGGAACATTTCCAGCCCCATGTCTGCATCAACATTACGGTTATCCAGAGTCATCTGCTGCTCATTGTCCCCTGTACTAGCAGCCCATTAAAGCCCAGGCTGGCACCCTCAGCCCTGCTGCTGTGCAGGAGAGGACAGGGAAGGCTGGCACTAACACAGATTCTGAAAGCCTTTCTTGAAATTTGATTTTGCAACTGTATTTGGCACATTTCTTCCTCCCATGATCAAATATCTTTTTTTTTGGATGGTTGTTTTCAATTGCTTTATTTATCATTATTTAATGGTGTATCGGGGCTATTACTATTCTGCTCTCGGGGATTTAAAACTAAAATATAAAATGGTAGAATAATTAGGGTCAGAAGGGACCTTAAAAATTATCTACATTATCAAAAGACCTTAAAGATCATCTGGATTATCAATGGAAAGCTAATTCCAAGTGTGCTGTCCACATTCTGTGGCATGGCCTGTCAGCCCCAGATGGCTGTACCGGGCCATATGATTGCTACCAGAGCTGCTTGGAAAAGAGCAACAAGGTCTGCTGGTGCCTTTCCCAGCTCAGAGGGAAGGAGTTTTAAGCTTGTGCCATTTCCCTGAGGAGGGCTGTCTGTACTGAGTGCACAGAGACCCCTGGGGACAGGTCAGGGGTGGCCTTGGCAGTGCTGGGGAATGGCTGGGATCCCTGGCCTCCAGGGGCTTTTCCAGTCTCTGCTCTTCTGAGATTCCATAATTCCACAAGACACACCTTTTCTAAGATACAGTTCATTTTTACAGGCCCAAAACCCCAATTGCACTCATGCCAGTGCCTGCAGGTGAGCAGAGCAGAGACCCCACAGGTGAGAGCAGTGCCCAGCCCAGCAACCCCAGTGCTTCCCCTCTGCCTCGGGCCCACACTGGGGACAGCCACCTCACCCCATTGCTGTTTCCTGATGGAACAGACCTCAGGCCCCCCTGGATTCTCTCACCCACACTGGGGACAGCCACCTCACCCCATTGCTGTTTCCTGATGGAACAGACCTCAGGCCCCCCTGGATTCTCTCACCCACACTGGGGACAGCCACCTCACTTCATTCGTGTTTTTCATTTAGTGTTTTCATTTCACTTCATTTAGTGTTTTCCTAATGGAACAGACCTCAGGCTCCCCTGGATTCTTGGACCCACACTACAGACATCCACCTCACTTCATTCATGTTTTCCTAACAGAACAAGCCCCAGTCTCCCCTGGATTCTCTGACCCACACTGGGGACATCCATCTCACCTCATTCCTCTTTTCCCCATGGAACAGACCTCAGGCTGCCCTGGATTCCAGTGGAAAAGGGCTTCAACAACAGCTTAGACAGTGCCAGGGGCAGCAGTGCCAGGCAGAGCCCCTGGGACAGCCGTGTCACAGCACTCAGTGCTGGGGACAGCCCTGCCACAGGCACTGCCCGTGTGGAGCAGCCAGACCAGCTGGGAATGAGGCCCGGGGTGTGTCTGGAGGAATTGCTGCTGTTGCTGCTGTTGCACTGATTCAGCCCCATTTGAGTTTCTTTGCAGTTTTCCTACATAAGCCCAGCACCTCTGTACAGTCCTGGCTGGGAAAACCTGCACATTTACCACCTGCTTCGTGCCAAGATCACAGGAGTGCCCAAGCTGAAGAGCAGCAGAGTTAAAAGAGTCACTGGAGCATGTTAATCAGTTAAAATGCTTTTGTGCTGCAAGAAGAAATGTACACTGCCTGCACCTGAGTGATTGGGTACACAAACCTCCACGACACCTTTTTAAGCTTCATTTTCATTTTATTATATAAGGACCTTCAGCATTTCCATTTAGTCACCCTTTACCATGTAGCAAGAAAATTATTTTTCTCTTCTCCTTTCAAAGGCCTTGATGAGGGCTCTTTTTCTCCAGCAGAGATGATCTCAGCAGTCAGGTTTGTCCTCAGCTCCCAGGGTCTAAGGTGAAGAGGAGCTTTGCCAGCTGGCACAGGGACTGTGGGGTCTGCCAGGTACAGAAACCAGACCCTGGCTATTTCCTGCAGGGCAGCATCAGCTGCTGTGATGGTTCCTGAAGCTGCTGCACCCTCGGCTGCTGCAATCCACACCAAAGGTACTGCCCTACCATGGGGCAAAGGCATCGTGTTCTTCCAGGGCATGGTGAGGTGCTGCTGGCCACACTGCTGTGTCCCCATGCCACAGTGCTGAGCCCCTATCCCACACTGCTGTGTCCAATTCCCACCCTGCTGTGTCCCCATCCCACAGTGCTGACCCCCAGCCCCATCCCAGGGAGGGGCTCTGTGCCCTGTCCCATCCCAGGGAGGGGCTCTGACCCCCTGTCCCATCCCAGGGAGGGCTCTGATCCCCTGTCCCATCCCAGGGAGGGGCTCTGTGCCCCTGTCCCATCCCAGGGAGGGGCTCTGTGCCCTGTCCCATCCCAGGGAGGGGCTCTGTGCCCCTGTCCCATCCCAGGGAGGGGCTCTGACCCCCTGTCCCATCCCAGGGAGGGCTCTGATCCCCTGTCCCATCCCAGGGAGGGGCTCTGTGCCCCTGTCCCATCCCAGGGAGGGCTCTGACCCCCTGTCCCATCCCAGGGAGGGGCTCTGTGCCCTGTCCCATCCCAGGGAGGGGCTCTGTGCCCTGTCCCATCCCAAGGAGGGCTCTGTGCCCTGTCCCATCCCAGGGAGGGGCTCTGTGCCCCTGTCCCATCCCAGGGAGGGGCTCTGTGCCCTGTCCCATCCCAAGGAGGGCTCTGATCCCCTGTCCCATCCCAGGGAGGGGCTCTGTGCCCCTGCCCCAGCCCACAGCAGTGCCCAGCTGCAGTTCCTGCTGCAGGCAGGAGCTCAGCAGCTCAGAACAGTTCATTCCATAATCATCCTTCTCATCACACCAGCCCCATTAGCATACGGAAATGGAGCAGAAATCAAAATGTGGAGAAGAATTTTCTAAGAAACAGATTTCCCTTTCCCTTAGGAGCTAAAGAACAATAAAGGAGCCCGTGACAGCAGCTCTGCCTCAGCCCTGCTTGCAGCTCCTGTGCACAAACAGCGCTCACAGGACTCAGTGAGACATTTCATCTTCTGCCTTGGCAAGGGCAAATTCCTTAATAGCTTGTAAGCTCGAGTCCCAATAACAGATAAAACACACTAACCATTTTTTTCTTTGACACCTTTTCCAATTATATTTTTAAATCTTCTTTGGATTCATTACACCCAGTAATCCTGCCAATTTGCATCGTTTACTGCCATGCCTCCCCTTGGAGGCAAGGCTCCCTCGCACGCTCACCTCTGCCAAAGGTACAGAAACCAGAAAAAACCTTCAGATCAGCTCTCCAAAATGCTTCACCAGGCACTTCCTTGTCCAGTTTATTTCTGTTGTATGCAATGAAGAGTGACCAGGAGGAAACATCAGTAAAATGCCATTGTACACCAGCATCCCCATGCAGCTCAATAATTTTCTCTCCGGGCTGTGTTGCTCTCACACCCTGCCCCGTTATGGGAAATTGCCTCTGCTTTGGTGTGGGCACTGCACAAATGGAGAGCAGTAAATCAGGGACCCGAGAAGGCCACGGGCTGCACCTCACATGGCACAGGGCACTTAACAAAGATCACTCACTGCTAATTGCAGATGACCCCACAGCTCCAGAACCACTGCTCTGGATGTGCTACCTGGGAGGTGGCAAAATCAGGGGCTCATTTTGTCATTTTGTTTTATTTTGCCAGTCAGACGCAGCAATTAATGACTGCAAACAGCTGTGTTAATTTAGCCTTGGTGGCTACTACCAGCCCTAACTCTTTAAGGTTAAAATGAAATTAAATACCTTAATAGATTGGAAAGAAAAAAAATTAAATGCTATTGACAATCTGCAAGTTCCCCAGTGCCAAACACAAATTATGGGCATGACCTCTTTCTCTTTTTATTAATTGAATTCTGAGCTTAAAGCACAGTTCTGGTAAACACTTCTAAAGTCACTCCAGCACCAGTCCTGAGCAGGCTGTGTTGAGGTAAGAGCCAAGAAATCAATGGGCTCTGCACCTTTTGGGCTCACTGTGGTTCATGCCAGGTCCATGCTCAGTGTTTAACTGCAGTGAGGTCATGATTTGTGTATTTATTACTGCAGCTTTTAAGCACCTGGAGAGTGGCAGGCAATCACAGACCAGGTGAAATTCTTACTCTTTGCTTTAGGGTTGGAGATGGGGAAGAAAATATTTATTTCACTCCTGTGGTTGATCCCCACCATTTCCACCCAAAAATCACAACACGTTTCTGGATGGTCCTCATGCAAAGGATGGATTTTCACCCTGTGTGCAAGGGAACAACCCCCTGTCTCCAGGAATTGGAGGAAAAGCTTTCAAACAGATGGGAATTCTCTTCTTCCCCCAATAACTTTCTAGAACAAGAGTTTTGTAGAAGCAAAGGGTTAGACAATTTCTAATTGCCTCAGAAGTCATTAAAAATGACAATACTTCCTTGTGCTTGTTTTTACTTGCTGATTGATTTCTGCCTTTAAGATGACAAATCTTGACATTTCAAAAAGAACATTCATCAGAGTTAGGATGATGAATCACAAAAGCTGAATTTTGCAGTTGTAAAATACCTGTCCAAGGGCAGCACTCACCACCTAACCATTGAAAGAACATTGAAAATCACAGAGTGGTTTGGTTTGGTTTGGTTTGGTTTGGTTTGGGAGGGACCTCAGAGCCCACCCAGTGCCAGCCCTGCCATGGCAGGGACACCTCCCAGTGTCCCAGGTGCTCCAGCCCCAGTGTCCAGCCTGGCCTTGGGCATTTCCAAGCATGGAGAGGATGGCAGGGTGTTCTGCCCCTCCTGGGAATGTGCCTGGAGATCCTCCCAGGAGTGGGGACACCCCTCAAGGTCACTCCTCAAGGCTGAGCAAAAGAGATTTACCCCCAGACATCAGCCTAACCTCAATATCTACTTGATAATTATTAAGCTGCCTTTGAAATTACTGATTTAATAAGTAGTGCACTATAATTGTAGTTATAACTACCTATATTGTGTAGCAGATAATTCTGATTAAGGTCCTTTATTCTAATAATTATAATCATCAATTGAAATAACTAATTCATTTTTGCATATATCTGGTTTGCCATCCTTAGTCCTGCAGGACAGATTTGTGGAGAGGTTCAATTGCACTTGTATAATCCTTTGAATAAACTATTGACCAAGCCTGGGACTAGAATTAGATCCAGCCAGACCCACGCTCCAGTCTGAGAAGGAGTTTAGGAAGCAGGGGTGTGATGGTGCTCACAGGGCACCATCCCAGGCTGAGGGAAGAGACGAGGATCTGACTCCATATTTCAGCAGGCTTGATTTATTATTTTATGATATATATTACATTAAAACTGTACTAAAAGAATAGAAGAAAGGATTTCATCAGAAGGCTGGCTAAGAATGGAATAGCAAAGAATGAGAACAAAGGTTTGTGGCTCGGCTCTCCATCCGAGCCAGCTGGGCTGTGATTGGCCATTAATTACAAACATCCAACATGGGCCAATCCCAGACCCACCTGTTGCATTCCACAGCAGCAGATAACCATTGCTTGCATTTTGTTCCTGAGGCCTCTCAGCTTCTCAGGAGGGAAACTCCTAAGGCAAGGATTTTCCATCAAAGATGTCTGTGACACAGGGGCTCCTTTCTACACCAGAGGGCTGAACAGAGAGCATCTCTGACAAACTCTGAGAGCATCTCTGTCCTTCCCTTGGCAGTGCAGCACCAGGGACCCCCAGCCCCAGCTCTGCCCCTCTCGGGGGGCTGCATGGTGGGAGCAGCTCCCGGCCTGGCTGCACCCTCCCTCCTGTGACCCAACCCTTGGCCACTCCTGTTTCTAAAGGAAAAGCATCCCTACAGAAAAAAAATGCATTTCTGCTTGAAGCTATGAGAGTCAAAGGGGTTTATTCCTTTGTCTTCCTCCCCCACAGGCCTGGATTCTGCACAGGCAGCCAGCAGCCCAGGCTGTGCAGGGTCAGACAGGCTTCCCAAAGTGCACCTTGTTCCCTGGGCAGGGAGCCCAGGAGAGCTGCCCACGGGCACTGCAGCCCCCTCCCAGCAGCTGGGTGTCCCCTGGGGAAAGGCAGATGGGGACAGGCTGTGTCTGGGAGGGAACGGTGTGGGGGCGTGGGTGGGAGAGGCTGCAGTGACTCTGTGGGTGCCTGAGCAACGCTGCTGGTCTGGGAGCATCCCTGGGACAGCAGAATCCACTCAGCCCTGGGAGCATCTCATGGGACAGCACAGTGCACTCAGCCCTGGGAGCATCTCATGGGACAGAATGGCCCCACAGCCCTGGGAGCATCCCTGGGACAGCACAGTGCACTCAGCCCTGGGAGCATCCCTGGGACAGCACAGTGCACTCAGCCCTGGGAGCATCCCTGGGACAGCAGAATCCACTCAGCCCTGGGAGCATCCCTGGGACAGCAGAATCCACTCAGCCCTGGGAGCATCCCTGGGACAGCACAGTGCACTCAGCCCTGGGAGCATCCCTGGGACAGCAGAATCAACTCAGCCCTGGGAGCATCCCTGGGACAGCAGAATCAACTCAGCCCTGGGAGCATCCCTGGGACCATCCATCCCACAGGACAGAATGGCTCCCTCAGCCCTGGGAGCTCCTCTGGGACCATCCCACAGGACAGCACAGCCCCCTCAGGCCTCGGGACCCTTATTCCTCCTCCACCCGGCCCCAGTGTCCCAGCCCAGACCCTGCCCACTGTGTGCCCCATGTTGTGATGGAAACATGACCAGAACCACCTTCCTGGGACAGGGCTGGACCAGAAACACCCATCTGGAGCAGGGCTGGAGCAGAAGCAGCTCCCTGGGACAGGGCTGGAGCAGAAGCAGCTCCCTGGGACAAGGTCAGAGCACAGATTGTGAGAGCAGCTGGGGTCACCAACAGGCAGCAGACGAGGTTATCAGGAGCAGCTCAGTCAGCACGGGCAGTCCATAAACACCCCCAGCTCCCCAAAGCAAGAACAGCCCCACAGCTCCAGCCTTGGGCACAGCTCGTTTTGAACCATCTGAGTGAGCTCCTTCCCTCCACGCCCCGTGGTGGCAGCCAGGGGCCCCTGCTGCTCCTGGAGCCATTGTGCAGTGAGCACACAGCCCCCTTCCCTTATCCTCCCGAGTGGGGAACTGGAAATGGAGATAATTATAGGAAAAGGTTTTCAAACACACGGTGCCTAACTGACACATGCTCAGCTCTTGATGTGTTCTGTGCCTGTTCTCATTAAATTTTATACACAGCAAACCCGAACAAAAAGCTTGTGCAGTGTTAGGGAACAATGATTCCTTTTTGCCAGTAAAGAGGAGATTTATGGGGAAAATCACTTAAATCTGACAGTCACTGACATCAGTTCTTAGTTCATGAAAAGTGAGTGGGACCTGATGGATCCTCTTCTTTTCATCAGAAAGCTGCTGTTTTTCTTGTCTTGGCTGAGAGTGGGAAGTGAATAATGAGCATGTTGCTGATTAAAAACAACCTTACCTTCAACTTTAGCCAAAATTCTTTGCACTTATGACACGAATCATTAAAAAAATTCTGATTACACACCCCAAAACATTTCATTAAAGAACATTTTTTCAAGCACATTTTCTGGAAAAAAAAAAAATCTAAGAAATCCTTTCTGTGAGTGCAGCAGCCGCAGCAGGGAGGCACAAAAGAGGCTGATTTTGAACAGGTGCTCAGGGGAGGAGAGAGCTCCACCCTGGCACCGAGGCAGAGCCCAGCCTGCACACAGCACCAGAGGGCTGTGCAGGGCCCCACTCATGTGTCACACTGCTGCTGCAGCAGCTGCAGCCTTCCCAAAGCACAGCCTCTGTGCAGGCCAGAGGGACAGGTGTGAGCCAGGCAGGACAGGGTCTGAGCCAGGGAAGGGCACCCAACCACCCTTCTCCTGGGGGAATTCCCTCCAACCACCCTTCTCCTGCAGGAACTGCCTCCAAGCACCCTTCTCCTGGGGGAATTCCCTCCAACCACCCTTCTCGTGCAGGAATTCCCTCCAACCACCCTTCTCCTGCAGGAACTGCCTCCAAGCACCCTTCTCCTGGGGGAATTCCCTCCAACCACCCTTCTCCTGCTGGAATTCCCTTCAACCACCCTTCTCCTGCAGGAACTCCCTCCAACCACCCTTCTCATGGGGGAATTCCCTCCAACCACCCTTCTCATGGGGGAATTCCCTCCAACCACCCTTCTCCTGCAGGAATTCCCTCCAACCACCCTTCTCCTGCAGGAATTCCCTCCAACCACCCTTCTCCTGCAGGAACTGCCTCCAAACCACCCTTCTCCTGCAGGAACTGCCTCCAACCACCCTTCTCCTGCAGGAATTCCCTCCAACCACCCTTCTCCTGCAGGAATTCCCTCCAACCACCCTTCTCCTGTAGAACAGAGCACCTGAGGACTGCATTCCCAATCCCACCCTGGTGAGAGCACCGTGCAGTTTCCTGGCACTGAGCTTTGTTCCACCTCCTTCTGAAGCTCTGCTGAGAGCCCTGGCAGGAGCAGAGACCAGCTCCACCCCAGAGCACCCTCTCCTCACAATCAGTGGGGAACAGAGACCCAGACCTGCTGCTTTGGAGTGATCCCTCCGGCCTGGTCCCAATTAAATGAAGGTCAGCTCCAGAGGCCAGACAGGTGGAGGCTGGATGGGGAGACAAATGAAAGCACACTGTTTTCAGCACAGGGATCCCTCCCCGTTTATTTCTGGCTGGTTTCTGAGCAATTTTCTCGGAGCACGGACAGGAAGACAGCTAGGTGCAGCTGGAACTGCTGGAGCAGCAGCAGGAGAGGCTGGTGCTGCTGGGCTGTGCTCTCCCACTGCATTCCTAGAAATGTTCCTTTCAGGGGGAGCTCCATTTCATTCCTATTATAGTGACAAAATGTGCCAGAGGAGTTGGGTTTCTGTTAAATGATGTAGTCCATTCCTGCATGCATTGATTTGGCAGGAAATCAAAACACTACCCCAGTTTTATGGGTGAAAACTCCAGTTTGGAAGGGTTGTGTTCAGGGTGGAGAGTCCAAGCTGGGCACTCCAGGTTTCTAAATGATGTAGTGCATTCCTGCACACACTGATTTGGCAGGAAATCAAAACACTACCCCAGTTTTATGAGTGAAAACTCCAGTTTGGAAGGGTTGTGTTCAGGGTGGAGAGTCCAAGCTGGGCACTCCAGATTTCTCAGATCCCCTGGAGTACGAGCACCACCTTGAAAAGTCAAACCCAACCCCTGCCTATGGAGAGGAGAGCAGGGAGGGAGGAAGGTGTCATTAATGTCCAAATGCACCCTCCTGAATTCCCACACAGCTCCCACCCGGGCATGGCAGATCTCCTGCCCCAGGACAGGCCCCTCTCCTGGAACAATTCTCCTTTCCCATCACCTTGAGAGCAGAGCTCTCACCGCTCCAAGCACCACCAGCAACAAACCTTTAATTGGGATTTTCCTTTGGTTTTACTTGAGAAGCTTTTCAATAATTTTGTGCAGTATTTCAGCTCAGCCAGGAGAGGGAATGTATAATTTATTTTGTTACTTGATAGAATTAGTTGTTCTTAGCTTGCTGTGCCAGTATAAACCGTGAATGCAATATTTTCTAGTGTCCTTTTTCCATGAGATTAGTAAATTTAATTTGAAATTCTGTATTCACAAGTAGTGCACTGGCTGAAGGCAAGCTGTAGAACAGATGACAAAGGTTATTACATTTTTTAAATTATATTTAAAATATGTTTAATAGCTGTGGAGAAAGGACTTTTATGAAAATGGAAATTGGCAGATTAAAGAATGAATTTCCCGAAGTTGTTTTAAAAACACATGAAGTTAGTTTTCCTGTCAGCCCTTAAAGGGCCACGGTCTGGTTCTTCAGACCAAAATCCTAATTTGGACCGGGATTTCTCTGAATTGGCAATCATATTTTATAAACTGATTCCAAACAGAGATTTAAAACACACAATGATTACCAGTGGTCAGCAATTCTCAAACACAGCTTTAGGTGCTCTTTTTTCTTGTCACCAACCTTAAATTTAAGCTGTATTCAAAGCATGGGTGATGTTTTTCTGACTCTGCTCAACCCAAAATTTAGGCTTTTCAGAGCTGAATTCTTCTTGGTCGGATACAGTGATGTCAACAGGCAAAACCACCTCCACACTGGGAATTTACAGCCTGATCACCCAGGCCTCAACGAGTGGGAGTTTTCTGCAAGTTTGAATACGAGTGGGACTGAGCCTGGGGGGGCTGCTGTACAGAAAATAGAGCCCACCCACTCCCCCTTGGGCTTCTGCTGCTCCCGAAAAACAAATGGAAGTAAAAGATGCTGTTTGCTGCTGAAGTGGCACCGCTGCAGCTGAAAATGCAACAGAACAGGGTGTGATTCAGGAGGCAATGAGCTGCTTCTCACCTTGTTTTCACAACACTTCACTCTCCCGTTTGAGAATTAATGTAACAGGGAATTGGTGCCCAGAGAAAGTCTCAGCTCCAAATCCTCACTCAGGGCTGAGCCCCCACAAACCCCATCACTGCCCTCACTCAGGTCTGAGCCCCCACAAACCCCATCACTGCCCTCACTCAGGTCTGAGCCCCCACAAACCCCATCACTGCCCTCACTCAGGTCTGAGCCCCCACAAACCCCATCACTGCCCTCAGACAGGGCTGGGCCCCCACAAACCCCCATCACTGCCCTCAGACAGGCCTGAGCCCCCACAAACCCCCATCACTGCCCTCAGACAGGGCTGGGCCCCCACAAACCCCCATCACTGCCCTCACTCAGGGCTGAGCCCCCACAAACCCCCATCACTGCCCTCACTCAGGGCTGAGCCCCCACAAACCCCCATCACTGCCCTCAGACAGGCCTGAGCCCCCACAAACCCCCATCACTGCCCTCAGACAGGGCTGAGCCCTCACAAACCCCCATCACTGCCCTCACTCAGACAGGGCTGAGCCCCACAAACCCCATCACTGCCCTCAGACAGGCCTGAGCCCCCACAAACCCCATCACTGCTCCCATTCAGGGCTGAGCCCCCACAAACCCCATCACTGCCCTCAGACAGGGTTGAGCCCCCACAAACCCCCATCACTGCCCTCAGACAGGCCTGAGCCCTCACAAACCCCCATCACTGCCCTCAGACAGGCCTGAGCCCTCACAAACCCCATCACTGCTGCCCTCACTCAGGGCTGAGCCCCACAAACCCCATCACTGCCCTCAGACAGGCCTGAGCCCCCACAAACCCCATCACTGCCCTCACTCAGGCCTGAGCCCCCACAAACCCCCATCACTGCCCTCACTCAGACAGGCCTGAGCCCCCACAAACCCCATCACTGCCCTCACTCAGGGCTGAGCCCCCACAAACCCCATCACTGCCCTCAGACAGGGCTGCGCCCCCACAAACCCCCATCACTGCCCTCAGACAGGCCTGAGCCCCCACAAACCCCATCACTGCCCTCACTCAGGCCTGAGCCCCCACAAACCCCCATCACTGCTGCCCTCACTCAGGGCTGAGCCCCCACAAACCCCCATCACTGCCCTCACTCAGGCCTGAGCCCCCCAAACCCCCATCACTGCCCTCACTCAGGCCTGAGCCCCCACAAACCCCCATCACTGCCCTCACTCAGGCCTGAGCCCCCACAAACCCCCATCACTGCCCTCACTCAGGGCTGGGCCCCCACAAACCCCCATCACTGCCCCCATTCAGGCCTGAGCCCCCACAAACCCCCATCACTGCCCTCACTCAGGCCTGAGCCCTCACAAACCCCATCACTGCCCTCAGACAGGCCTGAGCCCCCACAAACCCCCATCACTGCCCTCAGACAGGGCTGAGCCTCCACAAACCCCATCACTGCCCTCAGACAGGGCTGAGCCCTCACAAACCCCCATCACTGCCCTCACTCAGAGCTGAGCCCCCACAAACCCCCATCACTGCTGCCCTCACTCAGGGCTGAGCCCCCACAAACCCCCATCACTGCCCTCACTCAGGCCTGAGCCCCCCAAACCCCCATCACTGCCCCCATTCAGGGATGAGCCCCCACAAACCCCCATCACTGCCCTCACTCAGGGCTGGGCCCCCACAAACCCCCATCACTGCCCCCATTCAGGGATGAGCCCCCACAAACCCCCATCACTGCCCTCACTCAGACAGGGCTGAGCCCCCACAAACCCCATCACTGCCCTCACTCAGGGCTCTGTCATTCTTCACTGTCAGGCTGGTGCCCTCCATTACAGGTGTCACTGACCTAGAGCCCCTGAGAGAGGAAATGTGCAATTTTAGGGCGGACAGAAAGGTGCTCTGGCTGTTAGAAACTGCTCTGCTCCTCTAAAGGCTCCTTCTCTAAAGGTGTTTAATTATGCAAATGACCCAAATGACTGTGTGTTTTGTAGCTCAGCAGTGTCTGCTCACCCTCCCAGCCCCTCAGATGACTCCTGGGGAGCACAGGATGAGGTGGGCACCTCTGAGATCCCTGTCCTGGCCACTGCATGCTCACAAAGCACCCCAGGGACCACATCCTCTCTTCTTGGGATGAGCAGTGGGAGAAGTGGAAAGTTTCAATCTAATCTCAAACAACTGCCTTATCCTCCACAAACAGAAAAACTTTTAAATTTTAAGGGGGTGGAATCCAAAGGAAAGCACTGGTTCAGTCTGGAAAGCCACCTTAAATAGCTGAACCTAAAGAACAGTCACAAACATGTGCATCCCACGTAGTCTGTAACCTTATAAATTGTCTATTGGAATTTACATAAATTTCCATTTTCTTCGTCATCTTTATAGTACACGTTAAGCTTAAATTATAGTTTCTTTTTGAGCATTGTCTGAGCCAAATGCTGCTATCAATTGATTCATATAATTACCACTTTCCTCTCTAATTATTTGTGGGAGTAAGGTACAGCAGGAAGGGTACTTTTAAGTGATAATGCAAAACATTTCCTACTTGTCTGCACCTAATTCATAAAAAGGTCATACGAAGGTTTTACAACCGAACTCAATTAAGGATTAAAACTCACACAAGTAGTTCTAAGCAAATCCAGGGATGTTTCCATCTCTCAGATCCAGAAATGCGTTTGCACCAGGCTGGAGGGGCTCTGGCTGCAGGAGGAGGTGTCCTTTGCTCTCAGTGTTGCAGGGACCCAGGCCAGGTCCTTGTCCTCTCACAGGGACCCTCCCCAGGCACAGGGGGCTCTGGGGCTCCCATCACCCACAAACCCAATGTCCAGTGCCACCCCCTCCCAAACCCAAGTGTCCAGTGCCACCCCCTCCCAAACCCAATGTCCAGTGCCACCCCCTCCCAAACCCAATGTCCAGTGCCACCCCATCCCAAACCCAGTGTCCAGTGCCACCCCATCCCAAACCCAATGTCCAGTGCCACCCCATCCCAAACCCAAGTGTCCAGTGCCATCCCATCCCAAACCCAATGTCCAGTGCCACCCCATCCCAAACCCAAGTGTCCAGTGCCACCCCATCCCAAACCCAATGTCCAGTGCCATCCCATCCCAAACCCAATGTCCAGTGCCACCCCATCCCAAACCCAATGTCCAGTGCCACCCCTGCAGCCCAGCACCTCAGCTGCCATGGGCTACTCCTCCTCCCTGCAAACACTTCCAGCAACACCAGAAGCAAAACTGCATAAAGTTACAGCCAGTCATGAGTTGTGCTGATGAGAGGAGGCACAAGAAATTAATTATTTTAAAATTAATTTGTTAAAGGCCCACAAATCCACGATCAATAAAGAAAATTTCCAGCTAGGAGGAATGCAAGACAATGCTATCTGCTAATACTGATTTTTTTCCCATTTCAATAGGTAAGAAAAGCTTCAGACATCACCACAAAATCCCTGCCAAGAAAGACTTTGAAGGAGGATCAGATCCACATAGCTTGAATATCAAACTTCCAAAGGCCTGGCAAGAAAAGCCATAAAAAGAAGTAATTTTTATGTTTTACAATCCCAGGCAGATGTCAGCAGCGCAACAGCCCCAGAATCAAGCCAGCATTTCAGATGGTCCAGCCAAATGACCCAAATCAGTTGGCATCAAACTTGGACAGCGTGTGCAATGCTGCTACATAATTAAATTCAAAGTGCTAAAAAGGTAAAAATACGCTTAATGCTGATCAGCACCAGTTTTGAGGTTAAACAGCCCTGATTACATTTGATATTCTATGTCTGGATGGAAAAAATCCTGGAGAACTGGCACATTCTTCATTTTATTATGAAATTGCTTTGGATGAGGATCTTTACAGATGAGATCCCAAAAAAACAGGGTTTGGCAGTGGGTATGAGTGAGGAAGAGGGAGGTGATTACCAAGGTTCCCCATTGCCCCAGGTCTGGTGATATTTGCAGTTTCCATTGAGAGCTGGAGAGTGAAAATGGGCACTGACACAGCCACCCCTGGGGGCAGGACAGAAACAGGGGGACAGAGCCACCCCCAGGGACCCTGAGGGGCCACAGCCACCCCTGGGACCCTGCAGGGACAGAGCCACCCCTGGGACCTGCACTGACACAGCCACCCCTGGGCCATGGGGGGACACAGCCACCCCTGGGACCCTGTAGGGACACAGCCACCCCTGGGACCTGCACTGACACAGCCACCCCTGGGACCTGCAGGGACACAGCCACCCCTGGGACCCTGCAGGGACAGAGCCACCCCTGGGTCCTGCACTGACACAGCCACCCCTGGGACCCTGCAGGGACACAGCCACCCCTGGGTCCTGCACTGACACAGCCACCCCTGGGCCCCTGCACTGACACAGCCACCCCTGGGCCCCTGCACTGACACAGCCACCCCTGGGACCCTGCAGGGACAGAGCCACCCCTGGGCCCTGCAGGGACAGAGCCACCCCTGGGACCCTGCACTGACACAGCCACCCCTGGGCCCTGCACTGACACAGCCACCCCTGGGACCCTGCAGGGACAGAGCCACCCCTGGGACCTGCAGGGACAGAGCCACCCCTGGACCCTGCACTGACACAGCCACCCCTGGGTCCTGCACTGACACAGCCACCCCTGGGCCCTGCACTGACACAGCCACCCCTGGGATCTTGGGGGACACAGCCACCCCTGGGACCTGCAGGGACAGAGCCACCCCTGGGCCCTGCACTGACACAGCCACCCCTGGGACCCTGCAGGGACACAGCCACCCCTGGGCCCTGCAGGGACAGAGCCACCCCTGGGACCTGCAGGGACAGAGCCACCCCTGGGCCCTGCAGGGACAGAGCCACCCCTGGGACCCTGCACTGACACAGCCACCCCTGGGGCCCTGCACTGACACAGCCACCCCTGGGACCCTGCAGGGACAGAGCCACCCCTGGGACCTGCAGGGACAGAGCCACCCCTGGACCCTGCACTGACACAGCCACCCCTGGGTCCTGCACTGACACAGCCACCCCTGGGCCCTGCACTGACACAGCCACCCCTGGGATCTTGGGGGACACAGCCACCCCTGGGACCTGCAGGGACAGAGCCACCCCTGGGCCCTGCACTGACACAGCCACCCCTGGGACCTGCAGGGACACAGCCACCCCTGGGACCTGTTCTTGCAGCAGCATGTACTCAGAATTGTTCATGGAGGTTTTCCCTGGCCAACAGGCATTTGATTCCCGTGGCTGGTTTGCTTTTTGCAAAAAAAGCAAAGCCAGCTGAGGGTGGGCACAGAGGAGATGTACTGCAGCAAGAGATAATGCTTGTCTGCTTGGATCACCTTCAAAAGTTGAAGCTGAATTAAAAAAAACCAAAAAAACCAACTCCACAAACTTGGATTTGAATTTGAATTCACATTTACTCATCTCATTTTTTAATATGAATATTTTTCTCTGGTGTATTACAAAAAGCTTCCTTGCACATATCTTATTTCACAGTCCCCTAAAATTCCTGTGCATCCTGAACAGAAGTTCTGACTTGCTTTAATCCTTCAAAATAAAACAGAATTTAAGATGGTCTGCAATGCTTAGCCAAGTCTGCTGAAAGGGATAACAGGATGTTGTGTGAGACCTTAGGAGAGCAGCAGCACAGAAATGGCAGACGTTTGTTGTTGCTGGCTTTCTCTCAAGTGTGGCAGTGGACTCCCGAGCCAAACAGTAAGAAGATACATCCAATGCTGTGTATTTTCTTTACTCTATCTACTGACAAAGGGTTTTTTTAGTCAAGGATCCCGGTCGTCTTAGCTCTGACAAGTTATTCCATCAGTCCTTGTTTGCTGACTCCTGTAAAGCCAGCAAATGCAGAATTCTGACAAACATGGCCAAAACATGCCAAGGCCTGAGAAGCCCTGGTGTTTCAGAGTGAGTTCAGAGCTCACCTCTCCCAGAGTGGGCTGGTTACTGAGCACTGCAGGTAAACCAGCACTGCTGGGTACTGAGCACTGCAGGTAAACCAGCACTGCTGGGTACTGAGCACTGCAGGTAAAGCAGCACTGCTGGTAACTGAGGGCTGCAGGTAAACCAGCACTGCTGGGTACTGAGGGCTGCAGGTAAACCAGCACTGCTGGTTACTGAGCACTGCAGGTAAAGCAGCACTGCTGGTTACTGAGCACTGCAGGTAAACCAGCACTGCTGGGTACTGAGCACTGCAGGTAAACCAGCACTGCTGGTTACTGAGCACTGCAGGTAAACCAGCACTGCTGGGTACTGAGCACTGCAGGTAAACCAGCACTGCTGGTAACTGAGCACTGCAGGTAAACCAGCACTGCTGGTTACTGAGCGCTGCAGGTAAACCAGCACTGCTGGTTACTGAGGGCTGCAGGTAAACCAGCACTGCTGGTTACTGAGCACTGCAGGTAAACCAGCACTGCTGGTTACTGAGGGCTGCAGGTAAACCAGCACTGCTGGTTACTGAGGGCTGCAGGTAAACCAGCACTGCTGGGTACTGAGGGCTGCAGGTAAACCAGCACTGCTGGGTACTGAGGGCTGCAGGTAAACCAGCACTGCTGGTTACTGATCACTGCAGGTCACAGGGCTGGAGAGCTCCCAGAGTGAACAGGCTGCCTGCTCTGGCTGCTGTTGGCTCAGTGAGGTCAAACACAGCAAACCCCCTGATATTCCCTGGGAGAAACCTCCTGATATCCCTTAGGACATGGGGAGGTCAAACACAGCAAACCTCCTGATACCCCCTGGACAAACCCCCTGATGTCCCCAGGACAAACCCCCTGATATCCCCAGGACAAACCTCCTGATATCCCCAGGACAAACCCCCTGATACCCCCTGGACAAACTCCCTGATATCCCCTGGACAAACCCCCTGATATCCCCTGGACAAACCCCCTGATATCCCCAGCCAAACCCCCTGATACCTCCAGGACAAACCCCCTGATATCCCCAGGACAAACCCCCTGATACCTCCAGGACAAACCCCCTGATATCCCCAGGACAAACCCCCTGATACCCCCAGGACACCTGGGCTGCTGTTCCTGACCACCCCCTGCCTCCCCATCCTGCATTCACCCGCAGGAGGAGGAGGTGGGCACAGTCTGACCGTGCTTGGTCTGTGCAGTGTTCCCCAAGTGATAAATTGTTGCTGAGGCAATACCAGACTCCTCCAGGCTGCAGAAGGTGGATGCAGACACTGTCCCCCTGCTAATGACGCAGTTGGTTCCACCCAGGACTCTTTGTACGCAGTTTCTCACCCAACAGCTCACCAGGTATCAGTTCTTCATTTCCTCCAGAACCACTCCTGATCACTACAGCCCGGTCAGGAAACACAAGAAGGCTGCAGTTAAATTCTCACTGTGGCCCTGTTCCAGCCCCTGCTCCTCTAATTCATCACCACCCTGGAGCCCTGCGAGGCTCCTCTCTCCGGACGCCCACCTTCTGCCTGTCCCTCCGGTTCAGGGGGAGAGCAGCTGCCCAAAGCCTCCCCCACTGCTCTGCCATCTGCTCTGAAAGGTTTGGTCTGCAAACATGGGAATAACACTCCCTGCCTTTGTTTCAAGTTGCAGAAAAACAATCAGCTTCTTTCAAAGCCTAAATAATGGGGGCCAGCTCTCATGGAGAGTGGCTCTACCCCATCACAGAGAGATTTCACCTCTGAAGTGCCCTGACCACATCTCATAGCAGTGGGGACAGGATGAGACCCTGGTGCCCTGCCCAGAATGGGATGGGCACCCTGTGCATGTCCTTGATCACGCAGAACCCTGCATGGATTTGTCCACACACAGAGCACTCATCCCAGCCTCATTTGAAAGCAATCCCAAAGAGAGGAGGGGCACTCAGGCCATGCAAGCCCACAGCAAAGGATTCTAGCCCCCATGATGAGAATGAGCAAACTGGACACAGGCAGAGCCCTCAGGCACAGCAGCTTCACCACAATCCAGGCACACCTGTGGGATGGCAGCCCCAAAACAGCACTGAGGCCACAGCAGCCCCACACCCAGGGATGCTCCTGGGACCCAGCCAGGAGTCTGGGCCTGGCACAGCTGGGAGTCTGCTTGGTGCAAGGGCAGGGAGCACAGCACACCCCAGGTCTTGGTAGGAAGGGCTCATGGGATCTACCCCAGCCATATCCCAAACACAACAAGGCACTTGAAATTCTAGCTTTATTTCAGACAACACAGTGTATCAGATCAGGGAATAACAAAACTTAGTTTTAAACCTTTCCAAACAAAGTCAAAATTTACCAGCTGCAGAAGCTGACTGTGGTTCTCCTCTTTCCCATCATTTCATGGCTACAGGTGGCATTAGGCTGCTTTTGTGTTTTGCTCTCTTGGACAAGAGCTGCAGAAGCAGCTCCACTAGTGGTTTCCTCCACCCACATCCCACCAGCTCTGGCTCAGAGATGAAGTTCCACAAAGCCATACTACACACCTATATCCCACGAGGTGCAGTGTGGAAATTCAGACCAGCACGAGCAGAATGCTGCCAGGCTCATTGCAGGACCAGCTCCTTCCCAAGCCTCGGTTTCGATAATCTAAACCCCACACAACCTGAGGGCCATATTAATCTCATAAATCATTTTCCACAGCCCGGGTTCCTGGATGCATGGAAGCATTTGTTATCATCCCACCTCGTGGCCTGCCCCATTATTCCTGTAACACCCAGCCCTGGGCACTCTCTCCTCCCAGCACTGCATGGGAGTGCTCAGCTCATGCCATGAAATATTAAAGGAGAGAGCCACGACCATTTCAGGGATCTGGGAAGCCTCATCAGTAACGAGGCAGCACCAGAGCTGTCTTCTCAGCCTGAGCCCTGCCAAGCTCCATCCTGGCTCTTATGGAGAAGCCTTTAGGAGTGAGTCAGCTTTTCCTGGTAATTACTGGGAGGTTTTGTGTTCCAGTAAGCAGAGCCATCTCTGCAGAAACACAGGCACTTTAGTGCAGCAGGACATTTGGGAATGGTTATTGCTCCACCAGGCAACAGGTCCTGCTGGGACCATCTCCAGTGCTGCCCTTACAGAGCTCTCTGGAAGCTGAAGCTGTGCTGTAGCTCTAGCAGAGAGCTCTCAAACACACCTCATCTGCCCAGGACCAGCAGCAGCAAGGAGAAAGACAGTGAGAACCTTCAGGGGTGCACTTAAAGCATCCTCACAGTCTCTAAATCACATTTTGAAGGCTGAAGGGAAAATACCTTAATTCCCTTTGAGCTGAGGCCATGCACCCACCCGAGTCCCACAGCGTGGCCGTGCAGAGGCCCCATGGCTCCCAGGGCCCAGCACCTGCTCCCACACCCTTCACGGCCTCCTGGAGGAAACTCTGCCCCACAGCTGGGCCCACTGGGCTGCTCCACCAGCCCTGCTCTCTGGAGAAGCTCCTTCCCCTGCCTGGAGCTCCTGCCCTGCCCATGGCCAGCCGTGGCACCGTCGCCTCCCCTGCACGGAGCCCGGGATGCTGTTTGCTGGTCCAGGGCCGGTTTCCAAACACATTGCTCCCAGTCTGGGTCCTCACAGCACAGGAAGCCCTCACTTGGAGAAAGTGTCCTGGGCCTGAAGGCTTTGCCTCTCTGCTGCAGACAATGAAGCAAAGTGTTCTGTCCCTGTGCTGCATTTTAATTCCATTGTAATTCAGTTTTTATATAGCGCTATTTAAACGCAGAGTTGCATTACTTATTTCTGAGATGTTAGCAAGTGCTTCCTTCAGTCCTTTCTGCAAAGGGAACTTTTGTAATGTTCCAGATTTCCATGTTTCTGTCCAGCTGGAAGAGGCAGTGCTGCTTTTGAGGGTGCTCCTGTGCCAGCTCCGAGTGGCTGCTGCCTCATTCCCATTCTCCTCCAGCTGTGCCGTTCATAAAGGTGCAGATATGACATTATTTCACAGAAACTCATTGGGTGACGGAACAGCCTCCGAGCAGTGCAAATAAAGGCGTGTATTTGACTTTCAAAACCAGTTCCAGACGCACTGTGTTCATGTACAGCCTATCTTCCTTTTTCATATTGATGTCTTTCCTTTTGCATTTCCTGTTTGAATTATTGCTGTGCCTGAGACATGATTTACATTTAGTATAGCTCAGAACAACAAAATGTAATGTTATGTTATACAAGGCTAATCCTTCCTTATACAAAACTAATTCCAAAGAGTGGTGTGCAGCGGCTGATCCAACATGATCTAGGAAGGCAGGTTGTTAGATTTAAACAAGTCCCAGGCAGGAATTTGTTACAGGTGACAGTCCCTGAGCTGTTAGACACAGACTTGAAACACACTCCTAATGACAGCATTATGATCATGAAATGATGTTTAAGGAATAGCTGACATTCTGTGGCTGTGCTTTATGTTCCCTGGAATATCAGGGCTTTAATCACAGGGAAAACTGGAAAGAATTTCACCGACTTTCACCTGTTGCTTGTGCTGCCACGTGCTGAAAGAAGAGCTGCATGAAGAGATAATATTGCATAGATAGACTGGGAAAAGGCAGAATCACAGAATGGCGTTACAGGATCGTACTGCCCTGCTCTCCTGAGGATTCCCCTCAGCTGAGAGAGGAGAAGGGTGCTCAGCACAGCAGCAGCATCCTCTGAGAGACAGGGGAAGGGTGCTCAGCAGGGCAGCACCTTCTGAGAGACAGGGGAAGGGTGCTCAGCACAGCAGCAGCATCCTCTGAGAGACAGGGGAAGGGTGCTCAGCCTTCTGAGAGACAGGGGAAGGGTGCTCAGCAGGGCAGCACCTTCTGAGAGAGAGGAGAAGGGTGCTCAGCACAGCAGCACCTTCTGAGAGAGAGGAGAAGGGTGCTCAGCACAGCAGCACCTTCTGAGAGAGAGGAGAAGGGTGCTCAGCACAGCAGCACCTTCTGAGAGAGAGGAGAAGGGTGCTCAGCACAGCAGCACCTTCTGAGAGAGAGGGGAAGGGTGCTCAGCACAGCAGCAGCACCTCCGTGTCTTGTGCAAGGAGAGCAGCACCCACCCAGGCCTTTGAGGCTCCCACTGCAGCCCTGCTCAGAGGCATCCATCAGGCCAGACTGGGATGCTGGAGGGCAGTTTCTGCCTCAAGCCTTGCAGGTGCTGCCCCACAGCCTCCTTTGATGGGGTTCTATGGTTTTGAGCTAAAAAAGAAACCAAGACCATCTTTTTCCTCCCTCAGCCATGTAGCTGGGAATGGGGAGTGGAGGGAACTTGCCTTTGTTTATGAAAAGAGCCAGTTCCCCAGTCTGGTGAGTTTCTCAGCATTAAATTAACCTTACACACCAGACTATCCTGTGCTCTTGCTGCCCTGCAAGGAGGGGGTGTCCTGCACCCCAGCTCACAGCCCTGTGAGCCCTGTGCCCTCACAATCTTGCCCAGGATCTGGCATGGGCAGAACTTTCCCATCCTGAATCCAAAATTGCAGTGTCGGGATGACAAAGCACCGTCAGCGCAGAGCCAGGCCGTGGCTCACCCGCCCTGCAGCATTAAAATGGATGAAAAGCAAGTCAATTCTTCAGCTTCCAAACAGTCTGTGGTAGGGGAAAACATCTCCACTGTACTTGACTCCTCTGATCTCCTTTCCCTCCCTCGCTGGCTGCAGGGTTTGCTGTCCCTGGCAGGAGCAGCACTGTGGGCACACAGAGAGCTCGTGTCGGGTGGGCCCCTCAGGCTGGGAAGGACATTGGGATGCTTGAGTGCATCCAGAGGAGGCTGGTGAGGGGCTGGGAACACAAACCCTGTGAGGAACGTTTGAGGGAGCTGGGGCTGTTCAGCCTGGAGGAGGCTTAGAGGTGACCTCATTGCTCTCTTAGGGGTGACCTTGTTGCTCTCTACAACTCCCTGAGGGGAGGTTGCAGACAGGTGGGGTCCGTCTCTGACAGAACCAGGGGACACAGTCTCCAGCTATGTCAGGGAAGGCACAGGTTGGATATTAGGAAGAAATTTTTCACCAAAAGAATAATAAAGCACTGGAATGCTCTTCCCAGTGAGGTGGTGGAATCACCTCTGGGTGTGTTTAAAAAAAGACTGGACATGGCACTTAGTGCTATAGCTGAGGTGTTGGGGCACAGGTTGGACTCGATGATCTTAGAGGTCTCTTCCAACCTTGTTATTCTGTGATTCTGTGATTCTGGGTGGGCAGCCCCTCCAGGACCTGTGCCTGTGCCTGTCACAAGTGCTGCTCTCAGTGGCGAGGACAGGAGGCTGGTGCTCGCTGATAATGGTGCCTGCTCCCTGACGTCCCCGTGTGCAGGGTCAGAGCCTGTGGCTGTCACACACAGGGGTGCTGCTGGTGGCACTGCCCACCTGCTCTGGAGAGCCCGTGATCAGGAGGGCAGGGCCAGTGCTCCACAGAAACATGGAATCTCATTGCTGTTAAGGTTTGGGATCAGAGCCTGTGGCTGTCACACAGGAGTGTGATGCTGGTGACACCAAGGGTTGCCCACCTGCTCTGGAGAGCCCGTGATCAGGAGAGCAGGGCAGGGTTGGGCCAGTGCTCCACAGAAACATGGAATCTCATTGCTGTTAAGGTTGGAAGAGCCCTCTGAGATCATTGACTCCAAGCACCAGTCCATGTTCACTGTTAAATCACCTTCTCAAGTGCCACATCCACAGGTTTTTGAACACTTCTAGGGATAGTGACTGCCCACGGGGCAGCCTGTGCCAGTGCTCTACTACCTTTTCCATGCAAATATATTTCTTAATGTGTGACCTAAACCTCCGCTGGTGCAGCTTGCAGCTGTTAACTAGGATGCAGCCTCTCTCAGGAGGGGTTAACACTCTGAAATGTTTCTGCCCTGCCTGGGACACTGGGCACCTCTCCAGGTGGAGTGAGTGGTTTGTGATAGATTGTTTTGAAACAATTGTGCTTGGCTGGGAAGGTATTGCAAAAGAAAGGGAACAACTTCATGCCTGAAGGCACGTTCGGCAATGCATGAAATAAAAATATATTTAAAATCATGAGGAAGTAAACAACAATGCAGTCCCACACAGAAGTAGGCAGAAGTGTTTCTGTAAGTAGAATGAACAATAATGCCAGTGGTGGCTCAGGGACACAAAATGGGCAGCACAGGTGCAGAGCAGCACAGGTGCAGAGCAGCACATCCCCTCAGCTGCTGAAGGTGTTCCTGTCTGCCAAAGCCGGCAGAAATCCGTGTTCTTCTCCAAACAAGCCTTTTTCTCCCCAAGGAGCCTTTGGCCCTAAGCCCCCAACACGTGCAGCTCTCCTGCTGTCCCAAGGAGCAGCCAGAATTCCATCACTTCCAAGTGCTGCAGCACTCAGCATCCCAGGGCAGTGCAGATGGGCACAGCTGAGGACAGGGAAGCTTCCAAATGGAGACAAACTGTGATGCAAGAGGAAGGTTTTGGTAAACTCCAAAAGCTGGGTGCCTGTCCAGTACCCAGGCGTGCTGACATCCCAGCTCCTTTACCTACATCCCTGAAATACGTCCATCAGTAGCCCTGCAATATTAAAGGAATAGTCACAAGTGACTTGACAACCCTTTGAAATATGGTAAAAGTTCCTACAGTGTCTGTCTGGTGACTGTGTGCTCAATTTGTGCAGTTGTGTGGTGCCTGTGGTCAGTGGAAACTCCACGGTGGGCTCCCCAGGCAGGTGTGTCTCCCCTCACTGACCTCCCCTCATCAGCCTGGAGCTGCTGCCTTGGCTTTGCATCCTCTCCGTGGGCATTTGCAGTGGGCATCCATGGCACAGAGCTCCTGGGGCCAGCTGCAGCCCATGCTGATAAGGCTGGGAGACTGGTGTGCAAGCAAACACTTATAAATAAGCAGTGAAATCCCATTTTTTTTTAAATCAAATACATTTTTTTGTTTGTGCAGTTAATAGAATGTTGTGACGAAACGACACGTATTAGAAATATTTAAGAGAATATATTTTTGTTTATGTTAAAAGACTTTTGTCTGTTGAAAAAGCACTTAAAAAAATATTTTAATCGGAGCTTTAAAATACAAGATGTCTTCAATGAAAGGTCAGGCCTCCAGAGCAGAGCAAACAGCTCAGGAGGGTTAATTAGCAACAAAAGACTAAACAAAAGGAGTTTGGAAGATTCTCTGAAGGAGACAAAGCTCTAAGGATACATTAAAGGCCTTTGAAAAGCAGGATGGGCTTTTTCCACAGCAAAATCTTTGATACACCGAGATGAAGTTCCAGCCCCTGCTGCAGTGCACCTCGTTTCATGTAAACGTGGGGCTGTGCTTATTAACCACTTATTTGGTTGTGGTTTTCAGCAGGTGCCATGGAGAGGCACCTCAGCTGGATGGCTTGGCAAGGTGTGCCCCTGTGTGCCATCCCACCATGGGGTGGAAGGCAGAGCTGCTGTGGGATGTGGTGCCCGTGGTGGGACATGGTGGGATGTGGTACCCATGGTGGGACATGGTGTTCACAGGGGTCCCAGGATGAGGGAAGAGATGAGGATCTGACTCCATGTTTCAGAAGGCTGATTTATTATTTTATGATATATATTATATTAAAACTATACTAAAAGAATATAAGAAAGGATTTCATCAGAAGGCTTGAAAGGACAGGAAAAGGAATGATAATAAAATTTTGTGACTGACCAGAGAGTCCGAGCCAGCTGACTGTGGTTGGCCATTAATTAGAAACAACCACATGAGACCAATCCCAGGCCCACCTGTTGCATTCCACAGCAGCAGATAATCATTGTTTCTATTTTGTTCCTGAGGCCTCAGCTTCTCAGGAGAAAAAATCCTAAGGAAAGGATTTTTCATAAAACATGCCTGTGACAGTAGGATATGGTGGGATGTGGTACAGGTGGTGGGACATGGTGGGATGTGGTGCCCATGGTGGGACATGGTGGGATGTGGTGCCCATGGTGGGATGTGCTGGGATGTGGTGCCAGATGGTGGGACACGGTGGGTGTGGTGGGATATGGTGTCCGTGGTGGCTGTGGCCTTGGCAGAGTGGCAGCAGGGGCACGAGGAGCCTCTCCCAGGCCGGCACCACAGAGCATGGCCCGAGCCGTGGGGCTGCCTGCTCCAGGAGGCAGAGGAGGCAATCCTGGGGGGCTGGCGAGGTGGCAGAGCGCGAGCTCTGTGTGGCAGAGGGGTGCTCTGTCCCCACCCAGCCCGGGGCAGGCGAGGGGACAGGGCAGCTGGGAAGGGACCGTTCCCCAGCAGGGCTGACCCCTTCGCTCCGAGCTCATCAGAGCCCATCCAGGCTCTTCCTGCAGGGTGTGGTAGGGAAATAACTGCAGACCAGAACTGCCTCAGATGCCTGCCCTCTGCTGAAATCATGGATCTATGGAATGTTTTGTCTGTGAGGTTTTCGGCGATGCCGGTGATGCAGGGAGCGCGCTGTCCCGATGGGATCCATGAAAACAGGACAGTGTCTGCAGAGCATCTGAGCAGGGCAGAGGGTGGGACATCCCTCCTTCCAGCAGAACAAACCTGCCACACGCGCCTCACGCTCCACATCCTTTCATACTGTACATCCAATTAACCTTTCCTTGCCGAGGAGTGAGGACACTCTCCTTTGATTGGCAGTGCTTGTCCTGCCGCCGCTGGCTGGGGCTCAGAAACTCAGCTGGAAAATCAGCCTTTGTTAAAACATCCTTTAGCACTTGAAATGGATTCCAGTGGTGTATGGCTAAGGTAGGAGATAATTCAGCATTTGTTACTTACTGACAGAATACAGAATTAGAATTTATAGTGCAAGTCCTAATGTCAGAAAGCCTAATGTAGCACCAATTGAATTTCGGTGTGGTTTTGTAGCCTCACATCAGCTGCTCCTTTATTGGGGTGTGGGAATGCTGCACTGAGCCCGTGATGCACTCATACCACGGAGTTAACCCTGAGTGCAGACAGAGCAGCAATTTGTGATGGGTATGTGATGAGCATTCCGTCCCCACCACCATTCACTGACTGGCATCCTTTGGAGAAGAACAATATTGGTGTTATTTTGTCTTTAATGAGTGCTCAGGCTTTTCCAGCCTGAACAAGCATCTCCAACTCCCACAGTTCCCTGCTGGGTACAGGAAGGTCTAACACCAATCTTATCAGGGGAGATAATTAGTTGGGATACCCCCAACTGCCTGATGAATTTATGGGTTTTCCAGACCTTCATGCTGCAGTGAGTCTGTCTCCCAGCCCCACACCATCGATGTTGTAGATGCTGTTTCCTGCCCTCCTGGAAAAACAGTGTTTATGGAATCTAATCCTTAGCCAGCTGTTCGAGAACAAAGGCAGAGCCTCAGAGAGCAGAATTATATTAATGGCTTCAGAGCCCACAGTAGCTGGTGGAAAATTGGGAGTTCCTTTCTTCCCTCCCTAGAAGAGACGGCTCCACCAGATTATCAGAAGAATGTTCAAAACAAACTTGGATAACAGGAGGAGGAGGAGTGTGAAATGAGCAGTGGAAGCCCATCAGATAGCTGAGGGCAAGCAGCACTGAAGATAAAGGGGAAGCACCTATTTAGGTGTGTACCATGATTTCCTCCCTCAGAAACAGGCTGGGTCCATTTATCTGCTAAAGCAATTCCCAGCACATTGCCACAGCAACTCGTCAGATGAGAGAAAATAATTGCAGGAGATAATTCCTTACCTTGAGGAGAAAGCAGTGCCCGGGTTAGGCAGGTTTGGCTCAGTGGTGTGCTGGGCCCATGGGGCTGGGTGCTGAGTGTGAAAAACAACAATCACTTGTTTTTAAAATTTTGAAAGTTTAATAGTAATAAAATGGTTATAAAAATAGTAATAAAATTGGAGTAATAATAATTTGGACAATTTGGATTAGGACAATATGAGACAATAGAAACAAAGAGTTACGGATGTCCGGGTGCCTCTTTCTGGGCAAAATAAGCCCGAAAAACGACCCACATTAACAGAGGATTAACTCTTAAAAACAATCACCTGTTGCATATTCATACATCTCATCCATGATGCATAAATTCCATTTAAACACAGGATTCTGTCTGGGCAGTGTCAGCTTCTTCCTCCGAATCCTGACAGCGTCTCCAGGGCTGAGCAGGCAGGAAGTTCATTTCTTCTGATAAGAGAAGAAGCAATAAATTCTTTTTCTCTGGAAGAGTCATGTGTCCTGTGGCTGCTATCTTGGTGCAAGTCCTCTCTTTAAAAAAGTGTCTTACACAGCACAGTTTCTATTTTAACATTATGTTATAACCTATAACTATATTTACCACGCTACTTAAGAAAATAAATACAGCATTACTTTCTAACACAACACATATAATGCTCATTTTAATATTTACGAAAAGCCAATCATAAAATTCTCATTTTTCACACTGAGGGTGGGAAGGCAGAGGGGAAACCTCGGGAAACGCTGGTGATCCTGCAAGGCAGTGTCCCCACAGCCCTGGGGTCCAGCTGGACACTGGGGGCTCCAGCCAGACGCTGGGGTACTCAGCTGGACACTGGGCTACTCCAGGACAGTGTCCAAAGGGAGGCGTTTGCCACATGTACGGCCCAAGTGGTGCCAGAGGGATCTCAGGGGTTAAGGCAGAGGATGGAGCAGGTGGGCAAAGAAGCAAAGAACAGCAGTGGGAATGGGGAAACCCAGCGTGCACGGGGATGTGCAGAGCTGGAGGTGAGGATGAGGCTTTCATCAGGAAGGCTCCAGTGCCCCACACCCTTGCCAGGCTGGAGCTGCTGAACATGTGAACAGCAGTCCCTGTTTTAGGGTAATTAGGAACAAGAACAAAAGCAGCCACCAAGAAGGAGCTGAACGAGCCTGTGGGTGGCTCTCATTAACCCAGACACCACCCCAGCAGTGCCTGGGCCAAAACCCCTTTGGTGGGATGGGATGGGATGGGATGGGATGGGATGGGATGGGATGGGATGGGATGGGATGGGATGGGATGGGCACAGCACAGCACAGCACAGCACAGCACAGGGGCCTGGCACAGCCACCATGGCCAGCCCACAGCTCAGGGGCAGAGCCACCTGACAGCCACCATCGCCTCAGCTGTGCTGCCTTCCTCCTCATCATCCCCACAGGTGAGGATGTGAGCTGTCTGTGCGGTGAGGAGAAAGGTGCTGGTATCAATATTCATGTTCTGGTTTAATTTTAAACTCCAGGAAGGCTACAGAAAGTGTTGGTAATGTGATTCAGGGTAGGAAATGGGTATGAGTAGGAACACATGCTCCCTTGGGACTTTTCTAATCTCCTCAAGCAAATAAACAGATGAACTCCACATGCAGGAAAAAAAACACCTGCATTAAAAATAAAACTCTTGAGGTGTAGCTGGAGGGACTACACTGGGGCAAGCAAAATATTCTGCAGGGGTGATAACAGGGACTGTTCCCTTGGGAAGGGGTTCAAAGGGATACTCCATCCCTGGAAGTGTCCAAGGCCAGGTTGAACCAGGCTCGGAGCACCTGGGACAGTGGAAGGTGTCTCTGCCCATGGCAGGGGGTTTGAAAAAGGTGGGCTTCAAGGTCTCTCCAAGCCCAAACCATCTGGGATTCCATGAAGTCGAAGAGGCAGTGGAAGCTCTCCCTGGTCCCATATGTGGGGAGGTGCTGTGAGTCAGCCCCTCTGCCAGGTGCCCCAGGAATCTCTTTTCTCCTGGCTCCATCACCGGGCCTGGCCTGGCCTGGCACCTCCAGCCCTGTCCCTGTCCCTGTCGCCGTCCCTGTCCCTGTCCCAGCACCCCAGCCCTGGGGCTCCCAGCACAGCCCTGCCTCCAGCAAGGCCTGGTGCACAGGGCAGGTGCTGAGCATGGCTGGCAGGGGCAGGCCTGGCAGCTGCCATTGAAATGGAGCATTCCCTGCTGTGCAGAGGAGAAGGAACTCATCCTGGTTCCACACTGCTCCTGCTGGGACCAGAATGGCCAGCGCTGCTGTGGCCCGGCCTGTGCCACTGCCACAGCCCCACGTCCCACCCAGGAGGCTCTGTCAGCCCTGGGGTCCCTCCCTGTGTCCCAGGAGGCTCTGGCACCCCTGGGGTCCCCAATCGGGCTCAGACATGGCCCAGGCCATGAGCTGCTCCATCAGGGTGACACGGGTGACACGGGCACAGTGTGGCACAGGAGAGACGTGGCAGTAGTGGAACGCAGCCCTCCCTCTCCTCTCCTCTCCTCTCCTCTCCTCTCCTCTCCTCTCCTCTCCTCTCCTCTCCTCTCCTCGGTGCCTCAGCAGGGCTGAGCACTGACAGGCCCGTGGCAATCATGGCCAGAGCAATGAACACTTCCCCTCCTCTGCTGCTGCAGGTGCCTGTGTCTGATTGTGCCTCTCGGGGAGTTTAGGTGCCAGCCGGGCTCCCCTCCCCAAAGCAACGAGGGAGGATCTCCCTTCCTGCCTGTGCCTCTTCCTCCCTCACTCTGTGCTCCCTTCCCAGGAGACACAATTGCTTCTTGTGACAGTGGTGACTCAGATGTATCCAAACCTGTCCTTTGCCTTCACATTCCTCGTCATTCATTAGCGGTGGCTGCAGATTTGCCTTTGGAGTCCTCTGCTCTTCTTTTATTCTTCATATTTAATGAGGCGCGAAGAATTGTGCAATAAAGGCTCATCAAAGCTGTCATTTATCTATGTTGGACTGTCTTTGTTATATATTAGCAATAAATGTCCTAAAGCTTCCTGTGTATGGAGACATTTCTCCTCATTATTCATGCTGTTTTCTCCAGAAATTCATTCACATACTTTTTTTTCCCATTCTTCCTTCTCTGGTTCCTAACCGGGAGAGGGGCTGTGGGAGCTCTGCAGCATCCTGACCCCAGCTCCCTCCAGCCCTGAGTGCATAGCATGGGCAGGGAGCTGTGATTTTCCTCTGTTTGTGCAGCCCTTACAGCAGGACAAATGGACAGGGCAGGCTGGGCTGGCTGTGCTGGCTGCAGGAGCAGCAGCAGCAGGATGGAGATAAGGAGGGAAGCTGGAGAGACACTTCTTCTCTGTTATCTTCCCCATCAAGTCAATGTCCAGCTCTCACAGCCAGCAGGAGCTGTGTGGGACAGATAATGCCAAGGAGACTTTTCACAGAGCTGGAGGGGAGCAGCACGCTCCATCAGGAAATGTCTCCTGCCCTGGGTAGAGAAGGAGTCCTGTGGAAGAAAATCATAAAATGGCCTGGTTTGGTTTGGAAGGGACCTAAAAGATCATCTCATTCCACCCTGCCATGGCAGGGACACCTCCCTCTGTCCCAGGTGCTCCAGCCCCAGTGTCCAGCCTGGCCTGGGGCAGTGCCAGGGACGCAGGGGCAGCCCCAGCTGCTCTGGGCACCCACAGCTGCTCTGGGCACGCTGTGCTCAGTGCTCAGAGCTCAGTGTCCATAACCCACGCAGCTGAGCTGTCCCGTGGCAGCAGCCAGAGCCTGGCCCGAGGCAGGAGCCAGGGCAGAGCTGCTGAGCTCAGGGGCTGTGGCTGGGCAGGGTCTCCTGGGACAGGACAGGACTTGGTCCCCGAAAGGGAAAGTGTGGGTGTCCCAATCTCCTCCCACCAGACACCTCGAGATGGAGACGCCAACACTCCTGAAGAGTTTCTCTTCAAGTTTAGGAGAATAATAAAAATGCATAAGTAAGCAGGAAACATAAACAGAGCAAATAATTAGCTAATTACAACCTGCTTTAGCAGAACATTTTTAATTATTAAAATAATTAGCGAGATTAAATTCAAAACAAAAACTCCATAAATTCTACCTGAACTTGTCCTTGAAGCTCTCAAGTGCCTGAGCCGAATGCATTTACCTGGTGATACTTCCATTAGCACAACAGAATTCATTAAAACTTTTTTTTTAACCTTCCAGTTTCTTTCATTTGACATTCCTGAATACTTTTATCATTTCTGTCTTAAACTGGATATTGGAGAGCACCTCAGCGTGGTTCTGAGCAGGAGCACTGGGGCTGCTGCACATCGCCCATGCCAACGAGCAAACTGCAATTTGTTTAAAACTCCATTACCAGGACAGGACATGGCACCAAACAATAAATAAAATTGTGATGGTATCTCACCAATTCGCATCCCCCCATTTATCACAGGGTGAGACAGAGGCTGATAACACTGGTGTGTTTGATACTCAACCATCAGTCACTTCTGTGTGTGCCCTCATACATCTCAGATTAATTGACAAGATATTTATCGCTTGGACTTGTATGAATAAGTATAATTCCCAAACACTGAGGTTTATTCTGGAGCATTCCTTGTCAGTTCAGAGCCAATTGAAGAAAGGAGCAGAATTCAGAACTGCTTCAGGAAGTTGGAGATCAGGCCAGCAACAGAGCATGTTCCCTCTTCTTCCCCTCAGGAGTTTCAGACCTATTTATCCATGAGCTGCTTCCATCGTTATGTAACTCTGTCACTTCCTGACTGTTCAGAGCCCGTTAGGCAGGGTTATAAAACTGAATGGAAAAATGAGGATGATCGTAAGAGACGAGGCCCTCTCTGGTGCTGGCATTAACCTGTGGCTGCCAAACCCTTTTTTGGGATTATTCCACAGGCAAGAACATGCTCCTGGTTCTGTTGCTGGTTTGCAAGAGGCCTCAGTACATTCATGTCTTAAAATTACACCCACAAGTGCTTTTCTGTGCTGCTGATTCAAAACCAAAATGGCAAATCCACAGGGGACAGACAAGTCACCTCAGCCCTCCCAACTTTGGGTGTGTTGTGCTGGAAATGAGCACAATTCTGTAATTGTTGTTTCTTGGTTAAATGTGATCCAAAAGGTCTCAGTCCAGGCAGACAGAGCCTGGCTGGGCAGAGGAGTGTGTGAGGTGTGAAAGGAGGAAGTGTCAGAATTCAGGGCTCCCAGAGGAGCTTGAGCAGATGGCTGGTGTGTGCAGCCACCACCCTTCCTCCTCCTCACCTCTCATGTTCCAGGTGTCATGGTCCATCAGCCTCTCCACACATCACATTAGACTGATCTACAGTTACATTTCTGCACATTTAAAACTTGCATGAAGGCTGATCTTGCTCTCAGATGACAGATTGAGGTAAGTTTGGCCCAAGCCTTCCCCAGAGGCCACAGGGAGCCCCAGTGAGTGCCTGGCAGTGGTCAGCAGTGCCAGTCCCCAGGGCCAGGGCTGCCCCTTCCCTCTGCCCCGCAGCAGCCCCTGTGCTGGGCTGCTTAATTGGGTACATAATGAGTCTCATCTTGTTCCTTGTGGAGTCAATAGTAGGTCTGGGACCAACATGTCCCACTGCTTTTCCTGTTTTAATTTACATTGATACTCTGCTTCATTGAAAGGCGGCTCCTTCCTTCCAATGACTCCTGATCAAGGGGTGAGTCATCTGTGCTGGTGCAGCTGCATGCACAAACAGCCCCATATTTCTTCATTATCTGCCTCGGGAAGCTCCTTGCACGGAGATCTCTCTGCTGGTGAGAGGAGCTGAGCTTTTCTCATCACTCCCGAGCAGTTTCATCTCAGTCAGACAGAGAACCATAACTGTCTGTTGCAGGAAAAGAAGTTGCAATATTAAAAGCTGTCACTACTGCAAATTGAGCAAAGATGAATAAGAAGCAGAAGTATTAAAAAGTGTCAGTGCTGTAAATACAGCAAAGATGGATCACTGGAAGGAGGCCCTGTGCAGCAGGTGTGTGTTAAGCACACCTGTGCAGTGCTGCTCACACCAACCATCCAGAACTGAGGCATTGCCCTACCTGGGTCTCTGTGAACAGGGGGAGAAGACACGAGATGATGGACGTGTTCCTAATGCTGTTACAGCCTTATCAGCTAAAGAACCTTGAGATGGAAAGTTTGCAATTCCAGTCAGACCTTGCAAGGTGCTGGCTCCTTGTCAGGGGCTGGTGGGAGCTGGATGTACCTCAGAATAAACTTTTGTGTTCAAATTCTCTTTGGATGTTCACGGAGCTCTCCTCTCCCTGCTGTGCTAACAGCCACCTCACATCTTGCAGGGAGAGCACAGGTACACTGAAAAAAGCCAGCACGGTGCAGTTTGAGACTGAAGATGAAACTGCATTAGGACCTGCAGGCTGTGTGCACACCTGTGCAGAGCAGGGGGGCACCAGCAAGGAAGGCAGTGGGTAAAAACACCTGTGAGAATGAGGGGCAGCTTGGATTTTAAGTGGAACTTGTGGAAGAGCTGGCGTGCTCCTCGGGAAGTCAGGAGTGAGCTCCACCTCAGGTGTCTGCACCTAGGCCAGGGAGGAAGGCGGCACAGATGCCTCGTGTGAAAAATGCCTTTTCTTCAAGCAGGTGGAATATGGAGAGGAAACAACCCAAACCAAACACAGGAAGAGAAAGAAAAGCTCAGGATATTAGAGAAATGTGTTAAAAATGTCCATTGTCTGTCACGGCTTTCTGATTCCTTGAAAAGCCCCTTGTGCCCAGTGCAGGACCCCTGCCAACACAGGCTCCCTGTAGTCCTCACACATCTTCTAAAGCAAGAAGGGGGTGAGTCAGAAATCCTTGCAGAACACTTTATTACCCAAGTAATTAAATCTGTTGACTCACACAGCTAAACCCTCAGTTTATCAAACACGACACGATTTCCACAGTACCAGGGAAGTTGTGCCACATCCCAAATCATTAGATGGTGGTGTAGCACGAGTACACAGGTGCTTCTCAGAGCTCTCAAAGCTTCTAGCACGAGAAGAAGCCAACAAACAAACAAACAAACAGGACCTGACCAAGCTGGCTGTGCCACGGGCAGGTGTCAGGGAAACTCCAGCCCTGGCTGCAGCAGAAGAGGGGAGCAGCAGCGAGCTGCCCCAGAGGAGAGCTGTCAGCTCTGCAAAGCACCAATTCCAGGGGCATTTCTCACCATGCTGCACAGAATGAACCTTTCCCCTCCCAGGGAGCCCCTTCCCAGAGCTGCACTCTCACCTGGCAGGGGCAGAGCTGCACTCTCACCGGGCAGGAGCTGTGCAGAGCCACAGGGGCCCCTGAGCCTCCTTTGCTCCACCTGAGGCCCTTCCCAGCTCCCTCAGGGATTCTCCAGCCCCTTCCCAGCTCCCTCAGGGATTCTGCAGCCCCTGCCCAGCTCCCTCAGGGATTCTGCAGCCCCTGCCCAGCTCCCTCAGGGATTCTCCAGCCCCTCCCCAGCTCCCTCAGCCAAGCAGGAATCTCCCACTCCAGGTGTCTCTGCAGGTACATTTCTGTGTGCAGGAGAAGCAGCCTTGAAAAATGTTTTCCAGCGAGAGTTCTGCTGTCTGGCATAGGAGAGTCAAAGATTAAGATCGAGAGAAAATCACATCATGAATAATTTAGTCCCTAAATTTAGCATCTTACTCTGCAGAGGCTATTGGAAGGAAGGATGCATTCCCTGCTATTTATCCCATGCACAGATGCCCTGGAAAAAAATCTCAAAAATTTCAGCTATTGGCTGGATGGTGAA